>NC_133325.1:411069452-411669452 GCF_042186555.1 Aquarana catesbeiana
AAAACCCTGAGCTTCTGGAAGAGATCTGAGAAAGTGTGACAATTGTAAGATCTTCCATCTGCCCAATATGGAGGCGTTAAAACTAGGGTATATGGTAGAAGGGTCGTTCCAACCCGAAGGCCCACAAAAGGAGGAGGCTCTAACTATACTCCGATTCGAGTGGAGCCGAAAGGACCGATCGGAAAGGCCTGGGTGGAAATCCGGGTGTCCAATTATGGGTGTCATTGGGGAAGGAAAATTAGGCTTCTCCACCATTCTGGAGTATCTGCGGAGTTCCTCCAAGGTGGCATCCCGCAGTGGGAACATATGATTTATTAATGATAATTTTACCACAGAGAACTGTTATATGGAGACATTTTGCACCATTTTGTGGACATTTTACATACTGCACTCTGGTTTGTGAGTTTTTTTACAGAGGTCATGTGTCAGTTTTTCATATAGAAGCTGCCTCAGATTCACACCAGGTCATAGCTGGGTTAAAGGGTGTGAACTGTCAGCAGATACATCCCTCTTTCTGCCTATGTAGTGATTACACTACATGAGCAGAGCATGCACAGCGCCCTCCTCCTCCCTCCCACTCTACTCTGAGAGAGGAGCGAGTATGGGCACTGGGATTGGAGAATGTAGTTCCAGTCTTCCTATTCTCTGTCACAGCAGAACAAAGAATTGAATGCTCCGAACTAACAAGGGGGTTTCTTGCACCCATTTTGTTAATTAAAAGCAGCATCTACTCCATTTTTTTATATTTAGATGAGTGATGCAAGCATTGTGCTTGTGCCACTCTTTGTTAATCCCCCATTGGCTATAACAGAGCTACATTCAAATTTGTATTGACTTGAAAATTATGTTTTTTTGTGCCCGTGTGAATGAGCCCTTACCAACAGAACATCTTTAACATGCAGTTGTGAATTGTCATGGAACATACACAATAGGCAGCAATAGATATGACAGCAACATGTACAACAAAACAGAACAAGGCTGGTGATGAATTCATATAGACTTTATTGTCTCATTGCACTGCTTTACAGGTTTGTTAAAGATGGTAAGAAAGCTAGAGTTAAAGGTTAACTGTAAGATATTTATACAAGAAAAAGGTCATTTGAGTACCATTTACACACAGGATTCAGTGGCCATGCACATAAAAATAAATCAATGATTGGTCAAATATTCAATCTTTGCTTGTTGAGACCACAAAAAGATCAATGTGATCAATTTGATCATCTATTTTGATGAAAACAGTTGTTTATTATTTAAATCACCTATTTAGTGCATTTGCATGATGCAAGGATTTTTCAGAATAAGCTTCAACCTTCACTTTCTCCTATATACAGCCAACATCAGTTTTATGTACTGCTACACTGGGCTACAGGCACATTGCACAAAAGTCCTTTTGATTTAAAGCTAATGTGTGTGTATGTGCCAAAAATCTGTATGTGTGTCTCATAGGATAGTGTGTGCTTGCTCCTGTGTGTGCATGCGTTCAGGGCACAGAGTCATTTCTATTCTTTCTGAATGTGTGGGAGCTGGGAGCTCGGTTACCAGAGCAACGCAGGGATGTAAGAGGCATGGGGAGTGAGGAGGGAGCGCTGAAAACCTGCATCTAGCTAAGAGTTTGGGAGAATTCCAGGAGGTGGCAGGACCACCCTGTAGTAATCTAATGACAATGTGATCCCTGATGTGCCAGTTCAGTCCTTAGCTCACCAGTTCCTGCCATCTGCAGTATATTAAAGCAGAACTCCAGATAAAAAAAAAAGGTACAAATGAATAGTGCATTAAAAGATAACCTAAAACCAGATGATTTTCTCTGGTATACAGCTTCAGTCCTGATATTTCCATTGCAGTACTTTTTTTTCTTCCACAAGATGTCCTTAGTCTGATGGCCAGCTTCATTCCACCCCCTTCCTCTGAACTCAGGTCACCCAGGACCCATCCCAGCTTGAGACTGGACAGTGAAAAGGGAAGCTGCACAGTAATGAGCTCATTTTCTATTGGTTTTCTTCCTGTCAGTACATGAACTGATTGGCTTCTTGTACTGATTCTTCTCACACTACAGCCCTGCTGTATAAGGACTGCAAGAGGCTGAAACATGGTTAAAAACATCCACTTACCCTTCTTGTATTTAAAAAGTAAATTTAACGTGGCCGTAAACGCCATTCATAAAATATGACCTAAGCACATATGTATGCAGTGTTTACTTATCTCTCTCCAAAGCTCTGAGTGCCATTTCTCTCTGGTGCTCTGTTTCTCTGTTAATAGCAGAGTCACTTCTGACAAGCTCTCCGACACAAGAGATAAAAGCATCTGAAAATTTGTGTTGGGGTGGGAGCTTAGAGGTAGATTATCAGATTGCTGACTACAGCTCTGCATGTTTCTTCGTTCCTCTACCTATGTGGAAGGGGGGGGTGCCTTTCCTCCAATCAGCCCACACACAGTGTAAGCCCAGACTCCCCACCCACTGCTGAAACAGGAATAAAGATTTTTAACATGATCTTCACTTTTCAAAGCGTGTAGAAAAGCAAAGACTGCAGATATACAAGTAAAACTTATGCGGGGAGATTTGTTTCATCTCTGTGTATCATCTGAAGCTATTCTTTTATACTTCTATTATACTTTATTTATGTGATAATGATTACAGGGCTGCATAATTCAGTATCTTCTATATATGCCTAGAGTTTAGCTCTACCTCTATTAATAAGGATTGAATCGTCACATGTATTATTATTTTCCTGAAGCTATGGAATTCAGCTGAAATAGAATTATAGTGAACCATGGTTGTGTCATAACACTTCATTAATATTTACAGTATTTGCTTGTATTATCTCCAAGAGCTCCGGAAGAAAAGGAGGAGCTGTGAAGATGTATAGAGATAAATTAAAGCTCCAGCAACCTTTTCACTTCTTGATATTTCCATAGACATACATATTTATTTATATGCTCACCAGAGATGTGTTGCCAATAACATTGCAGAAAAATTAAATTTTTGAGTCTGCTTCATCCATCTTACAACTCTTAGAGGTTTCTCAAGATTATATTCCACAGTCTTCACCACATACTATGTTGGTCCCAATGGCAAAGCAGGTAACATACAAAAAAAGCTTCTCACAAGAATCAACCCAAAGACAGGACAAGCTCTTTTTATGAAGCAGAACTACTTTTTTTTCTGCCACCAAATGTCCTCAGTTTGATAACCAGCATCATTTGACCCACTTCTTCTGAGCCCAGATCATCCTGGACGGTACAGGAGAAGCAGCACATTATTGAGCTCACCGATTTGTCACTCTCCTTTCTCATCCTATCATCATGCTTCTTGTCAACACATGAAATGATTGACTGCTTGTGCTGCTTCTTCCTCTCACACCTCAGCTTTGCTGTACAGGGGCTGCAAGTGGTTGAAACCATGTCAAATTCAGGTACATACACTGCTTGTATATATATCTATATATATATATATATAGATATATATATAGATATATAAATAAATAAATATAACAATATTTTAATGATTGCAGAGCTGCGTTAATTTGTGTATTTTATATCTGACCACAGTTTAGCTTTAATGAGGCACTTCATTGCCATTTGATAATCTGTATACTAGAAGATACAATTCAGCAATGTCTCTATCATAGAGTGTTTAGGGATTGGCGGAGACAGGAGAGGTGTGAAAAATTAATGGACACTGCAATTTTTATTTTGGCATTATGCAAGTCATAGTTTAGAAAGAACCTTTTTGCTGTAATGTCTTGTTTAATGGATCCCTAGACTACATTATATCAACATTAAATGTGTATAAATGTGTTGATATTGCACGCAATTTTGTTTAAAACATTTGGATGGCCTTAATACAGCAAAAACTATGAATGCTAAGTTAGAAGGGAGATGTTTAAAGGAAACCTGTGTTCAAAGAAGTAAATGTTAGTTGCCTGTCTATCATGCTGATCCAATGGTTGCAATACTAAATCAATAATCCATAGCAAGGTATGCAGATCAAGATCTCTGGATTTCACGGCTTGCTGCATGTTTGTTCCTTGTGAGTGACTCAAAAAGTGTTGACAACAGAGCGTCAGCATGGGATCCAGGCAGCCAAGACCATCTTAACCGCTTGCCGACCGCGCTATAGCCGAATGACGGCTACAGGGTGGTCGGATAACTCTGGGAGGGTGTACATTGACATCCTCCCAGAATCCTGCTCTCGCGCACCCCCTGGGGCGTGCACCCGGGAATATCCGTGAGCATCACGGATCACGGTAAATGGCCACTGATAGCGGCCGTTTACCACGTGATCGCTCCGTCAAATGACGGAGCGATCACTTGCAAACAAACCGGAGTCACGTCTGGTTTCTCTCTCCCCTCTCTGTACCGATCGGTACAGTGAGAGGGGAGAGATCAGTGGCAGCAGCGCTGTTGGCTGGATGTGTAGTGCCCACAGCGCTGATATGTGCCCATTCCAGCACTCATTCATCCATACCCAGCCATCCCTACTCAGCATACCCATCCATACTCAGCATACTTGCTCACCCATCCATATTCAGCATACCCATCCATACTCAGCATACCCATCCATACTCAGCATACACGCTCAGCCATCCATACTCAGCATACTCATCCATCCATGCTCAGCCATCCATACTCAGCATACTCATCCATCCATCCATGCTCACCCATCCATACACAGCATACTCATCCATTCGTCCATGCTCAGCCATCCATACTCAGCATACTCAGTCATCCATACTCAGCATACCCATACATACTCAGCATACTCGCTCACCCATCCATACTCAGCATACTCATCCATCCATGCTCAGCCATCCATACTCAGTATACTCATCCATCCATGCTCAGCATACCCATCCATACTCAGAATACTTATCCATCCATCCATGCTCACCCATCCATACTCAGCATGCTCATCCATCCGTCCATGCTCAGCCATCCATACTCAGCATACTCAGTCATCCATACTCAGCATACCCATACATACTCAGCATACTCATCCATCCATCCATCCTCAGCAATACTCATCCATCCATCCATGCTCAGCCATACCCAGCAATACCCAGCTGTACTCAGCCATACTCAGCCATACTCAGCCGTACCCAGCCATACTCAGCCATACCTAGTCATATCCAGCCATACCCAGCCATACTCAGCCATACTCAGCTGTACCCATCCATACTCAGCCGTACTCAGCAATACCCAGCCATACTCAGCCACACTCAGCCATACTCAGCCGTACCCCGCCATACTCAGTCATACTCAGCCGTACCCAGCCATACCCAGTCATACTCAGCTGTACCCAGCCATACTCAGCCATACTCACCCGTACCCAGCCGTACCCAGCCGTACCCAGCCATACTCAGCCGTACCCAGCCATACTCAGCCGTACCCAGCCGTGCCCAGCCATACTCAGTCATACCCAGCCATACTCAGCCCTACTCAGTCATCCCATCTATACCCAGCCATACTCAGCTGTACCCAGCCATACTCAGCCCTACCCAGCGTTACCCAGACATACTCAGCCGTACCCGGCCATACTCATTCATGCTCAGTCATCCCATCCATACCCAGCAACCCCCATCCACGGCTCATCCATTCCCATTCATGCTCATCCATGCCACATCCATGCCACTACAGTGCCTCACAAAAGTGTAATAGGTAGTCAAATTAGATTTGAAACTTATGCCCCTAGAACACCTGACATGCTCCCTGCATGTTGGGCCTCCCTATATGGCCACGCTGTAGAAAAGACTCCCACACGTGGTATCGCCGTACTCAGGAAGAGTAGGAGAATCTATTTTGGGGTGTAATTTTTGGTATGTACATGCTATGTGTTATGCCGCGTACACACGAGCGGACTTTCTATCCTACTTGGTCCGGCACACTTTCCGACGGACTTTGTCCGCCAGGTGCGCCGGACTTTAAAACGGACGGACTTGCCCACACACGCCGGGACTTTCCGGCGGGCTAAGTCCGCCCGTCTTTCCGACGGACTTTCGCCGGAGTTCCGGCGGACTTTCAGAATGAACGGACTTGCCCACACACGGACAAGTCCGTTCATTTTGAACGTGACTCAGGTGCGACGGGACTAGAAAAGGATGTCAATCTTGCCGCTTTTATCGGCGAGATTGACACCTTGCTAGCCCCGTCGCGGGGCATACCAGGCCCTTAGGTCTGGTATGGATTATAAAGGGGAACCCCGCTACGCCGAAAAAACGGCGTGGGTCCCCCTAAAATCCATACCAGACCCCGATCCGAGCACGCAGCCTGGCCGGTCAGGAAAGGGGGTGGGGACGAGCGAGCGCCCCCCCCCCCCCTGAACCGTACCAGGCCGCATGCCCTCAACATGGGGGGTGGGTGCTTTGGGGGAGGGGGGCGCCCTGCGCCCCCCCCCCCCAAAGCACCTTGTCCCCATGTTGATGAGGACAAGGGCCTCTTCCCGACAACCCTGGCCGTTGGTTGTCGGGGTCTGCGGGCGGGGGCTTATCGGAATCTGGGAGCCCCCTTTAATAAGGGGGCCCCCAGATCCCGGCCCCCCACCCTATGTAAATGAGTATGGGGTACATGGTACCCCTACCCATTTACCTAGGAAAAAAGTGTAAGTAATAAAACACACTACACAGGTTTTTAAAATATTTTATTAAACAGCTCCGGGGGGGGGATCTTCCTCCGGCTTCGGGGGTCTTCTTCCGGCTTCGGGGGTCCCTCCGCTTCATCTTCTCCCGGCGTCCGGTTGGTTCTTCTCCGCTCTCCGGCCTCTTCTCCCGGTGTCGCAGGTCTTCGGCCGGCCCCTCCGCTCTCTTCATGTAGCTCTATTGCGAGCGGAGGTCCGGACTTCTGGGCTTCTTGGCTTCTTGGCTTCTTGGCTTCTCTTCTCTTCTCTTCCCCCAGATGTTGACACGACGCTCTCTCCGGCTGGACTGGTCTCTGAGGGCTGCGTTGTGACTTATATAGGCGGAGACCCCGCCCCCATATGATGTCACAGTCCTTGGGCATGCTGGGACTGTGACGTTTTAGGGGGCGTGGTCGACCAAAAAATAAATCTAGGTCCGGCGGGCTTTTGGGAAGAAGTCCGCCGGAAAAGTCCGCCGCCGCCCACACACGGGCGGATTGTCCGGCACACTCTGGTCCGCCGGACCAAGTATGCCGGAAAGTCCGACCGTGTGTACGCGGCATTAGAAACATTGTGTAAATGGACAACTTTGTGTAAAAAAAAATGCGTTTTCATTTTCTTTACACATTTTCCAAAAACTTGTGGAAAAAAATGACATGTTCAAAAGACTCATTATGCCTTATAGATTATACATTGGGTTGTTTTCTTTCCAAAGAGGAAATTTTTGGGGCGTTTCCATTGTCCTGGTTCTCCAGGGCCTTCAAAAGTGCAAGAGGTAGTCAAGAAATTATATGTGTAATTTATGCTCCAAGAACGCTTGATGGTACACCCTGCATGTTGGGCCTCTGTATGTGGCCAGGGCCGGTGCTAGACTATTTTGCACCCTAGGCAAGACCAGCAACTTGCGCCCCCCCCCCAAAAAAAAAAAAAAGAGCATCACGGGCCTGATGCTGAGGATTTTGGTGGGCTCTGAATCATGAAGCCCCTTGCCTTGTATGATACATTAAAATTTTCTCTACAGCCCTGCCTTAACCATCACTTGTGCCTAGGCATTCTTTCCATCACCACCCATTGCACCTGGGACCCCTTTCCTCATCATCTACTGTGCCTGCAGCCTCCCTTGCTTTACCACCCACTGCACCCACAGCCCTCTTCCCTCACCACCTACCATGCCTGTAGCCCTCCTTTATTGCAGAAATACTACAGGAGATGGTCAGAGACTGCAGACATAGTACAGGAGATGGTCAGAGACTGCAGACATACTACAGGAGATGATCAGAGACTGCAGACATACTACAGGAGATGATCAGAGACTGCAGACATACTACAGGAGATGATCAGAGACTGCAGACATACTACAGGAGATGATCAGAGACTGCAGACATACTACAGGAGATGATCAGAGACTGCAGACATACTACAGGAGATGATCAGAGACTGCAGACATACTGCAGGAGATGATAAGAGACTGCAGACATACTACAGGAGATGATCAGAGACTGCAGACATACTACAGGAGATGATCAGAGACTGCAGACATACTACAGGAGATGATCAGAGACTGCAGACATACTACAGGAGATGATCAGAGACTGCAGACATACTACAGGAGATGATCAGAGACTGCAGACATACTACAGGAGATGATCAGAGACTGGGGACATGGTATAGGAGATGGTCAGAGACTGCAGACATAGTACAGGAGATGATCAGAGACTGCAGACATAGTACAGGAGATGATCAGAGACTGCAGACATAGTACAGGAGATGATCAGAGACTGCAGACATAGCACAGGAGATGATCAGAGACTGCAGAGATGGTACAGGAGATGGTGAGAGACTGCAGACATAGTACAGGAGATGATCAGAGACTGCGGTCATAGTACAGGAGATGATCAGAGACTGCGGACATGGTACAGGAGATGGTCAGAGACTGCGGACATGGTACAGGAGATGATCAGAGACTGCGGACATGGTACAGGAGATGGTCAGAGACTGCGGACATGGTACAGGAGATGATCAGAGACTGCAGACATAGTACAGGAGATGATCAGAGACTGCGGACATAGTACAGGAGATGATCAGAGACTGCAGACATGGTATAGGAGATGATCAGAGACTGCAGACATAGTACAGGAGATGATCAGAGACTGCAGACATTAGTACAGGATATGATCAGAGACTGCAGACATAGTACAAGTGTGTCCTAGGCTAGCAGTGACCAGTGTGGAAAAACATTGATCACTGCACTGTGTAAACAGGAGTTTGCAAGATATAACAATGTGCCAAAAAAACAAAAGTCATTTCTCAAGCACAGGAGGACAGTAAATGGTTAACAGGTCTGAGAAGCTCCCAGCCTGACCAGATAATGCCTTCAAAGATAACAAATAAAAGGTCAAACAAAACCTAGATGGACTATATAGCTATAGAAAGAGCTGAAGTTGCAGCATCTTGCAGAAGTCTAATCAGCATTCTCCTGTCCTGTGTTCAGTGTAAATAAAAACACAGATAAGAAGCAGTGTGAGAAGATGGAGGGGAATCCCTCCATCAGTGTGATCACTGCATATTCTACACACAGGACGGAAGAAAGAGAACACACTGATCCATTTCTGCAGCCAGCAATGCATTGTGATCTCATGTTTGATCTCATACTTTCTTCATCATACTCAGGTATGTCGGATCCTCTCCATCCCGCCCTGCTCTGGCCACTGGCATCTTCTAGTCAAATGTGGCGGGCTGGGCAATTTGATTGGCTAAGGAGGTAGTGGGAGGCGGAGCAACTTAGCAGTCACGCCCTCCCACTCAGAAGAGCAGAGCTATTGGCTGCCTGCCCTGTTACACAGAAGTCCCTCTCCCTCCAGCATGTGTGAATGTGAAAGCCGATGGGAGGGAGAGGGGAGAAGCTGCACGCCGCACTGCAGGGTTACCACCCGCACGCCTGCCGCACCAAACTCTTTGCTGTCTGGGTCCCCTATCAGCGGCTCTGCCGGGAGCTTGGGGGGGGAGGCAAGGGTCAGATGCGCCCCTAGGCTGCAGTGCGCCCTAGGCGGCTGCCTAATTCGCCTAGTGGGTGCACCGGCCCTGTATGTGGCCACACTGTGTAAAAGTCTCACACATGTGGTATCACCATACTCAGGAGGAATAGTAGAATACGTTTTGGGGTGCAATTTGTGCTATGCATATGCTGTATGTGAGAAATAACCTGTTAATTAAACAATTTTGTGAAAAAAATCTTGATTTTGTAAAGAATTGTGGGAAAAAATTACTACTTTAAAAAACTCACCATGCCTCTAACTAAATACCTTGGAATGTCTACTTTCCAAAAAGGGGTAATTTGTGGGGTATTTGTACTTTCATGGCTTGTTAGGGTCTCAAGAAATGAGATAGGCCGTCAGTACTTCAGGTGTGATCAATTTTCAGAGATTGGCACCATAGCTTGTGGACTCTATAACTTTCACAAAGACCAAAAAATATACACCAATTTGGGTTATTTTTACCAAAGATATGTATCAGTATAAATTTTGGCCAAAATATATGAAGAAAAATTGCTAATTTGCAAAATTTTATAACAGAAACAAAGAAAAATGCATTTTTTTTACAGAATTTTTCTTTTATAGCACAAAAAATAAAAAACCCAGTGGTGATTAAATATCACCAAAAGAAAGCTCTATTTATGTGAAAAAAGGCCAAAAATTTCATATAGGTACAGTGTTGCATGACTGAGTAACTGTCATTCAAAATGTGAGAGCACCGAAAGCTGAAAATTGGTCTGGTTAGGAAGGGGGATTAAGTGCCCAGTGGGTAAGTGGTTAATAGCATCATGGGCCCCTGGGCAAAGTCATGCACTGGGGCCCCTACAAACCTGTCCCAATTTACGCACCTATTCTGTAAATGATAAACAGTTGATAGATTTGAAGACGTTTCTTAGTATTTTCAATAGAATTAATTTTAAAATAATAAGAAACATATAATTTTGTTCTCTCCTCTCTTAGTTCCTACATCTCCTTGTACCTGCAATATAAAGCACTTTTATAGGCCAGTGCTTCCTATCCTTTCTTCAACCCTCTTTTTTTATTTTTTCAGGAGTCTTTCATATGTGTGGTTGGGGGCATTACAGCCACGCAGTTGCGTTGTGGTTTTACTGCTCCCCTTTTAGCCACTTGACCTCCGTCATGGCCAGGGCATTTGCTGCTATTTAGCACAGCGCTAGTTTAACTGGCAATTCCTCAGTCATACAACACTGTACACAAATTATATTTATATCATTTTTTCCCCACAAATAGAGCTTTCTTTTGGTGGCATTTTATCACTACTGTTTTCTGACTTTTTAATAAAAGAACGAAAGACAATCAATTTTTTCTACTTTCTGTTATTGTTGGAAGGCAACATGTTTTATTTCATAATACAAGATGTGTTTGAATATGAAATCTGGATACACCAAGCCTCATTCTCTTGGGGGCCGACTGGAATGTAACCGGTTGACCATCAAAGCTTTGTAACATATCAGAAATAAGAGTATTGCTCCCTGGCAGGGGGAGTATGGGAACAAAAAGCTTGGCTCTAGACCAACTGGTGTAATAAAGATTGAAATGCTTGATTAACAAGCCTCAAAGAGAGCAACCGCTGCCAGGATGATTGATGAGTTGGGATACATAAAATAAAAGGGCCAGTGGTCACTGAAGATGACCCAGGTCACATAGCGATGATACATGGATGAATGTTGCCCCTAGAGGACTATAGCAGGACAGACAGAAAAATAATATATTAAGAAGGACTGCTTCTTAACTATTTTGATTTTGAAACCTAGGTGGGCTGGCAATGGGGTTGTGTCTTGGCGGTGTATGAATGTAGTTTAAAAGTGCTGACCGAAATGAAAAATCTCTCTTTTGCCATTTTGAGCCCAGCTGACCAGACAATATCTAGAGGACGACCTTACGTAATGTATCATTGATGTTTTTGTATTTCATATGCTCTGTAATATTTTCCTTTAGTGTTTTTATGCTGGCATTTCCTATTTTCTTGGGAAATAAATAAGACGTTGTTTTACTAAGCAGTGTGTTTATTTTCATAGCTAACCTCATATCATTGTACTATCACCAGTAACATTATCAGAGCTTTAATAGACTAGCTAACTAGATAAGTTAATACATATATGGAATAAATAGAGGGAATCCATATAACCACCTAATATTTATTACAGTTATAAAACATATCAAATAAAAATAAAATCTAATGTCTTCATAAATTTAGGCCAAAATGCATTTATCAAAGCAACATGTCTTTGGTAAAAAAAAAAATTTATGGCGGTAATCAACAACTGATAGTGGTAGTGATAGTATGGTGGACAATCTGGTGCTAACAGACCCTCACTAGTGAGGTACACTGACATCGCTAATGACACTAATACAGCGATCAGATATAATACTGTACACTGTCACTGTACTATGATAGTGACTGGAAAGGGATTAACATCAGGGGACAATTAAAGGGTTAACTGTGTGCCTGATGAGTGTAATGTGTGTTGCTTTTACTTACAGATCTGACTGCATTTTTTCCCCAAGAAACAGCCAGATCGCTGTTCTGTGTACAGAGCCCTGTGTGTAAATACAGAACTCTGTATTGTGATTGGACACAGCCAATCAGCAATTTTTAGCCAAAATCATTGGCGAAAACCTGCTGATTAGCTTGGGCATGTGTGCACGCCCCCAAAAAAACGGAAGACAGGTGACAATGTACAGGTACATGCTGCAGACAAAATGCTTTGCTTTGTGACTGTGGCAAGGATTCTATCCCCAGTTGCATTTGGTGGGCACAACCCATTCAAATAAAAGGGTCCACACTGCAACCTCCGCACAATTGTGTGCAATGCAGAACTTATGGTGGCGACATATTGCCCCTCACCGCCTGTAAAATGCCTTTAAAAAGCAATCCGTGCGTAGATTGCTTTTCAGAGGAGCACTATTTTTTTTCAATCAGAGAGCAGAGGGAGGGACATATGCAACTGTCAAGGTGGACGGGGGGGGGGGGGTTTGGACAGTGGACTCACCAAGTTTGCCGCCTCTACTGTGTGTGTGTCCTCCAATTTTCTGTTTGCTGTACACCTTCCACCATACTTCCAGCATAGTACCATGTGTGTCTGTGTGTCCTCATCAGGGGGTGGAGTATGGGTCGGGCTGTAGGCGCAAGCACAGCAGGGATTGGCTGGATCATAAGGAGGGGATAAAAATCATGGGCTTCATCAGAACCCTGCGCTGTTTACTATGAGTAACAGGACAGACACAGCCCCAGACAACACAGTGCACTGTTCAGTGCACCCGCTCCCAGCCAAAGACTCCCAGCTGTGAGGTGGGTGGAGACAGAGCTGGCAATGGGGGAAAGCGAAGCCTCCCGCTGACAATGAGCATAGCCGGTGACAATGACAGATCGGGGATGGAAAGCAGAAGATGCTGCTGGGCCAGTGCCCTCTCATTCAGCCCCGCTGCTAACTAAACTAGAGTGTTAGTACTGGTGTCCAGTACAGTATTGGTTACCAGGCTACCTGACCTCAGTACTGTCAGCAGCATTCCCCAAGGTCAGAGCTGGCCCTGATGGGGCCCCATGTGAACCTGGGGCCCCTGGGCAGTGCCCAGGGGTTCCTGCTGGATGAGTCAGCCCTGTAGGCAGCTAGTATCTTCATATGATAACCCCCTGTCTGCTTTTGCATCTCTTTACAAATGCTTTGTCACCCCCCCACACACACACACCCAAACACTTTGTCATCCCTCATATAATAGGTTATTCAGAAAGAGAATTGGAATGAGGTCACTGAAGTTGAAGAGACAATAACGCTCACTGTGAAGCCACAACAAAAAGTCTACATCTTTGTCTACTAGATGGGCTTGGGAAAAGAGCCTGTGCTACATTGCCGTGACATGAGAATTCTTGACAAGCCTTCTACACCTACTGATAACCCCCTTCCACATGCATGAAATGGGTTCCGGATTTCCAATGTTGATGTGGCTTCAGTCACTCCTATTAGCACTGTACCATTGATGTTGAAAAAGGTAAAAGTTCATATACCTGACTGTAGCTACAATATTAGATGATATCAGCGGGTGGTGCTGTAGGTTAAGCCTTGAATTACAGCTCTCATGTTGAGGGTGGGGCTTATAAATATTTATGGTACATTGCAAAAAAGTTGTTGGCAAACTTTAAACTGGAAAATGCCATACCTAAAAATCAATCCAATATAAATTCCCCTGTCAATTAGGTTATAAAAGTTACATTCTTGTTAATATAGTTGAAGTTCCAGTACTCTGTGCCTATTTATATTTCATATTACATCCATTGAAAAGAACAGACACATTGGAGAGAATTAATAAACTGTGTCAGTTGAGTTCTTTCTCAACTGGTGCCATTGCCCATAGCAACCAATCAGCTTCTATCTTTATTTTTTTCCACACATTTTAGAAAATGAAAATATAAAAGTTGATTGGCTGCATTCCAGTTGAATCAAAGTTTATCTCAGGCACTTTTTATTAATTCTCCCATTATGTAACCTTGTTCTCTTGTGTCCTGGGAGTTACGTGAGACAGACTGACAATTAGAGACTGCAGAAACTGAAAACAAATCACCAAGATCAGATCTGCACAGCTACACAGTTATGAAGAAGTGAGAGCCACAATGATGTACCATACACTTTTAGATATTAGTCACAGGGAAGTCATTTATAGTCCAGATAATTAATTTAACCTTTGCTGTGCTAGTACGGTACTTCTGGCTTGTCATATTTAGAGATCTACTGTCTATCTGCAAAGGTCCACTAAACATAGTTTTAATTATATACTGTATAAAAAAAACTTTCTTTTTTAAAACTGTCTTTGGAAACAGTGAGAACATAAGAGATCTTAAATAGTAGGAATACTGTCTACAGAGATATATTCCTACGTAAAGCTGTTTTCTTATCCAGAATTCCTAAATGAGAACCTGTCAAGAAGCCAATTAAAGAGAACTATAACGAAAAAGAATCTTCTCTTTTAAGTTTGGTCTATTAAGTTATTTTAAGAATGCGCTGTAGATTTACTCTCAAGGACAGATGTGTGTGCTGTAATTCACTTGTATTCGCCCCCTATAGCGATGCAAAACCCACTAGAAGCAGGTCAACCGCAGCTTAGAAGAAGGCCAACTGCAGATTTAATGCACATGTCAATTAATTCTGATTGATCTCAGAACAGTCTCAAACTGATGTCAAACTGATGCCATCAACACAAGCTCAAACCCCATCATAAATGCCCTAAAACTGTTAATGAACAAAGCCTTTAGTTCTCTCTTTTGCAATAACCTTTGCAATATGAAAGTTTTACGAGTGTCTGTAGTGGGCTAGTAGCTTAGTCAGAAAACAGAAAAGTCTACTTCCTGACACTCACTCTGACATTTCTGCTCTGAATTGTTGTTGTTCAGTCCTTTAGTCGTGTCCGACTCTTGGTGACCTCATGGACCATAGCACGCCAGGCTTTTCTGTCCTCCACTGCCTCCCAGAGCTTGCTTAACTTCATGTTCATTGTTTTTATGATGCTATCTATCCATCTTGTTTCCTGTTGTCCTCTTCTCCTTTTTCCTTCCATGTTTCCCAGCATCAGGGTCTTTTCCAATGAGTCCTTTCTTTGCATTAGATGGCCAAAGTATTTGAGTTTCAGCTTCAGGATCTGTCCTTCCAGTGAATATTCAGGGTTGATTTCCTTCAAGATTGACTGATTTGATCTTCTTGCCATCCAAGGGACTTTCAAGAGTCTTCTCCAACACCATGCAGTGGTCATTCTGTTTTTACCGCGATTTTACCACAATTTTGCCATGTTTTTTACAGCGTTTTTACTGCATTTTTGCTGAGATTTTGTTTAGGTCACCAATGTAAAAGGTAGAAAACTGCCTGTAATCTGCCCCAAAGAAGCTTGTGTTCTTTTTTGAGTTTAGGGCATTTTTCGGGCCTTTTGCTTCAGGTGACAAAATGCTCAGATGTGAACAGGTGCCATTGAAATGAATGGGATTTTGCTTGTTATGCGTTTTTCAGGCATTTTTTCGGGCATTTTACAGGCGTTTTATGTGCTGAAAACGCTGAGGTGTGAATGCAGCCTAAAACTTCAAAACTAGGATGTGGCGAGACCAATTGTTCCATCATTTCTGTGTATATAACTTTTTTTTTATTTCTTCTTTACATTTTTAGCTAAGCCATTTTTCTAGTGTTACATGAAATGATGCTTTACATGAAATGATCTATGCATACTTGCCTGCGCCTACTGTGTCTTGTGATGAAAATGTGACTGACCACGGTACAGATGGAAATGTCATAGATTTATAAACAGTCGTATTTGGAGATGTCATTCTAGAAGAAGCTACAGCAGGCATGTTTAATCACTCAACCATCATATTCACTGGGGAAGAAAGTTCAGAAAGCATGTATTTCGTCATGCAGAGTAATGTCTTCAATGTTGTATTACAGAATTTATACCAAGGTATATTGTTGTAGTATTTATGTGTATTAATGATGGTTTTCATATTAACTGTACAAAATCTAATTATTCCTTACCCAGGCGGGACAAAATTGTTCATGCAGATGGAAATATTTACTGTTCTTGTAAAAATGCCTTGATCTTAAGAAGTGACTGGAAATGTATATTCCATATTTGAAATTCATTTTCCACAATTATTTTGTTTTAAAAAGTCATTCTTATTTGTTACATTTATTTTCATGGAAATCTGAAATTGAAGTGGGCAAGGTAGCTTTAATGGTATTTGTCATTGTGTCTAAATGTATTAAGTTGTGTTTAAAAAGTTGTAGTGTTGACAGCTACCACACCATATTGCCACTTTAGCGTCTAAAAAGAGGCAGCAGACATTTTCACCAGTACTGTGAAATGTAAGAACAAACAGCACTAACTTTACCTGCAAAGTAGGTTTGCGACAGTGTTCCTAACAATAAATATTGGTAATAAAATAATATAAAAAGATATAATTGTGCCAACAACTTACTAAAAAAAAACCTCCACAACTTGTGGGATTAACTGAATGGACTTATGTCTTTTTTAAAGCAGTCTAACTGTGTACCTATGCAACTATATGTATGTAACAATATACCACAAATTAATAAGTACAAAGTGATGTGCTCTACTACTCCACCTATAAGTAAAATGTTCTTTGCTCAAAAACATCATTTTTTTTAATTCCATTGTTCCACACTGTAATCAAAAAAAAAAAGTCTGTACTCTCCACATATAAACAAGTGTGCCTCTTTACCCCACCTTTAATAGTCAGTGCTGTGCTCCACCGTTCCACACATATACACTGTATGCACTCACCAAAACAATAACTCTTTTATATAAAATGGGTCCAAGTGCACTTTATGCAATTTAAGGCTCCACCACTCCTCCAATCCAGCCACAAGGGGACCCCCCAGCACTTGAATAGACTTTGGGGATGCAGCTCAGGGGAGTTACTAGAAAGACCGCAAGGTGGAATCTTTGAGCAACACTTACTGTATATTGAGATAAAATCAGGATAAAAAAATATGTATAGCCACTCACAAATTTTGCCCTCAATATTTCCAGTGGTAAACAATTGACATGTGTACAGTAGGTGACCGCGATATTGTGTCAATCTCGCTGCATTTCTCGGCAAGATTTGACACCTGCGAGCCCCGTCGCAGGAGCCAGCGCCGAGATGGCTCGCTCATCGGGAAAGGAAAACTTTGTTTTCCTTTTGGGATGAATGACAGGCAGTGCTGACAGCTGTCTGGTATGAATCCTGTGGGGGAACACCGCACCAAATTTTAAATGAAAAAAACGGCGTGGGTTCCCCCCCCAGGGGCATACCAGGCCCTTAGGTCTGGTATGGATTGTAAGGGGAGCCCCCTACGCCAAAAAATCGGCATGGGGGTCCCCCCAAAATCCATACCAGACCCTTATCCGAGCACGCAGCCCGGCCGGTCAGGAAAGGGGGTGGGGACGAGCGAGTGCCCCCCCTCCTGAGCCGTACCAGGCTGCATGCCCTCAACATGGGGGTGGTGGGTGCCTTGGGGGAGGGGGCGCCCTGCGGGCCCCCCCACCCCAAAGCACCTTGTCCCCATGTTGATGAGGACAAGGGCCTCTTCCCGACAACCCTGGCCGTTGGTTGTCGGGGGTCTGCGGGCAGGGGGCTTATCGGAATCTGGGAGCCCCCTTTAATAAGGGGGCCCCCAGATCCCAGCCCCCACCCTGTGTGAATGAGTATGGGGTACATGGTACCCCTACCCATTCACCTAGGGAAAAGTGTCAATAAAAAAAAAAACAGTACACAGGTTTTAAGAGTAATTTATTAGGCAGCTCCGAGGTCTTCTTCCGACTTCGGGGGGTCTCCTTCCGACTTCTCCCGGTGTTCGGCCTCTTCTCCCGGTGTTCTGCCTCTTTTCCCGGGCCCCGCCGCTATCTTCTTCCAGCTCTTTTGCCAGCGAGGGGCCCGGTCTGCTGCCGCAGTCTTGTCGCAGCTGTCTTGTCGCCGCTGTCTTGCCGCCGCTGTCTTGCCGCCGCCGCTGGAAACACAATCTCGTGGTCAGGTACTGTACACTGAAATATTTTGTTTCGGTATTTCATTTTCGTCCGAAAAATACATATATTTAGTTACTCCCGAAATTTGTTTTTATTTATTTTGTTTCGTTAAAAAATGCATTCGTCCGAAAATCCGAAATAATTAAGGTCGAATCTGTCATTGAAGGCTTATGGTGTCTGTTGAATGTTCTAAGAAAATTCGACGGAGCAGCTAAACTGTGCGACGCCGCAATCGTACATTTCCGGTTGAATGTTCCGCCTACAAGCTATAGTAGAATTCTAATATTGTATGACACTAGTAATAATTATATTTATTAATTATTATTACTAGTCAACCAACATTAGAATTCTTCTATAGCCTATGGGCGGAGCATTTGACCATAAATGTCAGCTTGCGGCGACTGCTTTGTCGAATCTTCTTGTCGAATCTTTTCTCTCTATGTCGAATACTTTTGGACTAATAGAGTTAGGTTAGGCACATTCGACCTTTTTAGCTGTTGTCTCTATAATGTTGAATCTTTTCTCTCTATGTCGAATAATCTTGGACTAATAGAGTTAGGTTAGGCACATTCAAACTTTTTTGCTATTGTCCCTATAATGTCGAATCTTTTCTCTCTATGTCGAATAATCTTGGACTAATAGAGCTAAGGTTAGGCACATTTGACCACAGGTTTGATAGACACAGATTGCTATTGTCAGTGTCATGTCGAATCTCCTATCTATATCGAACTGTTGACGCAACGAAAACGAAAATGAAGCATTTGTTTATGTCGGATCTTTCGGTTTTCGGATTCTGCACGTTCTTTATCGTTTGTTAAAACGATAACGAAAATAGCCGAAATTCGGACGAAAATGCATTCAGACGAAAATGAATGCACATGTCTAGTAAACAAGATGCTTCTGAGCCTGCACTTCACCAATATAAAATTTGTGCAGAAACCCTGCCTCTGTGCATTTCGTCTGAAAAGGACATCCTCGGGAAGCACCAGTACTGTCTATACTGAAAGTACTATAGTCTTGGATGCTAATTAGGGCATATTGCCTGCAAGTTCTTTTTTTTTTTTTTTTTTTTTTTACGATGGGATACAATGCCTTATTGCACTTTTGTTATGGCATTAAGGTATATCCAATGCAAAACTTTTTTTTCTTTTATCTCAGACTGTTTTCCATGCACTGTATGTTTTCTATTTTGTCCCATGGGGCACATTTTCCCTCACTTCCTGTCCCCTGGAAACATCATAAAGTTAGAAGAAAAAATTTGTAAGACCGAAAAACATTAACCCATTAGAAGACTTTGCTTCTCTTTCTGTTCACAACTCAAAGATTTGGAGTTTCCTTCACTTTCAGTTACTGTGATCATGGATACCAGAACAAATAAAGAGGGTAAATCTACACAGTGGGGACACCAACAGCAAAAAAAACCTGACAAGGGTTCCAAAACTCTGCTTCTCTATGCAAAAGTAAAAAAAAAAAAATGATGGTGTGATGAAGTAATCCATACTAATCCGACAAAAAAACAAAAACAAATAAATGATTGATGGGTCAGAAGGAATTCTGTTATTATTCAAAGTTGTCATGATTATCATTATTTAGACAGGGCACTGGATTCAGATTTTCTAAGGGTCACTGAAATGGAACTAGGCACTGCAGCACTTTTTACGATGGGGGCCACCCTAAGAACAGTGAAAGGACCCAGAACTGAGAATCCACATACCTACAATCCAATAAGAGTGTCAAATGTCCAAGTGTTCAAGACAATTTATTGATAAAATTGATTCATAAGGTAGCAGAATAAATCCAATGTGTTTTGGGGTCTCAAGAATACCAAATAACTCTGGACTGTGATTTACTACATGTTATGTTTCAGAGAGGCAACTGAATTGGAAGAGTTTCAGAAAGGCAACTGAATGCAGCATTTGAAGTGTGTTTAGTCCCTGAAACACATTGGATTTATTCTGCTATGAATCAATTTATTATTAAATTACCTTGTGCTCTTGGAAGTTCGTTTGGCACTCTCACTGGATTGTACAACTATCACTATATCTATTCTTTTTCTAACTATACATTTAATATTGTCATACTTCTGCAAGGTATTTGTAGGTCATTCACCCATACACAAATGGCTTGAAAGAAAATGGTCAAGTAAGTAGCATCTGTTGTAAACTTTAAGATTATTTAATAAAATATAGGTGGCAATTTGCATGTGTATATATATATATATATATATATATATATATATATATATATATATATATATATATATATATATATATATATATATATATAGTAAACACAGTATATATAAATATATAAATGTGCTTATACTATATGTATAGAATGTATGTCATTCCGACCATTGACCGATTTTACCTTTGTCCTGCAGGAGAAGATGAACAGGAGGAAAATCAGAAAGTCAAAACCCAGAGGCCACGATCAGCTGATGAGCCAGCTGTGTACATGGCACAGACAGGTGAGCTATAGACTACCAATGTGTATTTGTCAAATCTGACCTTGAAAAAACCTTTGACATTGGTTATATGAAAGAGCTTGTACATCTATAGCACAGAGCAATTTGTGATGCTGCTGTAGAAAGTCAACCCCCAACTCCTACATTAAAATGTATTTATGAGAAAAAATGTATCATTTTTGAAACATGCGTAAAAGTAGTATAATCGCATGGGCTAGCACAAAGGAGTCATTAAACAAAGAGACAACAACCATTCTTTCTTTAAACCATTTATTATTTTGGTAAATACATTTTGGCCATGGTGTTGTTCAAGGGTAACCTGTTAATGTTTAAATGAAAATACAAATAAATATGAAGCCACCTTGGCTATATAACTCAAAAATGTATACTGTGTCCATCCAGACAATGCTGGACGACTATTCCCCCACTGAACAACCCATGACTATTGCATAAAGAAAAAGGGGAGGGGGGGTGGGAGTCCCGGTCCTGCTCCACACGGTCTGATGGTAACGGACGGACAGCCCTCTTTTATCTCCTCTGAAATTCTCGGGCTTAGGGGCCTGCCAAATTACACCAATCAGCTGCTTGTTGCTACCCTGCGGAGGCTGCTGTTAACCAATGGTCATCCTGAAACACAGAAACAGGGAAACATGCATTCCCCTTTGGCTCTCCCATGTGGGTCCTGCATATTGCATGGACCCTTCATGGGCTAGCACAAAGGAGTCATTAAACAAAGAGACAACAACCATTCTTTCTTTAAACCATTTATTATTTTGGTAAATACATTTTGGCCATGGTGTTGTTCAAGGGTAACCTGTTAATGTTTAAATGAAAATACAAATAAATATGAAGCCACCTTGGCTATATAACCACAACTCAAAAATTTATACGGTGTCCATCCAGACAATGCTGGACGACTATTGCCCACCGACCGAGGCCAGGAGAGCAGCTGCTGGCTGAGGTCCCCCCAACACCATGGCATTCTCAATCAAACTCTGCAGACCCATATTGAAAATATCAATACCAATGTCTGATAAGTGAACAAAATCCTCTCTAAATAAACCTGAAATAAAGCCCTCTAACTCTAAGTGGCGGAAAGACAAAACCCCCGGATGATGCAAGGAAATTGTGTATGGTCCTATTTAAACATCTCCTGATTTTATCCACATAAAAGAATTTCCCCCAGGGGGACCAAAGGAGCCTAGGGACCATTTCAGAAAAGGCCAAAATAGTGCATGGAAACAGCAGCTTGATGGCACAAAAATCGTTCTTCATTTCGCAAAGCAATTCCCACGTCCTAATTATGCCAATATTGTTTGCTCCCAAATGAATAACTAAAACTACAGGAGAGGGCCAAATAGAAGATAAATGTAGTAAATGGTCTCTAAGATTACGCCATCTCATACCCCGAATACCAGACCACAAAACTTTAAATTTGTTAAAGTCCAGACCTAAATTGCTGGAATAGCTCCTGGATGCAGCCAGCCTTTCAGCCCAATAGACATAGGAGTGGCCTACTATCCAAATAATGTATTTAGGAGGATCTGAAAAATAAAATCAGACAATTAACAATTCAGGGCGAACATAAAGCTTATACCTACTACTAACCCATCTGCCAACCCTCTTTTGACCTTCAGGGGGGAAACCCAATAGGTTAGCCATGGTGGCAGCCCCAATTCTAAAGGAGTGTGATGAAAATTTCAAACCTGAGAGGTTAAGGCGCTTAAGGCATGAAGAAAGCACAGCAGAAAACTGGTATCTGGTCAGAGGAGACAAGTCCTGATGGATAAAGAAAGAACCGTCAAAGGAGGGTCTAACCGCGATATAATTGGCCGTGTGGGATATGGGGCATAACAACAGGTTGGGAGAGGAGGCCAAAGATATCCACTTACCGTTACTAGGGGTGCAACGGATCAAAAAACTCACGGTTCGGATCGTTCCTCGGATCAGAGTCACGGATCGGATCATTTTCGGATCAACAAAAAAAAAAAAAAAAAAAGACAAGACAAATAAACATAAGTTTTGTCTTTTTGTTTATTAACACTTTTACATTACTTGAAAATATATAAAATCAAGTTAAAGTGCACAAGGCATAATTTCTTCTTTGTAACATAATGAAAAACTTAAGGTGCAACATAAAAAAAGGCATATCTCCTTCCTTCAAACATGGACCGATGGGCTATGAGCCAAAAACAACTTAAAGTGCAACATAAAAATGGCATATCTCCTTCCTTCAAACATGGACCGATGGGCAACGAGCCAAAAATAACTTAAAGTGCAACATAAGAAGGCACATCATCTTCCTTGAAACATGGATTGTGAAAGCCTAGTATGTCCACACCATCAAAGAAGAATAAAGGAAAGAAAGCAAAGCATTCCTGAGCTTATAATTGCAAATTCTTTTTCAAAAAGACAAGGGTGTCTACATTGTCTGGGGAGAGTGTGGACCTCGTTGCAGTCACTATGTCCCCTGCTGTTGAGAACACTCTCTCGGAAGGAACTGAAGAGCCTGGCACAGCGAGATAGCATCTTGCCATCGTGGCAATATGAGGGTATCTACACTCATTGCTTTTCCACCATGTCAGCGGATCACCATCCACTGTAATGCCGCTTGCTGCCAGGTAGGATGCCACCTCCTCTTTGATGATGTCAGCAGGAGTCTTCTTGTCTTTGCTGGAAGTGGCAAAGGTCTCTCCAAAAAGCTCTGCCATCGCTGACTTCTTTTGTGGAGGAGATGATGAGTCCAAGTTTGCTCCTGTTGGTTCTGCAGCTTGACCCTGCAGAAAAAAAAAATTGTTGATTAATTAAACCTATTATTTATTTTCATGTTTCATAGACATGAAAAATGTGACAATATTATTGCCACATTTTTCATGTCTATGAAACATGAAAATAATAACATTTAAAAAAAGCCATTATTACGAAAATAAAAAATGTATTTAGATTTAAATTTATGATATTTTTAAATAATATTCTTTTTCTTTACCTCATCACAGTCTTCAGTGCCCAGACTGCTCACAATCTCAGTGGTGAGGTCACTGTATGTCCTCTGGCGTAGGGCAGGGTCCATGTGAGACAGGGACTTGAACCTCGGATCCAGGGCAGTAGATCTGTGAAGGTAGTCCTGTAGAGTAGGGGGTGAAGTGTATCTGTGCTGCAGGTCCTCTCTAATGGCAGTCTTGACATCTCGAGTGATGATGTTGTCTTCCACACTTGGAGCCATGGATTGTAGAATCCTTGTTTTAAGCGGCAGGATCATTGACACAGATGGTGAACTTTCAGTGCTCAGCAGAGAAGTAACAGTTTTGAGGGGTTTAAGCACCTTGAGGACCTCCTCTGCCACTCTCACATCATCATCAGACAGGGTAATGATGTCTTTGACATTTTTCTTCAGGGTCTTGTCGGTCAATGCAGAGTATATAGCTGCCTGCTGCTCCAGATAACGCTCCATCATATCATAAGTAGAGTTCCACCTTGTTGGGACATCATGTATGAGCTTATGAGTAGGCAGCTTTAGCATTTCTTGCTTTGTCTTAAGCACATGAGCAGCTGTTGTGCTTCGGTGGAAGTAGGAAACCACCTTCCTGATCCTCCCAAGGAGGCGGTCCATCCTATTGATTGAGATTCCCTTCTGTGATGCCAAATTCACTACATGTGCAAAGCACCCTATATGTGGGCCCAGTCCTGCCTCATTCACTGCATTTATTTGATTTTTGGCATTATCAGTTGTGACTGGGATATTGGTACTGGGCCTCTTCAACTTCCATTCCTCCACTGCTTGAGTCAGTATCTGCGCAAGATGAGTGCTTGTGTGACTCTCGTAGAGGGGACGTGTCTGCAGCACCGGACTTCTCATCTCCCAGTCTGCTGTGATGAAGTGAGCGGTTATCGTCACATAGCTCTGTGCTCCCCTGGATGTCCACCCGTCTGTCGTGAGCGCAACAGAGGATGCTCGGGATAGTTCATCCACAACTTTTTTCTTCTCCTGCTCATAAAGATCTGGCACAATCTTTTCGCTGAAGTGGGTGCGCGACGGGATGTTGTAACGTGGCTCAAGCACTTTCAGCATGTGTTTAAAGCCCTCGTTTTGGACAACCGAATATGGCCTCATGTCTGCACCTATAAACACACCGATGGCTTTTGTGATGGCTTTAGCCCGGTCTGATTGTGCACCAAGTGGCTGCGTAAATGCTGCGGTGATAAGCGGTTGTTGAGTAGTTTTCGTTTTCTGTTTCACTTCTTTCAGTGAAACACCGGGGTGATGTCGCTTCAAATGCGTAGCCATGCTTGATGTGTTTCCAGTGTCATATGGCTTTCTTGTGCCACAGTGCCTACACGCCGTCACGGTTTTATCCACTAACCTCTTTCCTTCATCATCATATTTGACAGGGAAGCCAAAATGCTCCCATACAGGGGATTTCAATGACGTGGGGCGTTCAAGCTCCTCCCTTCCTCCGCTCGCCATGACCACACTGTGTGTGTGGACTGATTCCTTCCCGAAAGTAGAGGCAGGATGTGGAAGCGCTTCGGTAGCCTGGAGGACGTTCCAGGGGAGGACGAAACAGTGGGCAGTCGTTTGCCCGATTCGCCAGTCAGGGAAGGCAGGGGAGCTCACCTGGAAAAAAGGAAAGAAACTGCGCTGAGACCTAGAAGCGATCCTGTGCGGCCGAAAATCGCCTAAGACTCAGTGGAAGCAGCAATCCTTCTGCAAAACCCCAATACAAGGAAAAAAATATAGAAAAAATAGGATTGCGCTAAACGTAATATTACAATAGTGAACGACGTAAACACATGAATTGACAAGAACACCAAAAATATGAAAAATAATTAGAAAAATATATGAATCTAAAAGTCAATTTGGATAAATGTGCAAAATGCAATTAATTGAATTTGCAAAACCTGTGAAAATTCCACCACCATATAGTCCCCACTGTAATCCAGTTATCCACAATCTCCCCCACTGCTGTAATATCCACGTCATCTCCCCCACTGCTGTAATATCCACGTCATCTCCCCCCACTGTAATATCCACGTCATCTCCCCCCACTGTAATATATCCACATCATGTCCCCCACTGTAATATAGCCACATGTCCCCCACTGTAATATAACCACATGTCCCCCACTGTAATATAACCACATGTCCCCCACCGTAATATAGCCACATGTCCCCCACCGTAATATAGCCACATGTCCCCCACCGTAATATAGCCACATGTCCCCCACCGTAATATAGCCACATGTCCCCCACCGTAATATAGCCACATGTCCCCCACCGTAATATAGCCACATGTCCCCCACCGTAATATAGCCACATGTCCCGCACTGTAATATAGCCACATGTCCCCCACCGTAATATAGCCACATGTCCCGCACCGTAATATAGCCACATG
Organism: Aquarana catesbeiana; assembly: GCF_042186555.1. NCBI lineage: Eukaryota > Metazoa > Chordata > Amphibia > Anura > Ranidae > Aquarana > Aquarana catesbeiana. The sequence goes on from NC_133325.1 coordinate 411,095,477, forward strand.
TCCCTCACTGCAATATAGCCACATGTCCCTCACTGTAATATAGCCACATGTCCCCCACTGTAATATAGCCACATGTCCCCCACTGTAATATAGCCACATGTCCCCCACTGTAATATAGCCAAATGTCCCGCACCGTAATATAGCCACATGTCCCGCACCGTAATATAGCTACATGTCCCGCACCGTAATATAGCCACATGTCCCGCACCGTAATATAGCCACATGTCCCGCACTGTAATATAGCCACATGTCCCGCACTGTAATATAGCCACATGTCCCGCACCGTAATATAGCCACATGTCCCGCACCGTAATATAGCCACATGTCCCGCACCGTAATATAGCCACATGTCCCCCACCGTAATATAGCCACATGTCCCCCACCGTAATATAGCCACATGTCCCCCACCGTAATATAGCCACATGTCCCCCACCGTAATATAGCCACATGTCCCGCACCGTAATATAGCCACATGTCCCTCACTGCAATATAGCCACATGTCCCTCACTGTAATATAGCCACATGTCCCCCACTGTAATATAGCCACATGTCCCCCACTGTAATATAGCCAGTCCACATGTCCCCCACTGTAATAAAGCCAGTCCATGTCCCCACTGTAATATAGCCAGTCCATGTCCCCACTGTAATATAGCCAGTCCATGTCCCCACTGTAATATAGCCAATCAATGTCCCCACTGTAATATAGCCAATCAATGTCCCCACTGTAATATAGCCAATCAATGTCCCCACTGTAATATAGCCAATCAATGTCCCCACTGTAATATAGCCAATCAATGTCCCCACTGTAATATAGCCTATCCAAAACATGTTCCCCAATGTAATATAGCCAGGCAGTCCATGTCCCCCACTGTAATATCCACACACTCCAGCAGTATACATTAGTGCTGCTGTTAGTCATACCTTCCTTGCTTGCTTTAGCCGACAAACCCACGAGTTGGGGGCGGGGTGATGACGTCAGCACGATGCTGTGCTCAGCGCCGCCGGGTGTACCAAGATGGCCGCGGCTCCGGAGCTAGGCCGAAGCCGCGGCCTTTCCTAAAACCCGAGGCCGCGGAGCGCTCCGCGGATCGCGGGTGTGCCGATCCGAACAGGTTGGCCCGTTCGGATCGCGGATCGGTGACGATCCGTTGCACCCCTAACCGTTACCCAACCCAAAAGTTTTAGACCTGCAAAGAAAAAGACGTAAACCATCCGGCTCCATCGACACATGAGAGAACAACAGAAAAGAAGAAGATGATTTGTTTTGAGCTGTAAACTCACCCACTCGCAGGGCGCCGAAAAGGGTAACTGAAAATGCTGCCCTGAAGAGCAGGAGTTCAAAACTAGAAAAACAAACATCTTCTAAAACCGACATTAGTTTGATCAGTAAAGAGACTGAAATAGAGCGCCTAGCATCCTTTGTAGAAGAGGACTTCCGAAATCCTTTAAGAATTTGACTGACCGAGAAAAAAGAGGTCAAAGCAGGCCTGCGAGAGGCGCAATGGGAATTCCAAAGGAATCACAAATATGCAAGAATGAGTTCAGTGATTCAAAACATAATTGTGAGTCCTTTGGGCCAATAAACAGGAAATCATCCAAGTAATGTAGTAAACGACCAGTAGGGGAACATTCCGACAAAACCCAATGCAAAAATGTAGCGAAAGCCTCAAAATAATAACATGATAAGGAAAAGCCCATGGGCAAACATCTATCAAAATAAAATTTGTCTTGGAAATGGAAACCCAGGGAATTGAAACCCTGCGGGTGCACGGGTAGCAGGTGGAAGGCAGATTTGATGTCTGCCTTCGCTAACAACGCCCCCTGCCCAAAATGCCTTAGAAGCACTAGAGCTTCATCAAAAGAGGAGTAAGAGACAGGGGCAAAGATTTCTGAAACCTCGTCATTAAGTGAATTGTCAGCTGGGAAGGACAAATGATGGATAAGTCTGAAACTACCATGTTCCTTTTTGGGGACAATGCCCAAAGGAGAAAGACGGAAATTAGAAAAAGGTGACTGCGGAAAGGGCCAGCGGAAAGGGCCAGCTATACGGCATTCATTAACCTCTTTAGATATTTTTTCCTGAACAATATCAGGATGCCTCCTAGCGGACAGTAAGTTTTTTACAAAAAACGCAACCCGGCCCAGAAAACGAGGGAACCAAGAAACCATCCTGGAAACCGTCAATTAGGAGCCGTGCCATTGTGCGATCTGGGTAGAGATCTAACCATGGTTGCATTTTTGACAAACTCACTGGAGTCATGGCTTTTGCCACCAGTGTCCCTGGATAAGGATGGGAAGGAAGTTGCTGATGACTTCCAAAAACACCTACTCGCTGGATGGGCCCCATTGCAATAGGAGCATTCATGTTTATACCTACAGTTTAACAGGAATTTACACTGCCCCTCATTAAATGCAAAACAGAACCCTTTGCGAAAGGCATTCTGTGGGGCAACCATTTGAGGTGCAAATGGGGATTTCTGCGGCAGCATGAGATTCAACCATAAACCCACATCTTTACAACCCCATTTTAAAGATGGATGAACCGCCAATTTCTGTCTGAAATTTTCATCATAGGTGAACCATGAGGTACCACCGAAATGATGAAAAGCTTCCGCAATTATGTCCACGTGTTGAAATAAGCCTGAACATTTATCCGGGGATTGCTCACCCAGCACAGCTGCATAAATGCAGAAAGCTTGCAACCAATTCTGAAAAGTTTTGGGGACAGATCATCTCCTATCTTCCTATCTTGCCCCAGCAGGGCATGGTGAAGCCTCTTCTCTGGTTTTCTTCTTTGCCCTCCTCGGCTGTCGACGCGGACTGCGCATGTCTGCTGTAGACTCCTCCATTTTCTCCGGGGCTGTGCTAACAGACAGCTCAGGCAGAGCTTCGGAATGGCCTCCAGGCAGTGAAGGAGCCACTCCTCCCCTTCGGCACTCTCTGCCTTCACAATGAGGCGATGAAGCAGGCTCTCTCTTCCTACGGGCAAACGGTTCTCCATCCTTCCGACGGTCTGCCGTGTGAGTCCCGGTCCTGCTCCACACGGTCTGATGGTAACGGCCGGATAGCCCTCTTTTATCTCCTCTGAAATTTGCGGGCTTAGGGGCCCGCCAAATTACACCAATCAGCTGCTTGTTGCTACCCTGCGAGGCTGCTGTTAACCAATGGTCATCCTGAAACACAGAAACAGGGAAACATGCATTCCCCTTTGGCTCTCCCATGTGGGTCCTGCATATTGCATGGACCCTTCATTCTAATCAAGAAGTTAATTTCCAGTTTAACATTTTGTTGTAATAATAATAATAAAAAAAACAACTAAGCCTTGTAAGAGGTCTAAATATAAGTTTCAATGTTTAATATATGTTAGGTGCAAATTAGTGGGTTATATAGGAACAGTTGCAGGTTTTAAACAGTGATTTCAGGCTTCTGCTACTAATATTTTGGCAGTTTTTAAGGGTTTCCTCAGTATATAGTATGCCAACTCTGTATTTGGTTGCCTCTGCACAGTAACTTCAGGGCATAATAATAAAATAAAAAAAACTAAGCCTTGTAAGAGGTCTAAATATAAGTTTTAATGTTTAATATATGTTAGGTGCAAATTAGTGGGTTATATAGGAACAGTTGCAGGTTTTAAACAGTGATTTCAGGCTTTTGCTACTAATATTTTGGCAGTTTTTAAAGGTTTCCTCAGTATATAGTATGCCAACTCTGTATTTGGTTGCCTCTGCGCAGTAACTTCAGCGAACATTTACAATATTCTAAGAGAGCACCGTATAGTCAAACAGATGAGGCAGAGGAGGGCAAGAAAGGAAAGTAGGCAGGAAACAAGTATAAAACCTCTCCAATTAGCAGAAACATTGTACAATAGAGAAGTCCAAAAGCTATCCTCCAAAGAATTTGTCTTTGTGCCTAGCTGGATGCAGACTGTACAGAGGCAGCGTACCTCCAGCAGTTACCAGGATTTTCATGAATGGAAAGGACAGAGGTGGTAGCTGAGGTCCAATCTAATTAATACCATTAATTGTACCTCCCTAGCTGTCATGTTCTTTTATTGCGCTGGCATTCATCATCTCTGATCTGTATAAGCTGGCCAGCTAAATCATGGAGAGTTTATGCACAGTAGAACTGCTTGAAAAGACAGTCAGCGCTGACAGCTGTAATCACTTTTACATTCATCTACAACTACCCAAGTAGTTTATATATATATATATATATATATATATATATATATATATATTAGAAAAAAAAGTGCTGGATGTAGTTTAACCACTTCAATACTGGGCACTTTTACCCCCTTGCTGCCCAGGCCATTTTTCAGCTTTCAGTGCTGTCACACTTTGAAAGATAATTGCATGGTCACACAACACTGTACCCAAATGACATTTTTTTAGGCAGATAGAGCTTTCTTTTGGTGGCATTTATTCACCACTGGGGTTTTTATTTTTTGATAAACAAATGAAAAAAGACCGAAAATGTTGAAAAAAAAATGTTCTTCACTGATGGGCGCTGTTGAGGCTGCACTGATAGACACTGATGAGGCTGCACTGATGGGCACTGAGAAGGCTGTGCTGATGTGCACAGATGGGGCTGAACTAATGAGGCGGCACTGATGGGCACTGATGAGCTGTACATATGGACACTTATGAGGAAGCACTTACAAGGCTGCACTGATGAGGCGTCACTGATGGGCACTGATAGTTGGTGCTGATGGGCACTGATAAGCTGCCCTGATGGGCACTGATGGGAACTGATTGACACTGATGGGGCTGCACTTCTAATCAGGGCAATGATGATTAGTGTCCTGATTATCAATGTAAACAATGAACTCACTGTGCCCTGTCAGACTTGCTGGTTATCTGCTCTCCTTTCCTCACACAGAGGCAGCACGTGAGGAAATTAAAGCTGAAAACTGACAAGTCGGTTTACATGTGACCAGCTGTGAATGGACGCAGCTGATCGCATGGTAAAGGGCTTCTGAAATTGGCCCTTTACCCTGATCTGTAATCAGTTGTGTCCAAAGGACACAGCAGTTACAGGGTGTGGGTCTTTTGGCAGTTACAGGGTGTGGGTCTTTTGGCTATAACGCGGTAGGGAACAGGTTAAAGAGACCCTGGTGAGAGATCAAATAATTTCAACAACAATCATTCCATAAAATGATATGTGCATTTAGTATGTATTTTAGGCATGCTATTTTCTCTCATATCTATCCTGGATGTGATCTCAGCAGCCCCAGCACACTCAGAGCTAAAGGTTATGTAGGAGGTTGCAGGGTGGTGAACTGGGCCAGCACAGAGGGTGATTAGACATTCTTTGGACAAGCAAGGGGTGATATTTGGCAGGAGAAAGGGGCTGCTATATAGGGAACTTATTAGTTGAAGCCCAGCTCCATGATAGTAGCAACCCCTCCTCCCACCCTTCTCTAATTAACCATATGGCATAAAACAAAACAAAAAACTATTCAAATGCCCATTTTACTTACTTAAAGCCATGGTCATGTGACAATCCCTATCTCTTCTTTGGTTTACTTCATGGGGTTCTTTTTCAGGTGTCCACATCACTGCCTGCGAGATGTGGACACCTCCTGTTGGTGGAGGCAACACTTTCAATGGCCGAATCCTCTCTTATAGGCTTCAGAGGTAAGAGGTAGGGGACCACTGACCAATAAGACAAGTGGGGAAAATTGTGTAGTCCCCAGGGCAGAATATTGACTTTGCTCATAGAGGAAACCGTGACTTTGATCCATTACATTGCAAGATGGCTTAGGAAGAGGTGTTTAGAATCAAGATTGAGGAGAGACATAATTAATGCACAATGCACTATTTAAATTTCATTCTTGACAGGAGTTGAGCTTTAAATATTTTAATCTAGAGGCACATCAATAAAAATAAGTTATGGAAAGGAAAAATGCTGCAAGTTGGCATTTGAAATGCACGTTTTTCTGTGTTGTCACCTACAGTTTTTTAGGTTGGCAAAAGGGTTTCTTTAAAGCTGAAATCTGGGCTAACCAAAATGTGTATAAATAAAAGAGCAGTACATTTTCTTACTTAAATCTACTGTAGGTGTGCTTTGTGCATAGCTTTCAAATAATCCAGGATAAAACAACTACTGTAATTTGCCTCTATGCTCGAGCTTTCTATAATACACACTAGTCATTGCAGTTTTCTCTTCTTGTGCAGGGTGGCTGGTCTTTTTGATTTTTATTTTTTGCAAGCAGACTGTAGGAGAATCTGCTGGGTTCCTCCCACAAGTCTGCTCTCTGCACAGGCTATGTCAGCCATACTCAACCAGAGTTTTATTGAACCAGAGGGTTCCTTCAGTGGTTGCTAGGAGTTCCCTGAGCTGTGGCTGATTGACCTCTCATTTGATAGTGCCTGTATAGTTTGGGGGCCAATTCCATTTGGCAGAGTCATCCACACCAATAATCTTTATAGCTATTTGCATGGGTTGCATTCTTTTTAATGACCACCAATGTAAGAGGCAGTTTCCCCACTGGCCCCAGATAAATTTGTTTTAGCAGGGGTTCGCCGAGACCTAAAAATTATTTCAGGGGTTCCTCTAAGGCACATATGTCAAACACAAGGCTCCTGAATCTAACAGATCTCTGCATGTGTTCACGGTGAGGACAGGTCTACAGAGGGAGAGAGAGAGAGAGAACAATCTCCATGCAAGTTGAGGCAGAGCTGCCTACACAGGAAGGTACTAGAGCCGGTCCAGATAGGAGAGAGAAATGTGAGGGAGCTTTTGGGGGGGGTTGGGATTGGGGTTGCTCACTCTGTACATAGCGCACCCCTAAACCCTGCATTCTCTACATAGCGCACCCCTGAACTCTGCACTGAACTCTGCACTCTGTACACAGGACACCCCCAAACTCAGCACTCTGTACACATGGCACCCCTGAACTCAGCACTCTGTGCACAGCGGAACCCCTGAACTCTACACTCTGTACGTAACGCATTCCTGAACCCTGCATTCTGTATGTAGCACACCCTTAAACCCGGCACTCTGTATACAGTGCACCCCTGAGCTCTGAACTCTGTCTGTAGCATAATCCTTAACTCTGCACCCTGTACGTAACAGACTCCTGAACCCCACATACAACTGGCCCTTTGAGGGCAACAATACTGCTGATGCAGCCCATGATGAAATCTGAGTTTGGCACCCTTGCTCTGGGGTAAAAGGTTGGGAAATTCTGGGCTATGTGCTGCACAGTGATGATGTTACTACTTTTTTTACAAGGTAATATATATGTTTCATATACACAAAGTAGAAGGATATCTTTTGTAAGGAATATATTTAGATGAAAGTTTTTGTGCCTTGAATTACATTTTAAATGAGCAATCTTTAAGCTGTGGAGCATACCTCATTGATGAGGCTTGCTGTTTCTCTCATTAGGGCTTGTAGATGATGACCAAATTCTCCAAAACCATTTACCTAACCTGTCTGAGTACATGATTCCAATTCAAAACACAAAATGTCACTAGCACACCAAGGATCTCAAAGTTTTTTAATCAGCAATCAAATCATTACAGCAGATAGCAATGTTTCGGAGCCATGCAGGACACCTTCATCAGGGATGGGACTACCCTATCATGGGTCACATGTCTGATGAAGGGGTCCAAAACTTTGCTATCTGCTGTAACAATGTGATCACTGATTAAAAAACTTTGGACCCATTCTGGAGATCCTTGGTGCACTGGGGACTTTTTTTGATTTTACTTTAAATGGTTCCAGACATTGGTTACTACAGCACCCACTTAGATGCAAAGCCATTTCAACAGGAACGTGTGCATTGGGATTAGTATTTTATATGATTCCAATGACACATCTACCAACAGGAAGCAATTCTTGAGCTGATCTGTGCATGTCACTTTGGAGAGAGAGCTGTTTACATGAGTGTGGCATAGGGAAAGAGTGTGTAGACATAAGCAGAACTTTTTTGTGCAATTGACATCCCAAAAGTTTGAGAACCTCTTTCTACTTTCTTGTTATATGAAAACTAAGAATTCTTTGCCTGGCAGCACAGTTTATAATCTCGTTTGTCTACATTAGGCTGCAGAAACAAGTATATAAAATACAACACAATCTTTTATTCCTAAAGAAAAAGGACAGGTGCTCAAATGCATAATCATAGATTCAAATTCAGATGTTCATGCATTTCAGTTTTAAGCCTTATCCAATGCATCACAAATCCACAATTTTTTTTAAGAAAACAATATGCTTTATCATAAAGCCCCACCAGTTTGATTTTGTGAATTTCAGAAATTTTTTTAGGGGTATATTCATTACTTGTTTTGTGTGCTGTATTATGTGTGCTTTTGCAGGAATCACAGAATATATAATATGATATGATGTCTCTAGTTATTTGCAAATAATGTACTAGCAGTGGTATCTCTGGTGGAAAGAGATTTGTTTCCGGGTACTCTTGTAACCAAGTACTTTCTAAAGTAGGTACATTGTAATAAGTTGGCAAACTAAAAGGTACAAAATATCACTCCAAAACTTCCAATGAACATCACAAGGACAGCATCTTCTCAGATATATTTCTCCAAGCATAATGTTTTTTACGTTGGAGAGAATTATTATGCTTTGATATCTGTACCTGTGGAACCAGTATTGTATCACATTTCTTTTGTATTTTGTACTTAGGCATTGAATTCCCACTGACAACAGCAGGATCAGACTTTTTAGTTCAAAAACAGCAAAGCTGGTGTGATACTTTTAGTGGCTTGTTCTATTGATATTGCTAGCTTTGGGAACACAGGATTTATGTATGCATCTTGTAATAGAATCTTTATTCCTAGTATGAACATGAATGTAGGTCTATTTACTTAAACTGGAGAGGAGTACGTGCTATCCATATCAACCAGTTTGTCTACTCTGCTTGTAACCTGTGTTCAAAAACAGATCTGGTTAGTTTGTATAAAAAACACAATTCCTATTAACCCATTACAATAGATTTAAGAGTATAACCCACCTAGGCTCAGCTATACGACAACACTGTCACACTGTCTGTCACCTACCTCACCTCACCTACCTCACTGACTTTTCGTATTCATCAAGCTTTGTGTAATTCTCCTGACTGTGTGTCACTCACCAGCCCTCTTGGCTGTTCCTTTACATCCTGGAGACTTGCCTGGCGGTGTTCTCCTGCTGTCCTCTCCTTGCTCCCGTGCCTCCTGGCCGGGACACCTCTGTGTGCCTTGAAGAGGGTCCTGTGCGCACCTGAACCCAGGCCCAATGTCACCCCCCCCAGACTGGGGAGCTCCCGTTAAAGGCCACAAGAGCTTAACACTCCATCTCCAGCTTCAGCTTCCACCCAAACTCCACACTGCCTCTGCTGGGTTGACTCTGAATATTTGAGGGAGCCTGCCCCCTGCCAACCCTTCTGTTAGGGATTGGTCAGGGTTCTCAGAATAATCCAGCTAGCCCCTCCTGAACTACTCCCATCTGCTTCTGGAACCTTCTTTAAGTTTTCATCTAGCAGGGAGGAAGGAGTTTACCAGAAAAGCTGCTGATGAGTCATCCAGCCTACCTGAGTCACTCAAACCCTGACCCAAAAATCCTAGCACACTAGCAACACAGCTAGGGGGTGCTACACATATGAATACCATGGCATATCTAAGCACTGATATATGCATAGGGTTGTTTCACAGATCACGCAGTAAAACAGTGCAGCTGGCATATAGAAAATCTTCTAGGTCGGGGGTGTTTGTTTTCCTTATGCCGCATCTTTCAAGTACTAGGCTTATTGCCTGGTCGTAAGCCAGTTGGACTCTGAATAAGCAACTAAACTTTACAACAGAAAAAGCAGTGTGTAACATGGAGTAAAAATAAGGGGTGATGTCATAGATCCCCTTCACACTTTTGCTTTGCTGCAATGCACACATTAAAGCATGTTACCACAATACATGGCAATGCACCTGCTCTATATGCAGTGTGTTGTGATGCCATGTATAGTGAATGGCACCAAAATGAATTGTACAGTAGAGCACAGGGCACAATGTATCACAGCACACCAGAGCACATTTATAGTGCAATTTGGTGTGCTGTGTTTTAATAAAAGTGCCATGCACATTTTTATGACCTTTGTGCTGGTGTGGTGACTTGGCAACCCATTCTTAATGAATAAGTTTCCAAACATAATGCATTAAGACATGCCATAATGCACATTAACAAGCATGCAATAACACACTGTAAAAGAATGCTTAAAGTGGATGTAAACCCTCACATATACCCAGGGAAGCGAATAGCCTCAGATGATACACAGAGATTAAACAAATCTCCCTATATAGGTTTTTATATACTGTTTGGAAAGTGCACATCCTGTTAGATTTTTCACTTCCTCATTCCCCTGTAGGAGTGGATTATTGCTAGACACTGTGAGACAGCTGATTGGAGAAAAGGCACACACCCCCTCCCCACACATGCAGAGCTTGCCTATGAATAGTTTAGCAGTCTGCTAATCTATTTATAGCACCCTCCCCTGACACACACTTTTAGGCTCCCGTCTCGGAGAATACGTGAGAAGTTATCAGGCTGATAACAGAGCTACGGTGTAAGTGACAGCTACGGGACATAGTGCTTTTTAGAGAGATAAGAAACCACTACAGATATATGTGCCTAGCTCAAACTTCATGAATCGGGTTTACATCCACTTTAAGTGTAAATGAGCCCTTAGATCAGGGTTTCTCAACCAGGGCTCCATCCAGAGGTTGCTAGGGGTTCCTTCAGCAATGAACAATTTATACCTCTAAGATAACTTCCCATCGAAAGCATTAATCTTTTTAAGCAATCTGTAAGGGTGTAATTCTTCCCACTGACCATCACACTAATGTATCATGAGCTGTAGATATAATATTTTTTAGCAGGGGTTCCCTGAGACCAGAAAGTTATTTCAAGGGTTCCTCTGTAATAAAAAGGCTGAGAAAGGCTGCCTTAGAATAATGCTGATATTTATGTAGGGGCTTCAAATATGTAATAATAACACCCAAATAAATAAACATTTGACAAGAGAACATGATTGTATTGGCTACCCCTGGAGGATCCACTTAAGTATGTTTGGTTCCGTACTCTGCCTCTCAACCCCAAGAACAGTGCCAACCCCTCTGGCACACCTAATTGCAATATTAGTGTGAAACACAGCAGTAGAAAAGTAATACAAACTGTGGTAAACCAGAAGGTATATTTACTGATATGATTTACTGATTGGTAAAAGCAGCAAGAGCAGTAAACAATATCACATGGTAATAAACAAAGAACAATCAAATATTAGCAACCCTTGTTTTACTTGTGTAGCCTATGTGGACAGGCAAAAGGAGGGCAGAGGAATGACTTTTAGCTATGTCAGACCACTCCCTCCCTCAACTCACAGGCACAAACAATAAAGGAAATAGCATAATATGTAGCAAACTGTTATAACTTGTGGAATTTAACCTGCTCCTTTAAGGCCTCATGCACACGAGACGCTGGTGCAAACTCTGCTGAATACAGGTTTTTAAAAGCCTTAACCGGCATTTAGAAACGCCCGTTTTGCCGAGTTTGCGTGCCGCGTTTAGCCGCCTTTGCGTCTAGAAGCGTCTGCAGAGCAGAGAATGACATTTTGCGACCCAACTTTGGGGCCCCGTATCTCGGGGCCACTTAGTGCTAGGAACCCCAAATTTGGTGTGCTAACACAGTGGAACACATAGGATAACATTGAATGGGTTCAGGGGCAGTTGAAAAAAGTGTCCAACTGCCTCTGAACACGAGTTTAACAGCGTCTCGTGTGCATGAGGCCTAAGCCCCATGTACACTGCTGCTGCTAAACGCACGTTCAGAGGCAGTTGGATGCTTTTTTCAACTGCCCCTGAACTCATTCAATGTTATATTATGTGACCATGTACACAGTTTCGTTTACAGTCATTTTTAGGCAGTTGCGTTTAACAGCCTTTCTTTGATGGCAAAAAAATGAGTTCAGACGCCGCAGATTTCCATGTTTCAGATGCCAAACGCGGCTAAACACGGCTAAACGCAGTACTGGCATTTAGCCGCATTTTAGTTTATAAGCATTTTTAAAGGTACCCAATTTTTTGGAAAATAAAGTATTAAAAAATTATGAAAAACGATGAGAAAACAAAAAAAAAGTTTAAAAACTGGTAATTACTTGTAATGATTCATAGACCATATATAGCCCTTGATCCAATGTAATACACCACTAGCAATGTTGTTTTACAAAGTATAATTGTAATTGGACCCATATGTTGTTAGATATGAAAAAGATGACCCCACCATTGAGCCTTACCACCGACATGATCAAACATAGTTTCATGAAATTCGATAGTCACCAACAGACGTTCCTCTGGTGGCACTCTCTTCCTCATGTTTGTGTCATATCAGACTGGGCCAAACTTTTTCTAGTAGAATGTCAAATGAGGCAATGAACATGCGTGTAAAATTAAAAAAAATTATCGGGGTAGGTACGCAGCTGTACGTACATGTTGGTAAAATATCCTATTGACATGCGCTGCGCGATCAATGGATGGGTTCAGTAGCGACGAACTCTGGTCCTCGCATGCAATTTTTGGCGTCGTTCTAGCCTCATCAAGAGCAGCGTTAGGAGCATTTCCTCACATATGCTCATTATGGGATCCATTGTAAAAAAAACACAGAAATGGGGACAAATACAAGGACACTGCTGTTCTCTCTGCTGCTGCTACTCACTCTGGTCTCACAAAATGGCTGAAATAGTTTTAAAAAAAAACTTTTTTTGAGCTTAGGGAGCGTATTATGATATTATCCTTACTAAACGCTTCTAGACGCAAACGCGGCTAAACGCGGCATGCAAACGCTGATAAACGGGCGTCTCTAAACGCCGGTTTCAAGTTTTTAAAAAACGTTCAGAAGACTTTGCCTCAGCTTCCCGTGTACATGGAGCCTAAGAATAGAGTTCAGGCAAGTCCAGTCTCTAAGAGTGCGGTAAAAGAAATCCCTTATGGAAGGGGGGGGGGTAGGTGTAGTCCCTTGTTAAAGAGATGAAATCCTTTGGTCTTCAGCTAGCACTTCAGATACTTTGAGTAGTTATCACTGGGGTAGTTTTCTTAAAAGGTATTGCATTCTGTGGTACTACAGGTATCAGCAAAGTGAATAAGGACACTGTGTCTGTATACAGTGTCTCTGTATCTGGATGGCCTTGTGTCCTGTGGCACCACAGGTGTCAGCAAGGTGACTAAGGGGAATAATATCTGTATACAGTGTTCATAAAGCTGGATGGGCAGGTGCCTGCTCACTGATACTGTAATTGATGATGCTGATAATAAAGATAGTGACTTTACAGGATCTAGCTCAGAGTCCTGGCTCAAGGGATGAGTTGGCATCAGACCTCCATTGCACCGTAACCGTGATAAAGATGGAGCAGAAGCAGCTTCTAGGCTTCCGCTTGACAGTAGAGCGATGCTGTCCACAGATGCCCCTAGGATACACGTGTGATAATTCTTCCTTGCACAGGCCGTGACTCGGCCACAGCACATATAGACACACAGAGTTGCTGCTTGCAGATCCAGGCTGGGGTCCCAAGAGAGCGATCCAGGCCTAGACCAGCCTTTTTGTAAGCTCTCCCAGAAGTCTGTTCTTGTCTGCCAGCCGGCTGGTAGTTGTAGTTCCAACCAGTTCAACTAGAATGTGAAACTTGAGCCCTGGGACTACAGTTCTCTGTATGCTCCCTGGTGATAATCACCCTGCTGGCTAATAGTCTCACTGCAGCAATGTTGCAGAGTGTCTTCTGATACTGTGGGTGAGATGGCTGGCTCCTTGCTACATATATAAATATATACAGTGGGGACGGAAAGTATTCAGACCCCCTTAAATTTTTCACTCTTTGTTAAATTGCAGCCATTTGCTAAAATCATTTAAGTTCATTTTTTTTCCTCATTAATGTACACACAGCACCCCATATTGACAAAAAAACACAGAATTGTTGATATTTTTTTGCAGATTTATTAAAAAAGAAAAACTGAAATATCACAGGGTCCTGAGTATTCGGACCCTTTGCTCAGTATTTAGTAGAAGCACCCTTTTGATCTAATACAGCCATGAGTCTTTTTGGGAAAGATTCAACAAGTTTTTCACACCGGGATTTGGGGATCCTCTGCCATTACTCCTTGCAGATCCTCTCCAGTTCTGTCAGGTTGTATGGTAAACGTTGGTGGACAGCCATTTTTAGGTCTCTCCAGAGATGCTCAATTGGGTTTAAGTCAGGGCTCTGGCTGGGCCATTCAAGAACAGTCACGGACTTGTTGTGAAGTGAAGCCATTCCTTTGTTATTTAGCTGTGTGCTTACGGTCATTGCCTTGTTGGAAGGTAAACCTTCGGCCCATTCTGAGGTCCTGATCACTCTGGAGAAGGTTTTCGTCCAGGATATCCCTGTACTTGGCCGCATTCATCTTCCCTCGATTGCAACCAGTCCTCCTGTCCCTGCAGCTGAAAAACACCCCACAGCATGATGCTGCCACCACCATGCTTCACTGTTGGGACTGTATTGGACAGGTGATGAGCAGTGCCTGGTTTTCTCCACACATACCGCTTAGAATTAAGGCCAAAAAGTTCTATCTTGGTCTCATCAGACCAGAGAATCTTATTTCTCACCATCGTGGAGTCCTTCAGGTGTTTTTTTTAGCAAACTCCATGCAGGCTTTCATGTGTCTTGCACTGAGGAGAGACTTCCGTCGGGCCACTCTGCCATAAAGCCCCGACTGGTGGAGGGCTGCAGTGATGATTGACTTTCTACAACTTTCTCCCATCTCCCGACTGCATCTCTAGAGCTCAGCCACAGTGATCTTTGGGTTCTTCTTTACCTCTCTCACCAAGGCTCTTCTCCCTCAATAGCTCAGTTTGGCTGGACGCCCAGCTCTAGGAAGGGTTCTGGTCATCCCAAACATCTTCCATTTAAGGATTATGGAGGTCACTGTGCTCTTAGGAACCTTAAGTGCAGCAGAATTTTTTTTGTAACCTTGGCCAGATCTGTACCTTGCCATAATTCTGTCTCTGAGCTCTTCAGGCAGTTCCTTTGACCTCATGATTTTCATTTGCTCTGACATGCACTGTAAGCTGTAAGGCCTTATATAGAGATGTGTGTGGCTTTCCTAATCAAGTCCAATCAGTATAATCAAACACAGCTGGACTAAAATGAAGGAGTAGAACCATCTCAAGGATGATCAGAAGAAATAGACAGCACCTGAGTTAAATATATGATTGTCACAGCAAAGGGTTTGAATACTTAGGACCATGTGATATTTCAGTTTTTCTTTTTTAATAAATCTGCAAAAATGTCAACAATTCTGTGTTTTTCTGTCAATATGGGGCGCTGTGTGTACATTAATGAGGAAAAAAATGAACCGATGAAAATGATTTTAACTGCAATATAACAAAGAGTGAAAAATTTAAGGGGGTCTGAATACTTTCCGTCCCCACTGTATATATATACGTGATCACGCACTTCCGCCTGCAGGGGGTGCATGCGTGCTGCCGGTAGGGAGTTTCTGCTGTGATTATTCATTTAAATTATTCATTCATTTTTTTAAATATTCACAGTGGAAGTCGATCTGCGGGTGCGGGGCACTCGATGTCCGATGGCACCTAAAGATCCTTGGACACAGACTCAGAACTGAGCTGAGTAAACAAAGCAGAGTTCTGTTCTGACAGGGAGAAAGGGATGGATTCCTGCAAAGGAACTAAAATCCATCTCTTCCGCTAGTAAAAACAGCACACATAGTAAACAAAAACACAGGCTAGGCACACCGTTAACCCTTTGATTGCCCTAGGTGTGTAAAACCACTTCCCGCCCCAGGACGTCATGTGACGTTCTGGATTTTCAGTGAAAATATCTGAATGATGCCTGCAGCTACAGGCATCATTCAGATATCCTTGTTTTCCACCGGCGATTCTGTGCACCATAAGAATGATCATAGTGGCACCGGTGACATCCCCCCTCCCAACGCCATCCGGTGCTTCTCCAGGCTCTCCCGTGCCATCGGGGACCCGGAGAAAGAACTGCCCACTGCCGGATGATGAGCATAGAGATTTCCTGTGACCAGATGGTCACCAGTCATCTCTATGACCATCGGAGGCCCGGGCACGACGTTATGACGTCATGTCCGGGCCACGGTTGTAAACAAAGCCGCGATCGCGGCTGGTAAGCATGAGATCATGGGTTTTTTTTTCTGATCTCATGCTTTCCAGCCTGGAGGAGAGATGTGGGGTCTTATTGACCCCGCATCTCTCCATAAAGAGGACCTGTCACGAATGATTCCCATTACAAGGGATGTTTACATTCCTTGTAATAGGAATAAATATGATCAAAAAAAAAAAAAATGTTGTAAAAGAAAGTAAAAATAAAAAAATAAAGTAAAATAAAAAATAAAATAAGAAAAAAAATTATTTAATACACCCCTGTCCCCGGTAAGTCGCACTCAGAAGCGCACACACACACGTTAGTCCCGCCCACATATGTAAACACCGTTCAAACCACACATGTAAGGTATCGCCACGTGCGTTAGAGCACAAGCAATAATTCTAGCACTAGACCTCCTCTGTAACTCTAAACATGTAACCTGTAAAAAATTTTAAAGCGTTGCCTATGGAGATTTTTAAGCACTTAAGTTTGGCGTCATTCCATGAGTGTGCGCAATTTTAAAGCGTGACATGTTGGGTATCTATTTACTCGGCGTAACATCATCTTTCACATTATATAAAAAAATTGGGCTAACTTTACTGTTTTGTTATTTTTTAAATCATGAAACTGTTTTTTCCCAAAAAAAAAAACACATTTGAAAAATTGTTGCGCAAATACCGTGCGAGACAAAAAGTAGCAATGACCGCCATTTTATTCCCTAGGGTGTCTGCTAAAAAAAATATATATATATAATGTTTGGAGTTTCTGAGTAATAGCAAAAAAATTATGATTTTTACATGTAGGAGAGGAGTGCCAGAATAGGCCCGGTATGGAAGTGGTTAACCCCTTCCCAGCCAGTGTCATTAGCACAGTGATAGTGCATATGTTTAGCACTGACCACTGTATTAGTGTCACTGGTTCCCGCAAAGTGTCAAAAGTGTCAGTCAGTGTCCGATTGTCTGCCAAAATATCGCAGCCCCACTATAAGTCGCTGATTGCTGCCATTACCAGTATGTGGACGCTATAAAGTTTTTTATAGCAGAAAGTAAAAAATATTGTTTTTTTTTTTTTTAAATTGTCAGTATTTTTTTGTTTATAGAGCAAAAAAAAGTGCAGTTGTGCTCAAATACCACAAAAGGAAAGCTCTATCTGTGGGAAAAAATTGACACAAATTTTATTTGGGTACAGCGTTGCATGACCACGCAATTGTCAGTTAAAGTAACGCAGTGCCGTCTTGCAAAAAGTGGCCTGGTCATGAAGGGGGGTAAATCTTCTGAAGGTCAAGTGGTTAAGCACAATTAGCATGCTTGGCAAGCAATAGATTTGCTTCCCAAAATCAGTTTCTTTAGGCAGCCCAGAGTTCCAGCAACTCCAGGGTCTCCAGTATTCATCTCTGGACTCAAGTCATTGTACATATTTAACTGACTATTACATATTAACCACTTAAGGACCAGCCTCGTTTTGGATTTTAGGTGTTTACATGTTTAAAACAGGTTTTTCTGCTAGAAAATTACTTAGAACCCCCAAAGATTATACATGGTTTCTATTCTAACACCCTAGAGAATAAAATGGCGGCTGTTGCAATACTTTTTTTTGCACCATATTTGCACAGCGGTCTTAAAAGCGCACTTTTTTTGAAAAAAATTCACTTTTTTGAATAAAAAAATAAGACAACAGTAAAGTTAGCCCAATTTTTTTTTATATTGTGAAATATAATGTTACGCCAAATAAATTGTTATCCAACATGTCAGGCTTCAAAATTGCGCCCGCTCGTGGAATGGCGTCAAACTTTTACCTTCAAAAATCTCCATAGGCGATGTTTAAAAAAATCTACAGGTTGCATATTTTGCGGTACAGAGGAGGTCTAGGGCTAGAATTATTGCTCTCGCTCTACCGGTCGAGCTCGTCGGGACGGGGGTTTTTTTTAATTTTTTTTTTATTTTTATTATTTATTTTACATTATTTTATTTATTTTTACACTGTTTTTTTTTTTTTTAAAAATTGTGTCACTTTTATTCCTATTACAAGGAATGTAAACATCCCTTGTAATAGAAAAAAGCATGACAGGGCCTCTTAAATATGAGATCTGGGGTCAAAAAGACCTCAGATCTCATATTTACACTGAAATGCAATGAAAAAAAAAGTCATTTAAAAAAATGACATTGAAAAAAATATGCCTTTAAGAGGCGTGGACGGAAGTGACGTTTTGACGTCGTTTCTGCCCAGCAGTGTCATGGAGACGAGTGGGCGCCATCTTAGCCTCACTCGTCTCCAGGCACACCACAGGGAAGGACGCGATCGCCTCCGCCGCTACCGACAGCTCCGGTAAGCGGCGGAGGGCACCGGATCGCCGCGGGGGGGCCCTCTCCCGCCACCGATAAAAGTGATCTCACGGTGAATCCGCTGCAGGGACCACTTTTATCTGAAAGCTGGCCACCGCACGAAAACGGGGATACTGGGGTTATGGCAGCTAGCTGCTGCCATAACAACGATATCCCCATTCAAAGTTTGGACTACATCGTCGTGCGGCGGTCGGTAAGTGGTTAAGCTGGCTATACAGTACAATAATCTGTAATTCATAGCAATCAGTGCTAATGGATCGTTTAGAAGGAAGAATCAAGTTATTTCAATTGTTCAAATGCAATAAATACTTATTACTGAAACTTTTCAGATCATTTCCCTTAGAAAAAGGAATAATTCATTCATGTAAAAAATTGCACAATTGCAATATAAACAGTTGCAGGGGGTCAAACCTGTGCAATCTTAAAGGTGCTTTATTTGGTGGTGCTAGCAGAAGGTTACAAATTCCCACACATTCAATCATTTGGCAAGATGGGCAATAATGCAAATTCTGGTTGACTGCTTCAGCAGTAAGAAGGGGGTTTCCTTGCCCCTGGCTAGTTGCCTATAGTACAATACTGTCCTAACCACCAATTATTGTAGTATTATTTCAGTTCCTGCTGCTGTCTGATCAGATTTATTCCTGTCCCTGACTCCATCTATGCCTCTCAACTTGGTGGCTTGATTTTGGTTGACTAAACACTTAACCTTACTATAACACCTAAAGGAGAAGTATAGCCAAAGCTCTTTTGGCTATACTTCTCTTATGGATCACAGGAGTGCACCCACCCTGCCGGCCAGGCTCGGGAAAGATCCCAACTTTACAGTTGGGATCCACCCAGATGTCTGGACCAGCAACTGGCTCAACCTGTCAGCATGCTGCTGAGAGCCTGAGTGAGCCCCTCCTGCCCCCTCCACAGCCCAGCTCTCCAGTGAGTGCTGGAGGGGCAGAGTAAAGCGCCAGTGACTGCCAGTACCGGCTCTCTGCTCAGAGTGGAGGGGGAGAACCGAGCGATCAGCATTGTTTAAATGCTCAGTTCTCAAGGTGGAGCCAGTGGGGGACAGCTGCAGCTGGGATCGTGTTTTTTTTTCTGTATTCCCACACTTCTCTTTTAACTATCCCTAAGTAAGCTCTTAACCATTAAACTTTACCCTTGCATTTAAACTATAAATGTGACCTTAACAATTAACCTTTAGGTCCAGTTCCCACCTGATCAATTTGAAGTGTGCTTTCCAAAGCCTTTCATCACTCAACATCAAGCTTCCCATTATTTTTAATAGTGACCATTCACACCTGAGCTTTAATGTTCAGAGTCCTGTGTGTTTGTTCCCTATAGACTTCAAAGAGAGTACCTGAAAACACCTGAATAATGTTGTCTCTCTTTCGCCTACTATGAGCTTTCCATTGACTAAAACAAAAACACTTAAGCCTGAGAAAAAAAACTAAAAAACATGCAAATGCTCATAAGAAGACACTCCGAAAACACCTGAAGAAGCTCAAGTGTGAACCTAAGCTCACCCTCAGCATTAGTCCTATATTGAATTAATTTCGTCTTCTCCATACTTACTTTATCCTATGCTGAAATCATACATTGCTAAATTTATAGATCACTGATCTCCCAGTGCTGAAAGAAAATGCTCGCTCATTTTGATACCTTAGCTCCATGGAGGCATGGTCTCATATTTTTCTTCCTCATCTCAAATGTAATACACTAGAGGTCATTTTGTGTAATGAGTGTGGCACACATTACTCTTACTCATATCTCATTCCCTGTCAGAGTAATAACAATAATAATTGAATAATAATTAACTTTTATTAAAATTTTATCAATACAGTACTTCTTTTCTTATTTCAAAGGTGTCACTCACATCTCGCCAACATTGTCTCAAAAAACTGTTATGAGAGCATCTTATATACCATTTGCTATGACTGCTATAAGCTCTACTTTGCTTATATACTTTATGTAAGAGCTATACCTTCATTTCAAATCACTGTCTTTGGACTTTACCTGTATTTGTTCTGAATTGCTATCATGCTGGTAAAAAGATGAAAACTATCTCTATCCCTTTTTTCAAGAATCCCTGCTTTCTTTTCTTTTTAAATCACATTCTAACCTAAATTTTCCAACAAAAAAAACACCCAAATAACCCAGCACGCTTCACCGCTTCTTGGTGGCTTCATTGTGGTAACATTTGTATAATGCCAAAAAAGTGCCAGTACGTTCCTGCAAATACATAATCAAGATCGTTATTATGTATTTGTACTAATGTACTGTCACTTTTTTGATAGTTTGTGGTGGTCGACTGTATATTTTTAACTCTGTTAATTGCATATTTCACACATATACAGAATTGTCAACTCTACATAATAGACAATTATATTCACAGTGTAACAATAAACAGCAACAGGCATAATAATTTGATAATATTGTCGTGCCATCTATGCATGTCTTTTGTATTTTAAGCAAGGAGAACAGCAAATATCAGGGAAATGAATGAAATGTAGTAAGTTTGATCTCCTCTACTGATCTTAATTGGGGAATATTGAAATTGAGAGTTTTCATTTCCTCAGAATTTCTGCAAAAGTTTTCAGTTAAATGTTACCATTTTTGTTTAATGCAGTGGGAGTCAGTGGGGACAATTTTTGGTAGTATTTAAGGGTACAATGGACCTTGGAAATAATTCCTGAACTTTATTCCTTTCAAATATATTGAAAGTGTTAAAAAACACACCGCTCATTAGTCCTATTATTTTACTTTTTTTCATAGAAAAAAGAAAGTACAGTGGAAAAAAATCAAAATTCTAATGACAATACAAAAAAAATCAAATGCATGCAAAAAAAAAAAAAAAAAAAGCTATTACTAAAATAAACTACACAAAATACACCTCACTCCCTCTAAAAATATTTTTTCAAGCAAATTCGATCTAATTAGCAAAAGTGCCAGTTCATGCTTCTGGTGAAAATCACCAAGCTTGCTAATGGGTAATTGAGTTTTGGCCATCTCTATCATAAGTCCATTTTTGGAATCTGAGTTTTTGGCAGTGTTTATTTCATCCAACTAAATATTTCGTTTTTTATTATAAGTGATAATGAAGAGGGCTTTCATACCACTCTTTCTATTTAGGTCCTTTGCTGTAATATACAGTATCTCACAAAAGTGAGTACACCCCTCACATTTTTGTAAATACAGGCATATCCCACTTTTAAGTACGCAATGGAGTTTATTTACTAAAGCTGGAAAGTGCAAAATCAGGCTCATTTCTGTACAGAAACCAATGAGCGTCCAGGTTTTATTACCAAAGCTTAATTGAACAAGCTGGGGTGATAAGCTCATTGGTTTCTATGCAGAAGGGAGCCTGATATTGCACTTTCCAGCTTTAGTAAATAAACCCCATTGTGTACTTAAAAGTAGGGTAGTCCTATATTTTATTATATCTTTTCATGTGACAACACTGAAGAAATTACACTTTGCTACAATGTAAAGTAGTGAGTGCTTGTATAACAGTGTAAATTTGCTGTCCCCTCAAAATAACTCAACACACAGCCATTAATGGCTAAACCGCTGACAACAAAAGTGAGTACACCCCTAAGTGAAAATGTCCAAATTGGGCCCAATTCTGAAAAAAAGAATTGTTGCTCTACATAAAGATGGCCTTTGCTATAAGAAGATTGGCAAGACCCTGAAACTGAGCTGCAGCTTGGTGGCCAAGACCATACAGTGGTTTAACAGTACAGGTTCCACTCAGAACAGGCCTCGCCATGGTCGACCAAAGAAGTTGAGTGCACATGCTCAGCGTCATATCCAGAGGTGGTTTTGGGCAATAGACATGTAAGTGCTGCCAGCATTGCTGCAGACGTTGAAGGGGTGGGGGGGTCAGCCTGTCAGTGCTCAGACTATACACCGCACACTGCATAAAATTGGTCTGCATGGCTGTTGTTGCAGAAGGAAGTCTCTTCTAAAGATGATGCACAAGAAAGCCTGCAAACAGTTTGCTGAAGACAAGCAGACTAAGGACATGGATTACTGGAACAATGTCATGTGGTCTGATGAGACGAAGATAAACTTTATTTGGTTCAGATGGTGTCAAGCGTGTGTGGCGGCAACCCCGATCGACTCGTATATTCAACTTGGACATCGAGTGTTCGCCGAATAGCGAACAATTTGGGGTGTTCGTGGCAACTTTGAAAGCCGCAGAACACCCTTTAAAAGTCTATGGGAAAAATCAAAAGTGCTAATTTTAAAGGTTAATATGCAAGTTATTGTCATAAAAAAGTGTTTGGGGACCCGGGTCCTGCCCCAGGGGACATGTATGAATGCAAAAAAAAGTTTTAAAAACGGCCGTTTTTTCGGGAGCAGTGATTTTAATAATGCCTAAAGTGAAACAATAAAAGTGAAATATTCCTTTAAATTTCATACCTGGGGGGTGTCTATAGTATGCCTGTAAAGTGGCGCATTTTTCCCGTGTTTAGAATAGTCCCTGCACAAAATGACATTTCTAAAGAAAAAAAAGTAATTTAAAACTACTCGCGGTTATAATGAATTGTCTATGGGAAAAATCAAAAGTGCTAATTTTAAGGGTTAATATGCAAGTTATTGTCATAAAAAGTGTTTAGGGACCTGAGTCCTGCCCCAGGGGACATTTATTAATGCAAAAAAGTTTTAAAAATGGCTGTTTTTTCGGGAGCAGTGATTTTATTAATGCTTAAAGTGAAAAAATAAAAGTGAAATATTCCTTTATATTTTGTACCTGGGGGGGTGTCTATAGTATGCTTGTAGAGTGGCGCATTTTTCCCGTGTTTAGAATAGTCCCTGCACAAAATGATATTTCTAAAGGAAAAAAGTAATTTAAAAGTAATAGTGGCTATAGTGAATTGTTGGGTTTCAGCAATACAGATAAAAGCCATTGAAAAAAACAGCATGAGATTCCCTCTGTCCATTACCAGGCCCTTTGGGTCTGGTATGAATATTAAGGTGAACCCCGAACCAATATTTAAAAAAAAATTGCATGGGGTCCCCCCAAATTCCATACCAGGCTCTTTAGGTCTGGTATGGATATTAAGGGGAAACCTGCGCCAATAACTTTTTAAAAAATGGCGTAAGGGTCCCCCTCAAAATCCATATCAGACCCTTCAGGCCTGGTATGAATTTTAAGGGAAACCCCGGACCAATATTAAAAAAAATGGCGTGGGGGTCCCCCTAAAAATCCATACCAGACCCTTATCCGAGCACGCAACCTGGCAGGCTGCAGGAAAAGAGGGGGGACGAGAGAGCGCTCCCCCTCCTGAACTGTACCAGGCCACATGCCCTCAACATGGGGCGGGTGCTTTGGGGTAGCACCCCAAAGCACCTTGTCCCCATGTTGATGGGGACAAGGGCCTCATCCCCACAGCCCTTGCCCAGTGGTTTTGGGGGTCTGCGGGTGGGGGGGCTTATCGGAATCTGTAAGCCCCCTTTAACAAGGGGACCCCCAGATCCCATCCTCCCTCCTGTGTGAAATGGTAACGGGGAGAGTTTGTACTTTTGAAAAACAACAAACTTACTGGCTGGATCACTAGATAAAAATAAAATAAAGCCTAAAAAAGAAAGTGAATGCTGCCATCACATCTAAGAAATGGTAAGGTGTGGTATAATAAATGTTTGCTTTTGGGTTTAATACAACTTTAAGCCTGGCCCACAAGCAATGCCTGGAAAATGAAATATTGGAGCAACTTCAAGGCTTCATTTTATTTTTTGAACACTATGGGGTCGATTTACCAAAAATTTGCTGAATGTTTCAGCATTTGTACAAAAGTCACAAATAATCAAATAATACCTGTTATGTTTGTAATATGGTTGAAAAGTACATTTTTATATGTACATAACGCATTTAATATTTCATATACAGAATATATATATATATATATATATATATATATATATATATATATATATATATATATATATATATATATATATATACACAGATGTCATTAATGGCACATTGCAAAATAGGTATAGTTGTTGTGAGCTGATTTGTGATCCAACAAATATATGTGAATAAAGTCATTGATGATTGCACAAAATAGGAATCTTAACTGTAAACTAAAGCTTGACGTGTTTCAAGGAATTCACTCCACTTCTTCAGGAGCGGATGCAAGGTACATATCTGTAAAAAAACATATAGGTACCAGTATAGTTTGGTGATAAACTCAGGAAAACAGTTGAGATGGAAAATAGGAGGGGGAAAAGGTATCCATCCCTGTAATACTTACAACTCAACTCCAAATTTGACATGCGATGTTGCCAATTGAGGGCTGCCAGGAGTGTGTCTGTGCCAGGAGCTATGAGAGTGGTCTGCGGAAAACCAAGGCACATAATTGCAGACCCCCAGAAGGATAGAGGTCTCTGTGTCATAGTAAATTTTATTCTACCCATTGTCCCCACATGCTCTTTATTCTCTTTACCTCAACAACAGTCATATATGTTTTTATATAAGCCCACATCACCATCTACTATATTTATTTATCTCTACTATTTTACATTTTTCACAGAAATTCATTGGAGCTATCACTTATAATAAAAAATCCTATAACACAGAGACCTCTATCCTCCTGGGGGTCTGCAATTGTGTGCCTTGGTTTTCCATGGACTACTGCCATGGAATTACAGGAAACGCGTCAAGCTTTTTAGATGCAGCTATTACAGTCATGTGTTTACAGTTGGGATTCCTATTTTGTGCAATCAATCAATGACTTTATTCACATATATTTTTTGGATTACAAACCAGCTCACTACAACTATACCTGTATTGCAATGCACCATTTACGACATCTGTGTATAAATATATATATATATATATATATATATATATATATATATATGCATTCCACTATGTTATCATGACTTCTGCATATGAAATAATAAATTTGTTATCATGTATTTTTACAATTTTACCAACTATGTGTCACTTGCTTCATTTAAACTCCCAACTCTTTCCTTTCAAATTCAGATTTAGGGATAGAGGCGCATGACAACGATTTTTCATAAGCCTCATTTAAAGTCCCAAAACTCCCCATATGCCTACTAGTAACCAATTAGAGTCTAGTTTTCATTGTTTAACCCTTGGTTAGCACCTATGCGTTTTTTAGTGTGTTTTGCTTTTTTTGCAGAAATGCAATACAGTTCATTTAACACAATTTCCTATGGATCTAGTTCACATCTGTGTGTTCTGAAAGGGTCGGGGACTTTTTTCCCACAGCAGATTGCATTTTGCATGTAATAGACTTCAATGGACCCGCATCAAAGATGCAAGTTATGTTCTGTCCATGGAGTGTGATTTGATGCAACTTTGATCCGACTTTACACTCTCTGACGTTCAAGTAGCATCAAAGTTGTATCAAAGTAGTGCAGAAACCGTTATGTGTCCAATGTTGCATGTTAGGGTTGGGGCTAAGGGCTAGGGTTATGGTTAAATGTTAGGGTTAGATTTAGGGTTAGAGCTAGAGTTAGCAGTTAGCAGTAGAGTTAGAACGCTAGCCATACCGATTACCGCTAACCCTAACGTTTACCGCCAACCATACCAATTACCTTTAACCCTAACATTTAACCCTAGCTCTTAACCCTAACTCTATCCCTAGCCTTTAACCCTAATCCTAGCCCTTAACCTTAACCCTAACCCTTAACCCTAACATGCAACTATGGGCACATAAAGGTTCCTGAACTATTTTGATGCGACTTTGATGAGACTTTGGTGCTACTTCAACACTACTTGAGTTCCAAAAAGTGTAAAGTCACATCAAAGTCGCATCAAAGTCACACTCCGTGAACAGAACTGTCATGCTTTCCTAAAAGTCAAAAAAAACACAAAACGCTTAAAAAATGCATCGAAAACACAAAAAATGCTTGTTAAAAAATGCAAAATGTACCAGAAAAAAATGCATCAACCGCAACCTGCATAGATGTGAACCTAGCCTAAAGGAAGAAACATGACTGGCTGGTCAGTTGCTGTAGGTTAAATCACATTGGAGTTGATTTACTAAAGGCAAATAGACTGTGCACTTTGTAAAATTCAGTTGCACTCTACAAGTGCAGTTGCTCCAGAGCTTAGTAAATGAAGTAAAACTTCACATTGCAAAGCATACCCAATCACATGCAAGGAAAATAAAGAAAAAACAGCATTTTTGCTTGCACATGATTGCATGATCGAAGTCAGCAGAACTTCTGCTTATTTACTAAGCTCTGTGGCAACTGGACTTGCAGAGTGCAACTGCAATTCGCAAAATGCACTGTCTATATGCGTTTGGTAAATTAGCCCCATTGGGGGAGATTTACTAAATCTGGAGCACTCAGAATCTAGTGCCGCTGTGCATGGTAGCCAATCAGCTCCTAACTTCAGCTTGTCCATTTAAGCTTTGACAATAAAACCTGGAAGATGATTGGTTTCTGTGCAGAGCTGCACCAGATTATCCCCCATTGTCTTTTACTTTTTGTAGTAGGAAAATAAAGTGTGAAATTGGTTTGCAAGAGGGTGATTAATTTTCTGTTCTCTAAACAATTTGTTTACATTTGATACATTTACAAAATTCTTTTGGAAATTCTTAGGAAACTCATTTGACACTAGAAAGAGGCATCTGCAGAGGACATGGTTTACAGGGTAAATAGTGGACTTCTCAAGATGTATGCTGTCTGTCTTCCATAGGCCTAATGCACACAGAGCTTAAAAAAACACCACTTATACAGGCGTTCACCTTTTTTTCCGCCTGTAAAAGCACCTCCTTGTAAGCCTATGTGGTCAACCATGAACAGGTGTATTTCAAGAGTAGTATTTACAGGCAGAAAAAATCCCCCACCGAAGTCACGTTTTGAGAGGAGCTTATGAGAAGAAAGAATGCATTACGCGCCTTATTGCACGTTAATGCATACGTATGAGCATAAATGCATTCCAATGGTCAGAATAAATGATTATTTTGGCCAGTAGAGTGTATTTACGTTTAAACACTATACACGTACAATTGGTCAAAAAATGCTTATACACAGAAATGTACACATACATAATATATATATATATATATATATATATATATATATATATATATATATAAAAAACGGAGAGTTTTTTTATAATTTCCTCCAGTTAGTTTGAGGTCATGTCCCCGTGTTCTTGATATTGAAAAAACTGGCTTCCTAAACCTTATTCATCACTTTGATGTATTTAAAGGTTTCAATTGTGTCTCCCCTTTCCCTTCTTTCCTCCAAATTGTAAATATTAAGTTCCTTTCACCATTTTTGTTACCTGTCTCTGTGCTCGTTCTATATTATTGACATCTTTCTGTAAGTGAGGTCCCCAGAACTGGACACAGTATTCTAAATGAGGTCTCACTAATGATCTATATAGGGGAATCAGAACCCCCCCCTCTGGTGAGTAGGGATGAGCCGAACAACTCCCCCGGTTCGGTTCGCACCAGAACCTGCGAACGGACCGAAAATTCGCACGAACGTTAGAACCCCATTGACGTCTATGAGACTCGAAAGTTCGAAATCGAAAGGGCTAATTTTAAAGGCTAATTTGCATAGTATTGTCCTAAAAAGGGTTTGGAGACCCGGATCCTGCCCCAGGGGACATATATCAATGGCATTTTGGAGGTGTGGTGGGGCGGAACAACCTTCAACACTATTGCACCTTGTCCTGCATCCTTCCCAGCTGCCAGCAGAGTCACCCAATGCGCTGTGAAACTTAGGTAACGTCCCTGTCCATGCCTGATGGACCATGAGTCAGCGGTAATGTGCACCTTACTGCTGACCGCCCTGTCCAGCGAGGCCAAGACATTGCCTTCCACATGCCGGTAGAGAGCCGGAATCACCTTCCGTGAGAAAAAGTGGCATTTGGGAACCTGCCACTGAGGAACCGCACATTCC
This sequence comes from Aquarana catesbeiana, assembly GCF_042186555.1. Taxonomy (NCBI): domain Eukaryota; kingdom Metazoa; phylum Chordata; class Amphibia; order Anura; family Ranidae; genus Aquarana; species Aquarana catesbeiana. The sequence goes on from NC_133325.1 coordinate 411,123,857, forward strand.
ACAAACTCACGGAAGGGGGCAGAGTCTACCAACTGAAAAGGTAGCAGTTGAAGTGCTAGCAATTTTGCCAAGCTAGCATTCAACCGCTGGGCATGTGGATGGCTGGGAGCGAACTTTTATCTGCGGTGCAGCAGCTGGGGCAGGGAAATTTGTCTGGTACAATCTGACATTGGTGTACCGATAGCAGATTGCCCGCAAGTACTTGGCTGTGACACACCTAATTCTACACCTTCATTTCTCTCAGAGGGGACTGAAGGTATAGTGGGGTTGGAGATCCCAGCTGATGAGGAGCAAGGAGAGGTCCTCTTTGTTCTTTGGTGTGGGTCTTTTAGGTACGCTTGCCAAGAACTGCATGGCAGGTCAACGTATGTCTGGTCAAGCATGTGGTGCCCAAGCAGGAGATGTTTTAGCCACGCGAGATATGCTTGAGACATATGTTGCAAATAACAGCGGTGCGATCTGATGCACTTGTCTCAAAAAAGGCCCACACCAAAGAACTTTTGGAATAACGCGCAGAGACAGCAGCGCCCTGCACATACGGAGCTCTGCGGTGTGATGCAGTCAGTGTGCTGCCCTTAGGCTGGCCCCTGGAGGGCATCCTGCCTCGTTGGTGTGTGCCTCCTCCTCCGCCTCCTCTCTCCTATCAGGCACCCACATTGAGTCAGTGACCTCATCATCCCCTCCCTCCTCATCACTGGAGCAAACCCGGCAGTATGCTGCAGCAGGGGGAGCATGACTGCCAGATTGCTGTCCTTCTTGGGCACCCCCTCTGTCCGTGCTCACGTTACTGCCTTCATCTAGCTCAGTATCATCATCAGAGCCTTCTAAAAGCTGGGCATCCTCCTGGAGCATGTACCCAACACTGTGGTCAAACAGTTCGAGGGACTCCTCAGGAGCACATGGTGGGGCTAGGGAAGGAGTCACTGATGCCATTGAGCCGAGGGAAGAGGCCGCGTTGGCAGCTGCTTTGCCAGACAAAGTACCCTGAGCTTTTGATTGAGAGAGGATGAGGACAGCTTGGTCATCCACTCGACCAAGTCTTCCGCATGTTGCGGCTCAACACTGCCAGCTGCCGAAAAAAAGGTCAAGCGTGTCCCACGGCCACGTGCTGATGAGGATGCACTGTATCCACGACCAGCACTGTTGCCTCTAGACACAGAGCCTGCTTGCCCTCGTTTATTGGCTTGTGACTGTCTGCCTCTCCTTGTTGGCCTTCCAGACATACTATTGGCCTGCAGTGAGCTGCACAAAACTGGGATGTATATATATATATATATATATATATATATACCGATTATACTGCAGCTAGCAGAATCAACTACCTGCCTGTAGTATTAGTATGATAACACCTGCACTTGTCCTGCAATAGTTCGAGAGCCTACACAAGCACCTGGCTGCAGGTAGCTATACTGTAGGTACAACTGTGCGGGGTACACAGTGCAGTAACTGGAAATACTTCAAAGAGCCTACACAAGCACCTGGCTGCAGGTAGCTATACTGTAGGTGAGACTGTGCTGGGTACACAGTACAGTAACTGGAAATACTTCAAGAGCCTGCACAAGCACCTGGCTGCAGGTAGCTATACTGTAGGTGCAACTGTGCGGGGTACACAGTACAGTAACTGGAAATACGTCAAGAGCCTACACAAGCACCTGGCTGCAGGCAGCTATACTGTAGGTGAGACTGTGCGGGGTACACAGTACAGTAACTGGAAATACTTCAAAGAGCCTACACAAGCACCTGGCTGCAGGTAGCTATACTGTAGGTGACACTGTGCAGGGTACACAGTACAGTAACTGGAAATACTTCAAAGAGACTACACAAGCACCTGGCTGCAGGTAGCTATACTGTAGGTGAGACTGTGCAGGGTACACAGTACAGTAACTGAAAATCCTTCAAGAGCCTACACAAGCACCTGGCTGCAGGTAGCTATACTGTAGGTGAGACTGTGTGGGGTACACAGTACAGTAACTGGAAATACTTCAAAGAGCCTACACAAGCACCTGGCTGCAGGTAGCTATACAGTAGGTGAGACTGTGCGGGGTACACAGTACAGTAACTGGAAATACTTCAAAGAGCCTACACAAGCACCTGGCTGCAGGTAGCTATACTGTAGGTGTAACTGTGCAGAATACACAGTACAGTAACTTGAAATACTTCAAGAGCCTACACAAGCACCTGGCTGCAGGTAGCTATAGTGTAGGTGCAACTGTGCGGGGTACACAGTACAGTAACTGGAAATATGTCAAGAGCCTACACAAGCACCTGGCTGCAGGTAGCTATTCTGTAGGTGCAAATGTGCAGGGTATACAGTACAGTAACTGGAAATACTTCAAAGAGCCCACACAAGCACCTGCCTGCAGGTAGCTATACTGTAGGTGAGACTGTGCAAGGTACACAGTACAGTAACTGGAAATACTTCAAGAGCCCACACAAGCACCTGGCTGCAGGTAGCTATACTGTAGGTGAGATTGTGCAGGGTACATAGTACAGTAACTGGAAATACTTCAAGAGCCTACACAAGCACCTGGCTGCAGGTAGCTATACTGTAGGTGCAACTGTGTGGGGTGCACAGTACAGTAACTGTAAATATGTCAAGAGCCTACACAAGCACCTGGCTGCAGGTAGCTGTACTGTAGGTGAGACTGTGCATGGGTACACAGTACAGCAACCGGAAATACTTCAAAGAGCCTACACAAGCACCTGGATGCAGGTAGCTATTCTGTAGGTGAGACTGTGCGGGGTACACAGTACAGTAACTGGAAATACTTCAAAGAGCCTACACAAGCACCTGGCTGCAGGTAGCTATACTGTAGGTGAGACTGTGCAGGGTAGACAGTTCAGTAACTGGAAATACTTCAAGAGCCTACACAAGCACCTGGCTGCAGGTAGCTATACTTTAGGTGCAACTGTGCGGGGTACACAGTACAGTAACTGGAAATATGTCAAGAGCCTACACAAGCACCTGGCTGCAGGTAGCTATACTGTAGGTGAGACTGTGTGGGGTACACAGTACAGTAACTGGAAATACTTCAAAGAGCCTACACAAGCACCTGGCTGCAGGTAGCTATACTGTAGGGGAGACTGTGAGGGGTACACAGTACAGTAACTGGAAATACTTCAAAGAGCCTACACAAGCACCTGGCTGCAGGTAGCTATACTGTAGGTACAACTGTGCGGGGTACCCAGTACAGTAACTGGAAATACTTCAAAGAGCCTACACAAGTACCTGGCTGCAGGTAGCTATACTGTAGGTGAGACTGTGCTGGGTACACAGTACAGTAACTGGAAATACTTCAAGAGCCTGCACAAGCACCTGGCTGCAGGTAGCTATAATGTAGGTGCAACTCTGCAGGGTACACAGTACAGTAACTGGAAATATTTCAAAGAGCCTACATAAGCACCTGGCTGTAGGTAGCTATACTGCAGGTGAGACTGTGCCGACTACACAGTACAGTAACTGGAAATACTTCAAGAGCCTACACAAGCACCTGGCTGCAGGTAGCTATACTGTAGGTGCAACTGTGCAGGGTACACAGTACAGTAACTGGAAATACTTCAAAGAGCCTACACAAGCACCTGGCTGCAGGTAGCTATACTGCCGGTGAGACTGTGCAGGGTACACAATACAGTAACTGGAAATACTTCAAGAGCCTACACAAGCACCTGGCTGCAGGTAGCTATACTGTAGGGGAGACTGTGCAGGGTACACAGTACAGTAACTGGAAATACTTTAAGAGCATACACAAGCAACTGGATGCAGGTAGCTATTCTGTAGGTGAGACTGTGCGGGGTACACAGTACAGTAACTGGAAATACTTCAAAGAGCCTACACAAGCACCTGGCTGCAGGTAGCTATACTGTAGGTGAGACTGTGCAGGGTAGACAGTTCAGTAACTGGAAATACTTCAAGAGCCTACACAAGCACCTGGCTGCAGGTAGCTATACTTTAGGTGCAACTGTGCGGGGTACACAGTACAGTAACTGGAAATATGTCAAGAGCCTACACAAGCACCTGGCTGCAGGTAGCTATACTGTAGGTGAGACTGTGTGGGGTACACAGTACAGTAACTGGAAATACTTCAAAGAGCCTACACAAGCACCTGGCTGCAGGTAGCTATACTGTAGGGGAGACTGTGAGGGGTACACAGTACAGTAACTGGAAATACTTCAAAGAGCCTACACAAGCACCTGGCTGCAGGTAGCTATACTGTAGGTACAACTGTGCGGGGTACCCAGTACAGTAACTGGAAATACTTCAAAGAGCCTACACAAGTACCTGGCTGCAGGTAGCTATACTGTAGGTGAGACGGTGCTGGGTACACAGTACAGTAACTGGAAATACTTCAAGAGCCTGCACAAGCACCTGGCTGCAGGTAGCTATAATGTAGGTGCAACTCTGCAGGGTACACAGTACAGTAACTGGAAATATTTCAAAGAGCCTACATAAGCACCTGGCTGTAGGTAGCTATACTGCAGGTGAGACTGTGCAGACTACACAGTACAGTAACTGGAAATACTTCAAGAGCCTACACAAGCACCTGGCTGCAGGTAGCTATACTGTAGGTGCAACTGTGCAGGGTACACAGTACAGTAACTGGAAATACTTCAAAGAGCCTACACAAGCACCTGGCTGCAGGTAGCTATACTGCCGGTGAGACTGTGCAGGGTACACAATACAGTAACTGGAAATACTTCAAGAGCCTACACAAGCACCTGGCTGCAGGTAGCTATACTGTAGGGGAGACTGTGCAGGGTACACAGTACAGTAACTGGAAATACTTTAAGAGCATACACAAGCACCTGGCTGCAGGTAGCTATCCTGTAGGTGCAACTGTGCGAGGTATACAGTACAGTAACTGGAAATACGTCAAGAGCCTACACAAGCACCTGACTGCATGTAGCTATACTGTAGGTGCAACTGTGCAGGGTATACAAGACAGTAACTAGAAATACTTCAAATAGCCTACACAAGCACCTGGCTGCAGGTAGCTATACTGTAGGTGAGACTGTGCAGGGTACACAGTACAGTAACTGGAAATACTTCAAAAGCCTACACAAGCACCTGGCTGCAGGTAGCTATACTGTAGGTGAGATTGTGCAGGGTACATAGTACAGTAACTGGAAATACTTCAAGAGCCTACACAAGCACCTGGCTGCAGGTAGCTATACTGTAGGTGCAACTGTGCGGGGTACACAGTACAGTAACTGGAAATATGTCAAGAGCCTACACAAGCACCTTGCTGCAGGTAGCTATTCTGTAGGTGCAAATGTGCAGGGTATACAGTACAGTAACTGGAAATACTTCAAAGAGCCTACACAAGCACCTGCCTGCAGGTAGCTATACTGTAGGTGAGACTGTGCAAGGTACACAGTACAGTAACTGGAAATACTTCAAGAGCCCACACAAGCACCTGGCTGCAGGTAGCTATACTGTAGGTGAGATTGTGCAGGGTACATAGTACAGTAACTGGAAATACTTCAAGAGCCTACACAAGCACCTGGCTGCAGGTAGCTATACTGTAGGTGCAACTGTGTGGGGTGCACAGTACAGTAACTGGAAATACGTCAAGAGCCTACACAAGCACCTGGCTGCAGGTAGCTATACTGTAGGTGAGACTATGCAGTGTACACAGTACAGTAACTGGAAATACTTCAAGAGCCCACACAAGCACCTGGCTGCAGGTAGCTATACTGTAGGTGAGATTATGCAGGGTACATAGTACAGCAACTGGAAATACTTCAAGAGCCTACACAAGCATCTGGATGCAGGTAGCTATTCTGTAGGGGAGACTGTGCGGGGTACACAGTAAGTAACTGGAAATACTTCAAAAAGCCTACACAAGCACCTGGCTGCATGTAGCTATACTGTAGGTGCAACTGTGCGGGGTACACAGTACAGTAACTGGAAATACGTCAAGAGCCTACACAAGCACCTGGCTGCAGGTAGCTCTACTGTAGGTGCAACTGTGCAGGGTATACAGTACAGTAACTGGAAATACTTCAAAGAGCCTACACAAGCACCTGGCTGTAGGTCGCTATACTGTAGGTGAGACTGTGCAGGGTACACAGTACAGTAACTGGAAATACTTCAAAGAGCCTACACAAGCACCTATCTGCAGGTAGCTATACTGTAGGTGAGACTGTGCAGGGTACACAGTACAGTAACTGGAAATACTTCAAGAGCCTACACAAGCACCTGGCTGCAGGTAGCTATACTGTAGGTGCAACTGTGCAGGGTACACAGTACAGTAACTGGAAAGATGTCAAGAGTAGGGATGAGCCGAACACCCCCCGGTTCGGTTCGCACCAGAACCTGCGAACGGACCGAAAATTCGCACGAATGTTCGAACCCCATTGACGTCTATGGGACTCGAACGTTCTAAATCAAAAGTGCTCATTTTAAAGGTTAATTTGCATGGTATTGTCCTAAAAAGGGTTTGGGGACCCGGGTCCTACCCCAGGGGACTTGTATCGATGCAAAAAAAACTTTTAAAAACGTCCGTTTTTTCGGGAGCAGTGATTTTAATGATGCCTAAAGTAAAAAAAAAAAAAGTGAAATATTCCTTTAAATATCGTACCTGGGGTGTGTCTATAGTATGCCTGTAAAGTGGCGCGTGTTTCCGTGTTTAGAACAGTCCCTGCACAAAATGTAATTTTTAAAGGAAAAAATCTCATTTAAAACTGCTATGTAATGTCGGGTCCTGGCAATATGGATGAAAATCAGTGAGACAAACGGCATGGGTACCCCCCAGACCATTACCAGGCCCTTTGGGTCTTGTATGACTATTAAGGGGAACCCCGCACCCAAATTAAAATAAGGAAAGGTGTGGGGCCACCAGGCCCTATATACTCTGAACAGCAGTATACAGGCGGTGCAAACAAGACAGGGACTGTAGGTTTGTTGGTAAGTAGAATATGTTTGTATTTTTAACGGGTACATTTTTAACGTGTTTAGCTCCAGCCAAAAAATCTTTTTTAAGCTTTTTGGAAAACATAGGGAAGGGTGACATTTGTTTTGCTGTCTTTCCTCCTCTTTAGAAGATTTCACCTCACTTTTTGTCCTAATGACAAATGTTTTTTGAAAATTTGGGGGTTTTGTGGAACAAGGATTGGAAAGCATCAGTGGAAAGGAGAAATGTTTTTCCCATATTAACTCTTACAGGAGAGAATTTCCCTTCCTAGGGGTAGATTTCATCTCACTTCCTGTTGTCTCCTTCCGTTTGCAAGTAGGAATCGTTTGTAAGATAGATGTTTGAAAGTAGGGGCCTGCCCTATATACTCAGCAGAAATTTGGGCCTTAGGTGTTGTTGTGGCCACAACACTGTAAGCCCTCACAGGGCCCTGCTGTGAAATATTAGATCAAGAATCGTAATTACATGCCCCTGTTGAACAGGGGCAGAAAAATTGGGCCTTTGGTGGTGGTGCTGGTGCCACAACACTGTAAGTCCTCACTCGCTCTTGGTGGGTGCAGAAATGGGCCCTGCTGTGAAATATTAGATCAAGAATTGTAATTACATGCCCCTGTTGAACAAGGGCAGAAAAATTGGGCCTTTGGTGGTGGTGGTGCCACAACACTGTAAGTCCTCACTCGCTCTTGGTGGGTGCAGAAATGGGCCCTACAGTGAAATATTAGATCAAGAATTGTAATTACATGCCCCTGTTGAACAGGGGCTGAAAAATTAGGCCTTAGGCACTGGTGCTGGTGCCACAACACTCCAACCCCTCACAGATACTCTAGTTGGAACGCAGAAATGAGCCCTGCTGCAAAGTATTGCATCAAAAATTGTAATAACACGCCCCTGTTAAACAGGGGCTGAAAAATTGGGCCTTAGGCACTGGTGCTGGTGCCACAACACTGCAACCCCTCACAGATACTCTAGTTGGAACAAAGAAATGAGCCCTGCTGCAAAGTATTGCATCAAAAATTGTAATTACATGCCCCTGTTAAACAGGGGCTGAAAAATTGGGCCTTAGGCACTGGTGCTGGTGCCACAACACTGCAACCCCTCACAGATACTCTAGTTGTAATGCAGAAACGAGCCCTGCTGCAAAGTATTGCATCAAAAATTGTAATTACACGCCCCTGTTAAACAGGGGCTGAAAAATTGGGCCTTAGACACTGGTGGTGGCGCCCAGAACCAAAAATGTTCTTACAAGATATCAGCGTGATCATTGAGGAGGAAGAGGATAATTACTCAGGGATAGTCACTCAGCATCAGCATAGGCAGTCTTTGAAGGGATCTGAGATTTCAAAAAAAATTATTCCGTTACATCAGCATCAGGTGCTTGGTAGCTGGTGGTGATCCAAGACTGATTAATTTTTATGAAGGTCAGTCGATCGACCGAGTCGGTGGACAGACGCACCCTGTGATCGGTTACAAAGCCTCCAGCAGCACTGAATGTGCGTTCCGAAAGAACGCTGGATGCAGGACAGGCCAGTAGCTCAATTGCATACTGTGCAAGCTCTGGCCAGTGATCCATCCTCAAGACCCAGTAACCCAGAGGATTTTCGGTGGGAAAGGTGTCCAAGTCAGATCTTGCCCCTAGGTATTCCTGCACCATGTAAAACAGACGCTGGCGATGGTTGCTGGAACCGATCATACCTTGGGACTGCAGACCAAAAAATTGTCTGAACGCATCGGTCAGACGGCCACCTTCTCCACCGCTCCTTCTTTGACTGACCGAAGCCTCAGCAACACGTTGTCCAGAAACAGGAGTTTGTAACCTCCCAGTCTCTGGGAACACGTTGCACAGACCTTTCTGCAAGGCCTCCCGAAGATGTTTCATCCTCTGCTCCCTCTGCGATGGCAAGATAAGGTCCGCAACCTTACCCTTGTAACGTGGATCAAGGAGGGTTGCCAGCCAGTATTGGTCCTTCTCCTTTATACCACAAATACGAGGATCCTTACGCAGGCTTTGCAGGATCAGGGAGGCCATGCAGCGTAGGTTTGCTGAGGCATTCGGTCCGGAGTCCTCTGGGTCACTAAGGACGACATGGTCCGCAGGCACCTCCTCCCAGCCACGTACAAGTCCATGTGTTTCTTGGGACTGATCCCTTAAAGACTGCTGCTGATGCTGAGTGCCAGGCTCCACCTCCATACTGACACAATCTTCCTCCTCCTCCTCCTCCTCCTCCTGCCCTGTCCATTATTCCACGCAGCGTGTGCTCCAACAGGTGGACAAGGGGGACAGTGTCACTGATGCATGCACTGTCACTGTTCACCATCCTCGTGGCCTCCTCAAATGGTGACAGGACAGTGCATGCATCCCTGATCATGGCCCACTGGCGTGGGGAAAGAAAACCAAGCTCCCCTGACCCTGTCCTGGTGCCATAGTCGCACAGGTACTCATTGATGGCCCTCTGCTGCATGTGCAGCCGCTGCAGCATGGCCAACGTTGAGTTCCACCTGGTGGGCATGTCACAGATTAGGCGGTTCTTGGGCAGGTTAAACTCCTTTTGGAGGTCCGTCAGCCAAGCACTGGCATTATATGACCAGCGGAAATGCACACAGGCTTTCCTGGCCTGCCTCAGGACATCCTGTAAGCCCGGGTACCTGCCCAAGAACCGCTGCACCACCAAGTTAAGGATGTGAGCCAAACAGGGCACATGGGTCATTTGTCCCTGTCGGAGAGCAGAGAGGAGGTTGGTGCCATTGTCACAAACCACCATTCCTGCCTTAAGTTGGCGTGGCGTCAACCACCTCTGAACCTGCCCCTGCATAGCTGACAGAACCTCTGCCCCAGTGTGGCTCCTGTCCCCCAAGCACACCAGCTCAAGCACCGCATGGCATCTTTTGGCCTGCGTACCTGCGTAGCCCCTTGAACAGCTACGGAGCACCGCTGGTTTCCGAGGACAAAGCACATGAAGAGGCCATGGAGGAAGAAGAAGAGGAGGGGGTGGAGGAGAGAGGTGTGTGGGACGTGGCAAGTGACAATCTTTAATGTGTGGCATGGGACGTGGCAAGTGACAATCTGCAACGTGTGGCATGTGGCAAGTGACAATCTGCAACGTGTGGCATGGGACGTGGCAAGTGACAATCTGCAACGTGTGGCATCGGACGTGACAAGTGACAATCTGCAACGTGTGGCATGGGACGTGGCAAGTGATAATCTACAATGTGTGGCATGGAACGTGGCAAGTGACAATCTGCAACGTTTAGCATGGGAGGTGGTAAGTGACAATCTTCAACGTGTGGCATGGGACGTGGCAAGTGAGAATCTGCATCTGGTGACAGGCGATGTGGCAAGTGACAATCCACAATGTCTGGCATGGGACGTGGCAAGTGAAGTGCCAAGTGACAATCTGCAACATGTGGCAAGTGACGTGGCAAGTGACAATCTGCATCTAGTGACATGCGACGTGGCAAGTGACAATCCGCAACGTGTGGTAGGTGACAGTGGCATTTATAACAATGTAATAATAGTAATAATGCACTTCAATCATCCTGACACCATAACCACCATGGTGCCATGATGATTGAAGCGCTAACACCAGCCATTTCCCCGTTAAATTTACCCCAAAAAAACGTATTTTCTGGCAGTGCCCCTCCCGAGACTAGGCTCTGGATCCGCCCCTGCTAGTGATGCATTCTAGTATTCTATTTGCTTTTCCCACTGACTGGTCACACTGTTTTCTCATTTTGCAATCATTTGAAATGTTGTTTTCTTCTGTAGTGCTGGGTCACCTACCCTTCTTCTGTAGTGCTGGCTAACACTGTACCCCCAATGTTGTACTTTCTAAGGGGATTGTTTTTCCCTAGGTGCGTTATTTCACATGTAGAAACATTGTACTGCAGTCTCCACTGCTTTGACAGATATTCCAGCAATGCCAAATCATGTTCCATGTTACAGATACCTCCGTGGATATCAACCATATTACACACCTTTGTATCATCTGCAAAAAGACATACCTTACCCAACAAACCTTAATTATGTTAAGCCAATTCTTGCACAGAGGCCTTCATTTTCAGTGATGGCAGGTCAGGAACTCTAAAAACCATCCCTCAGTTTCACTAATTCTTCATGTTCCACACCCATTCAGGCCCTGTATTTAGTTTCTTTGGGATACTTGTAGCAGGGTGGAGTCCCCTGCTAGTTAAGATTTCCTGCCTCCATCACTCAAATGCTTTGTAGGAGGATGGTTCATGTAGGAGGGGTAGAGAAGGATGTAGGGCACAAATAGTACACATATGGTTTCCCTTTCAGGGACCTCAGCTGGACCCCTAGATAGGGCTGAACTGGAAAACATTGACAGAAAATGTCCAGAACAGTATATTGAGTAGTGCCGCACTCTTCCTGTAACACCTGACAAAACCATGCTAACCTACTGTATGTAAATGTTTTAAATTGACAAGTGCCTCTGTGATTCATTCAGTGGGAACTATGAGTATGAGTAAGCAAAGCTCTACTTGGTGAGGAACTATGTGCAAATGTATGGTAACAGTCTAAGCTGCTGCTATGAGTGTTGGACTGGTTGTTTATTCTCTCTAAGAAGGTAACAATACTGCCAATACTTGAGGAGTGTGGACATTACAATCAGTTCTCTGGAATAGGTGGTGCCCTAGTGAGGGAGGGTCTGCCTGCTTGGAGATAGGAGGAAAGGTTCCCATGGGTACATGTACCCTGTAGCCTGGACCCCCATATTTCATGAAAGTCAGGTGTTCAGCGACACTCCCACAATCTAAGTCTGAAGCCACTGGGAATAGCGGGGCCTCTCATAAACGTGTAGTGAATAATTCCCAGCATGATTTTTCTTCTGAATACTGTAACACCTGCTGTGACTGCTGATAGTTTGAAGGTTTTTGTAGCTGCTAAAAATATCTGTGTAATAAAGTGTATTTGGACTCTGTTTCCCAGCTTAATATAATGTACAAAATAACATATAGGGTGCATGGGTCAAAAATATAATCTACAAGATAGTATATACAGTGCAGGGGTCGGGAGTATACTGTACAGCATAGTGTATGCATTACGGGGATCAGGAGTTTAAATAGTAAAAGGAGTAAAATAGTGTATATTGTTCAGGGGTCAGGCAAATAATGTACAACATAGCATGAACGGTGCCGGGGTCAGGAGTATAATATACAACATAGAATGAACAGTGCAGGGGTCAAGAATATTATGTACAACATAGTAAAGGCAGTGCAGAGCACAGGAGTATAGGAGTATAACACACAACAAGTGTGCAAGGGTCAGGAGTATAAAGCACAATATAGTGAATGCAGTATAGTGGTCATGAGTGTAAAGTACAACAAAGCATATGCAGTACAGGCGTCAGTACCACGTACCACACAACATATACAGTGCAGGGGTCAGGAGTATAATATACAACATAGTGTATACAGTGCAAGGGTCAGGAATATAACATACAACATAACATATACAGTATAGTGGTCAGGAAAATATTGAAACATAAGTGAATGCAGTACAGGGGTCAGGACTAAACAAGGCAGGAGGGAGGAGGCTTTTAAGCTAGGCTGCCTGGGCTCCTTCCACATCCCCCCACCTCTGGAGTCATCAGGGGTTGCCGTGGTTTGCCATGCTCAGCCCGAACCCCCTCTGGGAAGGAGGGTGGCTCTACCTGTGTCTTTGTATGTCTCTGAAGCCGCTTGGACAGTGCAATGAGTGAACAGCCTGCGAGCAGAGCGCTGAAGGAGTCGGGTCAGCAGGGCAGAAGGAACAGAGGGAGCGCCCGCAGGGCGGAAGTCTGAGGAGAGCTGAGTGTGTAGGGAAACCCTGGAGAGGTATTGGAGCCATAGGAGAGAGAGATGCCGAGAGTGAGGAGAGGAGCGTGTGGACCCTGGTGGTGGCGGTGAAAGAGCTGGTAGACACAGCCTCATCAGTGAAACCCCCTTCTACCTGGGCAGTGGGCTGGCTTCTAGCCTATACCCTCAAACACCCCCCCGATACTGGCACATAGCCCGGCCTCTGGCTCTAGCCTCATGTAAGGCAAGGACAGGTAGAACAGCGAAGGACCCACAGACAGGAAGATCTTAGTCATGGCAGAAAGCAGAAAGCCTCAAATGAGTGTGAGCAAGATCTGAGCTGCAAGAAAGGTGAGTCAAGCTTGTATCCTGTGTTTATATGCCTGAATGTGATATACCCCTCAGTTATACTTGGGGATAAGCAAAAAGGCAGTCTGTGAGAGAGACTGTAAACAGGGAGAGACTGTGCTGGAGGCTGGGGGGTATTAACGAGGCTTGGGCAGAAGATACCAGAAAATTGAGGCTTTTTGAATGGATTGACTGGACTGACGCTCCCATCTCCTTCATCTGTTCAGATCCCTATCCTGGAGCCCCGTATATACCTTGGCGCACCTAGGGAGAGAGAAGGGAACAGGGAATACTATCCCTGAGTGGCTTAAGGTAGGAGGGGACTGGAGAACATTTAAACCCAACACCGCAGAGGGTAAACATAGATCCCCCGCTCCATAGAACATTGTCAACCCAGAATACCCCTAAAATAAAATAACAATATGAGGGGTAAACTAGTGAAAGGTGCTGCAGCGAACCCCCCTAAAGTAAACACTTATAAATAAATAAGAAATATATGACACAAGAAGGAGGCAAGGAAAGCCGAGGAAAACAACTAGGGACAAAGAGTAAACAAACAGAGGGAGCTCTTAAAAATGGGCATAGTAGACAATCTGTGGGAGCAAACAGCTCAACGACCGTAAATGAAGAGCAAGAGGAAGATAATGAAGTAGAGTTAAGAACAAAAAGCCAACTTCCAACCAAAGGCAAAATGGCAGAGATGTTTTCTAGATTAGAAGAATCCCTAAAAGAGGATATAGCAACTGTAACGAGCCCCTTGCTCGCTCGGTTCCACTCTCCCGACACTCCTCTGCAGCTATTGAATCAGATTGCAATGTCTGATGGTTCGGTCATCCAATGGTCCGGGATTAGAACCACAGCTATGTGCCGTTCCAACCCGGTTGTGATAGCTCAGAACAAACACCAGGCAGGCTGTATGTAAGTTCAACCAGGAATCTATCTTTATTGACAAAATACAGGCTTTTATACACTCAACGTGGAGGTGCAGACCTCCTGCTCATATTACTCTAACAATACAGCTGTAACCTAATTAACCTAATTAACATGAGCTAATTAACTAATTCCTTTAGACAGCCTAGATGACTCCGACATGACCATTAGGCCAGACTGGCCGTCTTGTAGTTCAGAAAATCCAATCAACATAGACTCTTCTTCACACAATATCAGAGTTAATTAACACAAATAACAATGGGGATCTAATGACTCTTAGATCCCATAGTAGACTTATTTACAATACACATTTTAGCAGACAATAGACAGACAGGTGTTGGAATTTACATCAGCATCTCCTAACAGTATCTGTCCCAGCATTATGAATCAGCCACTATTCCAATATGGCAAATCCAGGGTCCCCAGACATACAGCTCACAAAGAGCACCGTTCCCCCAAATGCAAGGGACCCCGATCGATCGGCAAGAGGCTAGCATACAGTCCCCTCCAAAAGTCTTTCCCGGCTAGGTCTGTCACAGCAACCTTACATGGAGACCTGAACCAGATACTAAAAAGAGTGGAAGAAACAGGAAATATTAGATATACAAGAGGTAGAAATAAAAGAACTTAAAGAACAGATGGAAGGTTTATGGCGAGAGCAGAGGCATATGAGGTATAAAGTAGAAGATCAGGAAAACCTCAATAGAAAAAAAAACGTAAGAATTCGGGGCCTATCTGAAACACAGGGAGAAGTTCTACAAGACAAAATGGACAAACTATTTGGCCCACTGCTGGGAGGATCAATGACAGAAAAAAATAAGTTTTGAAAGAATACACAGAATTAGAGAACCTGCAGAAATGGCTGGAGAAATCCAGAGAGATGTGATTGCGAGATTCCGTAATTATAAACATAAAGAACAGATTTAGGAAGGTCTAAAAGTTAACCACTGTAAAGTATGAAGAAACAGCACTACAGATATTCCCAGACCTGGCATCGGAAACACTGGCAAGGAGAAGAGTACTGAAACCTTTATTTGTACAAATGAAGACCCGTGAGATTCAGTACTCATGGGGCTTCCCAGCCTGCCTAATAGGGCGTAAAGAGGGCCGTTCAGAAATCTTAAGGTTTCCAGAAGAAATGGACAAATTTTGCAAAAGATTGGATATGCCAATTTTAGAGATCCCTGGGTGGTGGGAAAAACGTGAGAAAACAACTAACATTGAGGAACAACAATAATGGTACCTGGTCCCTAAGAAGAAGAAGGCTTCAACAAAGAAGAAAAAATAAAAGCAAACCATGTAATAATAAAGAGTGTTGACGGAAAGGGGGGACCTGGACTGGGGGGAGGGGGGAGTGGGAGGGAAGGAAACAAAGCTGAGAACAAAAAATTGACTTGGGGAGCTGAGCAGGTTTGGGGGCAACCCTAAGTAGAGGGGGTATTGGCTCAGACTGGGGCACAAAATCAGAGCTCAACCTCAAGGGGAGAGAATCGCAAGGCAGGAGGAAGGGGAATTGCCTCGTATCCATTGGTCATGGGTCGACCAAAATTCCCCAAAAGGTGGAGGGGAGGGAGGGGAGGGGGGATAGAGGAGAAACCTCTCATAATCAAATTAAGGTCTGAAATGGATCTGATGACTCCTCTTTGCTCACTGAACTCCTGTTCGCATTCCATTGGGAAGATAAATTTTCCCAATGGAATGCAAACAGCAAAAAACAGCAAAAAAGAAAAAAAAATGGTTTGCTTTTAATCATTCCTCATTTTATCAGAATGTAAAACAGCTTTAGATATGCTTTAATCCTTCTACATGCTACTTATGTATTCAGTATCTCTAGTGAAATATTGTTTTGTCTGTGGATAGCATTACATAGCCATGAGTGTTATCCTTGTAGGAGATAAGTCTAGGTTCTGTATTACTCTTTCACTATCTATATAATTTTAGACACAAATCACAGAAGATTGGCAAGCCTTTAGATTTAACTCATGCGTGTGACATTTTTGTAATAGCATCCAATATCTCAGCAAAGTTCAATACGTTTCTTAGTTTCCTAATAGGTAAAGAAATTAATTGCTGCCTTCTGTTTCTGTAGTCTGACTATTACAAATATCATGATATGCTGATGAATTGTTCAGTAAAAGCTCCCTGTTGCATTAATGTTGCAAGCTGTCGCTGAGAAATGATCTATGGAAAAATGGATAAGAGTTGTACAAGAGTTTACACTCCAAACATCTCTGGCCTTGTGCGTTTTCCCATACTGCTGGCTAAAAAATGAGCTGCTATTTTGTATACCCCTGAGGTGGCTGTACTAAAATCTAATTTCCTATTTTCAGCTTTATTTTTGGCTCTGATAATATTTCCCTGTTTAGTAAACAGGGGAAATACCTTTTACTGGCAATTCTCAGAGATTCTGGACATATATCAGAGAATGGGATTTCAAATAAATTGAGTATCTTTTGTCCCAACAAAATGTCGCCACCCCAAACCTCGTACACCTGATTATTTGTAGAATTTATGTGTTTATGTATTTTTTTCTGGAGGGTTACTAGAAAGAGTACAAGAGAAGAAAAACAATCTATTTATTCTATGGTTCAAATTTATTTATTCAGCATTTTCCTGGTTGTGATTCAGGCACGAAGTGGTTCCAGCCCCTTCTGATTTATGAGTCCACTTCTTGTATTCGGCTGGAGATTGATGAAGTCCAAGGGTGCTTATGACAGAAAGCATCTGAGTGGGGAAAGAGAGGCTGCTTATATGAATATTTATGGGCTTGCTAATAATGCCCTTATGTCAGAGCATTGTGTGTTGTGTGTGTGTTTATTTGTATGTGTGAGGCTGTGCACATTTCTATTCTCAGTGTGTTAATGCATTCCACCCACAGGAGGAGTGGATTTTAACCATTGTCTCACCCTTGGTAAAGTCCCTGGCTTTGTTTTGCAATGCTCTCATGGTACTAAAGGTAGAATTCTGATTGGCTTGCATTTGTTCTAAAGGTTGTGCTCATTGTCTTTACAAACCTGTTTAGACATTCTAGGGGCTGCACAGTGATGTACATGGAATAAAGAAATCTGTCAGCTTTGCTAATTAAGATAGACAAGCCATAAAATTCTCCAGTGGCAAAATGTTTGACTTAGCAAAACACTTGAATCAAAATGGAAACTAGTAGAATAAAACAGAAAAGAAGATGACATCTTGTACCTAATTACTGTACAAAAGCCAACAAATAATATGTGTTGCCATCGACAAATTTCTCTGTTAACTCACTACTTTCTTTTTTGGTTTCAGGAGATCCTGCCGCTGAAGGATGGTCACAATGGGGTGGTTGCTCTACAACATGTGGTCAGGGTACACAAGTCCGCACCCGCTCTTGTGTGTCATCTCCATATGGGACATTGTGTAGTGGTCCACTGAGGGAGACACGGACCTGCAACAATACAGCTACATGCCCTGGTACACAAAAATTCTACACTTTTAAGCAGTCATTGCAAAGATTATGTTGTTATCTAAATCTAAAGTTTAAGTTGTCATGTGTTCTGTTTTATCTTGTTGTCATATTAATGAACAGCTGACTTTGGACACAATACTGGACAGCATATTTTCTTCCTTGTATACACATATAATTTCTTCCAGAGAGATTCTGACTTTAGACATAGTAAGGACCTGTGTTGGGTAAATGCAGTATAGATTCAGGGGAATTCTGCCACTATATTTGATATCGGTTTAAGATACTTCTGAAATTTTGAGTCCCCAGGGTGGTAGATGTTTCTCTCTCCATCCATAGGAAAAGCTCCAGATAGTGTAATATCATTGACAGTTTATTAAAATAGTAAACAACGGAAACAAAGTCAGCTAAAACACTTACAGAGCACACCATCAGTAAGCTTTCCAACAGTGTGTGGCGTCAGTCTGCTAGCTCTTACTGACATGCTTCGTCCTATAGCATGTCCTTGGGGGCTGAGGAAGTTTCCTGAGGATGTCCCATAGCATGAGACACATTGGGATGAGTGTGCAGACTGCCATGACATGCTATTGGGTGATTGGGGAGGAGCGCCCGATGTCCAAAAAGAGAAAGATCTCACTTGATGAAATTTGTAGTCATTTATTGAAGATAAATGAAGACAAGTAAAGCCCCCTTCTCCAGGGCTGTATTTCTTGAAGAGTGGTTCAATTTTGAGAGGGTTAAATTTGATCAGCAGCTCTGCAGCAGCCAGCCTTGTGGAGCAGAGACAGCCCTGACAAAGCTTACCAACAGCATTCACAGTAGGTTTTTTATCTGGCTTGGTTTACATTGTTTACTATTTTACACTTTCGATATTACACTTTTTGGAGCTTTTACCACCTTTAGATATTGGGGACTGTGGAAGGCTCATTAGTGAAGGAGGTTTCTACCTTGATTGAAACAAACGTGTATTGACCTCTGCCTATGCATTGTCCTACTGTCCGGTGAGTGAGTACGCAGAGTTTTTGGTGGCAGTTGCCGTTCATCACATGCTTTGAGATTTTTTTTTTTTTTACACTGGCTAATTTTCAGGATGGCGGGATTGGACAATTATTGTGGGTTATTGAAGATTTGGTGTGGGATATCAAGAACTTTTTTTTTCCATCATTACTTTTTCTTTATACTGGTTATTCAAAATAGCAAATAAGATAATTAAGAGATGGGATGAAGGTTTACTGCAGAATAACACTTTCAGTAGACGAATAGTACATTATATCTGTACATAAGACAAAAAGAGGGACACCTGAGGAAGAAAGAAGGACAGATGGATTTGGTACCAAATGAGGGACAGTTGGGAGGTATTTGAATCTGTTGCTTAATTTTCTCACTGCAGAGAAATTAGCAATTATGGTAATATTGGGGGTTTCGGGATTAGGAACTAAAGGATTAGGATTTCAAAACACTGCTGTGAGGAAGGGGGGTTTTGTTAGCAATTTCTGTGTGGAGTGGGGGTAACTTCTAAATAATATGTAAAATGTAGAGGAGACTTCTCATGAAAACACTGGGGATGTATATTGGAGCTGCAGGAAATGTAATTGTTGAGTAATTTGGACTGTAAAGGGTTATAGATACAACCGGAGGTTTAGATTGCACCTGTAAAACATTTAAAATCTTTAGAAGCTAATGAAAAAAAGTCATGCCGACTGATCGTTGGATGGATAGAGAGTTGTATAATTACTCAAATGATTATAATATGCTTTTAGATAAATTGATTTGTTCATTTAATTGCAAACATGTATATCTTACAAATATACACACTACAGTTCTAAATGCTTTTAGCTCACTGTTTGTGTTTCCCTTCCCCTTCAAACATTTTGATCACCTAGTCCTAGACTGATATTTTTCACAGCAGTGGATTAAAATGGTAGCAAGCAAAAAAAATGAGTTTAAACTTCCATTGGGCTTTCCAATAATATAACAGATAACAGTGTTAGGCTTTCCTTATTTTACATTCTTCCAGAAGATCTTACATAGCATCCTTAGCACATAAAGATTAGATGCACAGAGTCTTGTGATCTTCTGCGATTCAACTCATGGACATGCAGTGATGCTAACACAGCTTTCTACGTCAAAACATACTGTACAAGACAGATAGAAGTGGTGTGAATATAAGGAATAGAAAACAAGCCCAGATTTAGCTTGTTCTTTTTTCATCTGTTGTGCTTCATCTTGGACTTGGACAAAGAACTGACAATCACTGTGGAAGCAGAATTCACATTGCGAATCTCAACTTTTGCATAGGAACTTGGGGTTACATATAATAAGACAAATGGAAAAACCGTTATATACGCCATAGAAGCAAAACATTTTTTTAACTGTGCATCTGTATGTTACATTTTAATAATCCCCTGCATGCTAGCCACAGTTTATAGTAAGACTGCCTGCTGGGGCCTAAGGGGCAGAGCAGCAGCTCCAAACATAAAACCAGTAGTAGATTTTATCTGATGCAGGGTTGTTTTGAAACAATGTTATATTGCATACACAGGTGTAAGTGAATAAAGCATTTATGAGACAAAAAGGTTAAAGATGAACCTCAAGCTATTCAAATATTGTCAAGTGGCATGTACTCTCAACGGCCACTTTATTAGGTACACCTTGCTAGTACCGGATTGGATGCCCTTTTGCCTTCAGAACTGCCTTAATTCTTCATGGCATAGATTCAACAAGGTGTTGGAAACATTGTTCAGAGATTTGTGGTCCATATTGACATGATAGCATCACGCAGGTTGCTGCAGATTTGTCGGCTGCACATTAATGATGCGAATCTACCATTCTACCACATCCCAAAGGTGCCCTATTGGCTTGAGATCTGGTGAATGTGGAGGCCATTGGAGTACAGTTAACTTATTGTCATTTTCAAGAAACCAGTGGTGAGATGATTTGAGCTTTGTAACATGGTGCATTATCCTGCTGGAAGTAGCCATCAGAAGATGGGACTGTATTCATAAAGGGATGGACATGGTCAGCAACAATACTCAGGTAGGCCATGGCATTTAAACAATGCTCAATTGGTACTAAGGGGCCCAAAGTGTGCCAAGAAAATATCCCCCACGCCATTACATCACCATCCCCAGCCTGAACCATTGATACAAGGAAGAATGGATCCATGTTTTTATGTTTTTACACCAAATTCTGACCCTACCATCTGAATGTCGCAGCTGAAATTGAGATTCATCAGACCAGGCAACTTTTTTCCAATCTTCTATTGTCCAATTTTGGTGAGCCTGTGTGAATTGTAGCCTCAGTTTCCTGTGCTTAGCTGACAGGAGAGGCACCTGGTGCAGTCTCCTGCTGCTGTAGCTCATCTGCTTCAAGGTTCGATGTGTTGTGCGTTTAGAGATGGTATTCTGCATACCTTGGTTGTAACAAGTGCTTATTTCAGTTACTGTTGCCTTTCTATCATCTCAAACCAGTTTGCCCCATCTCCTCTGACCTCTGACATCAACAAGGCCTTTTTGTCCACACAACTGCCACTCACTGGATATTTTCTCTTTTTTGGACCGTTCTCTGTAAACCCCAGAGATGGTTGTGTGTGAAAGTCCCAGTAGATCAGCACTTTTTGAAATACTCAGACCAGCCCCCCTGGCACCAACAATCATGTCATGCTCAAAGTCACTTAAATCCCCTTTCTTCCCCATTCTGATGCCCAGTTTGAACTTCAGCAAGTCTTCTTAGCCACGTCCAGATGCTTAAATGCATTGAGTTGCTGCCATGTGATTGGCTGATTAGCAATTTGTGTTACCAAACAATTGAACGGGTGTACCTAATAAAGTGGCTGGTGTTTGTATATTCTTACTTGAATCTTGGTGTATTTTGTGTCTTCCTTTTAGATGTGAAGTAATCCAGCACTGAACAACTTCTGCACTTTGCCAATTTGCAGGAGTTTCATGTAATAAGGAGCAGTCACCACTTCTCTCTCTCTGAGCAGGGTAACTGGTCTTGTACCCAGCCTGTAGTGGGTGAGCATGCTGAGACCCACCCGCAGCTCTTCTCTCTGCACAAACTATATGCAGCACAGTGATGACATATTTTTTACAAGCCCTCCAGGTAACTTATCAGAAACACCAACAAAATGAAGGATTTTCTAATAGGTGTGCAATAACAAAGATTCAAGCGCCTGTAGTGTTCAGTAGTGCTTAGGGATTGAAGCCTAAACAGCCTAGCTTTCACAAGTACATTTCTTGCCTACCTTGTAAATATTAAGAATACTGAATTTGATATCATTACCTCATATCTAACTATAAAAAAGGAGAAAGATGGTATTTTCTCTAAATGAAATGCAGTTATAACCCATGCATTAGTGTAGACGTTAATCCTTCTTCTACACTTTTTATTTACTGTACAATTTTCTCTATTCATAAAAATGATAGTGCCATTCATGCATTCCTTCCTAAGCTAACAGCCTAACACCAAAGCTGCCATTTTGAAGTATTGCATTTCTGAAATACAAACTGACGTTCACATCATTGCTTCAATTAAGGGTGTGATCATGTGGCAGTAATGTGCAGCCAAGTAGCACACTGTATAAACATGTGCCATCCACTCCGCACGCGATGTACAATAATAAATGTTTGAATATCTGTCACATCCACATATAAACTTATGCACTGATAGCTCGAAGAAGTAAACCAACACTCAATGAACTGTAAGACGTAGTGTTTCTATACACATAACTAGAGTGCATTTATATAGTACACTCTTTCCGTAATGCTACAATGAGTGCACATATTAGAGCTACTGTCAAAAAATAGATAGAGCAGGTTAGTGAACCAATACTTCCACTGAAGGTTTAGTATCCGTATACCTTCTTACAAATTAATAGGCAGCAAATAATATAAGGTATGGGCTGACAGATTAATTATTAAATAAAAGAACATAAATAAATATCTTTCAGGTTGACCTATTACGTGATCTTACCTAAGTACAGCCGATAAGTATATTTAAATATGGATTACCTTCCCTGTACAGTATGCATATACCTGGCCCTCACTGGATGGGGGCTAAACATGGGATTCAAATGACTTGCATGTATGAGATTTAACCCTTCATTATTAAATGGTTCACTTGCAATACATTCATTTTAGCTGAGGCAGCTGTCAACAGGGGGTAAATCTCTTGCTAAATATTAAAACCTCACACGCAGCACCAACCTTTCTAGGCTGTATCGCTAGGCATCTTTTAACGAATACAGCAGCTTGGCTCGTCTCTCACTATCATAACTAGAATGTCTCCTGCGGAATAATGTGGATCTCTTTGATTTATGTGAAAACTCACCCTCAATCCATTTCTCTTTATGGGCTCCCGTATGACTTTCCAAACTTGCCCACAATAATGTTTGACCTTAATCTGTATATTGTCTCCTTAGGTACTTAAACACATTTATCATGTCGGACTTTATGTGCAGTGGAAAACTCTCAAAAGTGTATCTGGGGCACCATAGCAGGTGACTAACCCTTTCTGTGCTATGGAATGCTACATGGCCTGAAACACGTTATTTAAAAACATAATACAAATAGAGGGAAAGGGTGTAAAGTACATGAACTTGCCTTGAGAAACTTATGACAACTGGTTTCTGATTGGTTTGGGGTTATTACCATTTTTACTTATTAAATAAAGCTAAATATATCATTTAAGTCAATAAGAATTGAGTCTACAATTTATTGCATTCATTGTACAAAATATCTCGCATTTAACCTATCCCGTTAATCGTTTATTTCTCTTAAACAAGTTAATGCTTTTGTTTGTTTAAGGTGTCCTATAAAGTAAAGAATATTTTCTTTAGATTTTAACCCCTCACTAGCAATCTGCCCAAACAGCTAAGAGTGTCTTTTACATCAACGTACCTGAAAATGTAATAAAACCTCTATAAAATGACAGCTTAAAAAAAGATTGTATATAACTGAATGTTGAAAAAAGAGCAGGCTGGGTGGGACAGATCTATTCTATCTGTTGTCACAATCTCTGTCTTTCTATCATTACTGCCTAATTCACAGGCCAAGTATCTTGGTCTCCAGACATTGAATTCCATCATTTGTATCAGGATTCTAAGATCCAAGGAGCAGTACAGGGCAATGAATTCCTTACGCAGCAGTCAAAAGGGGTTAAGAGCCACTGTTCCAGAACCCTGACCCCATCTATCACTGGCTACCTATGTGCCCATGATTAATTCATCTCATTCACTTGAAAGGTTGTTTCCTCCTTCTGTCCTTGTCAAGGGATGTCCCCACTGAGGGTGGAAGATTTCTCGCTTTAGGATGTTTTTATGAGGTTCCACTTAGAGGATGCGATTGCACACTAAATATTATTTATTGTGCGTAGCCTTTGTGCATTTATTTCCAGTGGGAGGGAGGCACAGCTGGCTTGTTTGTCTGAGACAGCTAAATTCACTCAGCGTTTCTCTTTCTCTCTCTTTCTGTTCAGTGGAGGGGATATGGCTGGACTGGGGCCCTTGGGGAAGATGCTCAGTGACGTGTTCCAATGGGACCCAACAAAGAAGTAGAAAGTGCAGCAACACAAGTCAAGCTGGAGCAGAGTGTAAGGGACAGCAAACGGACACGAAGGAGTGCAGTAATCCAGAATGTTCAGGTAATTCGGCCTTTGGAATGAGGCAATGTTACTGCTGAAAAGCTGCTTCATGCTTGAAAAGAAAAAGACGTGGCAGAGGTTATGCAAGAATATGAATTTTCATTACTAAATGTTCATGAAGGATTATGTAGGAAGGATTTAAATGTGCCCCCTTATTTACTTTGTCACAATCTGACTTATGATGGCCATAGAGATTTTTTTGAAATCTCAACCAGCTTTTGCTAATAGATTAGAAAAATTCACCAGTGTCAGTGTCAATCAAAACCATGATAGATTAAAGTTATCTCTATTTGATTGTCTTTGTTCCATTCAGTTATTTTTGCAACCAAAAGCTGGTTGAGAGTTATTCAAATTGCTTAAAACTTGCAGTTTTCATGGCAAGGATTTAGCTGCAGGTCAAGGGTAAGATGTCACGTGATGATTGCTACCCTGTCAGCTACAAAGCCATCTAGCTGTTTCAATTCCGAATCCTCATATCTAAGAGGCTCTATTATTGAACACAGTAATGTTCTCACAGTAGCTGGGAGAACCTATGAGGTCACAGGTTGGCAGATTTCAATCTTCAGCTGACACCTGACTCCTGACTTTGAAGTTGAGAAGTCAGACTCAGGAGAATAAAGTGCATGTCAAGTCAAATCGTTATCTCTTAGTTTTGGATAGAGTAGGCAAGTGTTCTCAACAGTGTCTTACTAAAAATAAAGTGAGTGGAACTCTCCATCAGCAACTCTGATAGAAATAAAAATGCTTTTTTTAGTAGAGTGGAGAAAGAAAAAAATCCTGCTTTTTTTTTTTTCTTTTTCTATTTTTGTCCCTGTTGCACCTTTAGGCCTCATGCACACTGGACATTGTAATAACGTTATAAAAACGCCAGTAGCTTTGCAGTGAGTTTTTCAACATTTTTCAGCATTTTTGCAATAGCGTTTTTAGTGTTTTTCAGGGATCAAAAACGCTAAGAAACGCCAGTAAGATGCGCTTTTGAGCGTTTATCTACGTTTTTTGACTCTTTTCAGAACCCACTAGTTTTGGTGTTTTTTTTTACAGCCCAAAAGTGCCCCTGCCAAAAACAGTTAATAACAGCCTATGAGTGCATGGACACATAGGATAACATGATGGGGAGTTTATTGACTGTAGAAAAAAATGTCTGATGACAAAAACAGTAGCTGTAAAAACCTCCAGTGTGCATGAGGCCTTACTCCTTTTCTGTCCCATGTCTGTTATAGGCAACACAGGAAGTAATGGTAAATTACTCTATCAGCACCCTGGAAAACAGTAAAAACCCCACAGATGAGCTAATTCTCTCCTGTTCTATCCAAAACTACAATATTAGAAATAGTGGGTTATGGGCTAAGGCAGGAAGGTACCATAGCCAATATAACTGCATTATTACAGTATATCAAAAGCGAGATATCCAGCTCTTTGGAACACAGGATATATTTGAGATGATATAGACAGGAGAACCTAGTAGGTGCTGGATGGGATTAAATATGTGGTTGAGACACTAAAGTGATTGTATTTGGGAACATATCTTAAACCACCTTATTTGCCTTTTAAAGTGATATTAATAAAATTATTTGATCATTTACTAATATTAGTTGTATTGTTTGGGTTCCTCAAAAGCCCATTATCCAAAACTGGAATAAAAAAGCTTTGGCTTGACATATAATTTAAATAAAGCTAAACAAAGGGGCAAATATAAATTCTTCATAAGTCAGCCTTCATTTATCATCATTTAAAGTGAATATTTGCTTAATTTAGCTTTCTAAACAGCAGGCAGAGAGATAGCTGTAGTCAGAGTCAAATATTTTATAGAGATCTCTGAGAGCCCTAAAACCCAGGGAGCTCTAATATACAATAATGACTTATGTTGCTGATGTTGCTTCACTAACCAATAAAAAGACAAACAAGAGGGCGGGGCCTAGCACAACTTTAGGGACTGAAGATGCTATAGGCACATTTGGCTCACCTAGGGCTATGCATATGGGAACCCATAGGTGCCTGATTTGTGTATATTTTCTCTAATTTAGAAAAGATAAGACAAATTTTCAGATTCTTGCATAAGCCCAGACATGCCTGGTTCTTTTTAATGTTAGTGCAGCACTTGGTATCTCTTCTGAAATGGTTTTAGGGAGGCAGAAATGCAGCATTCTGTGGCCCCAAAGTCCAATCTGGAAGCTTAATAGATGGTAGGATACACATCGTTGGGATAAATTATTTCTATATGATAGCTTTCAGTGTGACTGATAAGCATGCTAAATTACCTGTGTAAGCAGCAGATTCAGATACTAAATAAAGTCAACTTTACATGTAAAATTGTAATCGCTTTCTTTCAAGGTATGTAACCCCTTGATGGCAGCTGCTCAAAAGAAATCATAGTGTTACAAATGTAACAACTGTCTACAAGAAGTTAAAACACTTGTTAACAAGTGATTGAAATCTCACTTATAGCCTTGGCAGTAGAATCAGACGGCAGCATCTCAACCTACTAAAATAATTTTGTTCAACACACTCAATTACACCTTGAGATTACTGAAATAATTAACAATCTGCCTTCTTCCCATTGACACATAGATAGTTCATATTTTATTCTCTAGACTGGTTTATACAATCTCTTTATAGGATTTCCTCCTTTTTTTCCTCCATATATAATCCAGCATGAACTGTTCAATGTAAGTCCCCCCATCCTCTTCTTCCTGTTCTTGTCTTCCCCTTCAGCCATGTTTGTTATGTCCATTGTCCTCCAGCCTTCTGCAATGCAGCTACAAACAAATTTTTAGGAGCTTATGCATACAAGATTTAACCCTTAGTTGCGAACTGTCTCATTTGAAATGCAAATAAACTACATTGATTTGAAGCCCAACTCCAGAAAAAAAAAAAACATTTTATTTTGCATAGGGTAGGGAAATTTTATAAACTCTTTTTGTTGTTTTATTACTGTATGTGTCCCCATTGAGTAGATTTCCCCTCACTTTCGTTGTCAGTGACAGGGGGTGAAAGGGCAGGGAAGCAATGGAAAGGCTAATAGTACTAAAGATACCAGTACTACTAGTTCCACCAGGGGAAAAAATAAAAGTCAGCAGCTACAAATACTGCAGCTGCTGACTTTTAATATAAGAACACTTACCTGTCCAGGGAGCTCACAATGTCCTCACCCGAAGCCGACCTATCCCTCTGCTCCTGGTGCAGGCCTCAATATCCTTACTAAGGGAAACAGAAAGTGAAGCCTTGCAGCTTCACAGCCTGTTTCCTGCTGCACATGCGTGAGTCGTGCTGCGTGATCTGAATGGTCTCTGCTGTCTTCTGGGACCTGTGTGTCTCCCAGAAGACAGCAGGGAGGAAAGAGGAGGGGCCGGACATTGCGTAGTTCGCCACACAAAGTGCGGAAATCTATACCCGGAAGTGGGAGCAGATACCTGGATTTGACAGGTATCTACTCCCCCCTTCCCCCTGAAAGGTGCCAAATGTGGCACCAAAGAGAGGAGGAATCCGATCAGCGGAAGTTCCATTTCTGGATGGAACTCCGCTTTAAGTAGTACTTAATACAAAGATAGTAAAAGGCTATCTATTTCTAAATGGCTAACTAATTCTACTAATCTTTTTTAAGAATTTATACGTTTTAAGTGGGTGTATTGAGAGCTGATTTCTGATTGATTGCTGATAAGTTGCTTGGATAATCAGAGAGAAATATTAAGTGATTTCCGGAGGAATTCCCCAGTATCCTAAAATGACGGATTATAACGGCCACAATGAGGAGACATATCAAGTATAATACAAAAGTTTTTATTGACCAATTTAAAAATCTATTTCTCAATTAAGAAAGATAACCCCCTAACAAGGGGGAAGACTACAATAATGCATTGAGATCTTATTTGAGAAATAGATTTTTACATTGGTCAATAAAACCTTTTTGATTTTACTTGATATGTCTCCCCATTGTGGTCGTTATAGTCCATCTTTTTAGGATACTGGGGAATTTCCCCGGTAATCACCTAATACAGTATTTCTCTCTGTATTTTTCTGGATGAGGCCCAAGTCCCCTTTTCTCTATTCAATTGCTTGGATAATCATCAAAATGTTTTCAACATTACAGAACAAGTTCAGTTCAATGTGACTAACTATTACTAGCTATACCATACCTAGATAAATGAGAGCCTTCACAGGAATAGAAGCAATGGTTAAACTCTTCAATGGGAATGATGAAAGAAGTTTTAACCTAAAGTCATGAAAGGTTAGAACCTCTCTACAAGGTTCTTATTGTTGTCTGTGCCACCCTGTGCCTATGGCCCCAATTCTTGCTCACGTGTCACTTGAGGACACAATGCTAGAAGAAAGTTCCTGGAGTCATAAACAGCAATAAACCTGTCAGAGGATTCAAACTTTCCTCACTTCACAAAAAACAAAACCCATTGTCGGGAGATAGCTGCAAGTGTAAAAAATATGAATTGGCAATTGAAATTGTACATATATTGGGACCTCACATGAGATTTTAATCACTGGTTAGTTCAGTGGTTCTCAACTCCGGTCCTCAGGACCCACTAACAGGCCAGGTTTGCAGGTTAACTGAAATACATCACAGGTGATATCCTTTGCTGCTCAGTGATTGCAGTATTTTAGTCTGCATCTCCCCAAGGTAATACTTAAAATCTGGCCTGTTAGTGGGCCCTGAGGACAGGGCTTGAGAACCACTGGGTTAGTTAAAAATGTATTTGATAACATTTTCTTAATTTATAGTGCATTTCACCTGAGGCAGTTGTCAGTAGGGAGTGAGCTTCTTGCTCACAAGTGGTAAAAGTCTCCACCCATATTATTGCTGTTACATCTCTTAAGATGTTTTCTGTTTCTAGAAACAGCTGTCTCTCTCTTTCACTCCCTCTCTCTTCTTACATTTTTCCTTATGTCCTTGAAGTTCAGCTTCTCTATACTGTAAAATTCAATATTGTAAAGCAATAACAAAAATCATCAACTTTACAGGTAATCTTAATCTCTCTGAAGCATTTATGTAGGTAGAGATTTATAAAATGTGAACTGGCATAGGCTGTCTATAGGGATGCTTTCTTAAAGGCATGATAAATAGGGATGAGAGGACCTGCCTGGGTTTGATCCACAGCCATTATTGCGAAACATCCTCAAAATCTCAAATCTGAAAGATTCAAATTTTTTACCTGAACTCTATTAAAGTCTACAGGGGTAATCCTGTTAGTTATTTAATTCTTTTTGCTGGGCTAATAAACAAACTGCTGTCAAAAAAGAGACATAGGAAGCAGGATACTGGCCTCAATTGACAAAACATTTTTTTACTCCTAAAATCGGAGATAAAATTACTTTGGCCCCTGTCACACTGGGGCGTCGGCGCTGTCGGCGGTAAAGAGCCGTTATTTTTAGTGGCGCTTTAGTGACGTTTTTGTGGGGGTTTTCGGCCACTAGCAGGGCAGTTTTAACCCCCGCTAGCGGCTGAAAAAGGGTTAAAACGACCTGCAAAGCACTCCTCCTCATTGGCTGAGACAGCAACATGGTTCCATTGGCTCCCACTGCTGTCAATCAAAGTCAGTCAGCCAATGAGGAGAGAAAGGGGGCCGGGTCATGGCTCTGAGCTCTGGCTCGGCTCAAGTGCCCCCATAGCAAGCTGCTTGCTGTGGGGGCACTCGACAGGAGGGAGGGGACAGGAGCACTGAAGAAGAGGGACCCGAGAAGAGGAGGATCCAGGATGCTCTGTGCAAATTCACTGCACAGAGCAGGTAAGTATAACATGTTTGTTTTTTTTTGCCTAAAGAAAAACAAGACTTTACAATCACTAAATAAATAAATACAATTAGTAAATACAAAATATCTTTCTAAATGTCAAATATTGAATGAAAATAGTTTTAAAAATCACACACATATATAAATACAGTTTTTCCACCAATAAAAAAAGACAGCTTTGTCATTGGTCAGATTTACCTTCACTTCTGTCCCATAGCCAAAACAGGAAGTGAGAGGAAATCCCTTCAAATTAAAAGAATCCCTCGGGGCCCTCCGGGTCATCAGAACCAGTGTCCCCATTGGAAGATTTCCGCTCTATTACTTTTCTGGGGACAACCCAAAATGTGGGATTTTCTTTCACTTTCAATGATAAAGGTAAACAGGACAAATAGAGAGGGTGAATCTCCCTAATGGGGGCACAGACAGCAATAAAAACCTGAAAGGGGTGCTAATCCATCTCAACTTTATCCAAAACTAAAAAAAAAAAGTTTTGCTTTTAGTTATACTTTAAGTAAATCAGCCCCAAATATTCTGTGTTTTCCATATTTGGGTTTCTTTGCATTACTGTTGAGAAAAAACACAAAATGCAGCGCTCTGAAAGAATGAGCAAATAAATTCCAACTTAGTACTGTTAAAGTTAAAAAATGGATGAACAGTCAAAGTTTAAAATAAAGGGTAGTGAACGCTACCAGTGACCTCGGAGTGGATAAGGGAGAAACAATTATCCAAAAGACTTGCCTGGAGATGGTTTGAACATCAATCACCATCCAAGGAAATGGAGGGGAGAAAATTCAGTTCCCAGAGGGGGAGCGTACTGGCTGCTGGCAAAACCTGCCAGCTCCAGGTGGAAGCCACGGCTGGATGGTGGTCAGCAGTTGGATAGAAAGGCAACCTGTGTGATGTAAATGGCCCCAGAGGTAACAACCAAGCCGAGCAGGGTCAATATTCTCAGCAAGCTTATGCACCTTCTGTGACGTCACTGCTGAATGAAGGGGAAAGGTGTCCTGAAGTCAGTTGTGTAAGCATCCACTGTTCTGTTGCCGTGACTAACATGTTTTGCACGCATGCGCTTTGACAAAGGACTTTGACACTCTTCTTGGCCCCTAGACTCGCAGCGCTCCAGGCGTTCTGTGTTTTTTTGTATTACTGTTGAGAAACTGATCCAAAAGGTAGAGACTACTCCAAATTGGCTATTATATTTTCACATTCCTTAAATACCTCATGCCTAGACCACTACTTATTTACTTCATACTTTTATTTATTTCCTTAGTGAATTGACTTTAACGCTGCTTTATGAGTTATTTGCCTCATGATTTTGGTTTGTGAGGTAAATACCTCATGCGGTGATAGTGAATTGACATTTTCCGCATCTCATGAGATAATTGGAGAAAATGTGTCACGTGATTCAATTATCTCATAAGATATTCATTAGTGAATTGAGCCCACTATCATGGGGATATGTACCAATAACAAAATTATAAAAGCAAAATAATGTGAAGCAGGGAGAGGGCCTTTTAATTTAGCTTAAGGGCTACACAAATCCTTTAAATTACAGGTTCAGGGGATGTGTTAAAGCTGAATATAGTGTTACAGAACCGCAATCTTCATGGACAGCCTCACAGAGGAGGAGAGAAAAGTGAACAGTGGTAGCTGCTCTGCTCCTGGGAGGTTGTAGGTATAGAAAGTTTTTCCAGCCAGTCAACTATCTGCTGGGTGTGCTTTGGTTCTATTAGTTTGTCACTTTGGGAAAAGTAGGACAAACCTGCCCTACCATCGGTTTGTTTCAGCCTACCAGTACCTGATCACCCCTACTACTGTCATGCACTACTGTCACACACAGTACCTGCCTCTTATTTAAGACCTCATTCACGCGGGAGCTGTGGCCCATACAGCGTGAAGCATTCATTTGTAATATTTTAAAAACTAAGAAAAGAAAAGAGAGTGCCATAAAGGCTAGCAAGCAAGCACACTTGCTGCAGATACGAAAAAGGTGTCCCAAGAAGGATAGTTGGGTCTATGGAATTGTAAACACAGGGGGGTACACAAGTGAATGTAGCTCACCACTCTGCAATCTACAGTACAACAGTAGGGCCTCATGCACATCATCATTTTTTTATTCCTCCCCTAGACACCTTTGCTCCAGGGGAGAAAAACGCAGATTAAAATACGTGCCTAAAGCTGCACATTGCAAACACGTTTAGGCATGTCAAGCATTTTGGCATTCATTCCATTGCCCAGAATATTAATTTATTGGAATC
This sequence comes from Aquarana catesbeiana, assembly GCF_042186555.1. Classification (NCBI taxonomy): domain Eukaryota; kingdom Metazoa; phylum Chordata; class Amphibia; order Anura; family Ranidae; genus Aquarana; species Aquarana catesbeiana. The sequence goes on from NC_133325.1 coordinate 411,155,917, forward strand.
AATGATCAAGTGCTAAACACGCATTTAGGTTCACTTAGATAGGGTTTTTTTTAGCATTCAGCATTTTTTCTGCCTAAACACTCCTCTCTTGAACATGCTGGTGGTGCTTTTTTTCAGCCTTTAAATGCTCCTCTTCTAATATGTCTGTAAATGCCTATGTGGCCAAGCACATAGAGGTTTGTTAAGGCTGGGTTCGCACTATTGCGAATTGGATGCGGAGATTTTGACTGGCTCTCAATGGAGCCGGTGCACACATCTTCAGATCGGCTCTGGAGCGAATTGCACAGGAGTCCTGTGTGTCTTCTAGTCTGCTACAGGTCCGAATTCAGCCAAAAATTTGGACTGAATTTGAACCTGAAATGGTGAACAGGGACGCACTGGACCCCTGCTGTGAGCTGCTCCGTATCGCAGTGTGAACCCAGGCTGAAAAATGAAACCCCTGTAAATGTTGCTTTTTATTACGTCCTGTGTGCATGAGGCCTAAGACATAAAAGCTGAAATGAGTTGTAAAGGCAGAAGATTTTTTATTTTAATGCATTTAAGATAAAAAAAAAACTTTTGTGTGTAGCAGCCACCCCAGCACCCCCTAATTACTTACCTGTGCCCCATCTCTATCCAGTGATGTCCACAAATATCTAAGCCATCCGGGACACACTACTGTTTGGCTGAGACACAGCAGTGGCGCCATTGGCTCCCGCGGCTGTCAATCAAAGTCAGCAAATCAGGGGAGATAGGGGGTGGGGCCGGATCGGGCTCCGTGTCTGAATGGACACATGGAGCTGTAACTCAGCTCCAGTGCCCCCCATAGGAAGCTGCTGACTGTGGGGGCACTCGATAGGAGGGAGGGGCCAGAAGCAGCAAAGAGGGGCTCGAGAAGAGGAGGATCCGGGCTGCTCTGTGTAAAACCAACTGCACAGAGGAGGTAAGTATAGCAGGTTTGTTATTTTTTTTTTTTTTAAAACGAGACTTTACAATCACTTGAAGTCTGGTCAAAAATATTTAGGGCATACACTGTCAGTCTAATAATGTACCTCTAATGAAGCATATCTCAGGTCCAACTAGCTATCAGTTACTCTCCACAACTGTGATCTTCTGATGCTGCATGGACAAGGGTCTGTGACTGCAACCATTAAGGATCACACCGCTTGCCCTCCTCTGCCTATTCCTTCTAATTATTTTCCCAGAATTTGTGTGAATGGCAGACAGCAGTCCTGTCATTCATCTGCCCCTCTTCTATTCACAGAACACCCTGCATTCTAGGGAAAAAATACTAGGAGTTTTGTGAATAGCCAAAAGGAAAAAAAGGCAACAGTGTGATCCTTCAGAGTCGCAGCCATAGCCTTTCATCACGGCAGTCCCAAAAGATTACAGCTGTGAGGAGTTTATGACATCACTGAAGGGAGATGAACTAGATGGACTTGTGTCTTTTTTTCAACCAAACTATGTAATTATTACACTATTCAGCAGTACACTTCATTACAAGTACATTTTTAGACTGGTGCTGTGTGTCCCAAAAAATGTACTAAACTTCAGCTTGAAATGAGCCTTCCAAAAATAGTAGCGTAAAATGTTGCATGCAAGACTGTTTGGCCACAAATATCTATAGGTGGCATTATAGTAGGTGATCTAGGAGGGCACATGATTCAATTCTAGCACCATTTCTTGCATTCTGTAAGCTGTGTGTAGATTCTGTGGCTACAGCCCCTGAAAGACATCAATTGGGACCTGAACACCTACAAAGAAATACAGTCGAGCTTGTGCAAAGAGCAAGATAGCTAACAAATGCATATTATAAGGTTGATGATTTCACTGCCCTGCATTACACTTGGGTACTGCTGTGCTTCAAAGGATTAGTCACAATTACTACCACCTGTGTGCTTCTTTTTCATTCTTCCACATTTCAAACCATTCAACTCTTTCTTAATACCTAATGACATTTTCAGTTTTCTGATTTTTATAATGTTGCGCAATCAAGTAATTCTTCTCACATTACACTTATTTTTAATTCTCCTTATTCCTTCTGCTTAATTCCCCATTTATGCTCCTCTTTATTCTGTATTCTGTTTACACATCCTGCTACTTTCTCTGATTTCTACCCTTTTACCTTTTTTCTAACTTTCCTCTGCCCTGTCCTCTCTTGATATCCTTCTGTGATCCCGATCCTGTTTACACTTTCCTCTGCTTCCTGCCCCCTTCACATTCTCTAGCTGATGGAAAATGGGGCCCGTGGAATCATTGGAGCTTGTGCTCCAAGACATGTGACAGTGGCTGGCAGCGTCGCTACCGGATGTGTCAGGGAACAGGATTGCAAGGATACCCGTGCGAGGGCTCCGGGGACGAGGTCAGGACGTGCAATGAAAAGAAGTGCCCAGGTACCCACTCTCTGCATCTGCTGTATGTGCTGAGCAGACATGCCCATTCTGTGGAGGTTAGGGATTGCTTTATAAGAGGTCCTCTGTGTGTATCACACAGGTGATATCACACACTTGGATATGTGCACATGTAATGAAATACAAAGAGCGTTGATGTGTAGTTATCCTGAGCAACCAGTTAATTAGCATCCTATGTCTGTTTTGTATCATAAAAATTGTACTGGTTGGTTGCAGCAAATCACTACTCTTTGAAGAATAATAATAAAAACCACTGTAATGAATCTGCTCGAGAAAAATTAATTATGTAAACATATGATCAGAACGATTCCTCCGTTGGACGGGCTACCTCCCATGTAGCAAGGAATGCAATGGAAACAAGAAAAAGGGGGGGGGGGAAGGAACCCACCCAGGCCCCAGGATAGCCAGCAAAAGGGAGAAGCTACCACGTTGTGTGATCAATGAAAAAGAAACTTTATTGGAAAAAATATTTGGATATAAGTTAAAAAAGAGAAAAAGGGAACCCACATGTGTGGAGGTTGACCACACAGGTGGGATCCGTTCCTCCGCGATATCTATGAGTTGTGCAAAGCAATTAACAATAAATAGACTGCGTACATAAAACAACGTTGAATACTAAAAACAAAACGCTGGTGGACCTTCCCTCCCCCTCAGTCTCTGATAGAAATGCCTTTGGGCACCTGCAAGCCTGCCACAGCATCTAGGGCATCAAAATGTTGACGCGTTTCGTGCTGGTCCAGATGAAGTGCTCGGTTTGCAGCACGAAACGCATTGACATTTTGATGCCCTAGACGCTGGGGACCCCCCTCTCTCTCTTTTCTCTGTGCAGCCCACATCACTGTCAGCATGACACTACACCGTACAAACACCTCTGGCAGCAGTGTCAACATGATCTTTTGAACCAGTGCTCTCTACTGGCCACAGCTGCACTACTCCAAATATTTTTTCCAATAAAGTTTCTTTTTCATTGATCACGCAACGTGGTAGCTTCTTCCTTTTGCTGGCTATCCTGGGGCCTGGGTGGGTTCCCCCCTCCTTTTTCTTGTTTCCATCACTACTCTTTGCCTGTGTTGCTAAATAATGCTTATTGTATAACCTTATAAGATTCCTACTAAGTTCTTGAAACAGGTAATCCTCCTTAAATGCGGATGTAGTAACACAGCCAGGAAACATATCATTATAATTAATTTCACCTTAAATAGCATACTAGTTTTATTAGATTTAGAATCAAATGTATGAACTATATGTTTTCCTAAACTACAGTAAAGGAAATGTTAAACCATAATATCTTTTCCTTGGAGTTCATTAGGGTATACAGGATTCAGAGACATTTGGTTTATACTGTTTCCTACTGGTGGGTTTGGACACTGGCATACAAAAAAAAACAGTTACCAGCTTGGTATATTCTCTCCCACTCCGACAATAATTACGTTTTGTAACAAAGCAGTGCCAAGAACAAGATCATAAACAAAGAGGGTGGAATCTGTTTCCAGAAAAGTATACCAAAAACTATTGAGAAAAGAATTTTACGGTGAATACAAAAATCCCTCGTTCTTTAAAGGACGCAGGATTCAGAGACGTTTGGGATGTTCAAAAACAGACTAACTGAGTTTTGGACAACATATCACACAAAAAAGATTAACAGGCCCTACTACAAACAAACTGGGAACTGCCAATAGCTCAAAAAGCTACCTAAAGGACATTATGCATTATGTAGTGTCAAAAAAAGGCCTGAACATCCACTAGGTAGAACATAACAAAAGTATTAACAGAAGACGAGATGGCAGCCTTGAAAATCTGAGAAGAAGTTGTCTGATGCCGAAAAGTCAGAGAAGCACTTAAAGATCTGGCAGAGTGCGCTGTAAAAGGAAAAGTTGCAACCTGCTGCTTAAGACCACCAGCTCGAATGATGATCTGTCTCAGCCATTGAGAAAAGGTGGAATGAGAAAATGGGACCATCGGGAATAACAAAGAGAGTCAGTAATTCTTATGCCCTGTACACACGATAGGATTTTCCGACAACAAAATCCTGGATTTATTTCCGACGGATGTTGGCTCAAACTTGTCTTGCATACACACGGTCACACAAATGTTGTCAGAAATTCCGAACTTCAAGAGCGCAGTGACGTACAACACATACGAGGATCCGAGAAAATTGAAGTTCAATAGCCAGTGTGGCTCTTCTGCTTGATTCCAAGCATGCGTGGAATTTTGTGAGTCGGAATTGTGTACACACGATAGGAATTTCCGACAACGGATTTTGTTGTCGGAAAATTTTGAGATCCAGATCTCAAATTTTGTTTGTCGGAAATTCCGACGGAAAATGTCCGATGGAGCCTACTCACGATCGGAATTTCCGACAACAAGCTCCCATCGAACATTTGTTGTCGGAAAATCCTATTGTGTGTACAGGGCATAAGAGAGGTAGTGGTTGCAAAACAGACTTGCATAGTGTGAACTACATCCAGACAATGAAGGGAAATCTCTTTGTGTACTGGGGCTGAAGATAGGGATGGAAGTACAAACTCCTGGTTAAAGTGAAAGGCTGTAACCCCCTTGGGAAAGAAGAAGGCTCTAGTCCTTATTTCTGCCTTGTCCTTGTATGAGACCAGAAAGTGTTCTTTACTGGACAAAGCTGCCCGTTCAGGCACACACTTTACAGAGGTGATGACAACAAGAACGAGTATGTGAGTAAATAGTGAAGAGGAATTCCTAAGAGCTGTTTCTAAAGTGCAGACAAAAACATTTCACATGGGTGGGCACACAGGGTAAGTAGAAATGTGTGTAAAAATTTTGCGCTAATTATAAGTGTAGACTGCTGCACTTTTATCACTCCTTGGATACAAGGAGATAATGGAAAAAATGTGAAAATGTAAAAGGTTGCGTTGTCTCATAAACAAAGAAAAAACTCTTATCAAAAAATATCAAACACTCTGTATCAACTAGCGATAAAGAGTTCAATAAACAAGTGTCCATGTTTATTAAAAATGATTCCATTAGTATTCCACCAACTGGATGTGCTATCCACCATTCCCAGTGATAATAAAATGGAGGATCCTCCATTCCCAGATTTAATTTTCATGTGGATTGTTATACTTTATTATCACTGGGAACGGTGCATAGCACATCCAGTTGGTGGAATACTAATGAAATAATTTTTGATACACATGGACACTTGTTTATTGAACTCTTTATCACTAGTTGATACACTGTGTTTGTTATATTTTTTGATGAGTTTTTCTTTGTTTATGAGACAGCCCAACCTTTTACACAGGGTAAGTGACATGAGAAGCACCCTGTATGAAAGTCCTAATCAAGGAATGAGTGACTGGTAGTTTTTGGAGCAAGATTGTAAGAGCTGAGATCTGAACCTTGATAGTATCCAGGGTCAATTGATATTCCAGCCCTGATTGGTCAGGAATTCTACCACTAAGTATTTTCTGGGATGAAAGTTCTATTACTTGCACCAAAGTATGCCTTACATGTGCAAAAGTAGACCTTGTGGAAAGTAAACTTCATGGCTTTCACCAATGAGTCAGAAAGGCCTTCGTTCCTCAAGACCTGGGATTCAACAGCTATACTATTAAAGCCAGCCCAGAGAGCGTCTGCGAGGAGTCTGATCAGGTCAGAGTACCACAGTCATCTGAGCCAGGCCAGAGCTATAAGGATCTCCAGAATGCCCTCCATCCTGTACTTGCAAAGCAGAAGAGGAAGGAGCACTAAGCAAAGGCATAGATTGGGTTGTACTGATCCCACTGAGCCACCAGAGCATCCACTGCTTTGCCAGAGGATCTCTGCACCTGAAGACAAACCTGTTCAGTTTTTTTGTTGAATTTGCAGGCCAGTTGAACCACATCTGTCATTCCCTACCGGTGATACAGGAACTGGAGTGCTTCAGATTGTTGGGGCCATTCCTTTGGCCCAGTGTTGCCAGCTGAATTACTTTGCCTGCTAACTGTCCACACTTGGGATGTAGATGATGTACAGGACTAGAACATGAGTTCTGCCAAGAACAAAATCCTCTCTACTTCTCTTGTCATGAAAAAACATTTTTTTTCATCCTAATGGTTGATGTACACCACTGCTGTCACATTTTCTGGCTGAATTCTGATTGGAAGTCCCTCCAGTTAAGGTGTCCAGTATTGTAGAGACAACCGAATCATTTGAAAGTTCAGAATGTTGATCAGGAGCCCGGATTCTTCCAGTATCAAAGTCCCCTGCACTGACAGCCTGTCAGGCTGGCATCTGTTGTACTAAGGCAAATCAGCAAAGCGAAGAAATCATTGATGTACTGGAAAAAAAGGGTCATGCAAGTACACATTTTTGGGGTCTACGGAAGCCAGAAAGTCTCTCTCTTGAATGGAAGCTATGAGAGACCTGGTGGATTCCATATAGATCTTGTATAGCTGAATGAAGATATTCAGGACATTGATATCCAAGATGGGATAGATGCCCCTTTTGGTTTTTGAACTGAGAACATCCATGAAACCATTGTGATACAGGAACTGGGGCAATAACCCTGGTCCAGAAGACCTGCAAGGGTTACATTAAGGACTGCTTATCCAACCTGTGACACTGGAAGGTAGGAAGGCAAGCAGTAAGGTTGGGGTTGTGAGCTCTGTACCTCCCATACCCACACATCTGAGATGTTGTTTGTCTAAATGTCCACAAAGGCTAATAGACATCCATCTTCTTTGGAATGTGGGGGCACCCCTTAATTTCAAAGAAGATGTCTCCAGGATTAGGGGATTTAGAGGCCCAGGATATGCAGTTAAACTGGGCTTCTGGCTTGAATTTGGCCTTAAAGGCCTGGAAGAAATGAAAGAAACGCAAAAGAGGAGTGATTCTTCTCAGCATGAGGTCTAGGCTTTTTTTGATGCAGTAGATAAGTGCTCATAACCCCAATAACAGTCTTGATAAGGGTGTTTAAAGCAGCTCAGCTAAGAGATACTTGCCCTAGAAGCCAACTTACAAGCTCACAAACTTGTAAGAGCAAGCTTACACGCTTGCTCTGCAGCTTAAAATTGTAACCAGAGTTCTCAGCATGTTCACTGATAGAAGACTCATATGGGATATTAGACAGAAGATATCCACTTAACAATATCTGCACAATATTGTATGGCTATCGGTGCCCTAAGTGCTCCACAAATAGAGGATTGATATGGAGTAAAGTTGGATCCCTTGCCATGAGCTTAGCCCACTTCCCTAATGTTTGCGGGACTAACATCAAAGCCATGGCAAGTTGCAATGCAGGGCCTGCCAGCGAAAGGAAGATTTTTGGAGCGTGTCTTCAGCCTTCAGCTTTATTGAGAGAGCTAACAACTTAATAAAGGCCTCCTCAAACAGGCATCAGACTACAAAATGTTTGTAAGGTGTAAATAGTTTATTAAGAGTTTTTCAGTCAATGTACAAAACATCTGAAAGTTTTCAGAAACCCTTGGCTTGTAGCAGCACTAGTAGAAGCTACAAGCTGTACCTTCATCATTAAGTTGGCACACACTGCATTAATAAAAGCCAAAATGGTCTTTTTAAACCTCAAAGTTATCATGGCTGCTATTAGGGACAACCTCATCTGGCAGGGGTTTATTTAAATTTCCTCATCGGATAGGGCCTCAAGCAACCAAATGCTCAGAGTCTGCAAAGCCTGCAGGCATATAAGATAATAATTTTGAGGAGGAAAGCACAGGTACAGGTATGTCCTCTGTGGTCAGAATTAGCAATTAAAATTGCAATTTGATCTGTAAAATCCTATATAAATTTGGTGAAATATGCAGAGTTAAAACTAAGGTTGATTTTGAGCTGTGTAAGGACTCAAGAGAGGGACAGCTTTCCAGGTCACCCTGGAATGGTAAGTGAAGAGCCTCGTTTTAGTTGGACTGCTCCAATTGTATTTGGGATCCCACATGTTGCACCTCAAACAAAAATAATGTAGCTTCAACACAAGGTAAAAACCTTGCCTGTTTATGAACTGACTGCTGCTCTTTTGTTCGCCACTGTCTAAATCTGTCTGTAGGCTGCAGTATAACCAAAATGTCTCTGAATCCTCTGCCCCGCAATCAACGAGATAGAAAAGTATGTTTATCATGTTTGAAACATTCAGATTTGCAAACTATGCCAAAATTCTAATTGTTTAAACATGTACCCTTATATCTGCAAGTTATCGCCTATTTACATTTACTGTACATTAACACCTAATTTTGCCTTTGCATTTCGTTCATGCCTATGTATTAACGTGCATTGGGGTTGATTTACTAAAGGCAAATCCACTGTGCACTACAAGTGCACTGCAAGTACACTAGGAAGTGCACTTGGAAGTACAGTCGCTGTAGATCTGAGGGGAAGATCTGAAATGAGGGGATGCTCTGCAGATTTCTATCATCAAATGCTCAGATCTACAGTGACTGCACTTCCAACTGCATTTCCAACTGCACCTGCAGTGCACTTGTGGTGCACAGTGGATTTACCTTTAGTAAATAAACCCCATTGTGTCACATGTGTGTTACATTATGGCAGCCTATTAATTTCAAATGGGCTGCTAATTCACAGGAACCGACCAAAATGCAAGGGGTTCTTAGTGCATTACTGTGCATTGTGTTGTGCTGCAACGCATGTACATCGGAGCTGTGTTGCCAACTTCATAAGTGTGTTTCAGACCCAATTGTTAATGCTAATGTATCATGGGTTATAGATATAATAATTATTAGTGGGCGTCCCTGAGACCTGAAAGTTATTTCAAGGGTTCTTTTGTGTTAAAGAGGTTTAGAAAGGCAGATTTATGCTATTATGTAGGGTGCATCTATATTAGACCACAATTTCCATAATGAAATTAAGTTATCATTTTATCCAGCGATTCTCACTGTTAATTCAAATAAAGGTTACAGTTGATGTATTCACTATTATTGTGCAGCTTTTCTGCAGTACCCACAGTGGCCTCTGGTCATTTATTTCATTACACTGTGCAGTGACATGCAGCTATCCATGGCAACCAAACAGGTATCTGCTGCCAGCAGTTTTGAAAAGTTATACAAGTAAAAGCTGATTTCTGCTAGATTGCGTTGGATTACTGCTTGTTACATTAATGATTATAGCTTTTCACATTATTACTACTCATAATTCACTGAAAAATATTAGTGCTTTATGTGTTATCACGGTTATTAAAATTCCAGCATAGATTATTTAAGATGATTTCACTCAATTTCCTATGTGCACTTCCTACTTTTCACGGTCTTGCTTTGAATCCAATCCCAACTGAACCTTCTGTCCTCCATCACCTTGGTTCTCTGCACTTGTGCACATCTGCTGCCCTCAATGTATCAGGCATCCTACACATCTTTTTTGTTCTCCATGCTTTTTTTTTCAAACGTTGTTTCTTTACTCTTCTTTTGTGCCCCTTTCATCCTCTCAGTGTGCCTGCTTTCTCTCTGTGGGCTCTTGCTGACAGGCTAGCAAGCATACAATAAGGGAATAGCAATGAGTGTTCATGTTTCCTAGGAAGGTCACAGCGTGCTTTTTACACATATTAAAGAAGGACAGATTCTCTGCATAGCCTCCCCTATGTCAAATACAAGGTGTATAACATGATTGGAAGCTGTGAGATCTTGTCTTCCAGGCTAACGATAACTGAGAATTCATGTTGGGTTGGGCTGGCAGCTTCTAGTTGCATAGTATTGGGTTTTTTTCATGTTACTGCTTCTCTTCCTCACAGCATTACATGAGATGTGCAAAGATGAATATGTCATGTCTATGACCTGGAAGAAAGCAGCCGCAGGCGAAATTGTTTACAACAAATGTCCTCCGAATGCCACAGGTCAGTTTCACTTCACAATCGTAGGTCTCTTTTATTATCCTGTTGCCTATTTATCTCACCTACCTACCATTTTAATTTACTGTGTGTCACTCATTCATATGTTCTTTTTCTCATTACTACTTTACCTTTGTGTATTCTTTGTTGCAACTAAACCTTATTTTTTCCTTTGCAATTTTTTTTTTTTGCCTATCACAGTTGTTTAAGCTTTCAGTATATGTTCCATTCAAACAATGTTTGTATTCCCGCAGGTTCGGCAAGCCGGCGGTGTCTGCTAAGTCCTCAGGGGGTTGCTTATTGGAGTTCTCCAAGTTTTGCCCGTTGTGTTTCCCATGACTACAAATACCTTCACATTGCAGTAATTACAATTTTTTTTTCTTACTTTTGTGCTAAGTCGGTAATTGCTTATTTATAAAGTATTGGAATATGCACTCATAGCAGAACTAATATTTATTTAATTTTTTTGTTGAATTTCATTGTATTTTATGCATTTACTTAAAATATAACTTATTTTTGCTGAGAAAAAAAATCATTTAGCATGTTTTTCACAGAGCGTTACCTGCATTGTATGGGAACTCCTACATATATTTCCACATCTCTCTTTTTCCAGCCTCCACCTGTCATCTTGCTGTAGTCACATAATCAGTCCCAGTGTATTCATAGGAGAAAAGCAACAGAGCCCACCCATACAAGAAAATCACATTGCATTTTTTTTTACAGTTTTAGAAAATCATAGCTAGCTGGAGGTTGTATTTTTTAAACAATGAATGACAAAAAAAAGCTTATGTAGCAATTATCTATGTTAAACGAGTTTCTAAACAAAAATGGAGTTACCCTTTAAGTATTTCAATATTAGTGGGTTATACCAGAATGCCATGGTATACTTTTTAATAATATTTATTATTATGCATGATTTAGCATTTGTTTTTGGAGGAGAATGTTTATTTTGAATAAATGCTCTCCTCCAAAAATCTTCTGTGTATTGATGCAACTAAAATATTTAACTGCAGCGATACGCGTAAGTTTGGAAAAAGTAGAATGTGTTTAAAAAAATATGTCAAACCGTTCCTTTCCCTACCACCGCTGTTTCAAATAGCTCAGCAGAGGTGAAGGAATTGACATTTCTAAAATGTGAAATTGTTTTGTTAATGTAAATAAAAGTTAAGGGTCTATTCATGTTTATACATTTGCAATTTGATTATGCAAATTGTTGATCAAAAATTTTCACCTGTAATATTTTCAAGTGTATTTTTGGTTCACTCGAAAGCATCTTTTTAGGATGACACTCACTTCAATCTCTGAAACCATATACAAACTTCAGAAAGCAGCACTCTACAAGGTCAGCTTAAAATGGACTTTCTATTGCCATCAGTGAGCAGGAGTTTGCTTTCTTAAAGTAACGCAAAGAGAAAGTATTGTGAAGAGCCTTTTGAAAGGGCTCTAAAATAGTCCCTATCACCTTGACCCAATCACACTTTTGTCAAATATCCAATCAAATACACATACATACATACACAAACATATGCGTTTTTTGTTAGTCTCCTCTTTATTTATATTTTTTACATGTTTGGGAAAGATAAACCACTCGTGTAGAAACAGGACAAAGTATTACACTGCAATCCCTTGTTCATACTGCATGCCACAGACCACCAACTATGGGTTGTTCATGTCACAGATTCTCTTTGCTTTTTTTTTCAATCATCAATTAGCAACCATAAAAAAGCCATAAGTCACTATATGAATTTGTTATGACAATGCAATGTAGCACTACCCCGGTAGGAGCTGCTAAATAAATGCCCCTTTCCCCAGTAGTTTCCTTTCAGCCAGTCTCACAATTATGATCACTCTTCAGACACATTAACCAGCATAGATGTGCAGTATGCTTTTTGATGGTTTAATGAGAGCTTGGATAGGTAGTGGGAAATGGTAGGATACTCCAGGAACCCTTAGTAACAATTTGGAAGCACTAAACTTTCTCCTTCAGAAGTGTGAGCCAAGTCCTTGAACAAGTAAATGATGGACTGAGCTTTATAGTAGCAATTTAAAGTGATTATAAATGTTAGTTTTTTTTATTGTGTAAATAACAAACATGCCTATACCTACCTGCTCTGTGCAATGGTTTTGCACAGAGCGGCCCCAATCCTCTTGTTCTGGGGTCCCTTGCCGGCATCCCAGGCCCCTCCTCTTCATCGGGTGCCCCCATGGAAATCCGCTTTGCATTGGGGCACCCATGAGGGCCCGCTCCTGAGTCCTACTGCTGCGTCTGTTAGCACAGACAGCGGGCCTCAGGCGCCCCCCCCAGCTCCTATGTCATAGCTTTTGATTGACACCATCAGGAGCCAATTGCTCCTACTACTATCAATCTGTTCAATGTGAAGAGCAGTTGCACATCGCTGGATCAAATCAGGCTCAGGTAAGAAAAAGAGGGGGTCTGGGGGGGGGAGCTGCAGCATAGAAGGTTTTTCACCTTAATGCATAGAATGCATTAAGGTGAAAACCCTTAAGGCTTTACAACCATTTTAAGGAGATTAATCTTCCTCTTCAACATCCAAACAAAGTTGTTTCACTAAGAACTAAATAGACTGAGCTCTTAAGGACACCAGACACAATGTACCCTTTAAACATCCTGAATCTAACATCAGAGGGATGGCAACAGCACACAGTCTCTAGGATCTTTCATGCCGGTTTGTACTCACTAATGTCCTCAGATTTTTGGTTGCCTTCTTCCAATATCTTCCAGACACTTTTATCCCGTGGTACAAGACTGGATCCTCAGATGACCGCCCCTCAATCAGCTTCAACAAACTCTCAGCAAAGTAGGGCTCCAGCTAACTCCACAGAGATCTCAATAACCCGCAGGCACATGAAAAAATTGCCTAGGGCTTAACAGCCCCCCTAGCCGGTGATCTCCTCCTTGGGGAAAAAGACACCTCTGCTCTCAGTCTCTGAGTATTTATACAGACTCCCTGCCACCATCTGGGCACCTCTCCCCAGGGATTGGCCAAGGCAGCATAAATATTGAGCTGCTGATTAGACTCCTGCCCACTAACTTCCAGAATATTTCTGGATAACCAAGGAGAGACAGTCAGTCCTGCAGCCACTGAAACACAGAACAGGCCAGGACAATGTAAACACAGCTACACTGATTATTGTGAGCCAAACCTAAGTTTGCCTAACAATGAAATGCTATCTCACTGGATATAGTGAGCCAGAAATAAATGTACCTAATCTTAGTATCTATCTTGGAGGGTGCTACATAAAAATAAAAAGGCAACGTTGGTTGTTAGGGCAGCTGTGAGAAACCTTAGCTAACCTTTTTCAGCAGCTAGTAAAATGCACATAATGCCAATTTTTTTATAAAGTGAAGAGGGATAAATCTCCCCAGCAAGGACACAGACAGCAATAAAAACTTGAAAGTGCTTGAAACCTTCTCTACTAAACACAAGTCTCTACAATGGCATAGGGAAAACAATTGTTTTCTATGTGCCATACTCACACCTAAACACTGGTGTCATGTGCAGTTTAGACCTGTGCAGAAATATGCAGCATGCCTGCATTTTGTCTCACCATAACACACATAAATGCATGTAAAATGCATATAAACAAGCAAAAACATACATATACAACATAAGTGAAAGTAAAGTAATGTGATGAATATGAAGAAACACATGAAAAAAAAGTGAACCATGTATTTAAAAATGTTGTAAGAGAGCATCAATGCACTTTTTCCATGCTTTTTTTAGTGCAGATTGTGATGTGAAGATCTTAAAGGGAAATATGCTGCCACATCCCCAGTTAGTTTGTCTGTCTATCTGCTGTGGAACATAGAGGATGATATGTTTTCTTATTGTTTGACTGACCATCAAAAAGTGTCGGAGAGCATTCTGCTGGTGCTTTCCAGGGCCAGTTATCATCAGAATAGGTGTAGAGCTGTTAAATAACTTAGAGCAAGAAAGTGAGCCTGCAGCAAGAAAGGACTGAAAGACATTATTGCCCTTTAACCTCTTATACACAAACTGATATTTGCTAGTTAGGTCAAGGCCAAGCAAATCAAATATAAGTCTAAGACTTGGTTTGTTCTTTTTCTCATCACTGAAAGAACACAGAACTGAAATAGCAGTAATTGTTAGTAAGAGAATGTAATTACAAGCATGGGGTAGAAACCTATAGGAATGATGTTGCCCTATAGGTTCTGGAGAGCCAGGGTGTAATTGTAATGTTTTTATCCTGTAAAGTGTTTCTAAAAGCAGAATGTTTTTTTTTTAACCTTAAAGCTGAACCCTGGGCAGAAATGTTATGCTTAATACAGTATATACAGGTGTTCCCACACCTTCAAAGAATTTCTTTGTGTTACACTGCACAGTTCCTTTGGAAGTTAAAAATCAAGCTTTCCTTATTCTGTGAAGAGCCCTCTATTCCATTCATATCCTATTTATAAGGCAGGTAGCTGCTGTTTCCTCTGTCTTCTTGCCAACAGTCTTTTACACCCCCCGTAGTTCTCAGTAAAGTAAGCGCTTGATGCAGTTGGTGAACACCATAGTCTCAGACTCCTGCTCTGATCCGCCCATTAGGCCAGGAGTCTGATTCAGCTCTTACATATATTAATTTTACACAAGCCCACAGTCCAGCCCACACTGCTGCCCATTCAGATTGTGGGAGGATCTGACCGGGAGTCTGAGACTATCTGGTCCACCCACTGCATCTATGACATAGGTTGGGCGTGTGGTCCAGGTTAGACATGTGCTCTGAGTCATGGGCGTAGCATAAGGGGTTGCAGGGGTTACAATCGAACCCCTCCCCTACCTCCAGGGGGCCCCTGCAGCCTACCTATAATATTATCATATTCTCCAAAAAGTCCAGCTCTGATCTGCTCTAGGGCCCCACAGCCATGCTCCAGTACTGGGTTTCCACTTTGCCATCCACAGTCCACACCCCTCTGTTCTCATTGGCTGGGAAGAAGCTGTGAGGCATTTCCTGAATGGAGAGGAGCATGGGGTGAGAACAGCCCAGGATGGGGAAGTGTCTGTGCTGTGTTCTGGCAACATGGAATGGTAACCGAGCTCAGCGAGTTAAGAGGAGGAGAGTGCCGTCCTGTATCCAGGATGGGACCGATGTCACTGGTGAGGTAAGACACTGCTCTGTGTCTTCTAGTCACTAGCTGGGATTCTCTGTACCCCCCCTCCACCCAGGCATGTCCACTTACCCCACTTCCCTGACAACTGGGGAAAAGACGCACCTCTGGAAGGTGACCTTCCCCCAACACCTGCCAACACTGATAGGGAAACCTTCAGAAATTGCTAAAACAAACCCCTTAACACCTCCTGAGAGGCTGCAGGCTCCAGATTTCGAGTCATATGGCTTTGCCCCCCCTGATCTAGATTGCACCCCCCCAAAGCCCCGTGAACACTCCCTTCGCCCTGGATGCTATGCCCGCTGCTGAGCTTCTTTCCCAGCACAGCCAGTCAGCCATTATCTGCATAGGGTGTATCTGCCTACTGCAACTAAACTGCCGTTCCAACCAGGGGTATTCACAGGTAATAACGGCAACATAAAAGCCAGATACACCCTGTGAAGGCTGTTAGACTGTGTGTAAAGGAATGTGATTTCAGCCCTGTGTATTGGGGGGGAGATGTTTACAGTGCTGGAATGGGAAAGGAGCTCTGCCAAATGGCCAGCCAGGGGTCACGGCCTCTGATTCTCCAGCAGTGATCCCTGTCCTCTGATTCTCCAGGGGTGATCCCTGTCCTCTAATGTAAGAAGGTAAGGAGGAACTGTGGGAACCCTTAACTCTTAAGCCACTTTGAGTATCTTGGCGTGCAGTGGGTGTATCTGCACACACAGAGGAAGAGGTGGGTGGTAGTGGGGGGCCCAAGTCAACTTTTGCTCCGGGGGCCCACAAACTTCCAGCTAGGCCTCTGCTCTGAGTAACAAAGATTTGATAATAGATTAGGAGAAGATCCTTCCTGTATGTTGGCTGTAGAGGCCCTGAAAAGGAAACAAATAGTTTTCTGTATAGGCACTCATCAACTGGCAAAAGACTCCTAGTTAAAGAAAGGGATAGCTACAGATGAGAAATGGATTATTGCACAGAAGAGCACCTAACACCTAATGGAAATTACTATTTTTTCAAAAGCACCAATATGTCATACTCCAATTACTACATAATGAGCATGAACCTAAAGAGAACTTTAGGTCTTGTCAGAGACAGATTCTACTTGCCCTGCATATAAGATGTGGCAGGCTTTTGATGAACAGTAAAAAAATACAGCGCTGATAAATTAAGCTACCAAAAAGCAGCAGCATACAGTACGATAACCAGGGCTTTTTTTCTCAAACAATAGGTGCTGGAACTCAACCACGACCCTCCAACCCAACCCCCACCACACACACACACACACACACACACACACACACCCTCCAAATCACATCAAATAGTGTGTGTGTGGTCATATTTCACAAACCGTAGAAGGTTCTTAAAGGGGCATTAAATATTAGGATTGCATTACATACAGAGTGTGGAGTTCATGGGGGTTACACATAGAGTGCAGAGCTGTCACTTGTAAACACAGAAACCAGACTTCTGTGTTTACAAGTGATTGTGGTGAGCAAGCACCAAAGGGTCTGAGCCAGAGGTGGTGGAACTGAGTTCCACCAAGTTCCCCCTGAAAAAAAGCCCTGGTCGATAACACAATAAAGTCTATGGAATAAGGAAAGCCACGCTTAAAATAAAAAAATGTTCATTGAAAACATGAAGGGTCATAATAACACCACAGTGTGCACACACAAGTAAAGTGCCCGACCACCGTAGCTGTAGATTGAGCTTACCTATCGGCAAGCTTAAAAGGCAAGTGTCTATAGCCCAGCCAAGGCCTCTAAGCTTGCTGATGACCACAATAGGAACAGTATTCAGATGTGAAGATCACTCACTAAGACCCGCATCCGGCATCCATATACTCACTAAATTGCTGTGGATTAGTTCAGATAGATGATCTCAGTTCAGCAGCTTTGTCGGCAGCATGGTGAGGAGGAGGGGAGGAGAAGGCTCACCATGCTGCCGACAACGCTGCTGGACTGAGATTATCTATCTGAACTAATCTACAACAATTTACTGAGTATATGGATGCTGGACGCAGGTCCTAGTGAGTGATCTTCACCATCCGAATACTGTTCCTATTGTGGTCATCAGCAAGCTTAGAGGCCTTGGCTGGGCTATAGCCACTTGCCTTTTAAGCTTGCTGTCCGGTAAGCTCAATCTACAGCTACGGTGGTTGGGTACTTTACTTGTGTGTGCACACTGCTGTGTTAAGACTTTTGATGACAATCATGCTTTTGCTTCATTCAAAAGAAAACTCCTATAGGACAAATGCACCCATGAAACTTTCTATTCATTGAACCAGACGAGGAAGCAGTAATGTGCTGGTGGTGACAGACCACCATACTAGATACATCCAAGCCTTTCCTACTCATGTCATGATCAAAGGGTCATCACAGTGGGAAATATTTTTGGCATTTCATTTTTTATTCCCTGTGGCCTGTCAAAAGAGAATAGATTCAGATAAAGTATGTGTCTTTGAGAGCAAACCTGTACATGAACTGTTAGCTCTGCTGGGAGTTGAAAAGATCCACACTACTATGCATCACCCTCAATGAGACCCTCAGAGAAGTTTGTCTTCCAGTTAATATAGCTTTTGGAGCTACTGTTATTGATATCTCATTCTAATATTATGTAAACCTCGAGAAGTAACTGAAGAGAGATCTTAAACAGGCTTATGAGATGGCTGAAGCTGCTACTGGATAAAGAAACCAACAAAATAAAAAAACACTATGATTAGGAGGTTAAGCTACATGACTTACAACCTGGAGACAAACTATTTCTCAGGAATCCAGCCTGTATGAGAAAAATAAAATAGTCAATCATTGGGAGTTTTAAATTTAGGTAATATGATCACAGTTACGCAATATTCTGGTGTACTAAGTTCGTTCTGAAAAAAAAGATGGACCCATCAAAATTTGGCATCATAAAAATAAGTCAGTAAGAAAGGTATTGTAAGCCCTTAATCCAGCATAAAATCCTAAGCTCAGAATGGTTCTGCATAAGACAAACACTCAACAGTCTCCTCCAGATATCTCCAAGTATTTTTAAATTTTTGCCAAACTGCCCATTTGTCTACCCGTTCATCCCCCTCATCAGGTACCAATCCCCTACTGTCCATACTCTCGACATTGTAGATTTCATTTATGCAGAAAAAACAGTCTCGGGTGTTTGGACTTGCCGGATCGAGCCATTTCATTGCAATCTGCTTCTTGGCCGCGTCCAACAATATAGTGACAATAGAAGATTGGTATCTCTTCACCGATTCCTCTGTACCATGGAATAAACACACCCATGGATCCTCTGAAATTGCTTCCTCTGTAATTTCCTTAATCAGTGTTATGATTTTTTTCCAAAATGTTTTGATAGTGGGGCACTCCCACCAAATATGGGCCATTGTTCCCAAACAAGCGCACCCTCTCCAACATGTCTCAGATTTAGTACTATCGAGTTTACTTAATTTGTCTGGGGTGGCGTACCATCTTGCAAGGCATTTAACATTTATTTCAGTTCTCCTAGTATCAAGTGCCGAATAGTGTACCATCTTCAATATCTTCTCTAACGTGGATTTACTACATTGTGACCCTAACTCCCGCTCCCATTTCTTGATGTATGGAGGTAACTCCTGCTCCCCCCTAGCCCCCAGAATCCTATAAATTTGAGCGATAGAACCACCCGATTGCTCCCTCACACAGAGCTGCTCGAGTGGTCTATACTCCACCTCGCCTCTGAGTGGTTTCGGTAACCTATCTATGAAATGCGAAAGCTGGACGTACCTCCACCCATCCATCACCCAAAACTCAGATTCAGCCTTCAAATCGGCAAACGTGCGTATTTCCCCCTTGCTAATAAAATTTTTTAGTTGAATGCAATCATCTTTTATCCAATTCCCCCCCACCTCCCTCATCCCAGGCTCAAAAAATATGTTGTCTTTCATGTAAATCAAAGGTGAGTTCCACTTATTCTGTGTGTGAATCTGGTCCCAAAATTTGAGAGTGTTACGTGTCAATAACGCTGTGTTGGTGCCCAGTGCTCTATATTTTGGGGGATTCCAAATAATATGACCTAGTTCAGTGTTGCTCAAATAGTGTTCTATATTGACCCATCTCTTCTCCGAACCCTTTTTTGACCATTCAATAACTCGTGACAATATTACTGATAGATAGTACTAGTTAAAGTCAGGCAGAGCTAGTCCACCATTTTTTTTCCCCTACTCAGGACTGCATAGGAGATAAGTGGCTTTTTACTGCCCCAGACAAATCTTGCTATCAAACCTCGTAAAGCTCTTAGATAAGATTGGGGGAGTGGAATTGGCAACATCTGAAATTTATACAATATTTTAGGTGTTAACATCATTTTGACCGCATTCACACGGCCAAGCCATGAAAGGGGCCTCGATCATAATCTTCTGGCTTCCAGCCTAATCTCATCCAGCAGCGGAATGTAGTTATTTAAATACAATTTTTTGAATGTGTTGGATAATTTTACCCCCAAATACTTAATTTCCTTTTTCCAGGGAAAGGGGAACACCTCTGCAAGGCGAGCCTCCTGTTGTTTTCCCACACTGATATTCAGGATCTCCGACTTCCTCAGATTTATTTTAAAATTGGAAATCTCCCCATATCTTCTAAGGATCTGTAGCACATTTGGTATGGTAATTCTGGGATTTGCAATAAAGAACATAACATCATCGGCGAAAGCCGCGAGTTTGTGTTCCTCTGCTCCTATCTTCACCCCGCTACAATCTGGATTGTTACGAATAGTGGCTAGTAAAGGCTCAAGGGACAAGACAAATAGGAGGGGGGATAGAGGGCACCCCTGTCTAGTACCGTTTTCCATATTAAAGAGTTTGGGAAAAACCCCATTCATCCTTACGGATGCCGTGGGGTTATTATAGAGTATCTTGACCCAAGAAATAAACCTAGGGCCAACCCTCATTACTTCCAAAGTTTTAATCATGAACCCCCAGTCTACCCTGTCGAACGCTTTTTCCGCATCCACTGACAGGAATAGAACTGGGGGCCCTCCACGTTTGCTGGATTCCAACAGGAGCGCAGCTCGCACCCCATTGTCCCTGCTCTGTCTCCCCAGCACAAAACCCGCCTGGTCTGCATGTACCAGGGTGGTCATTTTATCCTTTAATCTGCTTGCCAGCACTTTAGCATAAAGTTTAACATCTGCATTTAGCAGCGAGATGGGTCTATAACTCGAGCAGAGCCTGGCATTTTTCCCTTCTTTTAATAACAATGTGATAGAGGCTGCTAGTGCTTCTCTCTCCATTACACAATTGGAACCCAACTCATTCCAAAAATAACAGAGCCTAAGAACGAGGATGTGTTTCAATTTTTCTAGGTATAAGGTCGTGAACCCATCTGGACCTGGGCTCTTGCCCTTTGGGGAATTTTTCAGAGCTGCCAAGATTTCCTCCACCCCTATAGTTCTATCAAGGATAGCTCTATCTTCCTCAGCTAGCTCCACTACACCCGCCCCCCTCAGGAATTTCTCTGCCCTCCCCATATCGGTTAGGTCACCTACTCTGTGTTGCCCAATGGAGTATAGGGCCTCATAAAACTTTTTAAACTCTTCTGCTATCCCTTTACTAGTGACTATTGTCTCCCCTTTTTTATTTTGTATTTTTTCAATAAAGTTCCGGTCCCTTTTCTTTCTTACTAGTCTGGCCAGGTGCTTGCTCGACTTATTTGCCCAAAGATAATTATCTCTTGTTATCTCATTGAGAGCTCTTTTGGAGTCCTGTTCCATATAGTCCCTCAACTCCTCCCTTTTAGCGGCTAACTGATGGAAGCCGTCCTCATTCTGCCCCTTCAACTTTTTATGGTTCTGTTCTAGTAAGAAGATTTCCTCGATCAACCTTTCCCTTTCTTCTTTTCTCTTTTTTTTCATCCCTGCCCCAATGGAAATGAGGACCCCTCTAATATACGCTTTGTGCGCTTCCCATAAAATGGAGGGGGAAACCTCTCCTGTGTCATTTGATTTAAAGAAAAAGTCAGCTTCTTCCTGGACCCTTTCTAATACTTTTGGATCATTGAGCAAGTATTCATTCAGCTTCCACGAGAAGGGTTGCCTTTGCAACTCCGGGATCCTCAACTTCATTGTGACCGGTGAATGATCTGATAGGGATATAATTTGTATTCTAGTTTCCTCCACCCAATCCAGAAGGCTATGGTCCGCAAATATGTAATCTAATCTTGAATACATCTCGTACACAGGGGAAAAGTTGGTGTAATCCTTAACCTTTGTATGCTGCATCCTCCAGACAGCCATCAGATGACAGCGAAGCAGCCGACGCCCAATTGCGACAAGTAGGGCCTTCCTTGTCCCCTGAGCCCGAGACGTACTAGATCAGGATCAGGATTGAGGCAAAAGTTAAAATCCCCTGCCAGAACCACCTCCCCCTCCCTAAACTTCACTAGTTTCGCCAGCACCTGTCCCAGAAACACCGTCAGATTTTTATTGGGGCAGTAGACATTCGCTAAAGTAAACATTTTATTCCCCATGTTGCCCTTCAAAAAAATAAAACAGCCATCTGGGTCCGTCACCCTATCTACTAGTGAGAAATTAGAGGCCTTTGAAAACCCTATTGCTACTCCATTAGATCTCTTAATAGGCGTATCACCATAGAACCACAGGGGCAAACCTGGGGAGAACAGCCTAATTCTAGAATCAGTGGCCAGATGGGTCTCCTGAAGGAAAACTATATCGGCTCTATAATGTTGAAGTTGCTTTAGTATTTTATGTCTTTTCGTAGGCGAGTTCAATCCCTTCACATTATATGTTAAAAATTTGAGATCTGGCATTAAGCTCGATTTATCCCCACTCCCCTGACGGCTGCTCAGCAGTAGGGATGAGCTTCGAGTTCGAGTCGAACTCATGTTCGACTCGAACATTGGCTGTTCGCAAGTTCACCGAACAGCGAACAATTTGGGGTGTTCGCGGCAAATTCGAATGCCGCGGAACACCCTTTAAAAGTCTATGGGAGAAATCAAAAGTGCTAATTTTAAAGGCTAATATGCAAGTTATTGTCATAAAAAGTGTTTGGGGACCTGGGTCCTGCCCCAGGGGACATGGATCAATGCAAAAAAAAGTTTTAAAAACGGCCGTTTTTTCAGGAGCAGTGATTTTAATAATACTTAAAGTCAATCAATAAAAGTGTAATATCCCTTTAAATTTCGTACCTGGGGGGTGTCTATAGTGTGCCTGTAAAGGGGCGCATGTTTCCTGTGTTTAGAACAGTCTGACAGCAAAATGACATTTTGAAGGAAAAAACTCATTTAAAACTACCCGCGGCTATTGCATTGCCGACAATACACATAGAAGTTCATTGATAAAAACGGCATGGGAATTCCCCAAAGGGGAACCCCGAACCAAAATTAAAAAAAAAAAATGACGTGGGGGTCCCCCTAAATTCCATACCAGGCCCTTCAGGTCTGGTATGGATATTAAGGGGAACCCCGGCCAAAATTAAAAAAAAAAAATGACGTGGGGTTCCCCCTAAATTCCATACCAGACCCTTCAGGTCTGGTATGGATTTTAAGGGGAACCCCGCGCCAAAAAAAAAAAAAAAAACGGCGTGGGGTCCCCCCAAAAATCCATACCAGACCCTTATCCGAGCACGCAACCTGGCAGGCCGCAGGAAAAGAGGGGGGGACGAGAGTGCGGCCCCCCCTCCCTCCTGAACCGTACCAGGCCACATGCCCTCAACATTGGGAGGGTGCTTTGGGGTAGCCCCCCAAAACACCTTGTCCCCATGTTGATGAGGACAAGGGCCTCATCCCCACAACCCTGGCCGGTGGTTTTGGGGGTCTGCGGGCGGGGGGCTTATCGGAATCTGGAAGCCCCCTTTAACAAGGTGACCCCCAGATCCCGGCCCCCCCCCTGTGTGAAATGGTAAGGGGGTACATAAGTACCCCTACCATTTCACGAAAAAAGTGTCAAAAATGTTAAAAATGACAAGAGACAGTTTTTGACAATTCCTTTATTTAAATGCTTCTTCTTTCTTCTATCTTGCTTCATCTTCTGGTTCTTCTGGCTCTTCTGGTTCTTCTGGTTCTTCCTCCGGCGTTCTCGTCCAGCATCTCCTCCGCGGCGTCTTCTGTCTTCTTCTCCTCGGGCCGCTCCGCACCCATGGCATGGGGGGGAGGCTCCCGCTCTTCTCTTCTTCTCTTCTTCTTTTCTTCTTTTCTTCTTTTCTTCTCTTCTTCTCTTCTTCTTCATTTTCTTCTCCGGGCCGCTCCGCAATCCATGCTGACATGGAGGGAGGCTCCCGCTGTGTGACGGCGCTCCTCGTCTGACAGTTCTTAAATAACGGGGGGGGGCGGGGCCACCCGGTGACCCCGCCCCCCTCTGACGCACGGTGACTTGACGGGACTTCCCTGTGGCATTCCCCGTGACGTCACAGGGAAGTCCCGTCAAGTCACCGTGCGTCAGAGGGGGCGGGGTCACCGGGTGGCCCCGCCCCCCCGTTATTTAAGAACTGTCAGACGAGGAGCGCCGTCACACAGCGGGAGCCTCCCTCCATGCCAGCATGGATTGCGGAGCGGCCCGGAGAAGAAAATGAAGAAGAAGAGAAGAAGAGAAGAAAAGAAGAAAAGAAGAAGAGAAGAAGAGAAGAGCGGGAGCCTCCCCCCCATGCCATGGGTGCGGAGCGGCCCGAGGAGAAGAAGACAGAAGACGCCGCGGAGGAGATGCTGGACGAGAACGCCGGAGGAAGAACCAGAAGAACCAGAAGAGCCAGAAGAACCAGAAGATGAAGCAAGATAGAAGAAAGAAGAAGCATTTAAATAAAGGAATTGTCAAAAACTGTCTCTTGTCATTTTTAACATTTTTGACACTTTTTTCGTGAAATGGTAGGGGTACTTATGTACCCCCTTACCATTTCACACAGGGGGGGGGCCGGGATCTGGGGGTCACCTTGTTAAAGGGGGCTTCCAGATTCCGATAAGCCCCCCGCCCGCAGACCCCCACAACCACCGGCCAGGGTTGTGGGGATGAGGCCCTTGTCCTCATCAACATGGGGACAAGGTGTTTTGGGGGGCTACCCCAAAGCACCCTCCCAATGTTGAGGGCATGTGGCCTGGTACGGTTCAGGAGGGAGGGGGGGCCGCACTCTCGTCCCCCCCTCTTTTCCTGCGGCCTGCCAGGTTGCGTGCTCGGATAAGGGTCTGGTATGGATTTTTGGGGGGACCCCACGCCGTTTTTTTTTTTTTTTTTTGGCGCGGGGTTCCCCTTAAAATCCATACCAGACCTGAAGGGTCTGGTATGGAATTTAGGGGGAACCCCACGTCATTTTTTTTTTTAAATTTTGGCCGGGGTTCCCCTTAATATCCATACCAGACCTGAAGGGCCTGGTATGGAATTTAGGGGGACCCCCACGTCATTTTTTTTTTTTAATTTTGGTTCGGGGTTCCCCTTTGGGGAATTCCCATGCCGTTTTTATCAATGAACTTCTATGTGTATTGTCGGCAATGCAATAGCCGCGGGTAGTTTTAAATGAGTTTTTTCCTTCAAAATGTCATTTTGCTGTCAGACTGTTCTAAACACAGGAAACATGCGCCCCTTTACAGGCACACTATAGACACCCCCCAGGTACGAAATTTAAAGGGATATTACACTTTTATTGTTTGACTTTAAGCATTATTAAAATCACTGCTCCTGAAAAAACGGCCGTTTTAAAAACTTTTTTTTGCATTGATCCATGTCCCCTGGGGCAGGACCCAGGTCCCCAAACACTTTTTATGACAATAACTTGCATATAAGCCTTGAAAATTAGCACTTTTGATTATTCATGTTCGTGTCCCATAGACTTTAACGGTGTTCGCATGTTCGAACGAACTTTTTTCCTGTTCGCATGTTCTGGTGCGAACCGAACAGGGGGGTGTTCGGCTCATCCCTACTCAGCAGTAGCCCCCCCTGCGGGAAAACCCCAATCCCCCCCCTTCCCACCACCGCTCCCCACCCCCTCCCCCCGGCTGTAAACCAGCCCAGAGCCCACACATAGGGGATAGTCTAAATCCCATACTGCACGCCTCATTTCCGAGGGTGGCGCTCCGACGACAACCTCCGGTACCCCCGTCCTAAAATAGGGCGGAGGGGACAGGAGGGGTGGAGAACGAGCCCCCTGACCAAGAACATCAGCCTCCCCAGACCCCCCACCCACCCAGCAGCAGCCCCCATTTTATCAAATACTTCCCCCCCTTATTCCCCAGTCCATGCATTTTTATAACTTGAGTCCAGTATCATTTCCTATGGGCTCCCCAGAGCAGATGGTAGAGAGGGGAAAAAAAAAAAAAAGCACCACATCCCCCCACTCCCCCCCCCGGTTGACCCACAGTTCCTCTATTGAATGTCATGCTGGTGACCTTTGTACTCAACGACTCCTACTTCTTGCCGCGTCAGGGATAGGCATACCCAGACTGTCACAAAAGTCCTGCATCTATTCCTGAAATCTCATCTTATAAGATCTCCCTTCCTTTATAACAATCAGGGATGTTGGGAACCCCCAGCTATATTTCAAATTGGCCCTCCTGAGTTGTTCAAGCAGTGGTCTCATCTGCCTTCTCCGCGCCAAAGTTCCCGCAGAGAGATCTGTAAAGATCTGAAGATTTTTATTTTCGAAGCATATCGGGGGGGCCCCCCTAAGATTCTTCCAAATCTTTTCTTTATCTGCGTAGGCATGGAACTTCACAATTACATCTCTAGGAATGTCTTGTTTTATATTTGGGGGTTTCCTAACCCTATGTACCCTATCGATCCTTAGGGCCTCCTCTTCACGCCTGCCCAGGATGGGGTTAAATATTTTTCAAATCTTCTCCCCCAAGTCCTCGTTGTGTTGCTCCAGGATGGATCTGATGCGCAGATTTTGGCGACGACTCTGGTTCTCCTGTTCTTCCATGTTATATGCCAGCATGAGATTTTCATTCTGCATTTTCCTAACTTGCTCTTTTAGATCTAAAATCTCTTTTGCTTGCTTTCCTGACACCTCTTCTACCTCTTCCACTCTGCGCAACAAATGTCCCATGTTCGTGCGTACATTCGATATTTCTGCTTTTATAACGTTTTCAAGTTTGGCGAACATTTCCATCATTTCTATTTTATTTGGGGCGAGCGCCATGCTTCTTTGCTCTTCAAAATCGCTGCTAGCATATGCTCCTTCTGGCTCTGGATCTTCCCTGGGCCTATCCCCCTATCCCCCTTTTGTTTCTGTTGATCTTTCTTTTTATCTTTTGCTCCTGATTGTTTCGTGTCCATTCTGGGGCTCTTTAAGCTTGCTTCTTTAAGATATTTTTGTATTGAGCTGGAGTTTAGACTCTCCCTTGGGTTCTTAGGTTCTGTTGTTCTTTGGGACTGACCTCTCATGCTTCAACCTCCTAACGGCTCTTTACCTCTGGTAATTGATATAAATGTTTAACTTCTGATTTCCAGGCCTCCAACTACCAAACGCTGCCACGTTTTCTCCGTTGTACTTCGTGCTCCTTCCCAATCAGGGCACTAGTACTGCTTGTATTGATTGTAGCAGAAAAGTCCCAGAGAAGTCCCAGTTTTTTTTCGCCCCTCTGGTACCTAACTAGACTGGTACGCACGTGGGGTGCACCATTGCTCCCCGGTTCCTGGGGTCTAACTTGCCTAGCTCATAGGCTACCCCGCATACTGCACAATAAGAAGAGGGAAGGGAGAAGGAGGGACACAAAGAAAAAAAACAAAAACACAGGAAAGTCCTGGTCTATAATGACCCTTGATCACCATTCTCTAAAGCTTTCCTAGTAACTCCAGACTCCAGACCACATTATTCTTCCTTGTAAGTCTTCAGTATATAGTTACAAAAATTTTCATACCTTTTGTCTCCAGCTTCCTAGTGCTACGCCCACTATGGACTGCCCCAATTCAGTTACCTTGATTCAGCTGAAGGATGGAAAGTAATAGGCATTTGAATTTGGGGATGAGGGAGGTGAGATCCGGCCAGCCAAGCATCCAGAACGGACTCAGCAAATGCTGCTGTCTGCTCCTACTTCAGCTCCACAATCGGGGCTTATCACCTGGCAAGCCTCCACTACCTCCTTTGCTTCATGCTGCTTTCAGTCTGGAACTGCTGGTGACCCGTCTCTGACCCAGCCGCTCCTGCCGACAGGGAGGGTTCGCTCCGGGCTTACGCCGCTGCTGGCGTTTTCAGGGCATGGAGGACCATATAGTCCTTTGGGGATTCCTTTCCCGGGCACACCGCGGGCTCTCACCCTGCTCCTTGCGTACCCCATCCGATCGGTGCAGCTCGTCCCTGACCCTCACCCCAGCGCCGCCATCAGGCCCCTCCCCCCGCTCAGACGTCACACGTCACATCCTCATCCCGCCCCGTCACGTCATCATCCCGCCCATAAGTTCCTGTGTTTTAAGGAGTGTTATCTCAAGCACTGTTATTAGCCCTGCCCGCTTCACTTCTGTGAACTATAGAACACCTCCTCCTACATTATGGATGGGTGTGAAAAGTTGTTCTGTATTCTTAACACACCCTGTCCTGGGATGACGATGCTGTTCCTCTATAGATTTAGTATGGCGTATGTTACTTTAGGACGGGAAGTGTGTTACTGGCAGGTTCAACAGGTGAAACTAAAGGAAAAAAATGCCTGAAAAAAAAGACAAATGCCATCAACACATCTAAGGACTGGTAAGCTGTAATAAATTACATATTTACAATACTTTTTGGATGTCGGGACCATCATTACAATACAAATGAGAAAGGAGCTTTTACCTAGAAAGCCTTTGCTATTTAAAAAAGACACACTTTTGTAAGCTAGTTGCTTTAAAAGATCTAATTTAGGACTATATATCTAAACATATAGTTATTCTAATTATTTGCAGCTACATGGAGAGTATCTCTAAGGAAATGCTTATTTTCTCTTTGTACAGAGCCCTTGGGCTACTGAGTCACCAAATAAAACGACAGTTACGAATATGTCCCTATTTTAAGGGATTGCCTCTAGAAAATACTTTTATTAGCATAGCCCTCTTTTCTGTATTAATAGGTAGAAATATGCCAGTTTATGAGATATAAGATAAGAGGGGAAAAAGGAGTAGAGGAAAAAGAAATATAAGACATCAGCACAAAAGTACAAGTTGTAGATACATTGAATTATTTGTTACTGTTTTTATAAAGGATTTAGAGTGTACTGAACATATTCTAATCTAACACTTTCAGCATTTAAGAAACATTTCTTGACATTTGCCAGCATATGATTTTTAATGGAAAATGTGGTTACTATAACATTCACCCTATTTATAGCAGGATGGATACTACATTTCTTGAGCATTTACTTTTTAAAAAAACATTTGCCAGTCTGAGATAGTGAAGCATTGTATTTTCTAACAAAAAAGTACAATAATTGCCAGTAGCAAGTGCTGAACTTTTTAATTATCTAAATTGCATTTAAGGTGTTACTAAACCCACAAAAGTAAATTCAGTCTGTATATACAGTAAAGAATGTTTGCTATACTTACTGTGAAACCTAAGGGGTTAATCCTCCGCATTGTGTAAAAAGGCTGTTTGATCCTGTCTTCTCTGATCCTCTCCTTCTTCCACAGTTCCCAAACCATCTCCTGATAGAACAGAGCCTTGGGGGCAAGCTGCACATGCTCAGTTTGGTGTGTATTGCTTGAGAGTTATTGTTTTTTTCTTGGGAGAGTGCATGTGATCAACGCAGGGCCAATCAGCACTGTCCAGACAGAGGGTCAGGGGTCCTGTAGCCTTATAGGACAATCAGGGAGAATGAAAACTCCTCCTTCAAGCTTTAGCCAGACACTAATAGAAGTCACAAGACTGGTATATACTGCTGATGGGAAAAGGTATTTAGCAGTTTATATTTACTAAAATAATTGCATTTCCATGTTCTGTGTACTGTGGGAAACCAGATATAGTAAATGCAGGGTCCTGGGTTTAGTAGCATTTTAAAATTTTACATAAAATAAAATAACTTTCAAAACATTTTTAAAATAGAATTTATATGAAAACAGCATTGGGGTGTACTTTTGTGGGGGTTGGGAGTCTACAAAAAAAAATGGTTCCTAATGCCAAAAGAGGTTCCATGATGGGCAAGTAGGTGACTGCTCTATCCCCGGCTGAATTGATTTGATCAAGGGTGCTTGTGTGAAAAATATATTTAATATTTAATTTTTTTAATACTTATTTTCCAGGATTCAGTGCTGTGCCAGTCTGTCCCTTGCTGTGTCTCCTGTACTGCCAAAATCCACCTTCTTCTTTTCTCAAACTTATTTAGAGAAGTGAGGGGGATCCTAGCAGTCTGATGATTTAAAGGGCATTGGGAACTCTAAAAGAGGTGTCTTCCCTGTGACACTGCTGTCTGCAAGTCTATATTTAGTATTGGCCCAAACATGCATAGATGCATAGTAATGTCACTGTTAAAAACAAAATAAATCAGTTAAAAAGAAAACAATATACATACTGTTTATTGCATATATTTACTTTAACTGTTCAATTCCAGAGAAAAAATTCAGCACCATGGAGAGCTCCAACTGGGACACAAGCAAGTTTGAATCAAATTAGCTTGTCTACCCAGGCATGTTTATAACTGATATTCAAGAGGTAAAACAAGCTCGCTGCTGCTGCTTTATATGCCTTCAGGTAAAAGTGATCTAGGCTCTGATAACTTTTATTTACAGGGCTCTGTAGTTGAGCCCCCCCCCAATCCATGCCGCTGGCTCCCATAGCCAGGGAAGTAGCTATTCAAGTATATTCTGTGATAGCATCTATCACACATGTGGCTTGTGACAGTACTAAAGTTACATAATAAAAATAAATAAAAAAACAAAAAATTAATAAAATGATAATAAAATAATTTTAAAAATATTAAATGTACCCCTGTTGCCCCATACACATCAGAATACAAACATGCACAATAAATAATGTATTACAGATTGTAAAGTTGTTTTGTATGTGATATAAGTTTATATGAATTACATATAAACTGAAAATAATTGCATTTGAACATATTACATGTTTTCAGTGTGTTCAGTCTTAAGCTAAGTACTTACAGACCAAAAATGTGGTGCATTTGAACCACTGTCTGTTCAACAGAAGCAGGTCTAACGATCGGCTTCAGGCAAATGGTCCTGCTGCAAAACCAGCTTTCAATAATTGCTTGCAATCAATGGCTGCAGGGTCAGTGTATTCTGAGAGGTTGGGGAGTCCCCGCTTTAAGAATACAAAGGCACAGTGGGAGTGATCCCTGCATATATGAAACCTAGGCTGTCTAGCATTGAATTTTCTACCTTTTGCTAACACTCCTGTAACCGAAATCTGTATTTGTGTTGACAAAGGAGCCATAACTCTCTTACTCGTCTTACCATATTTGACTCCAAGCTCTCTATCACACCACACATTCATGCTTTGGCACCTACACATTATAAATATCTCTAGTATCTGCAGGGAAAACTAACAGGTGCACTTATTATTATTATACAGGTTTTATATAGCGACAACAGTTTGCGCAGCGCTTTACAACATGAGGGCAGACATTACAGTTACATTACAATTTGGTACAAGAGGAATCAGAGGGCCCTGCTCGTTAGAGCTTACAATCTAAAAGGGAAGGGTCAATTGACACAAAAGGTAATAGCTGTGGGGGATGAGCTGATGGAGAAAGTAAAACAGTGTTAGTTAGAAGCAGGATAGGCTTCTTTGAAGAGAAGGGTTTTCAGGGATTGCCTAAAGATGAATAGATTAGGGGATAGTCAGACAGATTGGGGTAGGAAGTTCCAAAGGATGGAAGTTCAGGAATAGGGATGAGCTGAACACCCCCCCGTTCGGGTCGCAGCAGAACATGCTAATAGGCAAAAAATGTGTTCAAACACACAAACGCCATTAAAGTCAATGGGACACAAACGTGAAAAATCAAAAGTGCTAATTTTAAAGGCTTATATGCAAGATATTGCCATAAAAAGTGTTTGGGGACCCGGGTCCTGCCCCAGGGGACATGTATCAATGCAAAAAAAAGTTTTAAAATGGCTGTTTTTTTGGGAGCAGTGATTTTAATAATGCTTAAAATGAAACAATAAACATGAAATATTCCTTTAAATATCATGCCTGGGGGGTGTTCTTAGTATGCCTGTAAAGTAATATATTTTCCCATGTTTAGAACAATACCACAGCAAAATGACATTTCTAAAGGAAAAAATGTCATTTAAAACTACTCGCGGCTATAATGTATTGTCGGTTCCCGACAATATAAATGAAAATCATTGAAAAAAATGGCATGGGTTTCTCCCCAGTCCATTACCAGGCCCCTTGGGTCTGGTATGGATATTAAGGGGAACCCCACACCCAAATTAAAAAAAAAATGGCATGGGGGTCCCCCGGGCCCCAGGCACTATATACTCTGAACAGCAGTATATATACTATGCGGCCTGCCCTATATACTCTGCTGAAAATTGGGCCTTAGGTGTTGGTAGTAGCAGAACACTGTAAGCCCTCACAGTTACTCTTGGTGGGTGCAGGAACGGGCCCTGCTGTGAAATATTATATCAAGAATTCTAATTTCATGCCCCAGTTAAACAGGGGCAGAAAAATTGGGCCTTGGGTGGGGGTGCCACAACACTGTAACCCCTCACAGATACTCTTGTTGGGCAAAGGAACGGGCCCTGTACTGAAATATTATATCAACAATTGTAATTACATGCCCATTTTAAACAGAGGCAGAAGAATTAGACCTTTAGTAGTGGTGGTAAAGCCACAACACTGTTACTCCTCACAGATACTCTTGTTGGGTGCAGGAACGGGCCCTGCTGTGAAATAGTATATCAAAAATTGTAATTACATGCCCCTGTTAAACAGGGGCATACAAATTGGGCCTTGGGTGGTGGTGGTGCCACAACACTGTAACCCCTCACAGATACTTTTGTTGTATGCCACCTTCTTCACTGCTCTTCCTCTGACTGAACAAAGCCTCACTAACACGTTGTCCAGGACCAGGAAATTGTAACCACCCAGGGTCTGGAAATGCGTTGAACAAACCTTTCTTCAAGGCCTCCTGAAGATGTTTCATCCTCTGCTCCCTCTGTGAAGGCAGGATGAGTGCTGCAATCTTACCCTTGTAACATGGATCAAGAAGGGTTGCCAGCCAGTAATGATCCCTCTCCTTGATACCACGAATCCTAGGGTCCTTTTGCAGACTTTGCAGAATCAGGGAGGCAATGCAGCGTAAATTTGCACAGGCATTCGATTCTGAGTCCTCTGGGTCACTAAGGATCACATGATCTGTAACTACCTCCTCCCAGCCGCGTACAACTCCTTGGGTTTCTGGGGACTGAAAATGATCTCTTGAAGACTGCTGCTGAGTGTTATCCTCTACATCCAAGCTGACACAATCCTCCTCCTCCTCTTTTTCCTGTGTGTTTGGCAGGCCTGCAGGAATGCTATCTGGATAAAGGGGGCCTTGAGAGGTAAGGAAGTCCTTCTCTTCCTCCCGCTGTTCTGCCTCAAGTGCCCTGTCCATGATTCCATGAAGCGTGTGCTCCAACAGGAAGACTAGAGGGGCAGTGTCACTGATGCATGCATTGCCGCTGCTCACCATCCTTGTGGCCTCCTCAAATGGTGACTTGATCAGTAGCCACTGGCATGGCGAAAAGAATCCAAGCTTCCCTGACCCTGTCCTGGTGCCATTCTCACACAGGTACTCATTGATGGCCAAGAAAGTGTGAAAATATGACCACCTCTACCTCACACTGCTCCGCGCCAAGAGCCAATTCAATATATGATATAGTATAAATAGAGCAGCTACTTAGAATAATAAAACATGTGTGTATAAGCAAAAAATCATAGAAAACAAAAAAAATATGCCAAGTCACTAATCTCTTATTGCAGCAGCGCTATGTGTCAGACCTTCCCAGACACATTTAAAATTAGGAGAAAAGACCAATGATCAAGGAGATCTAGGAAAGTTCAAATAGCTGTGTTCTGTAGGAGTGAAGAGCTTCTTTCACCAAAGAAAATCACCGCGTGAAGGGGAAACAACCCCCAATGGGATTGCACTCACCAAAAATTCAGCATACACAATCCTTTATGATGTTGTCACTAGTAGCTTTCCATCTCCTCTGCCCGACCACCAGATGTCAGTAACACTCTCGGTTAATGCCGCATAACATATGAGAGGAATAAGATATCCATATAGCGTAATATTGCTAAAAGTAATTTTATTTTAATCATCCAAATATCTCCCCTTTGTTAAAACTGCATACCAAATATACAATAAAATAGAGCATTTGTGATAAAGTGCACTGTGCCTGATATCCCGACTCCCGGGAGGTTCTCCAGAGCGTTCACTGAGTACAGCTAACCGCCCACTTCCTGGTTTCTCTCCAGTGCGTGGAACGCACGCGTCACTTCCGGTAGATTACATTCCTGACGCGTTTCGTCACTTCAGGATGCCCTCAGATGACGTCCGGAAATGATGAAACGCGTCAGAAACGTAATCTACCGGAAGTGACGCGTGCGTTCCACGCACCAGAGAGGAACCAGGAAGTGGGCGGTTAGCTGTACTCAGTGAACGCTCTGGAGAACCTCCCGGGAGTCGGGATATCAGGCACAGTGCACTTTATCACAAATGCTCTATTTTATTGTTTATCTGGTACGCAGTTTTAACAAGGGGGAGATATTTGGATGATTTAAATAAAATTACTTTTAGCAATATTACGCTATATGGATATCTTATTCCTCCCATATGTTATGCGGCATTAACCGAGAGTGTTACTGACATCTGGTGGTCGGGCAGAGGAGATGGAAAGCTACTAGTGACAACATCATAAAGGATTGTGTATGCTGAATTTTTGGTGAGTGCAATCCCATTGGGGGTTGTTTCCCCTTCACGCGGTGATTATCTTTGGTGAAAGAAGCTCTTCACTCCTACAGAACACAGCTATTTGAACTTTCCTAGATCTCCTTGATCATTGGTCTTTTCTCCTAATTTTAAATGTGTCTGGGAAGGTCTGAGACATAGCGCTGCTGCAATAAGAGATTAGAGACTTGGCATCGTTTTTTGTTTTCTATGATTTTATTGCTTATACACACTCATTGATGGCCCTCTTCTGTGTGTGCAGCCGCTGCAGCATTGCCAACATTGGGTTTCACCTGGTAGGCATGTCACAAATGGGGCGGTTGGTGGGCAGGTTGCATTCCATTTGGTTGCATTCCATTTGAATGTCAGCCAGCCAAACACTGGCATTGTATGACCGGCGGAAATGAACAAAGACTTTTCTGGCCTGCCTCAGGAGATTCTGTAAGGCGGGGTACCTGCTCAAGAACCGCTGCACTACCAAATTCAGTATGTGTGTTAAACATGGAACATGGGTCATGTGTCCCTGTCGGAGGGCAGAGAGAAGGTTGGTGCCATTGTTGCATACAACCATTCCTGGCTGAAGCTGGCATGGTGAGTGGCATGGTGAGTGCAAACACATACTGAATTTCAACCACCTTTGAGCCTGCCCCTGCAGAGCTGACAGAATCACTTCCTCAGTGTGGCTCCTGTCTCCTAGGCAGACTAATTCAAGCACCGCATGGCATCTTTTAGCCTGACTGCTTGCGTAGCCCCTTGAACACCCTTGAGGCCATAGAGGAAGAAGAAGAAGAGGGGGTGGAGGAGAGAGCTCTCAGCTGCCAGCAGAGTTCCCCAGTGCGCCATGAAGGAAAGGTAATGTCCCTGCCCATGCCTGCTGGACCATGAGTAAGCGGTAATATGCACCTTACTGCGGTCTGCCCTGTCCAACAAGGCCAAAACATTGCCTTCCACATGGAGAGAGCTGGAATAGCCTTCTGTGAAAAGAAATGGCATTTTGGAACCTGCCACTGAGGTACAGCACATTTCACAAATTCATGAAAGGATGCAGAGTCTGCCAGCTGAAAAGGCAGCAGTTGCAGTGTTAGCAATTTGGGCAAGCTAGCATTTAGATGCTGAACTTGTGGATGGTGGGGATTGAATTTCTTTTTATGGTTCAGCAACTAGGGTAGGGAAATTTGCCTGCTAAAATCAGATAGTGGTGTACTGCTAGCAGATTGGCTGCAAGTACTTGGGACACCTATTGCTATACCTTCATTCCTCTCAGTGCAGATTTTTGAGAGGACTGGAGGTATAGTAGGGTTGGAGATCCCAGATGAAGAGCAAGGAGAAGTCTGCCTTTTTCTTTGATGTGGGTCTTTCAAGTGCTGTTGCCAACGGACTGCATGGCAGGTTGTCATATGTCTGGTCAAGCATGTGGTGCCCAAGCGGCTGCTGTTCTGGCCACGCTTTTTCCACTTCAGAATAGGTTGCAAAGAGCAATGGTGCGATCTGCTGCACAGGTGTCGAAAAAGGCCCACACCAAGGAACTTTTAAAAGTCAGCATGGAGTCAGCAGCGCCCTGCATCTGCGGAGCTCTGCGGTGTGATGCAATAGAGTGGCTGCCCTTAGGCTGCCCCTTAGAGGACATCCTGCCTCGTTGGAGTTGTGCCTCCTCCTCCTCTCTTCTGTCAGGCTCCCAAGTACAGTTAGTGACCTCATCATCTCCTCCCTTCTCGTCACTGGAGCAAATTTGGCAGTATATTGCAGCTGGGGGAACATGACTGCCAGTTTCTTGACTGCCCACTCTCTAGGTTCATGTTTCTCCCTTCCTTAGCCTGGGAACCAACATCTGAGCCTTCAAATCGCTGCTCATCCTCCAGCAGCATGTACCCGACACTGTGGTTGAATAATTCTGGGGACTCCTCCGTGCATGATGGTGGGGTTATGGAAAGAGTGACTGTGGACAAGGAGCCGGTGGAATAGGTCGCTTTGGCAGCTGTGTTGGAAGGCAGACTACTCTGAGCCTGGGTGACAGAGGATGAGGAGGATGAGGATGGCTTTGTTACAACTTTTCTGCATGTTCTGGCTCAATAACACGGCCAGCAGCAAAAAAAATGATAAGTATGCCCCCACGGCCACCTGCAGAGGATGCACCATGTCCATAACCAGCACTGTTGACTGTAGACACAGAGGCTGCTTGCCCTCTTTTAGTGGCCTGTGAGTGTCTGCCTCTCCTTGGTGGCCTTATATTGGCCGTATATTTTGTTTTGCAACACCACACTACACTGTATTAGATACTGTGTACACCACCAGAAGTGTAGCAGAAACTGTACACACTATATTAGATACTGTGTACACCGCCTGCACTATATTAGCAACTGTACTACGGCTGCACCGTATTGTGTACTGTGTACACCACCAGAAATGTAGTAGAAACTGTATACACTGTATTAGATACTGTGTACACTGCCTGCACTGTATTAGCAATTGTACTATGGCTACACTGTATTGTGTACTGTGTATACCACCAGAAGTGTAGTAGAAACTGTACACACTGTATTAGATACTGTGTATACCGCCTGCACTGTATTAGCAACTGTACTATGGCTACACTGTATTGTGTACACCACCAGAAGTGTAGTACAAACTGTACACACTTTATTAGATACTGTGTACACCGACTGCACTGTATTAGCAACTGTACAATGGCTGCACTGTATTGTGTACTGCGTACTCCACCAGAAGTGTATTAGATAATATACACACTGTGCACCCTGCCTTTGGCCAATTATGGCTCTCTTAGCAGAGGGCGCTGTGATTGGCCAAAGCTTGCAGGTCAGGTGCATGCTTTGGCCAATCATCATACAGCAATGCACTGCAATCTCGCAGTGCATTATGGGGCATTCCG
Source organism: Aquarana catesbeiana (assembly GCF_042186555.1). Taxonomy (NCBI): domain Eukaryota; kingdom Metazoa; phylum Chordata; class Amphibia; order Anura; family Ranidae; genus Aquarana; species Aquarana catesbeiana. Next base: position 411,192,941 of record NC_133325.1, read on the forward strand.
CGACGCTCTAATTTGGCGCGAAAGCCCAATATTGTCCGCTCTTCGTCGAACACCCGATGTTCGAGTCGAACTTATGTTCGACCTGAACATCAAGCTCATCCCTTTTCAGGAATTTAAAAAAACAAACATTCATACTCTCCTAGGTGGATGCAGCATCGAACCAATGCTGCATCTGTCCCCCACACAAGTTGGACGGATGCAAATTCTACACCAAGAACTGAGCAATCAAAGACTGATCGCTCAGTCTTCAGTGAGCAGAGAGCCATGACTGTCAGCCACTGGCTCTCTGTTCTACTCCTCCAGCACTCACTGTAGCGCTGGGCTCTGGAGGAGGCAGGAGCGGCTGTCTCAGTCTCCCAGCTGCTCACTGAGAGAATGAGCAAGCTGGGTGGATCCTGACATTAAAGTTGGGATCTCTTCAGAGTCTGGACCAGCTGAGTGACTTCAGCTCCCAGCTCGCTGTCAGATGAATATGGGTCACAAGAGTGTAGAACTAAGCGCCCTCCTTTAGCACACCGCCATACTCATTTCCCTTTGCACCACTGCTGCTCCATTAATCCCCAGAAATGAAGAGAGAAAGCCTTGTGTAAGATTCAGGTAGTGACTTGGACATTACACAGGACTATGGACTCTTGCCTCACCCCCATTTGACAGCACTGGGCTAATCACCAAGCACCAGTACTGTCATGTGCCAGGAAGAGGATTGAGTCACATACTCCCCAATGCTCAGGCAATGCTCAGGTATTGAGTATTTTCCTTCACCGCTAGTGTTGGAACAAAGCAGCTGAGTAGACAAGAGAAGGCAAATATGCACACAACCATGCCACTCCCCTGTCAAGCACAGAGACAACCCTGCTTGATAAAGTAAAAAAGCTTTAACAAACATGAATATTAAAAGTATACACTACATATTAGCATATTTCAAATGCCTGCATTTACAATAATCAGATGGCATCCTAATGGGCCAGAAAGCAGTCACCACAAGTGTTCTTTATTTGCAGTAAAGCACTAATTGTGAAATGTCATCCATAAGTTGAGCCTCAAAAGTTTAAATTAACTGGCTTTACAATGCATCTGTGCTCACATCCCTTCCTTTTCAAAATACAGGAATCCTATAATTGTGGACTACAACAGGCACCAGATATATTCACAATTTACAAACCGTCTAAGAAGCAAGCTGTACTATCAAAAAAAATTTGTCCTAAATGTCCATATCACGGTAGCACTTTTTAAAAAAAAACCTGTGCAAAACATCTTAGTAAAATCATTTCCTTTACATTTTCAAACTAAAGAGTAATTTAGTATTCTTGTTTGCAAAATACACCAATTCTACAACAAGTTCAGCAAAACACAAAAATGCTTATTTGATTGCATAAACCTAAACAATAAATATATTCTGCCATGTATAACACACGTACGAAAACAAGCAAACTGATTTAATCTCTTGCCGACTGTACGGCGGCAAGAAAAGTGGGCTTTAACGTTCGGCCACCGCACAAATGCATTCATGGCAGCCTGAAGTTGGTACACTCACTGCATGCTCCTGACATACTGGCAGAGCTGTCATTGACAGCTCTCGGTCATGGCAGCTAATTTGGAGCCAGTGGGACAGGTTCCCGATCATGTGACTGCTGTGTGAGCTGATCACAGTGGTCACATGATAGAGAAGCTGCACCATGTCCCAGGCATTAAAGCTCACCTAAATTGGGGCAGCATTAAGGAGTTAAAAAACAAATGTAATATAACCAAGTCTGGTTTAGCAAATATATAAATTAAAGTCATAATTTATCAGCCAACTTTATGTAAATAATGATAGCCTGACACCCTTAAAATGCAATTTATTATTATTTTCAGCAAACATAATTCTCTACTGCATATCACACCAAAAAAGCAATTTGGCTGTCCTCTAAATGTCAAAGTTTCAAGTGTGTCCTTAAAACACATTTATTTGTGAACTCCTAACACCCAATTATCTTGAAGCCTCTTAATGTAATTGACAACTCTATTCCTTGACCGATCTGTTTTGCTGTTTTTCATTACTAATTGTTACCCTTAATCATTATAGTGCTTCAAGCCTGTGCTGTTTTTACTGGTCACTAAGGATGAGCCGAACACCCCCTGATTCGGTTCGCACCAGAACATCCGAACAGTTCAAAGAATTCGTAAGAACACATGAACACCATTAAAGTCTATGGGACACGAACATGACAAATCAAAAGTGCTCATTTTAAAGGCTTATATGCAAGTTATTGTCATAAAAAGTGTTTAGAGACCTGGGTCCTGTCCCAAGGGACATTTATCAATGCAAAAAAAGTTTTAAAAACTGGCTTTTTTCAAGACCAGTGATTTTAATAATGCTTAAAGTGAAACAATAGAAATGAAATATTCCTCTAAATATCATGCCTGGGGGGTGTCTATAGTATGCTTGTAAAGTGGCCCAGTTTTCCCATGTTTAGAACAGTACTGCAGCAAAATTACATTTCTAACGGAAAAAAGTCATTTAAAACTGATTGCGGCTGTAATGAATTGTTGGGTCTCGGCAATATAGATAAGACTCATTAAAAAAAACAAAAGTCCCCCCCCCAGCCCATTACTAGGCCCTTTGGGTCTGGTATGAATATTAAGGGGAACCCTGAACAAAAAATGTAAAAAAAAAATTGCATGGGGCCCCCCAAAATTCAGGTCTGGTATGGAAATTAAGGGAACCCTGCGCCAAATTTTTTAAAAAATGACGTAGGGGTCCCCCCAAAATCCATACCAGACCCTTCAGGTCTGGTATGGATTTTAAGGGGAATCCTGCGCCAAAATTTTAAAAAAATGGTGTAGGGGCCCCCCAAAATCCATACCAGACCCTTATCCAAGCATGCAACCTGGCAGGCCACAGGAAAAGAGGGGGGGCGAGAGAGCACCCCCCTCCTGAACCGTACCAGGCTATATGCCCTCAACATGGGGAGGGTGCTTTGGGGTCTGACCCATGTTGATGGGGACAAGGGCCTCATCCCCACAACCCTTGCCCAGTGGTTGTGGGGGTATGCGGGCGGGGGGCTTATCAGAATCTGGAAGCCCCCTTTAACAAGGGGACCCCCAGATCCCAGCCCCCCTATGTAAATTGGTAACGGGGTACATTATACCCCTACCATTTGACCAAAAAAGTGTCAAAAATGGTAAAAAAGACAAGAGACAGCTTGGGACAAGTCCTTTATAAAAAAATAAAAAAATTAAAATGTCCCACGATGTAAATCCATGTCGCTCGATGGACCGAAAAAAACCCCCCAAAAAAAAAACGCAACAGTTCCGCCTCCATGGGAGGCTCCCGCCGAGTGACGCTTCTTCTCAATGACAGCTGTTATATAGCTAAGGGCGGGGTCACCCGTTTACATCACTGTCATTGAGAAGAAGCGTCACTCAGTGGGAGCGGCTTTTTTTTTTCGGTCCATCGGGCATCATGGATTTACATTGTGGGACATTTTACTTTTATATTTTAATAAAGGACTTGTCCCAAGCTGTCTCTTGTCTTTTTTACCATTATTGACATTTTTTTGTGAAATGGTAGTGGTACAAAGTACACTGTTACCAATTCACATGGGGGTCTGGGATCTGGGGTTCCCCTGGTTAAAGGGGGCTTCCAGATTATGATAAGTCCCCTGCCCGCATACCACCAGGCAAGGGTTGTGGGGATGAGGCCCTTGTCCCCATCAACATGGGGACAAGGTGCTTTGGGGTCAGACCCCAAAGCACCCCCCAATGTTGAGGGCATGTGGCCTGGTACGGTTCAGGAGGAGGCGTGCTTTTTCGCACCCCCCTCTTTTCCTGCGGCCTGCCAGGTTGTATGCTTGGATAAGGATCTAGTATGGATTTTGGGGGACTCCCTACACCATTTTTTTTATTTGGCTTGGGGTTCCCCTTAATTTCCATGCCAGACCTGAAGGGCCTGGTATAGATTTTGGGGGGACCCCCACGCAATTTAAAAAAATAAATTGGTTTGGGGTTCCCCTTAATATTCATACCAGACCCAAAAGGCCTGGTAATGGACTGGGACGGACCCCATGCCATATTTTTCAATGAGCTTTTTCCTTTGACTTTTTTCCTTTAGAAATGTCATTTTGCTGCGGTACTGTTCTAAACATGGGAAAAATGCACCATTTTACAGGCATACTATAGACACCCCCCAGGCATGATATTTAAAGGAATATTTCATTTTTATTTTTTCACTTTAAGCATTAAAAAAATCACTGCTCCCGAAAAACGTCAGTTTTTACATTTTTTTTTGCATTGGTACATGTCCCCTGGGGCAGGACCCAGGTCCCCAAACACTTTTTATGACAATAACTTGCATATAAGCTTTTAAAATGAGCACTTTTGATTTTTCATGTTAGTGTCCCATAGACTTTGACGGTGCTCCGTCAGCTTTCGAATTTGCCCCAAGCACTGCATACCATGCCAGTAATACAAAAATGTTTTAAAAAACAGAGTGTGGGTCCCCCCCCCCCTCAATCCATACCAGGCCCTTTGGGTCTGGTATGGATTTTAAGGGGGAAAAAAATGGCATAGAGTCCCCCCCAAAATCCATACCAGATCCTTATTCGAGCATGCAGCCTGGCAGGCCACATGCGTTAACATGGAGGTGTGCCTTAACATGGAGGGGTGCATGTTGATGGGGACAAGGGGCGGTGCCACTAGGTGACATCACCAGGTGGCTCTGCCCCTTACCTATTTAAGAACTGTCAAACGACTGAGCAGGCAGTCGTCGGTTAGCCTTTGTCACGAGCACAGTTTTTTGTATTTTTTTTCCGAGTCTGGCAGTACGGCGGGCATTGTGATTGAAGATGGATCTACATCAGGAGACCTTGTTTTTTTTTATATATATATAAAGGAATTGTCAAAAACTGTGTCTGTGTTTTTATTTCTTTTTGACAATTTTTTTGGGTGAATGAGTAGGGGTAAAAATAATTATTCACATGGGGGATGGGATCTGGGGGCCCCTTTGCTAAAGGGGGCTTTCAGGTTCCAATAAGCACCATGCCCGCAGACCCCCACAACCACTGCCCAGTGTCAAAAAGATATAAAACCACAGACACAGTTTTTGACAATTCCTTTATTAAAAATTAAAAAAAAAATGTCTCCTGATGTAGATCCATCTTCAACCAAGACTCCCTCTGCACCGCCGTCCGCCGTCTGACAGTTCTTAAATAGGTAAGGGGCGGAGTCACCTGGTGATGTCACCTGGTGGCACCACCCCTTATGACTTCACCAACTGGTGCATGCTGGGTCTCATCTGTTGTTAAGGATGCAGCGGCCGGCTTCCCAGCCCCTCCTTAACAACCTATTCACTGTGTGCTCCGCGGGTGAACATCCCACCGAGCGCACAGCCGGGCACTGTTTGGGCCTGAACCAATGCTGGGCCTGAGCAGTGCACCCATCCCTACTTATAACAAGACAAGACTCCACCGTCAAACAACATGCATCAAACTGCATGCTAAAATGGCCCGTTTTAATGTGTAGGCTGGTGTGAATGAGCCCTCAGACAGCTAATCCAGAGGGTCAGACAAGTACTATACTCAAGGTACAGACATAAAATCAGTCCAGGCAGCAAAGGTTCAGAGCAAGCTATTGAGAGAGGGTGATTTCCCCCTAAAGTGAACCTGTACCCAGACTATGCACACTAAAGTATTTAAAGTGGTAATAAACCTTCACACAAGATCACTGAAGTGACTAGCTTCAGGTAATAAAAAATAATGAAGCAAATCCTCTTACATAAGCAGTACCTGTTTATCTGTAACCCTCTCTCCTCCAAAGCCCTACAAAGTACACAGATCAGATGGCTTTTAGCAGCTTCAGAGCAGTGAGGTGAGTGTATTCTGACACCTGAGTGGAGGGAATGGACACACACCCCTCTACACAGCCTCAATGAGAAACGTGCACATAGTCATCTCACAGAGGCAGTCAATTACTTCCTGTGTGCTAGAGTAACCATTTTTAATCATGGTGCTTTAGCACTCTGGGTTGCCTTCTGGGTTCTTCAGGGGTTCCCTGGCAGAATGCCTAAAAACTGTACCAAACTACACAAAAGTTGTCTAGCCAGCAGATGGACCAAGCCTGCGTTTTTTTTTTTTTTTTACACAAACCAATTGTCTTTATTGCGCAACTTCGCTCACCGTGCAGATCAGCTGCCAGTATCCTAACAACCGAAGACATAATAGGGTAATAAAGAGGTCCCCAGGTCCTAGAGGATATCCTTGTTTGCCCTTCCCCTGCTTCTCACCTTCAGCACTCAGATCAGGTTAGCTGAATGAGGGAGAGAAACTATGGGAGAAGATAGACACTGGTGTACCGGTACCATTGTGCTAAGGTGTATTTGCTTTGTAAAAATAAACCACCTTTTATATTAGCTGTCCTGCATTTGTGGATGCTGTTGCAAACTGTTACTTTTTTTTTTTACATTTTAGAATGAGGTGCCTCCGGATTTTGCATTTTAAATTGTGCCTTGACTGAAAAAGGTTAATAAACACTGTGCTAGGGGAGGGGATGGGCTGTCACCATGGATTGCCTGGTGTCAGAGAAAACAGCCACAAGTGACACATGCAGCTGAGCAAAGGGAGAGGAGCCAGGATCCATACTAGGTGCTATCAATTGTGAAAGGTTCACGTTATATAAGGATATGCTTTGTTTGTTTTGCATTTCAAAGTTTTGCTGCTTTAAAATGTCTGAACAAGCAGTAAAACACTTAAAACAAGCTCTCATTCACTACTCTTGTTATAGGCATTTTGGAGAAATTTGCCTTCAAAGTTTACAACAGATTCAATGAAACCTGAGCTTCTTTCTGTGGAGAGCAGATCTTGGAAGCCTACCAGCCTTTTAATGTAGACTACAAAGAAAAAAACATCCAATAGTTGCTGGGACTTTGATGTAAGTTCATACAAAGTGAAAGAAAAAAAAAACATATGGATAGCTCACTGGCTCAGATTGGACTGCTCACAACGGACAGAGCTACCAAGCAGGGAGTACCTAGCAAGTTACCATAAAAAAAACATGCACCAGTGGTAGGGACACCAGACCAAATGATAAATGACAAAATTAATGTATTAGTTTGCACTAAAAACAGCCACCATGTTTCAAGGCCAGAAAACACTTCCCCTTTATCAAGGCTTCAGTTAAATTAAGAAACTTCTCTCCTCTTGATTGTCTAGTATCTCTCCTAGTTCAGAAATGAACCTCCCCATGTTTTCCTCTTGATTGTCTAGTATCTCTCCTAGTTCAGAAATGAACCTCCCTACTTTTTCCCTCCCTCTCTAGATTCACTCAGGATAGCCCTATTTTGAGCCAATCCAAGTGTCTTATTTTAACTGAAGCCCTGATGTCTGGACCCTTGAAACACGTTGGCTGCTTAAATGATTTTTGACTCTTTTATCATTTGGTCTAGCACGCCTTACATTGCTCCATGTTTTTTTAAGCCCCCTAACATAAATAAACAGCAGATGTTTCAAAGCTCTTAAGCCACTATCAACTGAGCCATGTCCATTCCAATCACCAGGGGATTCTTGAATAAACCTATTGGCCAGTAAGGCAGACCATCATAATAATGGGGCAATAGGAATGTGTGCAGATAGACGATAATGGTACCTGAAAGAGCTCTGCCTGTCAGAATAGTATTGTATTTTGGTTTTTTACAGGAGGGTTTTGAATGCTTCTGCAGGCATGTGCATATATTTGTAAATGTCTGTTTTAGTTACAAAGTTTATATAAGCCTGCCGATCACTAAGTGAATAATATATATTTTTTCCTATCCATTTTGAATACATTATTTTCATTGTCTATCAAGGGATACATGAACTTAGAAACAGACGCAAAACTGGACTTCCACCTATTGGCTGGGACACAGAAAACAGAAAAGGTTGTAAGCTAGGTCCTGAACAGCCACTTCTATACTGAGCATGTCTCATGTTTTTGCAAAGAAAAACCTGACAGGGGTTATAACCAACCCCCCTACTCTATCCAAAATGAAAAAAAACAGCTGCCTTTAGTTACACATTAAATCAAGAAACTGGAATCCTTATTGTTATAAGGTCACCAGCATCACAGTCTCCTTAAGCTCTGTTGGGCAAGGCTAAGGTCTCCCCTACCCACAAAGACCTTCTTGTTCACTCTGAACTTTCTATTTGTTTGTGGCTAGTTAAGGGAGCTCCAGTGCTATTTCCAGCAGAGTTTATCCCTGAGCTCTTGAGTCCATCTGGGTCTGTAGCTACTACTATTAATTCTGAATCTGACTCAGAGTCCCAATAGTCCATTTCAGAAGAGTCTGTTCTTGGGTCATCCATTGCATTAAAGGGTTGGAGGAGTCTAATATTTTTTCTTCAACTACTTTGGTAGTAAGTATCCATAGGTCTTCAGAGCCTAACTCCTGCTCAGGACATAATGCCCAAAGCCAATTGTCTGTTAACCCTTCTGACCAGCCTTCTGTGTCAAGATGTGCCCCCATTTCTACAAACGGGGGGGAGGGGCTGTGCTTACATCTAGATGTATTTTCAGGAAGATTGCCTCCCCAGCATTTGGGTGTGCAGGACATACCTTTTAGCCCATTAGACCCTCGGCCCAGATAGGGCCTCACGTGCCATAGTGCTCACAAACAGGTGAAGCTATTTTACTTAAACTATTTTACTATTTTACTTAGACCCTCACTTAGAAAATCCTGTGGATTTGCGCACCGTTCACCTCCTTTTGGAGTGCTTTCCCTCATTTCTCTATAGGGGCTGGTAGTGAACGAACATTCTCTTCTCTTAATTTCCCCTTTCCTCATTCATTCTCAGATCTCTTCAAGTTCTCATTTGGTATTTAGATGCCTAGACTTGGGACAAGACACCTGGACCATCACCACAGACCAAAGGGTCCCTAGTGTGCTTTTTTTAGGGTATTTAGGGTGAACCCTTCGCCCCACCATGAAAGGACTCTGTTTGTAGGCGTGCAATTGCAAGTTGGTCACTTGACCTGAACTTCATTGGGTATCACTTAGGTGTTGTATGATATTCACCTCTGGGAAGATTTCAAAGTCTTCCCTGTGTCAAGATATGTAACATTGACCCCATGTTCCACTAAATTGTATGCAGACAACACATGCTAAGATCCTGTTGTAAGTACCTTCACTGGGGATAGAGTACAGTATATGTGTAACGTCTTTAGGGACCTGGAGTTAGGTACTTCTATTGTTGTGACTGATCTGCAGCCCCCTGAAGAGGATTCTCCTGATCCCTTCCTCAGTCAGTTCTAACACTAATGTCAGCATTTTAGCTGTTCACTAAGGTTCCTGCTCCTTGCTTCATGGCTATACATGCTTCACTAGACTGGGGCAAGTCAGATGACTCTTAAGACCATGTTCTGCTTTTTTGGCTCGGCGGTTCATACAGAGTTTTCTTTGTCAGGCCCCAGGAACATTTCTGGGTGTTTCAATGGATGGGTCTTGCTCATCCTAATACTCTTCAGGTGTATAGGTGCATCAGTCTCTTGTAGGCAGCAGTATAACCTGACTGTTTCCAAATGCCTGTGCCTATCAATGGACTTGAAGAAAGAGATTTTATGAAATTACAAAAGTGTTATGCCCCATACACACGGTCGGACTTTGTTCGGACATTCCGACAACAAAATCCTAGGCTCAAACTTGTCTTGCATACACACGGTCACACAAAGTTGTCGGAAAATCCGATCGTTCTTAACGCGGTGACGTAAAACACGTACGTTGGGACTATAAATGGGGCAGTGGCCAATAGCTTTCATCTCTTTATTTATTCTGAGCATGCGTGGCACTTTGTCCGTCGGATTTGTGTACACACGATCGGAATTTCCGACAACGGATTTTGTTGTCGGAAAATTTTATATCCTGCTCTCAAACTTTGTGTGTCGGAAAATCCGATGGAAAATGTGTGATGGAGCCTACACACGGTCGTAATTTCCGACAACAAGGTCCTATCACACATTTTCCGTCGGAAAATCCGACCGTGTGTACGTGGCATCATAGTTTTAGGAAAAACCTTGAGGGCCAGTTCACACCAGAACATGGTGCAGGAAACCTGCGTTCCATGCACATTTCCCACACCACATTCAAAATGCACTGTACTTGTGATCTGCAGCGGGTGTCAGGGCTATGCTAACGACACCTCAAATGCAGGTTGCAAATGCATTGCGTTTGCCTGCACCAGATCACATAGTACAGAAATACTATGTGATCCGGTTGCTCTGCGTTATGTAAAGTAAAGCATGGGCTGAAATCCTTCTGCACCTGAATTGTGTATGAATCGCACAGAAGCACACAGAGCTGTGTGATTCATGGTGTGAACCAACCCTGAAAAAACACATACATTTTAAGTTACATATTCTGTTTGGGTGTGCAAAGCTAGGCTCCTAATCTGACCATTTTCTCATGGCCATTTGAGCATTAAAGATTTGAGTTTTCAAATTCATTACTGTGTACATAAATGCATACATAGTGCACTTGCAGCTGAATCCCTAATTTATATAATTATAGACCTAATCTGGCATAAAGAATTTGGTGTTATCTGTAAAATGGGGTTTAAAAAATATAAATGTATTAAATATAAAGTTATTTTAATCCTTGATAAATTAGTCACCATATTTTTTTGCACATTTACTGTACATTGTTTTTTTTTTTTTTTTTTTTTAACGGAGATCCACCAGGGTTGAGATTTCCAAGAATCCAGCAGATGGCAGTCCTACCCCAAATTTCCAGGCACTGGATCCCTGTGGTGCCAAGGAATGCAGAACTTCAAAAATGTGATCTGAAAGGGTGTAACTTATTACTCCTGTTTATCAAAAATTACAGGCATAGGATTTTTAAGTTTTTATATAAAATTATTTCAGTGTTATACAGACCTCTATAATGAACAGCTCTGATTTGGGGACTGAATATTGTTGACTGATATTGTTCATTGCCCATGCAGAGAGTAAGATACCCACCTGTCTAAATGTATGGGGTCTTATGGAAGCCTCTCTTTCTGTATCTCTCTGCGTGTCAAAACCCAGTCAGCAATTTTGGCAGAATCCTAGAGGAAAAAAGTCTTAATTTCAGTAAAATTGATTTTTTATGAGTTTTGCGTCTCAGAAACCAGTTGATGAAATTTGATGAAACAAGAGAACAGAAATTCCTGTCCTGAATACTTGAAAGCTGCCAAATTTCTGTTTTGATTCGGAGCGTATTCCCATAAGTTATAAGCATCTGACAAAAATGGATTAACATTGAATGTGCTGTCAGATGCGTGATTGTAATATACCTGCCTTCATTTACATTTTTTTACTTTTTACCATTTTTTCTGTCAGATATATTTCAGCTTTCAGCTCAGTCCTCTTGTTTTTCATCTTTGTTTTTTACCCATACTGTTGTCTTTGCGCATGCATTTATCCTTAATACATTTTGTCCTTGGCCTTATGCACACAGCCAAAAAAAAGCAATTTTTACAGGCAATTTAAACTTTTTTTGTGCCATCAAACGCAGCTCTATTTCAGCCAATGGGGTTGATTTACTAAAACTGGAGAGTGCAAAATCTGGTGCCGCTCTGCGTGGCAGCCAATCAGCTTCCAGGTTTTTTTTTAATCAAAGCTTAATGGAACAAGCTGAAGTTAGAAGCTGATTGGCCACCATGCACAGCTGCACCAGATTGTGCACTCTCCAGTTTTAGTAAGTCAACCTCAATGTGTCCATGCATATTGTAGTGTTTAGATTCTTATTTTAGAGCAGTGCTCAGAGGCAAAAAAAGTGGCGCTAAAAATGGATGAACTTGCTGACAAAATGTACACAAATCTGCACAGAAATACATATAAAAAGGGTGAAACTGGCACATAAGCATGTAAACTCATTCAAGGGGCTAGAATAAATGCATATTCTAGCAAATAGAATGAGTTTATACTCGTATGCCTCTAAATGCCATACCCACATGAATATGCATAAACATGTGTACGTACACTATATTACCAAAAGTACTGGGACACCTGTCTTCACACGCACATTAACTTTAATGGCATCCCAGTTTTAGTTTACCGGGTTCAATATTGAGCTGGTCCATCCTTTGGAACTATACAATAACAGCTTCAAGTCTTCTGGGAAGGCTGTCCACTAGGTTTAGGAGTGTGTCTATGGGAATGTTTGACCATTCTTCCAGAAGCGCATTTGTGAGGTCAGGCACTGATGTGGACGAGAAGGCCTGGCTCACAGTCTACGCTCTAATTTAAACCAAAGGCGCCCTATTGGGTTGAGGTCAGGACTCTGTGCAGGCCAGTCAAGTTCCTCCAACCCAAACTCGGTCATACATGTTTTTATGGACCTTGCTTTGTGCACTGGTCCAAATCATTTGTTAGAGGAGGGATTATGGCATGGGTTTGGTTTTCAGGGGTTGGGCTTGGCCCCTTAGTTCCAGTGAAGGGAACTCTTAAAGCATCAGCATACTAAGACATTTTGGACAATTTCATGCTCCCAACTTTATGAGAACAATTTGGGGATGATCCCTGCCTGTTTCACCATGACTGCATGCAAGTGCACAAAGCAAGGTTCATAAAGACATGGATGAGCGAGTTTGGGGTGGAGGAATTTGACTGGCCCACACAGAGTGCTGACATCAACCCAATAGAACACCTTTGGGATGAATTAGAGCAGAGACTGCGATCCAGGCCTTCTCGTCCACATCAGTGCCTGACCTCAAAATTGCGCTTCTGGAAGAATGGTCAAACATTCCCATAGACACACTCCTAAACCTTGTGGGCAGCCTTCCCAGAAGAGTTGAAGCTGTTATAGCTGCAAAGGGTGGGCCAACTCAATATTGAACCCTACGGACTAAGACTGGGATGCCATTAAAGTTTATGTGTGTATAAAGGCATGCGTCCCAATACTTTTGGTAATATAGTGTATGTGAGAAAACAAGCATTTTATATACAATGGATTTTTCATGTTTTGCTCTTTGTGTTGTCTCTCTCTCTCTTTCTGTAATGCAAATTGTGCCCATATCATCTCCTCATAATGAACAACAATAACATACACACAGATGATTCACTCAATATAGAAACAGGTGTATGTGTGATATGCTGTAGCTAATAAACTCATTATCATTATATATCCCTCCTGCTAGCCATTGTTCCCTTGGTTCAGGTATATTTAACATAAGGCCCCTTTCAGATGGCTTTGACTCCATTATGATCAGCAGGGGATCTGTCCGCTGATCCCCTGCTGATCAGAGCAGAGTAGGTGGATGATAGTCTCATATCTGCTCGGTTTTTGCATAGTGAACACGGACCGAGCTAGCTCTGCTCTATGGACTGGCGTGTGTGAACAGACTCCACTGTTCGTTTACACACAACTGCCCTCTGATCTGATCTGCCTAGACGAAGGGGGTGGATGCCCTTCTTTTTTTTTTTTCTTAGCAGACCAGATCAGATTGGAGGTAGGCAGGTATACATGAGCGAAAGTCTATTTACACACCCCGGTCCATAGGGGTGAGTGGTGAGATCAATCAGGTCTTCCTGAAAAACCTGCAGGAGGAGCTGATCAGGCCCTTTGTGTGAAAGGGGTCTTAGACATTTATGTTCCACAGCTAGGGCAGCAGGGTTAAAAGGTTTAGCACCAAACCCTAAACATTTCCAAACTATGATAACTTTTTTTTTTTTTTGTGTTGCTACTTCTAGACTTTTGTGGCTAAATGAATCAAATCAACATGTATAATGCGCTGCAACGCATTACACACACAGTGGTGCATTGTGTCGCCATTCATTTTAAATAGTCTTTAGGTAGATAGTGGACTTTAAAAAGAATTACACTGCAACACACAGGTGTGATGTATCTGTGCAATGTGATGCACTGCGTTAAACAGAGTTGTGCATGCCCTTTTTTTCTGTATTTGGAGGCTCAGTCAGTCTATTTAAAATAAATTGGTAGGTGAAAACACAGCACTCCTTAATGCACAGTAATGTGCAACATACACTGTGTACGGGGCCTTAGGCCTGGTTCACACCTATGCGGTTTTTGGTGCTTTTTGCTTTTTGCAGAACCATTTAACATGGTTTCCTATAGGACATGTTTACATCTATGCTTTTTTCAGCCGCTGATTTTTTGGAGAGGGTTGGGGACTTTTTTAAACGCAAAATGGTACTTTTTGGTTCAATAGACTTCAATGGAGATGGTGAGGAAAAACATGTAGTGTATTTTTTGATGTGTTTTTTAATCTGCCCGACAAAGAGAGAATGGAAAGTGGTCACTCAACATGAGATACTCGCAATCACAGAGGTGGGAAGGTGTCAGATAATGGGGGAACTGGAGCGTGAGGGAAGAAAGAGGCACAAGGTAGCTGGAAAAAAAGAGTTTGGCCAGGGTCAGCTGGAGAAGAGGAGAAAGGAGGTGCCAGAAATGGATCGAGGGAGGTAAGTAACTGTGACATTTCTTCTTCTTTATTGTCTATATACTTAAAAAAATATCTCTACATGTAAAGAATAGTGTATGCTGTTTCACATAGTATGTTCTAGCACTATTCCTAACTAAAATAATCAATGATACAAGGAACAGAGCTTTACAAAAGGGCATCACTGTCTGTAAATACGGCCCTTATTAAATGTAGCACATGGCAAACAATTAACAAATATCTTCCTATATGCCGATTACACTAAAAGTATTATTTATTATGGATTACTATACACCATTGCACAAAAAATAAAAATTAGCCCCACCTGTTATGTTGCTAACAGGCACAAAAACTGTAGCTCTGACGTGAAAAAAGAAAATTTCGCCACTGATGAGTTAGTTGGAAAAGTTCACAATGACTTAGTCGTTAGCATGCCTGCCTTACAGCATTAGGATTATTAGTTCAAATCTCATCAGTTCAAATCTTATGTTCTTCCTGTGCTTTGGTGGGTTTCCTTTGGCTACTGTGATATACAGTATACTGTATATATAGATATATATCTATATATATCTTTTATTTAATAAAAAAAAAGAATTCCTAGAGTATTAAAAAACAATAGTAGCTCTGACTCATTCACTTGTGTGTGAATGATTTAAATATTGGTAAGGTAAGGAGAAATGGGAAAACATGTAAAAAGGAGCCTAAAGCTCCCCCTGTTGGCTAAAACGTAGTGTATAAAATATTGCAATGCAATATCTAATACTTACCTGACTAAAATAAACAAAGAAGAATGCTTTGGAAGGTTTTATTTTTAAACCTTAGACATATTAAATGTATAAATAAAATATATACTGAACAACTATACATTCCCTTTAAAGCCAGCCCACAGGTTCCTTGAACCTTTGGACTTGACTCTAACCTCTGGTTCATGACATAAATGCGTAGGTGTAGTATTCTACTTTCTTACTGAGTAAATTATGCAAGGTGCTAATATAATTACATCACCTGTTGCTTTTCAGTCTAACAAATTAGAAATTACAATTGTTTCTTTCACTCCCTAACCAGAGCATTAGAGAGTGAGGAGGTGGGGGACCACATACGGATGACCTGGTAACTGTGCATATCCATCATAATCATAGGGCTGGATTCAATGGATTTGAATTGAATGTTGGAAAATAGATTATTGCATTTAATGGTTACTACAGAGACAGTCTGTTCTCAAACACTTCCAACTATGAAGTCCAATCAACTTAATATAGTGCGGGGGGGTAATATAAGTATTGTCTTTATCACCCCAGAACAAGCAATCTAGGAAATTGTGGACTTTGTTCCATGTTTATTGGGCCACTTTTTTCAAACTTACAGTGATACTAAAGGATATTGTTTTTTGCTTCAAAAATAAGAGCATGTTATACTTCCTTGCTCTGTGCAATGATATTGCACAGAGCGGCCCCTTACCTCCTGTTCTGGAGTCACCACAGGCGCTGTCCACTCCTGTTTCCTCTGGGTTCCCCCTCAACAAGTCAGACGCTAAAGGGGCACCCATGCGGGTGTGCTTCCGAGCTGATCTGTGTGCATCCATAGACACACACAGCACTCCTACATCATTCCCCCTGACTGACAGTCACCTGTGAGAAGAGAAAGAGAAGATGTAGGGCTGCAGTTGGGACAGTGCTTGATCTGTGAGAGGAGTCAGGTAAGTGTTTAGGGGTGGGGTGCTAGGAAAGGCAGTGGAGCATATGTTTTATTTTTTTGCAGTAACTACTTCAGTGGTTTGCAGCTACCACCGAGATCATTCTGTTATGAGAAATGCATACATATATTGATCCAAGGTGGACCAATGTTACTATGCAATTAAAATCATTCCTAGAGTTCAGAATGTAAGGCACAGCCACACTTGAGAGCCTCTGTCATCTTTAACATTAGATGCTAAATGTATACATTTTAATAATCATTGCTAAGCCTTTATTTGGGGGCTACCATTGCTGGATTCCTTCTGAAAATGCTAGTTGCCTAGCTGTCATGCTGGCTTTCCGACTCCAGTAAGGAGATCACTTTCAGGCCCCTCCCACCTTCAAAATAAAAACTACAGCAATAGAAACAAACTGCAACTTGATCATTCCAATACGGCTACATTTTTCTAATGAAATATCAAGGCTCATAAAATGCTAGCCCTTGGTGTGATTTTATGAGTGTTATTGTTTATATATGTAAGGCTAGGTTCCCATTATTGCTTACCAGGAGCGCATGCACAATGCCGAGTATTCCCGACACGCAAGAGAAATTCGCTGCTCTTTAGCGGATGCGTAGGGCGCCATTAATTCCTAATGGCACCCCCACGCATCACAAAATGCCCACGTTTTTGCACGTGCCAAACCACATGGAGCTGCAGTACCATTCGGTTTTGTCTGATGCAACTTTAAAAAAGGGTCGGGAACTTCTTTCCCTGTATTTCTGCAGGAAAGGTAGCCCATTGAAATTAATGGGCTACCCTACAGGCAGAATGCTGCTGCACAGGTGTGAACCAAGTTTTAGTCAAAATACACTCTATTGTAAAAAGTATTGGGATGTCTGCCTTTACATGCACATGAACTTTAATGGCATCCCAGTCTTAGTCCTTAGGGATCAATGTTGAGTTGGCCCACCCTTTGCAGCTATAACAGCTTCAACTCTTCTGGGAAGACTGTCTACAAGGTTTAGGAGTGTGTCTATGGGAATGTTTAACCATTCTTCCATTCCATTCATTCCAAACATGTTCTATCGGGTTGAGGTGAGGACTCTGTACAGGCCAGTCAAGTTCCTCCACCCCAAACTCGCTCATCCACATCTTTATGGACCTTGCTTTGTGCACTGATGCACAGTCATGTTGGAACAGGAATGGGCCATCCCCAAACTCTTCCTACAAAGTTGGGAGAATTAAATTGTCCAAAATGTCTTGGTATGCTGACGCCTTAAGAGTTCCCTTCACTGGAACTAAGGGACTAAGCCGCCCAAATCCTGAAAAACAACCCCAAACCATAATCCCCCCTCCACCAAATGATTTGGACCAGTGCACAAAGCAAGGTCCATAAAGACATGGATGAGTGAGTTTGGTGTGGAGGAACTTGACTGGCCTGCACAGAGTCCTGACCTCAACCCAATAGAGCACCTTTGGGATTAATTAGAGTGGAAACTGCGAGCAAGGCCTTCTCATCCAACATTAGTGCCTGACCTCACAAATGCACTTCTGGAAGAATGGTCAAACATTCCCATAGACACACTCCTAAACCTTGTGCACAGACTTCCCAGAAGAGTTGAAGCTGTTATAGCTGCAAAGGGTGGGCCAACTCAATATTGAACCATACTGCCATTAAAGATCGTGTGCATGTAAAGGAAGGTGCCCCAATACTTTTGACAATATAGTGTTTATCTTAGGACCACAAATATCTCAAGTTCACTTTCCTCTTTAGGATGAGCAGGATACCAGAGATGAAATAGCATATAATTTATATCTTCAATATTCAACTTGTACTACTGCAAGTCTCTTGGTACATTCATGAACCTGAGACAAATGCTTTTTGTTAAATTCTTTATTAAAACAGCCCTGCTGCAAAAAGATACCTGTAACAAGGCAAATAAGGAACCTGCTATTGCTCATCTCATTCAGAAAAAAAATGATTTCTTGGCACAATAGTTTGAGTCCCTGACCCAGAATAAGTCCCGTTTTTTTTGTTTTTTTAACTAACAAACGTGCAGTGGTTTTGCACAGGGCAGCCTGGATCCTCCTCTTCTCGGGTCCCTCTTTGCTGCTCCTGACCCCTATCTCCTGTTGAGTGCCCCCACAGCAAGCAGCTTTCTATGGGGGCACCCAAGCCGAGTCACAGCTCCCCCGTTTCCATTCAGGCACGGAGCTGCCATTCAGCTTTACCCTCTCTCTCTCCTGATTGGCTAACTGACTTTGATTGACAGCCGCGGGAGCCATTGGTGCCGCTGCTGTATCTCAGCCAATCAGGAGGAGAGTCCCAGATGGCTGAGGGACTCGTAGACATCGCTGGAGAGAGATGGGGCTCAGGTAAGTATTAGGGGTGCTGGGGAGGCTGCTGCACACAGAAGTCTTTTTATTGCAAAGAAAGCATTAAAATAAAAAAAACTTCTGCCTTTACAACTCCTATAAACTTTGCTTTTGCAAAAAAACACCTTTTGGCCAGTCATGTGATGGACATGGTGCTCTACCTCTATTATTGGCAGTGGACAGTTCTCAGTGATGTGAATAGCAGCGTGACTTGATGATGTCAGCACTGCTCTCTGTATCATTACACTGTGAGTGTAGGGCACTATGGTGATGTCCTGTCAAAGGGGTGAGTCCACATCACCCTGAACTTACAGTATACTCTGTTTTCCAGCTTGAAAGAAGCTGGGCATCAGTAACTGGATTATTGCAGGGACCAATGCCAGAGAGGACATGTGTGTGTGTTTGCTTTTGTATATGTGTGTTATACGCTTATGTGTGTGTATTGTGTGTATGCTCACATATGCGTGTGCCTGTGTTGTGTGTGTGTGTGTGCTCATGTATGTGTGTGTTGTGTGTGTGTGTGTGTGTGCTCTTGTGTGTGTTGTGTGTGTGTGTTCATGTGTGCGCATGTGTGGCATTTGTGTGTGAGTGTTGTGCGTGTTTGTGTATGTGTGTGTGCTTACATATGTGTGTGTGTGTGTGTGGTGTTTGTGCATGTGTGCACTTGCGTGTGTTGTGTGTGTGCATGCTCATGTGTGTGTTGTGTGTGCATGTGTCACGTGAGTGCTCTTGTGTGTGTTGTGTGAGTGTTGTATGTGTGCTCCTGTGTGTGTTGTGCGTGTTTGTGTATGTGTGTGTGTGCTCTTGTGTGAGTGTTGTGCGTGTGCTCCTGTGTGTGTTGTGTATGTGCATGCTCATGTGTGTGTTGGGTGTGCATGTGTTTATGTGAGTGCTCTTGTGTGTGTTGTGTGAGTGTTGTGTGTGTGTGCTCTTGTGTGTGTGTGTGTTCATGTGTGCGCATGTGTGGCATTTGTGTGTGAGTGTTGTGCATGTATTGTGTGTGTTTGTGTATGTGTGTGTGCTTACATATGTGTGTGTGTGTTGTTTGTGCATGTGTGCACTTGTGTGTGTTGTGTGTGTGCATGCTCATGTGTGTGTTGTGTGTGCATGTGTTGTGTGAGTGCTCTTGTGTGTGTTGTGTGAGTGTTGTATGTGTGCTCCTGTGTGTGTTGTGTGTGTTTGCATATGTGTGTGTGCTCTTGTGTGAGTGTTGTGCGTGTGCTCATGTGTGTGTTGTGTGTGTGTGCTCCTGTGTTTGTTTGTGCATGCATTTGATGTGCGTGTGTTTGCATATGTATGTGTGCATTTCTGTGTGTGTTGTGTGAGTATTGTGTGTGCTTGTGTATGTGTGTGTTGTTTACGTGTGCTTGCATTTGTTTGTGCGCGTGTTGTGTGTGTTTTGCGTGTGTGTGTGTGATCCCTACTTTTCACTTTGGCTGTGATGACCCTTTGTGCTGTAATCTGTGTGCCTCCCCTCCCTCTTCCTTTCTTTTCGGTGTCTCTCCCCCGTTTCCCTGGCGTTCACCCTTCTTGTCTCTTACCTCCTCTCCCCTATGCTTTCTGCTGTAATGACCAGAGGGAAGGAGGGGTTGTGTTTTGTATCATTTTTTCAATTCATTACAGATCAGCAGAAGAAATCAGATCAGATCTCTTGTACGTTGCCAGGATAGCAGCTAAACTGTGCTCCTTCCTAATGACTGCTCTGAACAATATGCCACTTTCACATCTTGAGTACCACCCACCCCCCACCCCCCCCCCCCCTGCCAGGATGGGGTTTTGTGCACGGGGACCCCTATTATCGTTAAATACCCATTAGTTCCGGTGACAGGCTTGGCATGCATGCCAGGCGTGGGAGAAGCATAGTCAGGATTAAGCGACATGGCTTTTCATTCCTGCGCACACCACCAATTAGCTTCTCATTAGTAGGAACAGCCGCAGGCGTTTGTATCTCGCCCCTCTCCATGCATCGCTGCCCGCCTCTGAGTGCGGGAAAGGTCAATGTCGCCGGCATGTCCCAGTTGAACACATCCCAGAAGTAAATCATCTCTTGTTAAGGGGGAGAATAAAAAAAAAAAAAGAGAAGCCAGAGATCTGCATAATGTGGGAGCGGTGAAAATGCAGTTGGAATGGAAATAGCGCAATAAACACACTTGACAAACCTTTCCGTGACCTTTCTTAGATTTATTGGAGTTCTGTATCACAGAATAATAGAGATTCATAGATAATGGTGGTGTTCTGGCTGCAGATCTGTGCATGTGACTTCCCAGAGTGCTAAGGGCTCATCATCATGTGGTCAGCGGGCTTACTTGTTCTCAGGACACTTCTTGTTCTTAGATCAATTTAACACTGCAGCTTTCTCTTATCCTTCTGTCAAGGTGAAACTGTCATAGGGGTGAGAAAGAATGAGCCCAGCGCCTATCTCCAAAGGAAACTGGGATGTAATGCGTTCTTTTTTTCCTTTTATATATCTCAATGCTTCACTAGTTATATACATATCACTGCAGTGTGGCGAGATAAGCTTGTTAAGTGCAAAAGCACAGGTTGCTGATGAATATAGTAAATGACAGTTCAGCGTGGAAAACATTATTAAAAAACAGCTGAAGCGCACAGCAATACGTTTAAGCCTTTGATAAAGCAGGTAGATAACAATTCATACAAGCACGCATTTATACAGATGTGATAAATCAGACTTAATGGAAATATACAATATGGCATAAAACATTCTTGCATACACTTGTGCTGGGCAGGCTTCGCAGCTTGTACCTAAATGCATGGTAACGCATGATCTACCAGTGCCAATCATTTTCAATGGCTCCCATCACACCCCTCCAGCACACTTCATTAGCCATGTGTTTCAGAGCAGCACAATGCACAGATGCGGTGCATTGAAAAAAATACGGGATGTCTAAATTTATGTGTGTTAGGGTATGTTGGCTGTTCAGTGAACATGAATGAGCTGCCTTAACACAATGCCAAATAGGTAACACATGTTGGGGTGTTGGGGGGTATTAGTTAGGGTTTTCTAATTCTACTTTAATATCTTTTTTTTTTTCATTCATGTCAGAATGGCAAACCAAGAAATCATTTTTTTTTAAGAAAACTTCCAAGTATGGACCAATGTAACTATGCATATACCATACCTGGACAATGCCCAGGAAGCTAAAAATCACTGCTACTCTAGTAATATCTACTTGCGCTGGGTGGATACACTTCTACTTATTGAACACAGGAGGTCAGCCCTCATCATGGGCACCATTCAGAGAATGCTTGGCACTTTCTGAATGAACGCAAAGTGTTCTCTGATTAGATGAGGTAGAGAGGAACGGTGACATTGTGGTTTCTGCCTTGTCTAATCTCTGAATGGTGTGTGAGCTGAGAAGCCAACCTCCTGTGTGCACAATGCAGCAAGGCAGCCTTTTGACACGAAACACAAGAAGTAAGCGAGGATCACTGAAGTAGCAGTGTCAAGCTGGACCTATGTAACTTTGTATAAAATATCCATATCTGAAAATTTATCTTTAGGGTTATTGGGTTTGTATGGATAGGTGACAGTGTCAAAAAGAGGGCACCACCATCCCTGAGTAACAAATATAGTCAGGAAAGTAATTTAGTGGAATTTTATGGGTGCCAGGCAAATAGATTTAGATGAACATCAGAGTAAAAAATGTAAATCACATTTTATTAAACATAAACAAAGTTTAAAAATTATGCTGGCTGTACATCACAGACGTCCCTCCTCCTCCAGAACTGCTCCCTATCTCTAAGCACTGTCCCTGCCAGACAAGAAACCTGTCCCTACACTAGACACTTGCATAAAGTGTGCCAAACCCAGGAGCCAGAGTTTTAAATAAACTCTGCCTGACCCAAGATGGCCACCAACAACACATGGGGAGCCAGTGTCCAACCAGATAGCTGTCTCCCTGTGACCGCAGGCAGTCGTAGAGGAACTTCCTTCTCCTTGTGCCTTGCAGCTTTGGTCGAGCGCCACCTACAGTAGGGAACACAGACTACACCTGCCTACACGCTGGCTGAATGAAAAAAAAAACAATCCATCTGGTGCTGGTGTTAACAGAAGAGAGCATTTCAAATGGTAAGAAGTAATTTTAAATATTTTTAAAAGGTATACTATGTGAACGAGAACATGTAACCAATGTATAGAGTGGTTGTTTTATTTCAATTTGGGTGCAAAAGTGGATAGATAATTTAAAATTGTATTTTAAACTCTTTTTCTCATTCCTGTATTATTATTGTGTTTTAGACATGTGCACACTGAAATATTTTGTTTCGGAATTTCGTTTTCGTCCGAAAAATAAATGTATTTAGTTACTCCCGAAATTCGTTTTTATTTATTTCATTTTTCGTTAAAAATTGCATTCGTCCGAAAATCCAAATTAAGGTCGAATCTGTCATTGAAGGCTTATGGTGTCTGTCGAATGTTCAAAGAAGATTCGACGGAGCAGCTAAACTGTACGACGCCGTATAGTTTACCTGCTCCGTCGACTCTTCTTAGAACTTTCAACAGACACCATAAGCCAAAGTACGTGTGTACTTAGTTCTAGCTATTTTACTGCTCCTCCTCTTTGGTTACAATCAGCCAATAACATTCATCATCATCATTATTTTTATTTATCTTTTCTCCCCTACGTCGAATCTTTTCTCCCCTACGTCGAATCTTTTCTCTCTACGTCGAATCTTTTCTCTCTATGTAGAATAATCTTGGACTAATAGAGCTAATGTTAGGCACAATCGACCACAGGTTTGATGGACACAGATTGTTATTGTCAGCATCGTGTCGAATCTCCTATCTATATCGAACTGTTGTAGCAACGAAAATGAAAATAAAGCATTTGTTTATGTCGGATCTTTCGTTTTTCGGATTCTGCACTTTCAATAACAAAAATACCTGAAATTCGAACGAAAATGCATTCGGACGAAAACGAATGCACATGTCTATTGTGTTTTGTGTTGCAGTTGATGTAGCTCCTATGGGTCCAGAGTTACTAAAATATTTGGGGCCATGGGATCTGGGAACCACTAGTTTCACAGCCCAAGTTTTACTTTGCTCATTGCAGAAAGCAGGCCATCATTAGTTGGCTTATATCAAAGGCTGCCTTACACATTAAATTATTTTGGTGCAGTCATACAGATTTTCAACTGATCTTGAGAGCTATGGCTTACTTTTTATAGTGCATAAAAAACAAACAAACAGCTATTTCAATTTTCACAGACATCAGTATTTAAATGGAAGAGTCAGAATGTTTTTTTTCCAAAAAGATCAAACAAAAATATGTGGGCTGTGGATTATTTCGACAATTTATGACAGTCAAAATCCTACTGCACATTGCCAATATGAGGAGGGCAAATGAAAAATAACATCATTTATTTTACAACAAAAGTTCCCAAACTATCATTTTACAATGTGTATGTTATTAAGGAAAATAAATAAATCAAAGAACAAAAAAGTAATCCACATTAGCTTGCCAGATCTTAGATGTGGTGGCTGCCTTTCTTTTATGGTTTCAGGCCAAGAAAATCTCCAGTAAGTACAAAAAATAACAGTTGATCTTGCCAGATGTCATCTCTCTTTTTGTAACCTACTAAAGTTGTTGTAAATCTTTACATATACCCAGTGAAATGACTGGCCTCGGGTGATACACAGAGATGAAACAGATCTTCTTACATAGGCTGTATCTGTTTATGTGCAGCTCATTCCCCTGTAGATCATTCTAAAAACACACCAATCAAAGGATTTTTCTCAGCTCCAGCAGGTAGGGGGCAGGGCTCTGACATAATACACACTAATGCACAGAGTTCTAAGAGAACTGATAGCTGACTGGAGGAAAGGGGCACACCCCCCTCTACACAGGCTTTCAGGCTCATGAAAAACATTCAGAGCTGGGGATAAGAGTCTAGTCCGCTAATGCCCTGTACACACAGTAGGATTTTCCGACAACAAAATCCATGTTTTTTTTTTCCGACAGACGTTGGCCCAAACTTGTCTTGCATACACACGGTCACACGAATCTTGTGGGAAATTCCAACGTCAAGAACGCGGTGATGTACAACACATAAGACAAGCCAAGAAAAATTAAGTTCAATAGCCAGTGCGGCTCTTCTGCTTGATTCAGAGCATGCGTGCAACTTTGTGCGTCGGAATTTTGTACACACAATCGGAATTTCCGACAACAGATTTTGTTGTCAGAAAATTTGAGATTCAGATCTCAAATTTTGTGTGACGAAAATTCCGATGGAAATGTCTGATGGAGCATACACATGGTCGGAATTTCCGACAACAAGCTCTCATCGAACATTTTCCGTTGGAAAATCCTATCGTGTGTACGGGGCATTACAGTCTTTTCAGTGACTTATGCAGATAGCAGAGGGATCAGTGGTCAGAGAGGAACCAGAATAATGCCGCGTACACACAAGCGGAATGTCCGTCAGAAAAAGTCCGATGGGAGCTTTTCATCGTATATTCCAACCGTGTGTATGCCCCATCAGACTTTTTCCAGCGAAAATTCTGACGGACTTAGATAGAGAACATGTTCTAAATTTTTCAGACGGAACAAATTACTATCGGGAAACCTGCTCGTCTGTATGCTGTTCCGACATACCAAAAACGACACATGCTCTGGAGCAAGGACGAGACGGAAGCTATTAGCTACTGGCTATTGAATGTACTCTTTCTAGTCCGTGTTTTACGTCACTGCGTTCTGGACGGTCGTACTTTGGTGTGACCATGTGTATGCAAGACGGCTTGAGTGGAATTCCGTCGGAAAAACCTTCAGAGTTTATTCTGACGGCAAAACCGGTCGTGTGTACAGGGCATTAGAGTTTTGTATCCAAGCTAGTACACACTGTAGAATGATGTGCTTTGTTAATTTTTCATGTCTGAGGTTTACAGCCCCTTTAATACATTATGTAATGAAGATGAACAAAGGCAGGCACATTTGAGGCCCAGTCTGAGTGATAACTATGACTGTCTCCATAGACATCGTAAAGAAATGAGCATAGCCAAAGAACAGTCATTTTGCTATTCACAGGATAACCAGATGAAAAATAAATGAAAACAGACTGAAAAAAGAAAACAAATGCAGCCTTCTCATCTAAGGACTGGTAATCTGCAGTATTATACATTTTTGTTTTTAAGTCTAGATAAGCTTTAAAGTGTCATTAACCACTTCAGCCCCGGAAGGATTTACCCCCTTCCTGACCAAGCCCTTTTTTGTGATATGGCACTGCGTCGCTTTAACTGACAATTGCGCGGCCGTGCAACGTTGTACCCAAACAAAATTGATGTCCTATTCTTCCCACAAATAGAGCTTTCTTTTGTTGGTATTTAATCACCTCTGCGTTTTTTATTTTTTGCGCTATAAACAAAAAAGAGCGACAGTTTCTAAAAAAAAGCAATATTTCTTATTTTTTGCTATAATAAATATCCCCGAAAAATATATAAAAAAGCTCATTTCTTCCACAGTTTAGGCCGATATGTATTCTTCTACATTCTACAAAAATCGCAATAAGCGTATATTGATTGGTTTGCGCAAAAGTTATCGCGTCTACAAAATAGGGGATAGATTTATGGCATTTTTATTAATATTTTTTTTTATTAGCAATGGTAGCGATCTATGATTTTTATCAGGACTGCGACATTATGGCGGACACATCGGACACTTTTGACACTATTTTGGGACCATTGTCATTTATACAGCGATCAGTGCTTTAAAAATGCATTGATTACTGTGTAAATGACACTGGCAGGGAAGGGAGTTATTCTAACTGTGGGGGGGGATGGGCTTAAACTCACATGACAGCGATCACTGCTCCCGATGACTGAGAAATGCCTTGTTTCGCCTGAAGATGGGCGGACATCGAGTCTGCCAGTCCTGCAGGCACAGTCACACTGTATGCAGCGGGCGGGCGCCTCCGGCGCCGTGCGCGCGCCTGCTATCCCCGCCTCTTAAAGGGGACATACAGGTATGCCCATTTGCCCACTGCTGCCATTGTGCAGACATATATCAGCGTGCAGCGGTCCGCAAGTGGTTAAAGCAGAAGTCATGATAATCACTTGTCCTCATATGTAATGTAATCATGAATCATTTTTGTTGATAGCAATGAAATGCACTAGAGCTGTTCTGTTCCTGTGATATAGATGTTATTATCCCTAGTGACTTCATTGATGCACTCCCAGTTAGCCACTAATTCACAGAGGATGGCAGAAAGGAAAGGGAAAGCTAATATCAGGACAAAAAAAAGATGGCGCCAGCTTCATAAATAGCTGGAGTAGAATGGCCTGCACCAGGAACAATGTAAGGGAGCAGTTACAGGTCTTTTGAGCTTTTAGCAAGCATTAGCTGAAAAAAGTAACTCGGTTTCTGGGACAGAAGACTTTACCTCTGCTTTAACTACCAAAAGTTTATTACTGCACCAAACCTTTCATACAACCTCTAAATGATGCATTTTGGGAATGTGGCCTTTCCAACATACTTTGTGCTTAAAGGTGTCTCTATTTCCCATCGCAGAAAGTTGGGAGGTATGAATATAACTTGGCAATGAAAAGTTGTCACAAAATAAGTTCTAACATTTGGATTTCATCTTGTTTTCATGTTAAGTGCTGACTACCATAACATTTTTGCCTGTTGTATAAAGTGGAAAACGTCACATGCATCAAAAAAGTTCAGACATTCACAACAAGTCTGAAATGGCAAATTCAGTTATATTCCATAGAAACCTATGCTTTTTAGCCTAAATCCACCTCTCATTCACTCAAGACTCACTGTATGTTCTAATTTTTTGACCTCCAGCCACCATTATAAATACACATGAATGGAAGCGAATAGGGGGGGGTGCAGGATGCCTTGCTGGAAAATAATCAATGCCATTGCATGGCTGTGACTTTGGCTCTGAGGGAGACTCTTTAACTATCGGTAGTTACAATCCAAGTTTTTTGCCTTATCTGAATGCAAAATATCAAGACATCTTCCGCATCATGATTATAGTTTTGTCTTTGTTTACTTTACAGTGTCAATAATGTTCTGTGAGCTTTGTTAGATACTTTGGGCCAAATATATATGAATTTTTTTTGCTTCAGATAGAGCAGTTCTTAACACAATACTAAACTGAGTAGGTGTAACTGAGTAAATCTGATATATGTGTATTTCATGGATACAGTTGTACTGGAATTCAAATTTAACCGTCTGACTCATTCTTTCCGCTGGTCATCAAAGGGAGAATATTCAGGTATGAGAGTAATGGCCCGTACACATGATCCGAATATCGTACGACCGTTCTCGCTTAATGGTCGCAAGTAGAAATTGAATAGCTAAATAAAGTCACGAAAATTCTCGTACGACAGACAAAAAAATCGGAAGTGATGTCATGTGTTGTAATGCATTTGTATTGTATTTTCGGACGACAACTATACTGACTAAAAGAAAATCGTACGATCTGGAATCGTACGAGGAAATTTTTCGGGTATGTCCGATCGAATAATAACGGTCCTGACTGGCTGTCGAAAGCAGTGTACACACGATCCGAATATCGTACGATCCTTCCTCGGACGACCGTTTTCGTACGATATTCGGATCGTGTGTACGGGCCATTAGGAAGTTGAAGCCTTTGTCACTGTAGTTCATATATGCCATAGATAAAGCCTCTTTTGGGTTGGATGGTTCTGTTCCTTTCTTTGGGACATTGAATTATTTAATGAGTTATACTGTATGTGGCTTCTTTAAAATTTTTCTGGAAAACTTGGGATTAGAAATCTGACCATCAATACAATATTATATTATTGACCAACAATATTATTGCCAGTCATGAGTGAAATGGGTAATGACCAAAATCCCCTTCAAGTGATACTAAACACACACTGTTAATTGTAATTATTTAAATTAAAAAAAATCTAAGTACCTTTTTCCTAATCAATAGTCAGCTGTCACATGACCTAGCTCTTTCCCAGCCTGTCTGCTGGGAAACATAAGCAGGAGGAGCTTCTATCCCTCTACTGCTGGTCACATGTTCAAAATAATAAAAAAACAGCATTTGGAATACAAAGCAAAAATAAATAATTCATATCAATAAACTGTTTTAGAATGTCATACAAATATACCGTATATTTGAAATCAAATATTCATTTGTTTTATCAATAACTAGGGATGAGCCGAACACCCCCCGGTTCAGTTCGCAGCAGAACATGCAGTAGCCCCCCAAAGCACCTTGTCCCGATATTGATGGGGACAAGGGCCTCATCCCTACAACCCATGCTTGGTGGTTGTGGGGGTCTGCGGGCGGGGGGCTTATTGGAATCTGGAAGCCCCCTTTAACAAGGAGACCCCCAGATCCCAGCCCCCCCCGTTTGTAATGGTAACGGGTACATTGTACCTGTACCATTTGACAAAAAAAGTGTCAAAATGTTAAAAAAAAACAAGACACAACTTGGGACAAGTCCTTTATTAAAAAATAAAAAAATAAAAATGTCCCACAAAGTCCATTCATCTTCTTCCATGGCTCCGCCGACGGACCGAAAAAAAAAAAAAAACGCCACCGATCCGCCTCCATGTGAGGCACCCACATCTGACGCATCCTTGCAGGTGACAGTTCTTATATAACCGAGGGCGGGGCCACACAGTGGTGTACCTGGGTGACCCCGCCCCCCTCTGATGCACGGGGACCTCCTAATGGCTTCCTCGTGGCCTCAGAGGGGGGCGGGGCCACCCAGGTACATAAATGCCATGGAGGCGGATCGGTGGCG
This sequence comes from Aquarana catesbeiana, assembly GCF_042186555.1. Taxonomy (NCBI): domain Eukaryota; kingdom Metazoa; phylum Chordata; class Amphibia; order Anura; family Ranidae; genus Aquarana; species Aquarana catesbeiana. The sequence continues at coordinate 411,222,126 of NC_133325.1, forward strand.
GGTTTTTCTTTTTTCGGTCCGTCGGCGGAGCCATAGAAGAAGTTGAATGGACTTTGTCAGACATTTTTATTTTCTTATTTTTTAAAACAGGACTCGTCCCAAGATGTGTCTTGTTTTTTTTAACATTTTGCCCATTTTTTTGTGAAATGGTACGGGTACAATGTACCCATTACTATTTCAAACAGGGGTGGTGGAATTTGGGGGTCCCCTTGTCAAAGGGGCTTCCAGATTCCGATAAGCCGCCTGCCCGCAGACCCCCATAACCATCGTGCAAGGGTTGTGGGGATGAGGCCCTTGTCCCCATCAACATGGAGACAAGGTGCTTTGGGGGCTACCCCAAAGCACCCTCCTCATGTTGGGGGCATGTGGCCTGGTATGGTTCATGAGGGGGGTGCTCTCTCGTCACCCCCTCTTTTCCTGCGGCCAGCCAGGTTGCGTGCTCGGATAAGGGTCTGGTATTGATTTTTGGTGGGGACCCCCACGCCTGAAGAGTCTGGTATGGATTTTGAGGACGACTCCTACGCCATTTTTTTTTTTAAATTTGGCACAGGTCTCCCCTTAATATCCATACCAGACATGAAGGGCCTGGTAATGGACTAGGAGGATCCCATGCCGTTTTTTTCAATGACTTTTATCTGTATTGCCGGGACCCGACAATTCATTATAGCTGCTAGTACTTTTAAATGACTTTGTTTCCTTTAGAAATGTCATTTTGTGCAGGGACTGTTCTAAACACGGGAAAAATGCACCACTTTAGCATATAAGCCTTTAAAATGAACACTTTTGATTTTTCATGTTAATGTCCCATAGACTTTAACGGTGTTCCGGCGGCTTTCAAATTTGCCCCAAACACTGCATATTGTTCAGTGCTCACAGAACATCCGAACAACCAAAGTTTGGCCCGAACTCATGCTCGGGCCAAACCATTCGCCCATCCCTATCAATAACATAGTATGGGCAGATTTCTGACAGTTAGAGGCTATACACCTCTGTGTCATGTCTCTCCAGCCTGTGTCTTAGAATAACAGGGAAGTGAAGCCTCCATCAATCTACATGTAATATGTTTTGTGTTTAGCTGGTTACTGGGCATGGAGTGGGGGGGGGGTTGTTATTTACCACTGTGTATACGTCCACATGTGTGGCTTTCTAGTCACATGGGCTGCTCAGATGTGATAGGGAGGAAATGCTCAGCATAGAAACCCACTGAAAACTAACCACGTGCAGAGTTGCCACCACAGCTGCAAAATCCCTAGATGAAATGGGGACATGGACAGAAGGTGGAGATAGAAAGCAGCAGGATTAACTAGGCTTCTTGCAGAATACAGAAAACAAATCTCATAGTCACAGAGTGCGTATGAACAGCAGGTAATACACCAATCATTGATAGTTTTTATGATGTGGGTTTTGTGACACTTTAAGTTAGCAGAGCTTGTTTTTTTTATGGTAGGCCAGTTTTTTGACAGATCTTTCCAATTAGGTCAATTGTTTGTATGGAAAAAAACTCAAACTAAGTGGTTCTATAAAAGCAGCTTTCAATAGTTAGAGGGCTTTATCCATCTCTTGCCCAGACTGTTACTTTTCAATTAGCATTGCACTCAGAGATCTTTCATGATAAATATATGTTGTGCTAAGTAACGTGTCAAGTCTAATTAGTGTATTAGACTTTTTTTTCTTTGGTGCAGGCATACTTCAAATTGCTGCAATTTTGTTTCTCTTAAGCTTCACACCATCTCACATATATTGTGTCCTTCGGTATTTAACTTATTTCACAAGTTACTGAATTTTAGTTGAACTTGATGTGTTTTGTTCCTCAACTTTGATGCTGCCAAACTTCTAACGTCTCTGTGTACTTGAAGTAGTGTGAATCTCCTAGAAGTGTAGTTCATGCTTTTCAAAAAGGCCTTAGGGTATAAAAGCAACTAGAGTTTGTCTGAACTTACCAGTATGTTCCATAGGCACACGCTATAGTAGGTGGTTAATGAGTGAATCTAGCAGGGCTCATAGAGAGAGCTCCTCAGTAAAGGAGCCAGGATAAATGTGTTCTGGATGGAGTTGTGTGTTTATTTTCTCTTACTGCACTCTTGAAAGTGCTCTGTTAAATGATAAATGGCCATTAAAATAAAGTGCTTTTTTTCTTTATGCCCCGTGCTCTGACCTAACCAAACCCACCTCCCTCTCCACAGAGGCATACTTACCTAGATCTGAAGGCCATTGTTCCATTGTTAGTTTACATTCAGCATTTTCATAGTCTTCACTGTCATGGCTGCACCTGCACATTATTGCCCCATAGATTTCTATGGGGCTGTGTCCTGAGGCCGGAGATGATCAGAGACGGTCCAATAGGAGTCTATGGGTCTGTTATGCACAGACGTTGCCAGAACAGTAAAGATTTCAGCTCTGGATTTAAACAAACAGTGGAACCACATCCAAAGGAAGAGGTGAGTATACACTTGTGAGGGAGGTCAGGTCAAGTTATGTCAGGGGAAGGGACAAAAAAGGGATTAATGCATTTTGTTTAAAATTGCACTTATTTTTTTAAAAGCAAATTTTTTAGGTTGAAATGCATTTCCTAAATAAAATACTAACAGCCAGCACCAAAAATGATGAAAAATATGTAACACCATGAAAAACATTTTTCTTTCATTTTGGATACAGTGAGGAAAGGTTACAATGTCTACCAATTTTTTTTTAGTTTCAATCATTTTTATTAAAGTTAAAGTAAAACAAACCAAATAACTAGACAAGTTCACACTTACATAGTATACGAGAATAACTGGTTGAACCCCCAGTGTAAAACTGAGGTACTTGTAAGAGATACATATGTACATGCAGAATGCAGTATGCAGAATGTAGGAAGTACACTCAACATTGTGAATTTGAGTGGGAGGGAAGGGATAGGAAATTGTTAGGGGGAGATAAGGAGGGGAAGGGAGACAGTCATATTATAACATAAGCAGCAGACAAGTATCAACTTGGGTACCAATTGTCATAATTATTCTACTTACAATTAGATTATCATACAAAACCGTACAATTAGGATTTTGTAAGCATATAGCCCACGTCTTAGTAAACTTAACATGAGAAGAGGATCTAATAGCGAACCACCTTTCCATTTCACATTGATAGTTGAGATCTGAGATTAGAGAGTGAGGGAACTATATCCGATTCTAGAGTCTAATGATATTCATAGTTACATAGTTACATAGTAGGTGAGGTTGAAAAAAGACACAAGTCCATCAAGTCCAACCTATGTGTGATTATGTGTCAGTATTACATTGTATATCCCTGTATGTTGTGGTCATTCAGGTGCTTATCTCATAGTTTCTTGAAGCTATCGATGCTCCCCGCTGAGACCACCGCCTGTGGAAGGGAATTCCACATCCTTGCCGCTCTTACAGTAAAGAACCCTCTACGTAGTTTAAGGTTAAACATCTTTTCTTCTAATTTTAATGAGTGGCCACGAGTCTTGTTAAACTCTCTTCTGCGAAAAAGTTTTATTTCTATTGTAGGGTCACCAATACGGTATTTGTATATTGAAATCATATCCCCTCTCAAGTGTCTCTTCTCCAGAGAGAATAAGTTCAGTGCTCGCAAGCTATCTTCATAACTAAGATCCTCCAGACCCCTTATTAGCTTTGTTGCCCTTCTTTGTACTTGCGCCATTTCTAGTACATCCTTCCTGAGGACTGGTGCCCAGAACTGGACAGCATACTCTAGGTGCGGCCGGATCAGAGTCTTGTAGAGTGGGAGAATTATTGTTTTATCTCTGGAGTTGATCCCCTTTTTAATGCATGCCAATATTCTGTTTGCTTTGTTAGCAGCAGCTTGGCATTGCATGCCATTGCTGAGCCTATCATCTACTAGGACCCCCAGGTCCTTTTCCGTCCTAGATTCCCCCAGAGGTTCCCCCCCAGTGTATAGATTGCATTCATATTTTTGCCACCCAAATGCATTATTTTACATTTTTCTACATTGAACTTCATTTGCCATGTAGTTGCCCACCCCATTAATTTGTTCAGATCTTCTTGAAAGGTTTCCACATCCCGCGGAGAAGTTATTGCCCTGCTTAGCTTCGTATCATCTGCAAATACAGAGATTGAACTGTTTATCCCATCCTCCAGGTCGTTTATGAACAAATTAAATAGGATTGGTCCCAACACAGAACCCTGAGGAACCCCACTACCCACCCCTGACCATTCCGAGTACTCCCCATTTATCACCACCCTCTGAACTCGCCCTTGTAGCCAGTTTTCAATCCATGTAGTAGATTTGTTTGGCAAGAACAATTCTTCATGAATCATTGCTGATTACAGCTAATGATACCGTTCTCATTACTAAAATCTTGTATATAGTCCCTTATCATCCCCTCCAAGAGTTTACATATTATTGATGTTAGGCTAACTGGTCTGTAATTCCCAGGGATGTATTTTGGGCCCTTGTTAAATATTGGTGCTACATTGGCTTTTTTCCAATCAGCTGGTACCATTCCAGTCAGTAGACTGTCAGTAAAAATTAGGAACAACGGTTCATTAGGGACATTTTTGCTGCATATAGCAGGTGTATAACAATTGTTCCGGAACTGGTTGGGAATTGTTCCACACCCAAATAAGGTAAAGCTAGCTTGGGATCTGGTCTAGTTACTTTGCCCGAGATCTCAGATATTAATGTGAAGACTTTGTTCCAAAACAATTTAATTGATTTGCGTTACCACAGGACATGCATTAGGGAGCCTGTTTCACTGCAGGTTCTCCAACAGTGCAGTGAGTGGGTAGGGTACATATTTGAGAGCTTAACAGGGGTAAGGTACCATTGGTGGAGAATTTTCAAGTATGCTTCCCAGTGATTGGCACAGTGAGATGCTTTAATTGAGGATATAAAAGCCCTTTGCCACATTAGTTCTGAAATAGTCTGATCTAGGATTGCATCCCACTCGGAGGGGGTTTTGGTCGGAAGGGTTTTATGGATAAAGTGGAATAAAACAGGAATATTCCTTTACTTGAGTTGGTATACCTAGCTGTTGGTTTTACCTGGTTGTTGGTATAGAAAAATTGGTAAGGGAATAATGGAAGAGTAGTCTCAGGGGAGAATGTCTATGAATTTTTAACTGCTGACCAAATCTTTGCTATAGAAATTTCTCCTACCTTCCTGTCATGGTGGTCACTGCCACTGTGGATGGACCACTAAAAATCTGAGCAGTAGAGATACAGATTACAATAAATATCCTACAACCTTTTAATCCAACCCCACTTGTTGAAAAAGGTTTTATTGCATGTGTTCCCTTTAGAGAGATTTCCTGTCTTGGTGAGACCACCTACATTGAGAGATCAAAGAATGGAAGTGAATCCCCCCAGTGCGGACTCAGACAGCCATAAAAGGTGTCATAAGAATCCTTCCCTAGTCTATTCAACACAGCATAAAAAAGTTTGGGCTGGATTTCTACTTCTAGACATCAAACGTGTCTCTGTGGATGGTGTCTACATTATGCATATAACCTTGCTAGTGTTAGACATGCTTTGAATCAGCTAGGATCAAGAGGTCTCTGTGGGAAATACCCTTGATTTTTCATGTCTTAATTTTATAAGAATGTCCTAAATATTTCTTTCAATGAACTTCTTACCACTACTCCTCATTTGCGAGTTAATATCTTCATTCTCAGTTTTTTTTTATCTGCACCAATAAAACAAAACTTGATTTAGTTTGTACTTTTAAGCAATGTATAGTACAGGCAACAGTTAAAGCTGGTAACATAAGAATAGTACTTTTTATCTGCCAGTTCTTATAGTTTGATCAGCATGTAGAAAAAATGTAAATTTCTTGACCCAATGTACATCTGCTAAGATGAAAGGATCTACAGTCTAACAAGCACTGATTTAGTATAGTTAGCCAGATGAAGGCTGGTGGAAAAACATTGCATGTTTCAGACCCAAAAGTAAAAATGTAATAGATTGCTGTTTACCATTCGCTAAATGTGGTAGCTGCATTAGCTTTCTTTTTTTTAAACTCTTTTTCCTTTATTTTCACCTGGCGAACCAGTAAAGCTACAAAATAAAGGTGTGATGTGCTACAGTGATTGGTATTAAAAATACTGAAAAAAATTATAAATAAATAAACCGTCCAGAAAAATCGGTCTCTCAAATGGACCATAATGGTCAAATGGCAAACTCCATTATTCAACTGTGGATAAGGTTATCCAATAATTTCACCAAGTGAACACGCCACCACCACAATAGGTTGGACTCTTACCAGAGAGCCTGGACCCATTATTAATATGTCCCGTTAGGGGTCATCAGCAGGGGATATACAAAGAAACCACGTCAGGAACAGCTCCAGAGCATCCAGGGGACTCCACCCAAATGACGATCGTGTAGTCAGATCCAAATAAAACGTAACACAATAGATAGTGTAAAACCTCTTAATGGTTGCATAAAATATGAAGTATTGAACTTACACGCATCCATAGTAAAAACAGCATTGCATGGTAAAAAACATGTTCTGAGCTGTATGTTCCTGTATGTTCCTGTTATCCCGCATTTTACATGTTTGGATTTTCTGTGGCGTCTACCTTCCTTTTTTACCATGCCATGCTGTTTTTACTATGGATACGTGTAAGTGCAATACATCGTATTAAACGCAACCCTTAAGAGGTTTTACACTATCCAGCGTTTTATGTTTTATTTGGATCTGACTACACGATCGTCATTTGGGTGCAGTCTCCTGGATGCTCTGGAGCTGTTCCTGACGTGGTTTCTTTGTATATCCGCTGCTGAAGACCCCTACCAGGACATATTTATTAAGCCTGTTTGACCCTTCGTAATAAAGGGTCCAGGCTCTCTGGTAAGAGTCCAACCTATTGTGGTGGTGGTGGCGTGTTCACTTGGTGAAGGGATTGGATAACCTTATACACAGTTGAATAATAGAGTTTACCATTTGACCATTATGGTCCATTTGAGAGACTGATTTTTCTGGACTGTTTATTTATTTATAATTTTTTTCAGTATTTTTAATACCAATCACTGTAGCGCAACACACCTTTATTATGTTTCTTGTTTTTTGTGGTAATATCTCACATTTGTGGTGCTGCTTTTTTCACGCTGAATTATCTTTTCACATTATTTTTGTATTTATTTTCAAACCAGTAAAGATGGCCATTGACACACCAGTATTTTCGTTAAGCCTGAATTCACATTTAATCGACTACTCTCCTGCTGTGCCTATTGCATTCTGTCAGCTGGCACTGCCGGCAGTCAAAATACACAGACAGGGCCTGCAGCTGATTGGACACAGGCTATGTACAGTTGACAATTTTTCTAACAAAGGATGTCGGGTGGGAGGATGTTATCAGGGCCACCCACGGTGTAAATTTCAGCAGGCTCACCAGGATCTGGTTTTAAATTTGCCCCATATATGGCCTGTTTTAGTCTGTTATTTTTCCAATTTATTGAACAGAACAAGCTATGTAGCAAAGGTGGCAGTTAAAAGTTTGAAACAAACAATGTAACCCTGACAGGGGTGCTTACAATGGTCAACTTGTATAAATTTGTGCAAAATCTTTATCCCAAACAGATTTTTTTTCTGTAACTGCTTAAAAAATTAAGCTAAAAAATGTATATATTGGGGACGTTTGGCCTGCCAAAGGTTTTCTATTTATGCCCATCCTGTTTTGAGATATACATAGCACGCACAGCACAGCCAGCCTGATGACCTGTCATTTTAAACACTGTAGGTCACCACAACCCTTACCCCACCCCCCGCCTATGACTGCTATGACTGAACAGTAAATCAGCCATAGCCGACTGCTGATGCGCGCAGTACTATCTCCTATATCTTCTATCAGCATGCTTCTTGACAGTACATGTACATGCCACACACCTGATTGGCCCAAGTACTGCACCCCTTCACCTAGTCAGGGCATTATAAGAAAATGAGGTCAAGTCAAAGTCAGGTTTTTACACTAGTTGAATGTATACGTTTAACTATGTTTTTCAATAATTCAATAAGTTATAAATGCTTAGATTGGTGTTTTTTTCATATCTGCCCAGAGTTTGCTTTGTGACAGATTTATTATGTATGTTTTACCATGTATTATGTTATTTAGAATTCCTTAATGCATGCATACATTAACATATTTCTTATTGAATGAAGCATCTGAGGAGTTACTAAAGCAGTCGGGGGGTTATTTCCCCTATAAGGGCTTAAATGCTTTTAGTGTAATTTGTGTCGTGTTAATTGAACTGTTATATTGACGTCTGCCTAAATGCCATAAGTGGTCTTTTTCAGCACTTACTGTGGTGTTCTGACCATTTCTTCATTTATAAAGAAGCCTCTGTGGGGTTTGATTTATTACTGTGACTCATACTGGGGTGAAATATTATAGGACAGTTGCCTGCCTAATTAATATGTGCTATTTAATTAAAGTCCTGCTTTCCTATGGTCTATGTTCTTCCAAGGGCTGTATGGGAGTTGACAGCTGCTTCTGGTGGAATTAATACCAGCATTCATACAGTTTTGTGGCTAATTTCATAAATATTGCAGAACCAAATTAGTTATAGCATATAAGTCAAATACATTTCATTAAAATTACAATTACTGCTTTTACAAAACACCAGGCGAATGCAGGCATTTTTGGAACTAATGTCAAAATGTTCTCTTTTTCTGTTACTGTGGCACACTAAGCTAGGCAATATAAATATTTGTTTGCCGATGATGACATGTAATTGCTACATTCTATGTAACTGTCCCGCTCTTTGACACAGCATTCACTCTGCTCTGTTCATCAGCGACAGATGCTAACGATTTTACATTCGGCCACGTGATCCCCATGTATAATGTTTCTCTCAATTGTAGCTTCTAATGCATTAAAATGGTCTGTGAATGGAGACAGAATGATATTTCCTTGTTCGTGCAGCTAGGAATGCAGATTGCATAAAAAAAAAAAAAATAAGCCAGTGTGTCTCACAGCAGTCAATTAGACTCAAATACATTGAAGAAAATCACATTTTTATTTTAGGCACGCAACTGCTTGCTGGTGTTCATTCAGATGCTGGAACATACACTCTTATAGAAAACAAAAACATTGTATCCACACAGTAAATATCGTGAGAATACAATTTGATTGTCCCCTCACAACTGATGTGCTATCTTAAGTGCTTAAAGTGATTGCAAAGGCAGAAGGTTTTTATCTTAATGAATTCTGTGTGCAGCAGCCCTCCTCAGCCCCCCTAATACTTATCTGAGGTCCATCTAGATCCAGCGATGTTGCAGGAGTGTCTCGGCTGCCCGGGACTCCCCTCCTCATGGCTGAGAAAGCAGCGCAGTGCCATTGGCTCCCACTGCTGTCAATCAAGGTCAGTCAGCCAATGAGAAGAGAAAGTGGGCGGGGCCATGCAGCTGCTCCATGACTGAATGGACACAGGGAGCTGTGCCTCAGCTAGGGTGCCCCCATAGCAAGCTGCTTGCTGTGGGGGCATTTAACAGGAGGGAGGGGCCAGGAGCACTGAAGAGGGACCTGAGAAAAGGAAGATCGGGGGTTGCTCTGTGCAAATCCACTGCAACAGACCAGGTAAGTATAGCATGTTTGTTATTTTTAACTAAATAAAAATAAGACTTTACAATCACTTTAAAGCGGGGTTCCACTCAAATTTTTAACTTAATCTTACTCCCTTCAGTTAATTGCATAGATGTTCAAATGCCACACGAACATTTTTTTTATCACTGTAATTACCTTTATATTGTACTTTATTGTGGCAATTCCTGTCTCTCCTCCCACGGGAGTAGGCGTGTTTATTGCCTTTCCCCGGCGCCGCACTGTCTCCTGGGAGCTTAGTGTCAGGCTTCCCAAGACTCAGTGCGGGAACAATGATCATGCGCGTGAACAAGCTGTGAATGAACAGCATTCACCGCATCCAGGAAATCAATGCTTGTGGGCTTCACATGCCCACAAGCAAGATGGAAACAGCCAGCATCACATTTTTTAAGTTATTCTTCAGTACGAAAAAAGACAGAGGCGGAAATATTACACCCAAACTGTGTGTATTATTTTGGGATTAGCAAAGTGTCTCAATGACCTAAAAAAAAAAAAAAAAAAAGATTGGTCACCGGACTCCCACTTTAAGCTAAGGTAAAACATGTCTCAACTACATCTGTAGCCATGCTCACATTATTTCAATGTTTATTTAGCCATTAAGTCTTACCTAAATTATGGGTTTCCTTATCTTTACAATTTTGGCCTTTTAGTCCCCTTGCAGTTTGATTGTGGTGTGAAAGTTATGCCCTGCTTGCTAATATGCCCTCCTAATTGATTAATTGCCAGATTCCATCCACACCCAACACAGTATATAACAAGGCTTTCTTTACGGGGGAGCACATACAGGGGGCTGCACATACAGGGGTTCTTCCAAAGAAGTGGCATTCTTAAAATAAGTGGCACTTCTGCTCTTGCACTTCAGCGATTTGCACAAAGCAAACCATAGCAGATTGCAGGTGATCTCATTTTCATATTATCTCTCCTTCTCTGAAACATGCACTCTTTACCTCTCCTCCTCTTCACAATTGCAGCCTCTCTCCTCAAGCTCTCTTTTCTACATCCCTCTGCTCCACCACACAATCTGTACATATCACCCTCACTTCTCCCCTCCCCCTATTACTGCACTCATCACCTCTTTCTAACTCTAAGCCCACTTGCTAACATACCCCCCCAGGATACTGAAGCACGTCCCCTCATACAAATCATATTCTCATATTACCTCCCTCACTCTTCTGCTTCTCCTAATCACTGGAGATATTTCCCCAAACCCTGGGCCTCCCTTATTTAACTGTACCCAACACACCCATCACCATCACCCTACATCCTCTGGCAGTAGTCGCAATCTACACAATTTAGTCTCCATTCCTCTTCTTGCCAACACCAGCCTCCCTCTTTCCTGCGCCCTCTGGAACGCCCGCTCTGTCTGCAATAAACTCACTGCTGTTCATGACCTCTTTGTCACTAATTCCTTCAATCTACTTGCTCTCACCGAAACCTGGCTCCACGAATATGACACCCCTTCTCTTGCTTCCCTCTCCCAGGGTGGCCTTCACTGGACTCACTCCCCTAGGCCTAATGGACGCAAGGGAGGTGGAGTGGGATTCCTCCTATCCCCCCAGAGCACCTTCCAGGTTATTCACCCTCCTCCCTCTTTTTCCCTCTCATCATTCGAAGCCCACTGTATACGTCTATTCTCTCCTACTTCCCTAAGAATTGCTGTGATCTACCGGCCCCCTGGACCATTATCGACTTTCCTTGATGAGTTTTCTGCCTGGCTACCCTACTTTCTCTCTTTGGAAATTCCCACAATCCTTCTGGGTGATTTCAACATCTCTGCTAATACAAACACTCCTGCTACTTCTAAACTTCTTAGTCTAACCTCTTCATTTGACCTGAAGCAATGGGTACAGGCTTCTACTCACTCTGATGGCAATACCCTTGACCTTGTATTCTCCTACCTATGCACTCCATGCAACTTCTCAAACAATCCTTTTCCTCTCTCCGACCACCATCTTATTAGTTTCTCTCTCCCCCTGTCTTCCACCACCTTTCCATCCAATCGCCTAACCATCACCCGTAGAAACTTTCGCAACTTCAACTCCTCTCTCCTCTATTCTGCTACTGACCACCTCTATGACAAAATCTCTCCCCTGTCCTGCCCCAACCAAGCCACGTCCATCTACAATAAATCTCTGTCCACCACCCTGGACAAGCTCGCTCCCCTCACTACACGCAGAATCAGGCCTCGACCCCTACAACCCTGGCAAACAGATGACACCAAAAGTCTCAAAAAACGTAGTCGTGCTCTTGAGCGTCTGTGGCACAAGACTAAGTCTCTCAAAGACTTCAATCAATACAAATCTGCGCTCCAAAAATACTATTCTTTCCTCCACACTGCCAAGCAAACCTATTTTACAACTCTTATTAACACCTTCTCATCCAATCCCCGTAAACTCTTCTCTACCTTCAACTCTCTACTTTGTCCTCCACCGCCTCCACCCACTGACTCACTCACTGCCCAGGAGATTGCTAATCACTTCAAAAACAAGATTGATACAAACCGTGATGAAATCTCCATTCTACAGGTATCTCCCCCAGCTAAGACCCCATGTCAACAGGTACAACTGACACTCCCCCTATTCAAATCTGCTACTACAGATGAAGTTTCTAAACTCCTTTCTATCGCCCACCTAACCACCTGTCCCCTGGACCCTATTCCCTCTCAAATGCTACGGTCACCCTCTGACCCCATCCTTCACTCTCTAACCCACATCTTCAATCTCTCCCTCACCTCTGGCATCTTCCCCGACGCTCTAAAACATGCACTGGTCACCCCCATACTCAAAAAGCCGTCCTTGGACCCTACCAATCTTAACAACCTACGCCCTATCTCCTTGCTCCCCTTTTCCTCTAAACTCCTTGAACGCCTGGTTTACAACCAACTGAGTGACCACCTCATTAAAAACAACCTTCTTGATCCCCTTCAATCTGGATTCCGCCCTCAACACTCCACAGAAACTGCTCTTTTAAAACTCACAAATGACCTACTAACTGCAAAAACCAATGGACACTATTCTGTACTCCTACTTCTGGATCTTTCAGCTGCCTTTGACACGGTTGACCACCCCCTCCTCCTCAAAAAACTTTACTCCCTCGGTCTCCGTGACTGTGCTCTTCAGTGGCTCTCATCCTACCTATCCCAACGCACCTTGAGTGTCACTTACAATTCTACTTCCTCCACTCCTCTTCCCTTCTCTGTCGGGGTCCCCCAAGGTTCTGTTCTTGGACCTCTTTTATTTTCAATCTACACCTCTTCCCTGGGTCAGCTGATAGCCTCTCACGGCTTTCAATATCATTTCTATGCTGATGACACGCAAATCTATCTCTCCACCCCTCAACTCACTCCATCAGTCTCTTCACGCATCACTAACTTACTAACCGACATATCTGTATGGATGTCACACCACTTCCTCAAACTCAACTTGTCCAAAACTGAGCTTATAATATTTCCTCCCCCACGTGCCTCTTCCCCTGACTTCTCTGTCAAGAGCAATGGCACAACCATCCACCCGTCCCCACATGTCAGGGTGCTAGGTGTTATCCTGGATTCTGAACTCTCCTTTCAGCCCCACATCCAATCACTTTCCAAAGCTTGCCGCCTCAACCTCCGCAACATCTCTAAACTACATCCCTTTCTAACCAATGAAACCACAAAGCTCCTGATTCACTCCCTGGTTATCTCTCGCCTTGACTACTGCAACTCACTCCTCATTGGCTTACCTTTAAACAGACTATCCCCCCTACAGTCCATCATGAATGCTGTTGCCAGACTTATCCACCTTACAAACTGCTCAGTGTCTGCTACCCCTCTCTGCCAATCCCTCCATTGGCTGCCACTCGCCCAACTAATTAAATTCAAAATACTAACAATAAGTTACAAAGCCATCCACAACTCTGCCCCCAGCTACATCACTAACCTAGTCTCAAAATACCAACCTAATCGCCATCTCCGTTCCTCCCAAGACCTCCTGCTCTCTAGCTCCCTCATCACCTCCTCCCATATCCGCCTCCGGGACTTCTCCCGAGCCTCGCCCATCCTCTGAAATTCCCTACCCCAATCTGTCAGACTGTCTCCAAATTTATCCACTTTTAGGCGATCCCTGAAAACTTTCCTCTTCAGAGAAGCCTATCCTGCCTCCATCTAACAACTGCACTATTTTCTCCATTAGCTCATCCCCCACAGCTATTACCCTTTTGTATAACTTGACCCTCCCTCCTAGATTGTAAGCTCTAATGAGCAGGGCCCTCTGATTCCTCCTGTATTGAATTGTATTGTACTTGCATTGTCTGCCCTAATGTTGTAAAGCGCTGCGTAAACTGTCGGCGCTATATAAATACTGTATGATAATAATAATAATAATAACATATTCAGTTGTCCCCCTTTCTTGCTACTTCAAGTACACATTGGGGTTGATTTACTAAAGGCACATTGCAGTTGCCCTCTGCAAGTGCAGTTGCTCCAGAGCTTAGTAAATGAGCTAAGGCTTCACTTTGCAAAGAATACCCTATCACGTGCAAGGAAAAATTAAAAAAAAACAGCATTTTTGCTTGCACATAATTGGATTATGGAAGTCAGCAGAGCTTCTGCTTATTTACTAAGCTCTGGAGCAACTGCACTTTCAGAGTGCAACTGCACTCTGCAAAGTGCACAGTCTTTTTGCTTTTAGTAAATTAACCCCACTATATCTGGTCCTCCACAGTACAAAGAACATGGAAGTACAATTATTTTAGTAAATATAAACTGCTTAATATATTTTCTCATCAGCGGTTTATAGCAGTCTTGTGACTTCTATCAGTGTCAGACTGAGCACTGGTTAAAGCATGTAGGAGGAGTTTTCATTCTCCTCTGACTATCCTATGAGGCTGCATGACCCCTAACTTTCTGTCTGGACAGTGCTGATTGGCCCTGTATTGATCACATGCACCCTCCCCAAAAAAAAGAAAACTCTCTAGCAATACACACCAAACTAAGCATGTACAGAGTACTTCCTATGGCTCTGTTCTATCAGCAGATGGATTTGGGACAGTAAAAGACAGGGAGGATCAGAGAAGACAGGATTAAACAGTCTTTTTACACAATTCAGAGGATTAACCCCTTGGGTTCCACAGTGAGTAGAACAAGCATGCTTTACTGCATATACAGAATGATTTTACTGTTGTGGGTTTAGTAACACTTTAAATAAGACCTTATAAGACTTTAAAGAAATAAATTTGGGCCTTCCAGATATTCACAGGTTCTTGACCTATCTAGGTATCAGGTTCTTTTGGAAGGGGAGATAGTATTTAAGAAGAAATGTATCTTCTTGCATTGATACGGGGGAGCGCACCAACAGCTGTACCTCTGCTCCCACGGGAAACCATTCACATACACATGTCCTCAATCATCACCTTTCAACAGCATAGGCAGACATAATAATGCCTGTCTTTTTAGGTAAATCTGCCAATATACTGCCACCCTATCAGGTCTCCAGATTAAATATATATACAGTGGGGACAGAAAGTATTCAGACCCCTTTAAATTTTTCACTCTTTGTTATATTGCAGCTATTTGCTAAAATCATTTAAGTTCATTTTTTTCCTCATTAATGTAGACACAGCGGCCCATATTGACAGAAAAACACAGAATTGTTGACATTTTTGCAGATTTATAAAAAAAGAAAAACTGAAATATCATATCGTCGTAAGTATTCAGACCTTTTACTCAGTATTTAGTAGAAGCACCCCTTTGATCTAATACAACCATGAGTCGTTTTGGGAGAGATGCAACAAGTTTTTCACACCTAGATTTGGGGATCCTCTGCCATTCCTCCTTGCAGATCCTCTACAGTTCTGTCAAGTTGGATGGTAAACGTTGGTGGACAGCCATTTTTAGGTCTCTCCAGAGATGCTCAATTGGGTTTAAGTCAGGGCTCTGGCTAGGCCATTCAAGAACAGTCATGGAGTTGTCGTGAAGCCACGCATTCATTATTTTAGCTGTGTGCTTAGGGTCATTGTCTTGCTGGAAGGTAAACCCTTGACCCAGTCTGAGGTCCTGAGCACTCTGGAGAAGGTTTTCGTCCAGGATATCCCTGTACTTGGCTGCATTCATCTTTCCCTCGATTGCAACCAGTCGTCCTGTCCCTGCAGCTGAAAAACACCCCCACAGCATGATGCTGCCACCACCATGCTTCACTGTTGGGACTGTATTGGACAGGTGATGAGCAGTGCCTGGTTTTCTCTGCATATACCACTTAGAATTAAGGCCAAAAAGTTCTATCTTGGTCTGCCAGCAACTGCAATGCAAGTGGTATGAATGGGCCATCAGGACTGGAATGTTTGGGAATTTAAAGAGGAAATGATCTCTGGAAACTGTGTGCCAATAAAGTAGAAGGCAGATGACAAAGTACTAATCACTAGTTTCTTGTAGCTTTCAGGTCACATCGTGATGTCCCCACAGCTGATCATTCCTCAATTAACGACTTAACATGCCTTGTTCTGTACTGTCTTTGATGAAGTGGCCATCTTGGTAGAGGTAGAGTTTTAATTTGTCATATCAAAGCCTTCAGCAAGGAAAACATTGAGCTGCACATTAATGACTTGACCAAATCACACTCCAAATCGCCTAAGCTTAGCAGTCTGATACAGCAGTGCTTTAAATCTCACACTCATAGCTATGGGGCTGCAGGAACAAGAGAGCCTAAGCATACTCACATACTAGGAAGTGTACTGTTTTTTCAGGAGGTTTCCATTTTAATATTCATGGCAGGCATTTTAAGAGCGGTTATGAGGCTTTTAAAAAAACACTGCTTAGATGTTGCTTAAACACAAGGTATTGATGCAAATGTCCCGAGTCCCTAGGATGTTTCATGCTTCAATGCTCATGATTCTTATTATTTTTGAGGCATATGTATTATGGTAAGTATTATCTATGGCAAGATGATGGTTCACATTTTGCATCAAAACAGGACAAGACCATAGTTACACATTTTCAAAGCAGCCGTGGACTTCTCAATGATAACCTTGTTGGGGTTTGTTCAGTCTATAAATGTGCTGATTCTTTGGACAAGCTTGCACCAAGCTCACACAAATTGTTTGCTACCGCCACGACACAGCTTGTTTTCACTAATGCACCAATAAATGCATCATTTATTTTCCACAGCTGTGTAAAAGACCTACATCTATATCCTTTATATATCAGCCGCAGCTGATAATGAGATAATCTGCATATAATTACAATTTGTTGCCTCCTTGTGAGCGGAAAATGTGTCAAATTTATTTTCTTTTTGACAGCATTATAGGCGCCAGTTAAGGTTTACCATTTGCCATTTATATCTAAGGTTCGGTAGCTATTAAAGCTCTGTCAAGGTCTTTTTTTAGAGATGATAATATTGCAAAGCCAATACTAATAATCATTTTTTACAGATTTTTTTTTTTTTTTTTTTCGTGTTTCTTCTTTAAGCTTCTAGGAATTACTACCTAGTTTATTGAGTAAAAAGTAAAGGTGCTTGTATGGTTGCAAAATTTTATGAAGAATGGAATTTTTTTTCTTATTACCAGAACAGGTTGAACTAAAGACTCGTATACACGATCGGATTTTCCGACGGAAAATGTGTGATGACAGGCTGTTGGCGGAAAATCCGACCATGTGTATGCTCCATCGGACAATTGTTGTCGGATTTTCCGCAGACAAATGTTGGATAGCAGGTTTTAAAATTTTCTGCGGAAAATGTGTGTTTTTTCCGAGCGTGTGCACACAAGTACATTGGACAAAAGTTCAAAGTACAAACACGCATGCTCGGAAGCAAGGACGACCCAGAAGCGGTCAGTCTTGTAAACTTGCGTTCGTAATGGAGAATTAACATTCGTGACGTGGCAAATTATGAAATCTCGAAATACATTGCGCACATTCTCTTCTTCTTTAATGGGATAATAATGAAGCTGCTTTGCTGGTGATACTGATGGGGTTATTGCAAACGAATTTTCAAAGGCTCTTTTTTTCTAGTGATATCAAGAATAATATTATCATGCTTTTTTCTTTTTTTGGGGGGGGGAAAGTTACCACAGCACCATTATCCCGTAGTTTTTAAGATCAAAGATACAACTATGATGGTGTCCCTTGTCAATTTTACATTGTATTTTTTTAAATGTAACTGCCTACTCCCAAACTGTCATTTGAAGTAAAACACATAGTCAAGTATTATTCTACACAAATTTTTTTATTGTGCATTAAAAAAACAAACAAATAAAATTAGATGTGCTATCTGCCAATAGAACTTAACCAAAAAGTGCATTCTATGCATCCAAAAATATAGAAAATATACCAAATCAAATCATTATTCAACCAAAAAAATAATGTTAAAACAATAACTCCAAGGCCAATAATAACACGTTATCTCCTCTGATTCCGCAACATGTCTGGTTGACGAACGGCCGTTCAGAAACGAAATGAAAAGGGCGAAATGAAAAGAGCGAATCAACACTCACCAAACTTCTACCAACACAAAATTAGCAGAAGGAGCCCAAAGGGTGGCGCTTAAGAGCTGAAAAACCACGTTCGTGTTTGTTGGCCCACAATTCCTTGCCGTTTGTATGCAAGACAAGTTTGGTCCAACGCCCTTCAGACAAAAGTCCACGGTTTTGTTGGCCAACAATCCGATCGTGTATATGAGGCTTTAGAGTTGCCACATCATCCCTTTAAACCCCAACACAACTGAATTGCACAGGTTTTGAGGCTAATTAAATGCAGATAAGGCAGCAAGTGAGTTTAATTATCACCTTAATCAGCCACAGAACCTGTGTAATTAATATGTGTTTGGTTTTACAGGGATGACGTGGCAACCCTAGTTGAACTGCCATATTAGTTCTGGGGCAATAGAATACAAAAGTTGGATTTCAATCTTCCTCCAATTCATGAATCAAGATTGATTGGAGCTAATGGACTTATAAAGTAGCATATACTTTACGATATTTCAGTGTCTTACCGTAGAACTATGGACAAAACTTTTTTTTTACATTTTGGATAGAGCAAGTAAATTTTATAACCCCTGTCGGATTTTTTTTTTCTTTTTTGCCATCTCTGTCCCTTTGGGGGGATTTCCCTTCACTTCCTGCCCCTTAGCCAAACAGGAAGTAAGAGGAAATCCCTGCAAATTAAAGGAATTCCTTAGGGACCCCCAAGTCACCAGATTTAGTGTCCTTATTGGAAGATTTCCCCTCTATCACTTTTCTGGGGACAACCTAAAATTTGGGATTTTCTTTTATTTTCATAGTCAATGATAATGGTGAACAGGACAAATAGAGAGGGTGAATCACCTTAATGGGGGCACAGACAGCAATAAAAACTGACAGGTGTTCTAATCCCTTTCCACTCCAAAACGTTTTGCCTTTAGGTATACTTTAGGCAGTCAGCTCATAAGCCAGAATTGTTATGCAATGCTACTTCAATGATATTGTGGAAATTGTAGCCTTCAGTTAGCATGCAAAGTGTCTCTGAAGCCAGTTTTTTTATTTGCTTTTGGACGGTGTGGTGAGGAGTTAGAATCGGAGTTAGTTTATTAATACCAGTTCAGAAAAAAGTCACCAGCACTATGGCAATATTCTTACCACATGATTATCGTTAAAACAATGTCACGTAAGTCAGAACAGCCATTGTGGTTGTTACAACCACCCATTTTTTACACTGGTAAACTGTAAGGCATTCAGCTGATATATGAACTTTATTAGAATTTTTTTTGTCTTAAAGGAGATTCACTTTGGAGAGATTTCCTCTCACTTCCTGATGTGTCTACAAGACAGGAAGTAAAAGGAAATCTCCATGGTGGGACACAGATGGTAAAAACAAAACCCATCAATTCCCTACCTAATTAAAATAATTAAAATAATAAGAAAGTTTGTCTTAAGATATAATTAAATTTCAAATTAAGTCCCCTTAGTGGAGTTCAGAGAGGGCTTTAGAAACAGCCTTTTAAGAAAGCATTCCATATTGAACTAGACATACTGTTTTATTGTTAGATTATTAAATAATACAATTCTGTTCCAGGTAATTTTGAAAGCATTCTATATTTATGACTGTGTATGGTTTATTTATAAAGCGCGATCATTGTATGCAGCTCTCTCAAACCTCTGGTTTACAAACAAGGGCAAAGTGCATAGTGTGATGAAAAATATATGAAACTTTAGCTAGCAAATGGTTCAGGAAGTTATAGTGCACAACTTAAGCAAGCACATCAAAGTGAGCCTTTGGTGATTCAGGGTAAGAAAAGACTTACTACTGTCGAGTTGAATCACAGTCTCTCTTGTCAGAAGTAGGGATAACTATTATATAAGCTACAAAATGGCAGAATAGTATAATACAAAGCTTATCAGTCCAAATTGCTGTATATGACCAAACTTTTGAAGAAAGTGGGGTCAATAATGTTGATAATGACAGCATGGCCAAAGCTACGTATGTAATTGTAGGACTAGCAAAATCATTACGGTTTTGAACTTTTTTTTCCATTTGTTGTTATGTTCTTTTCATAATTTCTGTTTTGTATGTGTTTTTTGTTTTTTTTCCTAAATTTTTTACTCTGTGTTGTTTTGTTAAAGCAAACTGAGGCTAAGGCAGGAAGTCTGCCAGATGCCAGGTATTGCCAATCCAATCCTGGGCACAGTTTTGGGGAGTCACATAATCCAGGACCAGGCTATACGAATTCTATTTTATTTTACTTATAAACAAGTGCCACAACCAATCCCATTAACTAAAGATTTTTGGCCCTTTAATCATCCACCCTTACCCACACATCAGGTTGCACCTGCATGATCTGCAGAGCAATAAATGAAACTGGTTTGGCACTGTGAAAGTCATGACATGAAAATCACACAACTGTTTTGAGACTGTAATGTGTAATCTACAACTGCAGTGATCAAAAAGTGAGCAGGAGACCTTAAATGTGGCCAAAATGGCAAAAACATTTCAATAGCAATATATGACATGATGTGGGGCTGTGACGTGTTACTGTATGTGAGATGTAGGGTTAATTGTGTAATGAAGAGTGTGGACATAGTGAAGCTATTTATTTAGTGAAATTTTTGGACCCTGGTCCCCTCTATCCCTAATGTGCGTCCTACTTGTCTACCTCTTTCTCTATGATCCCAACAATGCAAGGTGCACTGAAATTGTAGTGTAAAGAGCCCCCTTTGTACAGGAGCTGCCAACTGTCTACTTCCACCAGTTCCAAAAGGCTTATCTTCTATGCCACAACTATCGTTCTTTTTGAACCTATTGCAACAGACTGGATGGATTTTGGATGCATACCTAATTCTGCCCTTGTACTCTTGATTAGGGATGAGCTTCGAGTTCGAGTCGAACTCATGTTCGACTCGAACATTGGCTGTTCGCAAGTTCACCGAACAGCGAACAATTTGGGGTGTTCGCGGCAAATTCGAATGCCGCGGAACACCCTTTAAAAGTCTATGGGAGAAATCAAAAGTGCTAATTTTAAAGGCTAATATGCAAGTTATTGTCATAAAAAGTGTTTGGGGACCTGGGTCCTGCCCCAGGGGACATGGATCAATGCAAAAAAAAGTTTTAAAAACGGCCGTTTTTTCAGGAGCAGTGATTTTAATAATGCTTAAAGTCAAACAATAAAAGTGTAATATCCCTTTAAATTTCGTACCTGGGGGGTGTCTATAGTGTGCCTGTAAAGGGGCGCATGTTTCCTGTGTTTAGAACAGTCTGACAGCAAAATGACATTTTGAAGGAAAAAACTCATTTAAAACTACTCGCGGCTATTGCATTGCCGACAATACACATAGAAGTTCATTGATAAAAACGGCATGGGAATTCCCCAAAGGGGAACCCCGAACCAAAATTAAAAAAAAAAAATGACGTGGGAGTCCCCCTAAATTCCATACCAGGCCCTTCGGGTCTGGTATGGATATTAAGGGGAACCCCGGCCAAAATTAAAAAAAAAAATGACGTGGGGTTCCCCCTAAATTCCATACCAGACCCTTCAGGTCTGGTATGGATTTTAAGGGGAACCCCGCACCAAAAAAAAAAAAAAAAACGGCGTGGGGTCCCCCCAAAAATCCATACCAGACCCTTATCCGAGCACGCAACCTGACAGGCCGCAGGAAAAGAGGGGGGGACGAGAGTGCGGCCCCCCCTCCCTCCTGAACCGTACCAGGCCACATGCCCTCAACATTGGGAGGGTGCTTTGGGGTAGCCCCCCAAAACACCTTGTCCCCATGTTGATGAGGACAAGGGCCTCATCCCCACAACCCTGGCCGGTGGTTGTGGGGGTCTGCGGGCGGAGGGCTTATCGGAATCTGGAAGCCCCCTTTAACAAGGTGACCCCCAGATCCCGGCCCCCCCCCCTGTGTGAAATGGTAAGGGGGTACATAAGTACCCCTACCATTTCACGAAGAAAGTGTCAAAAATGTTAAAAATTACAAGAGACAGTTTTTGACAATTCCTTTTTTTAAATGCTTCTTCTTTCTTCTATCTTCCTTCATCTTCTGGTTCTTCTGGTTCTTCTGGCTCTTCTGGTTCTTCCTCCGGCGTTCTCGTCCAGCATCTCCTCCGCGGCGTCTTCTATCTTCTTCTCCTCGGGCCGCTCTGCACCCATGGCATGGGGGGGAGGCTCCCGCTCTTCTCTTCTTCTTTTCTTCTCTTCTTCTCTTCTTCTTTTCTTCTTTTCTTCTCCGGGCCGCTCCGCAATCCATGCTGGCATGGAGGGAGGCTCCCGCTGTGTGACGGCGCTCCTCGTCTGACAGTTCTTAAATAACGGGGGGGGCGGGGCCACCCGGTGACCCCGCCCCCCTCTGACGCACGGTGACTTGACGGGACTTCCCTGTGACGTCACGGGGAATGCCACAGGGAAGTCCCGTCAAGTCACCGTGCGTCAGAGGGGGGCGGGGTCACCGGGTGGCCCCGCCCCCCGTTATTTAAGAACTGTCAGACGAGGAGCGCCGTCACACAGCGGGAGCCTCCCTCCATGCCAGCATGGATTGCGGAGCGGCCCGGAGAAGAAAATGAAGAAGAGAAGAAGAGAAGAAAAGAAGAAGAGAAGAGCGGGAGCCTCCCCCCCATGCCATGGGTGCGGAGCGGCCCGAGGAGAAGAAGACAGAAGATGCCGCGGAGGAGATGCTGGACGAGAACGCCGGAGGAAGAACCAGAAGAGCCAGAAGAACCAGAAGAACCAGAAGATGAAGGAAGATAGAAGAAAGAAGAAGCATTTAAATAAAGGAATTGTCAAAAACTGTCTCTTGTCATTTTTAACATTTTTGACACTTTCTTCGTGAAATGGTAGGGGTACTTATGTACCCCCTTACCATTTCACACAGGGGGGGGCCGGGATCTGGGGGTCACCTTGTTAAAGGGGGCTTCCAGATTCCGATAAGCCCCCCGCCCGCAGACCCCCACAACCACCGGCCAGGGTTGTGGGGATGAGGCCCTTGTCCTCATCAACATGGGGACAAGGTGTTTTGGGGGGCTACCCCAAAGCACCCTCCCAATGTTGAGGGCATGTGGCCTGGTACGGTTCAGGAGGGAGGGGGGCCGCACTCTCGTCCCCCCCTCTTTTCCTGCGGCCTGCCAGGTTGCGTGCTCGGATAAGGGTCTGGTATGGATTTTTGGGGGGACCCCACGCCGTTTTTTTTTTTTTTTTTGGCGCGGGGTTCCCCTTAAAATCCATACCAGACCTGAAGGGTCTGGTATGGAATTTAGGGGGAACCCCACGTCATTTTTTTTTTTTTAATTTTGGTTCGGGGTTCCCCTTTGGGGAATTCCCATGCCGTTTTTATCAATGAACTTCTATGTGTATTGTCGACAATGCAATAGCCGCGAGTAGTTTTAAATGAGTTTTTTCCTTCAAAATGTCATTTTGCTGTCAGACTGTTCTAAACACAGGAAACATGCGCCCCTTTACAGGCATACTATAGACACCCCCCAGGTACGAAATTTAAAGGGATATTACACTTTTATTGTTTGACTTTAAGCATTATTAAAATCACTGCTCCTGAAAAAACGGACGTTTTTAAAACTTTTTTTTGCATTGATCCATGTCCCCTGGGGCAGGACCCAGGTCCCCAAACACTTTTTATGACAATAACTTTCATATAAGCCTTTAAAATTAGCACTTTTGATTATTCATGTTCGTGTCCCATAGACTTTAACGGTGTTCGCATGTTCGAACAAACTTTTTTCCTGTTCGCATGTTCTGGTGCGAACCGAACAGGGGGGTGTTCGGCTCATCCCTACTCTTGATGTACACTTTTTGTAAGGCAGAGCATCACTGTATCTGGAGTCTCATTTAACTTATGTAGTGTATAGAGTGCAGTTTGTATTGTAGAGAAATTGTGTGCGTTATACATGGTGTGGAATACAGTTTTTATTATTCTGGTTGCACTGTGTATGATATATATTACTTTTGTGATATTATAGTTCTACTTCACAGTCTAATGTAAATGTTAAACTATATTTTGGGCATTGTTGAAGGCACAAATTCTGTGATTTTGGTCACTGGTATGGGTTGGGTCCAAGATCAGTTCATAGATTTTTAGTTCCAGATTGGGTGTAAGTCTAGTCATAGCTGTCCATTAAAGTATCCCTTTTACTAAAACATAGCAGACAATATAGCTACTCATAATCACATTAGTGAATAAAGGGCACAGGCTACTTGAACTCTTAATCTTTTTCCTTCCAGCAATGAGGCGACTGTGTCATTTTATACACCATATTGTGCCAACTCGTGAAATCTACTCTTGTCTTAGTTAGTCATAATTTCATAATTTGATCTAAATATATATATATATATATATATATATATATATATAAAGATATATACAGTATCTCAGAAAAGTGAGTGCACCCCCCACATTTTTGTAAATATTTTATTATATATATTCATGTGACAACTCTGAAGAAATGACATTTTGCTACAATGTAGAGTAGTGAGTGTACAGCTTGTATAACAGTGTACGTTTGCTTTCCTCTCAAAATAACTCAACACACAGCCATTAACGTCTAAACCACTGGCAACAAAAGTGAGTACACCCCTAAGTGAAAATATCCAAATTGGGCCCAAAGTGTCAATAATTTGTGTGGCCACCATTATTTTCCAGCACTGTCTTAACCCTCTTGGGCATGGAGTTTACCAGAGCTTCTAAGGTTGCCACTGGAGTCCTCTTCCACTCCTCCATGACGACATCATGGAGCTGGTGGATGTTAGAGACCTTGCGCTTCTCCACCTTCCATTTGAGGATACCCCATAGATGCTCAAAAGAGTTTAGGTCTGGAGACATGCTTGGCCATTCCATCACCTTTACCCTCAGCTTCTTTACCAAGACAGTGGTTGTTTTGGAGGTGTGTTTGGGGTCGTTATCATGTTGGAATACTGCCCTGTGGCCCAGTCTCCAAAGGGAGGGGATCATGTTCTGCTTCAGTATGTCACAGGACATGTTGGCATTCATGGTTCCCTCAATGAACTGTAGCTCCCCAGTGCCGGCAGCACTCATGCAGCCCCAGACCATGACACTCTCACCAACATGCTTGACTGTAGGCAAGACACACTTATC
The DNA here is from genome assembly GCF_042186555.1 of Aquarana catesbeiana. Classification (NCBI taxonomy): domain Eukaryota; kingdom Metazoa; phylum Chordata; class Amphibia; order Anura; family Ranidae; genus Aquarana; species Aquarana catesbeiana. Next base: position 411,247,246 of record NC_133325.1, read on the forward strand.
TTTGTACTTTTCACCTGGTTGCCGCCACACACGCTTGACACCATCGGAACCAAATAGGTTTATCTTGGTCTCATCAGACCACAGGACATAGTTCCAGTAATCCATGTCCTTAGTCTGCTTGTCTTCAGCAAACTGTTTGTGGGCTTTCTTGTGCATCATCTTTAGAAGAGGACGACAGCCTCTGGACGACAGCCATGCAGACCAATTTGATGCAGTGTGCAGCGTATAGTCTGAGCACTGACAGGCTGACCCCCCACCCCTTCAACCTCTGCAGCAATGCTGGCAGCACTCATGTGTCTATTTCCCAAAGACAACCTCTGGATATGATGCTGCGCATGCGCTCTCAACTTCTTTGGTTGACCATGGCAGGGCCTGTTCTGAGTGGAACCTGTCCTGTTAAACTGCTGTATGGTCTTGGCCACCGTGCTGCAGCTCAGTTTCAGGGCCTTGGCAATCTTCTTATAGCCTAGGCCATCTTTATGTAGAGCAACAATTCTTTTTTTCAGATCCTCAGAGAGTTCTTTGCCATGAGGTGCCATGTTGAACTTCCAGGGACCAGAATAAGAGAGTGAGAGTGATAACACCAAATTTAACACACCTGCTCCCCATTCACACCTGAGACCTTGTGACACTAATGAGTCACACGACACCGGGAGGGAAAAAGGCTAATTGGGCCCAATTAAATCACTAGCAGATATATCACAGAGAGATTAGAGAGTCTTGTGGATAGAAAGATAGAATTCTGAGTATTTCTGAAGCGAAAAGTTATGGGTTTTATATGTTGTAGTACAATATGCATGGTAAGGAAGCCACTGAAGAACCATTCATCCTAGATCATTTTCTGTTTTGGTCCATCTGCAGGAACCTCAGTCTTTCATATAATTTGCTTTTACTTCCCATTTAAGGGAAACTGTAGTCAGCGGATCTTGTAAAACAAATTGGCATGAACAAAGTAGCAGTTTCGATGCATATGTCTACATAATATAAAACTGATCTGAAATCTCTTCCATTTCACAGCTCCGAGAACATTTGGCCAAAGGTCAGCGTTTGTTGGCAGGGCAAGGAATGAATCAGGTAGTTCGAAGTATGTTGGAGCTGGTGTCAACCAAGAACTACTACAGCGGAGACCTTCTTTTTTGTGTTGAAATCTTGCGAAATGTGACTGACACTTACAAAAGAGCTACCTATATACCTTCATTTGAAGATATTCAGGTAAGAGAGATTTTAGGATTGTTTCAAAAATGCAGTGTGCTGTCTAAATACCTACAGTTAGTAGCAAAATTTGCTTTAATATAGTATGATACATTTACCTATGCTCCATTTTCAGAAAGAGATTAGTGACTTGTGATAAAGTATTAACGGACCTGTCAAAAAAAAAAAATTGTTCATTAACCACTTAGAGCATTTCATTTTTATTTTTTGCACACATGTAAAAATCTGCATTTTTGGCTATACAAATTACCTAAAACCCCAGAACTTTATGAATTTTCTAAAAACAGAAGACCTGTAGAATAAAAAGATAGTGTTGGAATTTCTTATGTTACTCAATATTTGAGCAACTGTTTATTAAAGCGGTGTTCCAGCCATTTTTGTTTTTTTTTTAAAAGCCAGCAACTACAAACACTGTAGCTGCTGACTTTTAATAAGGGCACTTACCTGTCCAGCAAGCCCTCGATGTCGGCCCCCCGAGGCCGATCCGTCCATCGGATCGGGTGCTGGTGGCGCCATTGCAACTAAGGGAAACCGGCAGTGGAGCCTTGCAGCTCCACTGCCCGTTTCCTACTGCGCATGCGTGAGTCGCACGGCGCTTTGTGAATGGCCCCATCTAGGTCCCAGAAGACAATGGGGGAGCTCGCCGAAGAGGAGGAAGTGACAGAACCGCTCCGTGGACTAGGAAGAGGCAGATTAGGAAGACTGCCTAGCAACAGGGGTTTCTGCTAAATACATTTTTTTTTTTGTTTATTAATTTATTTCAAAGAAAATTTTAATGTATAAATGTTCTTTAGGGTGGATCTCCGCTTTAAACGCATACAAAATATAATAATGATTTTAGTTCAAACACACAATATAATCTCCAATTTTTTTGTAAAATATAAAAGATGAGTATCACATATCATTAGTTTAGAGTTAACTGTGAGCTCTGGTGCTAGAATTCTTGTCTAATATAATGAAGCCGGCTACGCGGTGGTAACATCCATTGCATCAATTCTTTATTGGCTAGATGGCAGGATACAACTGTAACACGCCTGTAACACGCCAAAGAGCTGAACCAGTTAAAGAAAACCTCTACTGAGAGAATATGGGGGCTGCCATTGTTGATCTTTCCCTCTGACATTGCTAGATGCCTGGCATGAAGATGCAGAAAGCCTCAATAGTTTCTGAGGTATTGACCTGGAAAAATTATGAATTGACTTCCACAGGAACCAGTTCTAGTCAACTCTGTAGATTGTTTAAAAAAGGCTGAACATGTTTCTAAATGCACAAAATATTCCTGGCTAATATTATTAATGGGAAATAACACTGCAGATTGTTGCTCCAGGGCATATCTGATCATCTTTTTTTCCTATTGGAGCAAATTGAATATTTTTTTTATAAGTGTTTTTATCTTCCTCTGGATCAACCCTGGGTCTAGGGTTCTGATAATGTAGGTTTTTTTAATTATTTTTGGCTTTTGGGTGAATTCAATGAACATGTGTCATTTTTCAATCTGACAGCAAATAAAAGCTCCCGTACAAAAGTCTAAAGAAGTCCCCAAATCAAGTTACCATGTAATGCACAAAGCTCATAAAGGAAACAAAAAACTCTACCTTCCCTGACTGAGAAAATCCTCCTTCATTTGTATCTCGCATGCTCCCAGTGCCAGAAGCTGCAGCACACAGTGGTTGGTTCAGCAAATGACAGTGCAGTATATCCAAAAGCAGTGGTCAGGACTAGGTGTGGCCAGATACTGATTGTAAATCAACAGTGGTATTGCTGGTATCCACGTCCCCTGCAATATTTTGTCATCCTATTAGAGTGAAAGCTGGCATAGCTTACATGAGAGTAGCAATTGGATTTTGAATTCAGCAGCAGTGCAGCATCATTGTCAAACCATCACAGAAAACTTCATTAACCTCCCTGGCGGTATGATTATTTCAGATTTTTGATGCTGAAAGCGGTACAATTATTTTGCATAGAAATTTGGCGTTTTATATTGTAGGCCTGTAATTCTTAGGAATAACTCACTTAAATCTGTCCAAACAAGAGTCTAGTAGACATCTCGGGTATGATAAAGTTTGAAAAAACAAAATCATAAATTATAATATAATAAATAACTATAAATAATTATACCAAATAATAATATAATAATAATAAAAATTATTCAATAATGTAATCAAATCAAAAACACTGAAATTTGCTCAGTTGCAGAATTGTCGTTGTCATTACTTTCAGTGTTTGATGACGGATCTCCCCACAAATCACTATCACTCAATTCTGCGAGTGATTCTAATTTATTATCACTGTTTTTTAGCTGGTGTAAAACCACTTTTGATGTAAAAGGACAGTTTTGGTTGCTATAGACAATCTCCAGTTTCCAGGCAGAAAGAACAGTTTTTATAATATAAAACTGCATGCAGGGCACTGGACAAACCATTAGGGACAAAAGGGATGTGAAATAATTTCATACAGTACTGTAATCTGTAAGATTACAGTATACTGTATGTATCACTTTTTGAATTTGGCGCCGTTTCTGTCCCCGTGCGCCGCAACGCTTGCAGGGAACGGAGCCCTGGCTCTGTGTGCTCGGAGGACGAGCCGATCACACTGCGGGGAGACAACGCAGGATCCTGGGGACAAGGTAAGTAAGCCCTTCTTGAATCCTGCGATATGATCCCGAGTCTGGCTTGGGGTTACTGCTTTTGGTTCTGAAATCCCACCCCCAGCCAGACTTGGGAATACCGCCAGGGAGGTTAAGTGGACTTCACTAGCAGGCTCAACAGGTTTTCGTAGGATATTGTGACTAGAGTGACTAGAATAAAACTGTAAGTGCAGATGCCTTTATAATTAAAGTAGTATTAAACCCACAATGTTTATTCGTTTAAAATATTGCACACAATACAATAAACATTCCCCAGTATACTATTTGTTAGAATTCTTACCCCAGCCCTTGAAGTTTACAACTTTCAATGCTGCTGGCTTTTGATCTCTTGGTGCTGCTTTCCTAAACTTCTGGTCTTCACTAGAAAGAGTTGGACGGTGCAGTCTTCAGTCAGTGTGTTATATTGGAAAACTGGGAATGGATGCGGAGAGAGAAGCCAGGGAGTGCCTTGCCATCATAAGCAGGGTATACACCTTTCATAGTTCAGCAGGAACTGGCTCAAAGTTTGATGTATGTACTGTATATACCTCTCTGTTCAACAGAAGCTGGTCATTAGACCAGCTACTGCTGAATGTTTCTGCTGGAAAACCAGCATTCGATCAGCACATGCAGCCAATGACTACAGTAGTGATCAGTGTATTCTGATGGCAGGGGGAGTCCCACTGTCAGAATATAATACATTGCTTGTATGGATGCAGGAATCTGGCAGGTTTTTTTTTCATTCAGCCCACTGGTTGAACACATAAAACCTGTCTGTTTTTACCCAGCTTTAGTCTATGGGACTGTGGGGTTGATTTACTAAAACTAGAGCGTGCAAAATCTGGTGGAACTGTGCAGGATAGCCAATCGGCTTCCAACTTCAGTTTGTTCAATTAAGCTTTGACGAAAAAAATAAAAAAATGGAAGTTGATTGGTATCTATGCAGAGCTGTACCAGCTTTTGCACTCTCCAGTTTTAGTAAATCAAACCCAGTGTGTTTCTATTGAAGTACACAATGTATGGAGACACAACTCTAGTTCCTAAAGGGTTAAATTTGCCCGTGTAGTGCAGCTGCCGAATCGCTTTGCAGGCGCTTCGGCAGCAGTGCCCATTCATTTCAATGGGCGGTGGAGGAGCGGTGAATACACCGCTCCTCCGCCGCCCGAAAGATGCTGTATGCAGGACTTTTTCTAACGTCCTGCAAGCGCACCGCCCCAGTGTGAAAGCACTCAAGCTTTAACACTGGGGATGCAGGGGAGGCATTTTTCAGGCGCTTTACAGGCACTATTTTTAGCCCAAAAGCGCCAGAAAAATGCCCCAGTGTGAAAGGAGTCTAAGTGATTAAATCAGCTGCTGAAAGTTCTTGAAAACTGAGGGCTTAAATCAGAAGTAAACCCATAGAGTTAACAATTTAAAAAAAAATTGTTATACGTCCAGCACGTTCCAGGAGGGTGACTGTCACATTGGATGTTCTCTCAACCAAACTGTCAAACCATCCAATGGTGGGTGTCATGACTGATTACATGTGCAGCATCATGGCAGTTGAAGATCAAACAGAGGCCAAGATGGCGGCTTCCTTGGCTGAAAATGATAGGAGGGTTTACATCCACTTTAATATCACTTTAAATGCTGCAGCACATTTTATGTATTTGCAGGCCATATTTTTACTTTAAGAACTTGTTTACATTAGTGTTAGCCCGCTGAAGAGTGATCCATGGTAGATTGCTTTTAAGAGGGTATTTAACAGGCGCTATTTGTTGCCTCCTCACTGCCTGTTTTAACCCCTAAAAGACCACATTGCCTTGGTTGTGGGTCAGTTGTGGTGTGGCCCCATTCGCTTGAATTATCTGTATTCAGTGGGCCGTACTGCCTGCAAAACAAGACAGGGGTTTAATTCTTGCATGTGCATACCTTTATCCACTGCATTTGCAACGTAAGAGTGTTGTTAGAGCCCCCAACCACAAGTGTCCTCATTCTGACTTTTTTGCTGTGAAATCTTCCTGGTGACCGGCTTTCTGGCATTCACCAATGCAGTTATCACTGGTCCTGAGATACCACGATCTCCTAGCACCCTGGCTTCAATAGCCATGCCGTCAAACTCAGCTAGCGTAAATTTGGGGGAAAGATAGGACCCTGTGGAGCGGAAGTGTCCAAGGCTCTCCTACTGCTAATCTCACTATATCCGGGTATCAGGGGCTCCTGGTCCAGGCCGGAGCTATCAAGATGACTGATGTCATCTCCTCTTGGATCCTGCGCAAAAGATGTGGCAGGAGAGGAATCCGGGGGGGGGGGGGGAAGCATAGATCAGAGAGAAATGGGTTTAGGAAACAACCAGTGCATCTATCCCAATCGCAAGGGGGTCTCTTGCTCTGGATACAAACTGCTGAATCTTGCAGTTGAACCTGGATGCCAACAGATCTACATCCGGTGTGCCCCATTACTGGCAAATCTGCAAAAACACCTGTGGGTGCAGAGACCATTCTCCTGGATGCATTTGTTGGTGGATGAGATAGTCCATCTTCCAGTTCTCTACCCCCGGAATGTGGACTGCAGACAGCACCGGCACATGCATTTCTGCCCAAGACGGTACATGATTGACCTCCATGTGAGCCAGACGACTCCTGGTGCTGCCCTGGTGGTTGACATAGGCCACAGCCATGGCATTGTCGGTTTGCACTCTTACTGGGTGACCTTGTAACCTTGCTGTCCAACAATTCAGCATGAGGCATATCGCCTGCAGCTCTCTCTAAAACATTGATGGGCAATCCTCATTCCTTCAGAGTCCATTTCCCCTGGACTGTGGAACTTTCACTGACTGCGTCCCAGCCGAAAAGACTGGCATCTGTGGTCACTACCTTCCATGATAGCAGAAGTAAAGACCTTCCTTGTATCAGATTCTGGTCTGTTAACCACCAGGTGAGACTTCCTCGAGCCTTGGGGGTTATGATAATGCAGGAATCCAAAGCCTGCATCTTCCTGCTCCATGCAGGCAGAAAGTTCTGCTGCAATGCTCTGGAATGGAATTAGGCATACGGAATTGCCTTGAATAAAGAAACCACCCTTCCTAGAAGATTCATACAGAGTCGGACAGACAGGCATCTCTTTCGGCTTACTTGCTGAACTTGATCCTTAACAAGGCCTGAGTATTCCAGACTTAACTGGTTTTAAGGCCAATTTCTCTGAATTTCTGATCCATCTGAGATGTTCCAGGAATTGGACCGTAAAGGCCACATTCTTCACCAAAAACTGCAGTGATTGATCCTGAGTAGGAGATCGTCTAGCCTGCAATCAAGATCCCCCAGGATCTTAGAAGACCCAGCACTGGGGCCAGGACCTTTGTGATAACTCCAGGGACGGTTGTGAGCCCAAAGGGCGGAGCCACAAACTGAAAGTGCTACTCCTCTATGACAAAAAGCAAAATCATTTGATGAGGTTGAAAGATTGGCACATGCAGGTATGCACCCCTGATATCTATGGATGCCAGAAAATCTCCTTCTTGGAGAGAGGCCACTACAGAGTGGACTGATTCCACCCGAAAGGGCCGCACTGAGAGATAACGGTTCAGTGCTCTTAGATTCAGAATTGGTCTTATGTCCCCATTTGGTTTTAGAACCGTGAACAGGTTCTAATAAAAACCTGTACCCTTTTCGGGAACTGGGACCTCCATAATCACTTCCTGCTGCCTTAAACGGTCTAGTGCTTGTAGTAGTAAGCCCTTTCTTAAAAGGTCTGTGGGAACGCTGAACCTCACAAATCTCTGAGGAGGGCAGGAGCATAACTCCTGGAGTGTAACTCCAGCTTGTAGCCTTGAGACACTGTTTTTAGTTATTCTGCCATGTCCATTCACCTATAGGTGGCGCATAAACCAGGTAGGAATGTATATGGCTGTTCTTGTGTCCCATGATGTACGAGAAAGAAAACAGCATTTTTGCTTGCACATGATTGGATTATGGAAGTCAGCAGATCTTCTGCTCTTTTACTAAGCTCTGGAGCAACTGCTCTTGCTGAGTGCAACTGCACTTTGCAAAGTGCACAGTCTATTTACCTTTAGTAAATCAACCCCAAAAAGTCTTGACACCAGACACAGCCAGGCAGCTAATATTCTTAGAGGGAGGTCAGCTGTGGCAGCTTCTGTACTTTCGTTAACCATTTTTTTTAACTTGCCGGTTGTGGATAGCAATGTGCATTGTGTGGACAAGAAATTTGGCTCAAAGAGAGTTTTTAAGAGCCCATTTATACCATATACATTGGGCTGCACTAAGAAGCCTTGCTCAACGCAGTCCCAATGCTGTTTAGTTCAAACCACAGTGCTGGAGTGAGGCACTCTGGGAAACAAAAGTAGTTAATGCTTTACTTTTTTTTAGCAAAGCCTGCTGTGATGCAGTACACCACATCACAACAATGCTGCAGTGAACAAAGATAAATTAAATATCACTTTGTGACAATTCAATAAAGTTAAAGAAAAAAGAAATGGCGCAATACATCATGGCAATGCATTGGCACCCCAAAGGCGCTGGTGTGAACTAGTCTCTAATGTGCCTTTATCATAGATGTATTTCTACTTGCTATGTGCTCAGAGAAACACATACAATGAAATGGTGTGAATTATCAGATTACGGATTTACACAAAAATTTAGGTCACTTGAAATAAAAGTTCGGCAACAAATTCATTCTCGAAAAATTACCCTTTCAAGATATGCTTAGTATATAAATCTGTGCTATGTAGGTGGTCGGCAGTTAAATTTTTACTTCTTTCCTATTAAAAGAACACTTTACAAAGAAGGTAATTTAAAAACTGGAACCTAAATGTAAAAGCGAAAAAAAAAAATATACATAATGTTCTGCTATGGACAACACCTTCACATTTTTCTTTGCTCTAGTTGTCATAAATCCTGACAACATTTGTTGTTTCCTGTTGGCAGTGCATAATACATGAAAAGTAAATTATTCTTGTTACTCAGAGCAACCAGCATTAAATTGTCATTTTCTTAATGCAAGTTCCTCTCATACAGTGTTCTCTTTTGAAATTTAGCACATGTTTGTTCTTGATGATCTTCCCTTTGAAACTTGGCAGATATTTTCCCAAGATATATCAGTTTACCTCTTGATTCTACCTTTACTTCGCTCTTGGTCATGTTTATCAAATACATTGAATAAAGTAGCCAGCATCACTGTTTTTGATGCCTGGTCATGTCCTCTTGTCTGTTGCACATTTTACTGTGGGTTCTGGTATGGAAGGCTTCTTGTAGCTCCGTGCGTAATATGCAGGCCGAGCCTGTAAGTGCTGTCACAGTGAGTTGTAGCACAGACATAAAAGGCTCTTTTGCTTGTTAACAGAACTCATGTTGTGTATAATGTGATATTACAACCGACACACTGTGCTTTTTAGGCTGCTCTCTCTCATTATTCTGTTGCCCTCTTTTCCTAATTCTCCACTATTTTTCTTATCTCTGTGATTTTTCCCTTATCGTCTCTTTCATTTTCCCCAAATATCTTGTTTATTCCATCTTCCTTTCAGTTGTCTGTGTCTCTTTACCCTTGAGCGGAATATTCTAGTATGATTATGAGTTTTGTTTTTTTTTTGTCTTATAGACTGTGTGACTTCACTTATATCACACATTCTTATTTTATTAAACAAGCTAGTTTGCCCTTTTCTACCCTGTGCTTTTCTTCACAAGGGGTAAAGGCAGACAACTGCACATTCTCCTTTCAAATCCTTGCAAGAGACACATGCAACCAGGATACAAAACAATGCAATAAAAAGTCTGTCATTTTCCAGTGAAGGAGTAACATAGGACTGCAAATGAGCATTTTATGAGAAATTGCTGGATTAGTTGTAAATCTCTGTTGACATACTGGAACATTTCTATAATTTGGAAGAAAATTAGCTAATTTAAAGCGTATCTAAATCCAAAAACAAAAATTGAATACATGGCAGCTTACCAATCCTTAGATGTGGTTGCTGGTTTAGCTTTCTGTGTTTAGGATTTATTTCCCTTTATTTCACCTGGTGATCCAGCCATTAATGCATCCCTGTCTTAGAGAGGATTCTCTATGGAGGAGCAACAGAGATACCCTTGGACAGTAGCATTTACTGGAGAGGGTACTGTCAGATGAAACCAATGATATACCTAGTAGAATCTCAATTTGCAAAAAAAAAAAAAAAAAAAAAACATAGATTTTACTGAGAGCACCATCCAATAAATAATACTAACACAGGCCAGACCAAAAAAGATAGAACTTTGAATGTGTTGCCAGAAAAATTCAAACGAGTCAAACAAAAATAATTAAGTTAAAAAGGTTATTTTTTTTTATTTGTAGTGCCCTCTAGTGTGCTATTAGTTTAGTGCAGAGAAATGTATTTGACTCATGGAAAGTGCAAGTCTGGAATCTGGGTCAGGGTTTAATGCAGGTCAGGCTGGATGACTCACAGAGGCAGGTCTCTGGTGCCTCCACCTATTTCTGGAAGTTTGGAAAAACGTCTAGAAGTTAGTGGGTGGAGGTCAGGAGGGTTGATCTGCTTAGGGGAACATGGCCAATCCTCAGGCAATGGGCCTGGCAGGTGCCTGAGTCAGTCCTTAAATATGGATGAACCATGCCAGCAGGGGAGTCAGGTGGAAGATGGAGTTCTGAGGAGAATGTTGGTGGCTTAGTGGGGGTCTCCTAGGTCTAGAGGAGGCCCCAGCCCCAGGCTAGGCTTGGGCTGGCTCAAGAGGATCTATTCAGAAGAGCAGTTTGATTTTGAATCTTGCTTGAGAGCAGTGGGAGCAAAGAAGACAGAGTGAGTACATCAGCAAACCCAGGGATTTTCCAGGGGAGAGACTGCCACATATAGCAAGCTTTTAAAGGACAGTGTTGTGCTTAATCCTTTTATCCTCGACCTGGGAGATCTTCAGAGCAGCCAGGGTGGGTGGTAGTGCCTGCAAGCAAGTGTAGCTGGGAGCAGTTCTACACAACAAGCTGATACACCCCTGCATGCAGTTTGCCTCATCTTTTTGTGCTATTTCCAAGAGGGGCTGAGAGAATCCAGTCTGTAAAGGACTTTTGCTACTAATTTACTAAGGACTCTGCAAGGAAAGGGATGAAAGTAGCCAGGTGGGCTGGTAGTTCTGCAGGCAGTAGAGCTGGGATCAGTGTCTATGGTGGAGTTGGAGATACTTCTATATGCAGCTTATAACACAGTGTGCTACTTCCTAGTCCTTGAGGGGCTTTTGCATTTTATCTTCAGAGACTTTCAGTGTCTGGAAAGGAGGACAGTTAAAGACCTTGTACATAGGGAGGAAGTTGTCCCTGGCTTTTGTTCTTTGCTAGTGGCCCCTGCGGTGGTAGTGCTACATATTGTACAGACAACATTAAAGGCATACATATAAGGTTGATCATTAAATATATATCACAACAGTGGACTATATTCATGTGTGTCCTAAAGGGTCAACGTGTTTTGTTTATACCGCTTCCTCAGGACTGGGACGTAAACTAACTGTCTTCAAGTTCACAATTATATAGTCCAGCTATAAGGAATATAATAATATACATCCTAATATCACATAGATTCAACTAATGTTACATATTTTTGCTAAATTCACTTGCACAAATATTTTGATATGGTCTCACAACAGCTTTTCATAGAGTAAAATCTGTTAGTAGTGTTTATGATGTCATTTCAAAGGCTAACATCCACACAGAGAAGATATACAAGAAGTGTCAGATGGAATTGTAGATGGATTTTACATTAGTGACTCTCTCCATGTATGATCTGTGCTGGTTGAGCATAGAAGAGTCTATTTAGATATGTGATGTCTTCATAAAGAGTAATGTTTAAAAAGAAAAACTAAAGCGCTGATGTGGATACTGTATATGGTGAATATGGTGATAAAAAACCAGAGAAGATGTGAGCTGCAACCAACTAATTAGTGCTGTGACACCATTGCTATAAATCAATATAAAATGTGTTGGTGCGCCTAATGAACCCTCCCAATCTGTTAAAATAGTGCATGTGTTTGCAAACCTGGACCATAATAAATATGATGCAATGATAATAAAATAAATATGTGCAAATAAGTACACCAAAAAACTTATAAGGGATCGCTTATCCCTAAATAATTAATGGAAAATGAAAAAAAGGTGAAAGAGAAATAAATATTGTCTGCTGGTAACAATCAAGGTCAGATCTGCATATAAATGTCCAATCCAGTGCCTTTGATAGACTTGCTTGTTATTCCAATTAGATCACAGTTGCATGATGAATTACATTAGTAAGGTGATGATTCACATAAAAATGAAAGAAAAAGCCATCATTGCGCAGTGATTTAAATAATATGGAACTGTGCAATCAATATAATCCACTCACATATTAGCAGTAGCTAGATCACTTTTGGCAAAATGGTCATACAGCATTCGCTGTGTTACCGAACACTTGCGATGCCGTCACTGACTCCGCCTTCCGGCGCGTTGCGTCACATGTCACGTGACTTTCTCAAGGGTAGTCATGTGACCGGCCGAGCTTCCTATTTAACTGCAACTGCTAACTTTAATTGCAACTGTGATCTAATTGGAATAACAAGCAAGTCTATCAAAGGCACTGAATTGGACATTTATATGCAGATCTGACCTTGATTGTTACCAGCAGACATTATTTATTTCTCTTTCACCTTTTTTTATTTTTCATCAATTATTTAATGATAAGCGATCCCTTATAAGTTTTTTGGTGTACTTATTTGCACTTATTTATTTTATTATCATTGCATCATATTTATTATGGTCTAGGTTTGCAAACACATACACTATTTTAACAGATTGGGAGGGTTCATTAAGTGCACCAACACATTTTATATTGATTCATAAAGAGTACCTGTCACCACTTTTGAAATCTGCCACGTAGGTGGCATGTTGGCCCTTTTATAACAGTAAGGCTGCATTCGCACAGTCGCTTAGCCATGCTGCAAATCTCAGTGGCAAGAAACTAGTAACTCCTGTGGTTGGGATTGACAGCTTTGTGCAGATAGCCGCCAATTCCGTACATAGATAAAATAACTGTGACATTTATGGACACTCATATGTCATCCTATGCATCTTTGGTTTGCACAGATATGATGTACTAGGCTACATTCAAACAGGAATTCATGGGTGCAAAGTTTATAGTATTCAGAGGCATCTAAATGCTGCCTTTGGGTGAAACAACACTGTGTGCTATGGCTGCATACAAACTGCCTTATTATATGGGCTAGTCTGTGTGTGAACAGAGAAGTCTGCAGATAGGCCAACCCTGGTCTCACACTGTCTGCATCCAGGGTTGTTCTGAAGCTACAACAGTTACATGCAAACAGCAGCAGAACCACCATTGATTTTTATGGAGTACAAATCTGGCATCCACCACAGTGTGTGCAGGCAGCATTTAAAACTGCCGGCAAGAATATACTGATTTCCGCCAGAGGTTGCCCCTGGCCATTCTGTGAATGTGGCCTAATTTTTTAATAGTTCTATGTTATTTACATTTTTATTGTATTATGTGAAAATGCAAACAAACAAAAAAAAAACATGTTTACTGTATAATCTGAGAGAGTTGAGCTTGAGCTTGAAAGTGTGCTGGTGACCCCCTTTTGTACTGTTTTATATACAATACAGTGGCTCAATACTCAATAGACTCAATACTCTATACTCAATATACAATACAGAGGGTGCAAGGTGTAGAGTGTAAGAATAGTGGTGATTTATTCATTTTATTTGTCAGTACTCTATATTCTATTCCTATGTATTTCAGTAACTGTTCACCTCTCAAAGATTATTCCCTGTGACTGGGTAGGTGTCTACAATCTGCTTGTGAAATCAAAGACAGCATGAAATGACAGTGATTTGTCCATTTAGAAATAAAAAATGCATCTTCGGAATACATGTAACTTAAGATCCGCTCCTCTCTTATTCAGTGCCCTTCCGAGTAATCTTCCGTCTCACTGACTTAATCTCTCTGTCTTCCTTTACAGAAGTTTTTCCATGCTGTCAGCCACATACTGGATGCGGATAATAGAGAGAAGTGGGAGGACGCACAGCAGGTGGGGAGCAGTGATGCTGTAGCAGTGAACTGCAGATCTGTGATGTCTGCCTGTGGCGTGGGTGGGCCGTTTGTGTATATGTGTGACAACCAGGGGATAATACGCACATGCTACAAAAATGTTGTCAATGTAATTACATGCATGCAGGAGTAATTCACCTGTTATGGCGAAAGCGGCTGTACGGATACTTGAGCTATACTTGTAGGGAGACAGAAACCACTGATGTCACATCACCTTTTTAGCGTACAGTTAATTCCTGAAAAGGAAGGATATGACATTGGTATGGGAGCTGTAAGAAGTACTTTTGCTATATTAGTAGGTTTTTTTCTCTTTAGGCAGTACGCACACATTATTTCACTTTTAAAATTTGATTTTCATAAGAACAGAATCTTAATGCAGTGTGTTCATTGTAACCAAGGATACCTAATATACTTTGAAACATAATAAGCATTTCTATAAAGGAGGAGACAAAAGACACACTTGTACAGTGCTGTCTTTAGCGGCAAGCTTCCTAAATCTAATCAAATTGCTTGCTAGGAGAAACAGCTCCATCTTTAATCCAGTTTCCTTCTGTCTGCTCCGTCAGGTTAAAAGCAAGTATTCACAGGAAATTGAAGCTTTGACGCATAAATCAGTGATATTCAAAAGCTGCTAGTTAAATAACGTAACTTAATATATGAACAATATGTAAAGTATAAATGAAAAAAGAAATAGATATATGGCATAACTTAAGTAGGTGTAAACTCATTCATGAGAGGCTCAACAGGTTAATATTATTTCAAAAGTCACTATCAATCATTTTAAATTAGGGCCGTAGAATTTTTTTTTTTCCTGGGGGAGGTCAGGTCTTTCAAACTTAAAGGCATCATTTACACTTTTATTTTGGGGGAGGTATGGTTAAATCATGTGACAGCAGAGTGGGGCCATGAGGCTTTGCAAAAGTTATCCCCATTCAACTGAATAGAACGCAATGCACGCAGTTGTGGTGCGGTAGTGTACTCATTAATACAGCAAGCTCCTCCTGAGCTCCCTAGTTTTTTTTGCTCAGCCCACTGGGTTGAACTAAAAAAAAAACTTACCGTGTGAACCAGGATTTAGATCTCATTCATATGTTCTAAATGGCCATGGAATGGCAAATATACCATAAATACCTACAGCCAGGATCCCAGATGTTCCAATTTTTGTCAGCTGCTCAGTCTGTTCACCTGAGCGATGGGCTGAAAAGAGCAACTGCTGTTGACATGTATCTGTACATCCAGTGGTCCCCATGTTTAAGCTCCGGGGGACAAAGCAAAACACATTGGGGTGTAGCCTGGCGGAGGTCTCTCCCATCACTACTACATTACCATAGGACTCTGTGGATGTGCGGCACCAGGAATTTTTTTTCTCTCTTCCCTTCAGTGACTACATGAGCTGGGATGAGCTCCATCCCTCGCTGACACTGCTGTAGCACATTCAATATCATCTACATTACTACCCACATTGATTGAGCCTGAGCGACACACTAACAAACTGTGGGTCACAGTGGTTACCTGCTATTAGGGACAAATTTCTGACAGAGAGATTTTATCCAAGGGCAAAAATGTATCCCTACCTGCAGGTAACCAGTGGATGTGCAGATACATGTGGATACATATTTACAGCAGCAAACAGCCTTGGCTCTTTTCAGCCCATCACTCAGGTGTACAGGCTGAGCAGATATTAGAACATCTGAGATCCCGGGTGTAGGTATTTGCAGTACACTTGCTGCACCATGGTCATGTAGGATGTATGAATGAGACCCAAGACTGGATTTTAGCTAACCTTACTATGCAAGTTGAGCAGGTGCAAGGGGCAACATATTGTGGTAGGCAGTAAATTCAGTGCTTTATTTAAACCTTAAAAACTGTGTCCTAAGAAATGTTATGAAATGTTTTAAGAGATGAAAAATGAAAAATATTGTGCACTGCCTACCACAGGATGGTGCCCTTTGCACCTGCTCAATATGGTTTTCTTTTATTCAGTCTTAAACTGTAGTAAACCCAGCTTCTGAACTTGTACCTATAAGTAAGCCTATAATAACACTTACCTGTAGGTACAGTGAATATCTCCTAACATATGGTGTTTAGGAGATACTCACATGGAAAGCAGCCGGGGATGTCACCGATGCATGTGATCTGAAGGGACGGCATACCGCTTGGTTGTACTTCTCCTGTGGAGGAGCGCAGTTCATTCTGCACTTTTCTAACCCATTTTTAGCCAACAGCCAGCTATAGCCCGCTCTCAGCTGATATCGTTGAGCAGGTCAAGGCTGTGGAAAGATCCTAACTTTAAAGTCAGGATTCACCGAGATGCCTGGACCAGTAGCTCGCTCAGCCTCTAAGTGAGCCACAGAGACCCTGAGCCAGCTGCTTGTGCCCCCTCCATTGCCTGGAATTCCAGTGAGCTTGGGGGAGGGGGGGCAGAGCCAGGGACTGACAGTCACCACTTTTTTGCTCACTGAAGGCTGAGAACTGAGTGATCAGCGGTCTTTAATCGCTCTGTTGTTGATCTTAGAAGGAGCTGGGGACAGATACAACATTGGATCGATGCTCAATCCACCTAGGTAAGTATAATTTTAAAAATTTTTAAAAAAATGTGATTAAAAAAAAAAAAGGAAAACAATCCCTTTCTCCCTCCTAAGAACCCTCTGTACTCAAGCAAAGATTACCACTTTAAAAAATCTCCCTCCTCCAAAAATTAAACCCCCCGTTTCTAAACTGACTCCCCCTAAGCAAAAATATCTCCCTCAGTCAACAGCCTATCCCCCAGCAAAGAATTTTGAAGAAAATCTCCCTTCATCCAATCAAACTGCCTCCCAGATGCAAATCCCTGCCATTAACCACCCCCTGTAAACTTCTCTACAAGAAAATCCCCCTTTCTCCAAAAGCAAACCCACCCCCTTTCCTTAACGCCCCACTAAAAAACTCCCCCAGGCTGGAATTCTAACTTCCTCCTTCCCAAAACAGAAAATGTATGACTCCCCACTTACCAGACATCAGATTCAGCACGGCACAGAAGTAGGAAAACTTCTGCATCTCCAGTCTCCCTTCGGCTGTGTCATATAATACTTTGAGGAGGAGTCTACGAGATCCGTCAACTGTGCACTGTCAATTGCCAGCATCTGAGACCTTGCAGTAATTTCATGCTTTTTCAGGGGGACCCCTTATTAAACTGAGGGGACGGGGCACAATAGAAGGAGGGCTGGCTGCTGCACTCTGAAACTCTGATTGCTTCTACTGTGCTGATACTATGGCTAAACATCAGGGACACTGTCTGGGCATTTTGCCAGGATGCTCTGGGGGGGTTTGAACACCCCTGACCCCCCATTATCTATGCCCCTGTTTTAAATCTACAACTTTTAATAAAATATTACCTAATAATCCTGCCACAAAGGTCCTTGTTCTGTCACTTCCTAATATGGTGTGACAACACTGCAGGGTTGATTTACTAAAGGCAAATAGACTGTGCACTTTGCAAAGTGCAGTTGCACTCTGCAAGTGCAATTGCTCCAGAGCTTAGTAAATGAGGTAAAGCTTCACTTTGCAAAGAGTACCCAATCACGTGCAAGGGAAATATAACACAAACAGCATTTTTGCTTGCACATGATTGGATGATGGAAGTCAGCAGAGCTTCTGCTCATTTACTAAGCTCTGGAGCAACTGCTTTTGCAGAGTGCAACTTCACTTTGCAAAGTGCACAATCAATTTGCCTTTAGTAAATCAACCCCTGTGTCCCACCCAGTTGCACTCCTGAACTTCTGGAGGTTCCACCAAAGCCACTATTGTGTACCTATAACTCAAATATCAGGGTTAGATGTACTTCCTTCCTAATGTGAAAGCTCTAAAGAGTCATATGTGAATGTTGTGTTTAACAAAACCATGAAGACACCATTGAGGCAATAACTGTTTAAGATCGGAAGGTAAATGTTTAAGATTTATATTCAAATTTAGAGTTGTAAATACACATTTCTCCTCAAACATTACATAGTCATTAGGCTGTCTTAAATGGATGTGATTTATTCTATTGAGGAATCCAACATCTGTCTTACAGGTGGCTCCGGGCTCTGTACTTCTAATGAAGGTGCTTGAAGATTACATTCACCTTATCGGGGATGCTTTAAAGCCGTTTCAGAGCTCAATCATTGTTACAGAGAATCTGGGTATGAGCCTTCTTGCTTTTCTTACTTTCTAAGAAATATTGATTATGACCTAGGGTATGGCTACAGACAAGGTAGAGAGTGACAGTAAAGTCTTGGTGCTCAGCATAACATGTACCATTAACTGATCAGCTGTGTGCCCATACTACAAGCTATACAGATTCAGCATTCTGATAAATAATTTTGTTTATTTCACATTCTTGCTGTTTTGCGATTCTTTGTTTGTACTTTTATAAGGTATACTGTATGCGTTTTTTAAAGATAAACTCCAGCCTTACTTTCACTCTTGCACAGACTCTCCTATACTGAATTGTATTACTCTGATTTTACTGCACATATGAGCTTCTCAAACTGCAGCAAGTCATTAACAGCCTGCCTCATTTCCATAATGTCCAACATCATCCAGTTCTTTTTTCCTCAGCCTTACTGTCCCTGTCTTAGCCCTCTCATTCATTTGATTTCAATTATTTTATTTATAGGAGGTTCCACATCACATATGGGTATTACCTAGGGTGGTATGCTTGCAAACGCAGCCTCCCTAGGAACGCCCACTCCTCCAGACTGACATCCACCCATCAAGGCATTCTGATACTTGCATAACTCTTCCCGAAAACCAGCCCACTGCTTCAATCAGGACTGAGGGGTCCTGGGAGTAATACTGAGGCAGGAAGCTGTGATATTTCCAGGCAGCTATGTGCAGCTCCCTCCCATCAGTCATGATCTACCTACATTGTATCGAGAAGCACAGAGACACAGTGATAAAATCGCCTGGTCTAAAATAGAGTACGAAAACAGAAAGGTTTTATTTAAAATGTGTAAAAGTGGTCCTAAAGGCTGAAGGTGTTTTACCTTCATGCATTTTATGCATGAAGGTAAAAAAAAAACTTCTGTGTGTTCTGTGTGCAGCTTCCCCCCAGCCCGCCCCAATACTCACCTGAGCACCCACTCGATTCAGCGATGTGCACAAGAGCATCGGCTCTCCAGTGACTCTCCCTCCTCATTTGCTGAGACAGCAGCTGGAGACATTGGCTCCCACTGATCTCAATCACAGCCAGACAGACAATGAGGAGCAAAAGGGGGAGGGGAGGGGCTGAGCCGTGGCCCTGTGTCTAAATGGACACAGAGGGCAGTGGCTCAGGAGCGCTCCTGCTTGGGTGCCCTCATTGCAAACTGCTTGCTCTGGGGGCATGCAACAGGAAGGGGGGCCAGAAGCGCGAAAAAAAGACCCGAGAATAGGAGCATCAGGGCTGCTCTGTGCAAAACAACTGCATAGAGCAAGTAAGTATGACATGTTTGTTATTTTAAAAAAATGCCCTTAATATCACTAAAGTACTGTATAAATAAAGCCAAAATGTTTTGTTTTTTTTTTGCTGGGGAAATTTCCCTTTACTGCCTATCCTAAAGACACAGCTGGAAATGAGATAACATGGAAGTTAATGAAATTTCAGTCTTAGATAGTTTTCACAGGAGCAATTTTGCTTCCTCTCCTGCTTTGATGACAACCCAAAACCAAAATGTATATATTTAAATTAGACTTAAAAGTCCAAGTATAAGATTGTCATATTTTGACCCAGGTTATATTAGGATCTAGATAATTGAGTTGACTGCCTTTTGGGGCAAGAAAAGATGTCTTCCCCTCTGGAAGGCAGCTTTGGGTAGAATCCTTTGTTGGGGAGGTGGAGGATGTGTTGGTGAAAGGTCTACACATAAAGATGAACTCCAGACAGATGTAAAGATGCACATACATGCAGCTCAGTATATATAAATAAATCATCACGTGCATTTTTAAATGCAACTAGTGTAAGTATCTCTTGCACTGTAATATAGAGCAGCACTCAGACTGAAAGAGAGAGGAGCAGGAATGAGAGCTGGTCAAGAGTGCTGCATGTAAGTGTGCTGACAAGGAACGTGCTGATAGGAGAGAAGAAAGTGAGCAGAGAGATTACCTCATGAGACTTACTGCTCCTTTACTGTCCAGTTGCTTAGCTGGGGATGGGGGAGGCGGCTCTTTTACAGTCATAATGCCTGGTTGTGCAATGTGGTAGGGCTGTGTAAATCTCAGAAATAGATGAACAGACATACAAATAGTTTGGGATGGAAAACAGCACCCATATATGCATTTTATTTGTGCATTTAGCGGTTTTCCTGGAATTCATGTTCCTGCACATCGGCTGTAGCCATCATGAGTACCATTATTAATTTAGATTTTCTAAAACAAAACAGGAGAAGCTGGAACATAAAAAGTAATTTATCATAATTATTAACCATGCTGCTGCTACTTTATTATTCATAATGCTGCTCACTACCACTTTTTTTTCAATGTGTCTCATGACCTGAGAAAGGTTGGGGACCTCCTTGTAAAACCTTTGATAAGCTGTTGTAATTTTCAAATGTTGTAATATACACATCAGAACCAGAATCTATGTGACCATTGCTCATCTGCTGTATGTCTGGCAGTTATTAGCATCCAAAGAGAGCCTGTCTCTGCTGTATCCAGCGATATAAACTTCCCGATGAAAGGACGAAGAGGTATGAATGACTGGGCTAGAAACTCTGAAGATAAACTTTTCATCCCCAAGGAGGTCCTGACTTTGCCTAATGCAGGTGAGCATCAGGAATATTCTTCCTGAAATCCTTCC
Organism: Aquarana catesbeiana; assembly: GCF_042186555.1. Classification (NCBI taxonomy): domain Eukaryota; kingdom Metazoa; phylum Chordata; class Amphibia; order Anura; family Ranidae; genus Aquarana; species Aquarana catesbeiana. Next base: position 411,267,946 of record NC_133325.1, read on the forward strand.
AAGGTTAAATGCATACAAGGAATAGCCAGCCTTTCTCAAACCTTTTCTTTACACCAAAGGAACCCTTGCAATAATTTTCAGGTCTCAAGGAACCCCTGCTAAGTTTAGTCCATTGGTGGTCATGAATGCCTCTTACATTATTGGTGGTCAATAGGCAGAACTAACCCCTTTTAGGGGAGGTCAGAATACCACCCTTATGCCGTGTACATAGTTACATAGTTACATATATAGTTACATAGTAGGTGAGGCTGAAAAAAGACACACGTCCATCAAGTCCAACCTATGTGTGTGATTATGTACATACGATCCAATTTTAAGACAACAAATGTTCGATGGGAGCTTGTTGTCGGAAATTCCGACCGTGTGTAGGCTCCATTGGACATTTTTTGTCGGAATTTCTGACAACAAAAATTTGAGAGCTGGTTCTCAAATCTTCCAACAACAAAATCCGTTGTCGGAAATTCCGATCGTGTGTACACAATTTCGATGCACAAAATTCCACACATGCTCGGAATCAGGCAGAAGAGCCGCACTAGCTATTGAACTTCATTTTTCTCGGCTCGTCATATGTGTTGTATGTCACCGCATTCTTGATGATCGCAATTTCCGACAACATTTGTGCGACCGTGTGTATGCAAGTCAAGTTTGAGCCAACATGCGTCGGAAATAAATCCCAGGATTTCGCTGTCTGAATGTCCGATCATGTGTACGTGGCATTGGAGTCATGCCGCTGGCTCAGATAATTGGTGTTGGACCTAGAACTATCCAGGCACCATCACATGAGAGGTCAGTCAGGCACAGCTCAACCCCTAACCCTAGCTGTCTCTGGAGGAAACCTAGTTGAGAATGGCTGGAATAGGCAGTTCACTTAACTGCATTTAGAGTAAAGAAATTTATGTACTATTCACAATCAATATATGTTTATATTAAACATGTGGGGGCAGAAATATGAAGATTGCCATTGCTGAATGTTTTTGAAAAGGTACTGCTAACCCAATTCTGTTTCCACAGCCAAGTTTTGTTCACTATTCTGGAATAAGCCTGCAGACAATGAAGTCCGAACTCTTACCCCTCAAACTGTCATCCCTCATTGTTATTTAATTAAAGGATTATTATGACCAATATTTTTAATTTCAGTTGATCCAGGGAATATCTGATTGCCTCTTGGGGGATCAGGAAATAATTTTTTTCCCCACTGGAGCAAATTGGATCATGCTTTATTGGAGTTTTTGTTGCCTTCCTATGGATCAACTGTGGGTATAGGATTGGATCTATGGGGTTTTTTTTTACTCTGTGGGTGGAACTGGATGAACTTGTGTAATTTTTTCAACCAGACTAACTATGTATCTATATACTTGAAAATTAGCTTCTATAGAGATGTATGAATGTATGTAGTTAATATTTTTATCATAAACCTTGAATGAGTGTTTATGCTCCAAGTTAGCCCTTACTAAAGCTGAGGAAGTCATCCTGCATAAGATTGATGAATCAGTATAAAATGCTTTTTATAATGAAGCAAATATTGTTCAAATAAGTAATTTAAAGGATACCGTAACATCTCTTTATAATAAAAAAAAAAATAATGACTCTCCCTGCCATCCTCTTGGCATGTTTAAATGTAACTAAGGACTTTATGTCAAGGCCTGCTTAGTTCACGCTGCAAAAACCTGCCCACGAGCAGATGCTTTTTATAGCCTGCACACTAACACACTGCGCAGATGCAAGCAAATTGAGTTAAATTAATGTTCTCCTTGCACAAGTCTCAATTTCCAAAAAAGTTTGTAGTCTGTGCGCAAAGCATAACAGCATAAACTAGGGAAAGTCTCAGTCTGAGTTCTGTATTTACACCTTTAACCAGGAAGGTAAGGAGGTGTTATGGGGAACATTAATTTAAAGTTAACTTAGAAAACTTAGGAACACAGCTGGTTGATCACTGTTTCATCAGACATTTTTTTTAGGGTTTCCTTTTTATTCTATTCTTTAAACGTTTGTGGTTGCTTGTATTTTTAAAAGCTGTGTAGCTGAGGCTCTTAAATGGTTGCTGAATATGGGTGATCTACCTCAACAATTATTTTCCTGATGTGTAGGCTGCAACATAGGATTGTTGGGTTGTTGCCCATAGAAACAAATCAGTCTTTGACTTTCATTCTAAGACCAGCAATAAGAATATAAAACAAAGAAAAAAATATGTCCTTATGCACACAACTCCACTTCTGAGTTTTTATTTTTTCATATATCAGACCAGCAAAATATAATACGTGTTTAAGTCTTTTATGCTCTTTTTTTTTCTCTGGAAACAGAAACAGAGGACTCAACATATTTTGTCATAGGTGCAGTTCTATACCGCACTCTTGGTCTGGTCCTGCCTCCTCCAGGGAATTCGCTGGCTGTTAGTTCAAAGGTTTTGACTGTCACCATCCGACCTCTCACTAAACCTCCAGACCAGCAAGTGGTGGTGGAATTATCACATATAATCAATGTAAGTAGTAGAGGAGTACAGGCACTTTCACTAGTTTTTGTTTTTATCTTGATTTGGCTGGTACTCATGGTCTCAAGTATTCAGTTATAAAACATTATTGATTTGTCTCAAACTTCAATTGTGCAGTCAGACTGCAAAGAATTGAGATTGGATTCTTTCACCATGCATAGGGAAACAAAAAAATGTTGGGAACAAAAGTTGGTTTTGATGACTCAGCATAATTGCTGAGCATTAAAAGAGAGACATGGCCCTCGTTGGCCAGAGAAAATGTAGGCTATTTAATCATAATGTAGAGTATAAAGCTTTTTTTTTTCCTTTTTGTATAAATATACTTTTGAGATGCCTAAAATCAGATACTCAATTTTGCATGTAACCATGTAGACGATGTAGCCATATAGAATAGCGTGTCTTAGCAAACATTTCATTTTAAATGTATATAACTCTAGGTTGACCATAACAAAGGGACAAAATAGGTATTTTACAGTTTACAGATAATATATGCTATTTATACCTCCAGCCAGAAATAAAGGTTTAATCATCATTGCATCTTTTCAACTGAATTTTATCACAAAGTGTCTTCTTGTTTAACAGGGTACTTCAAGCCCCCAGTGTGCTGTATGGGATTATTCCAAAAGGTTAGTTATCCTTGTTTGATTTATATTACATTTTCAAACACAGGGAAAAATATGTCTGCTTTTTCTTCCTTTCCTACGACCTAAAAATTCTAGTTATCCAGTTTCTAGGTAGATTAGTGAAATTAGAGCTCATCATATTCCACAGAGCTGAAAGGCTTTCTATAGCAATTCAATGCTCAACTATGCTTTTTATACTGGTAGCTGTGTCAAAGACTACATTTCTAAAGCCAGATAGCTGTTAGCATAGGACTGTAAGTTTTAAAAGAAAATAAACACCTGTTTGTGACCTTGGAAGTAAGATCTAATTCCACCATGATTTGTGTATTCTTTGTCACCATTACAGTGCTGGAGAGCTTTCTACCGAGCTATTCTCAGTGTGACCACAGCTAACATGTTCTTTTTTCAATACATAATTAAATTAAAAGAAAAATCACTGCTAATGCAGTAATGGTCGTTATTATTCAGACTTTTATTCCTCCTCTGCAGAAGATTGGCATAAGTAGGTGCAGGAAGGAATGATGTTGAAAGACTTTGCAAGGGTTTCATAGTGGAGACAAGGAGCTGTCCAAATTTGAAAAGTGCTGAAACCCAGATACAGTACATACTTTTTGCAAGGCTGAATGCAAGCCAAGTAGTTTATTATAATACCCAGTGTATGTCTTGTAGAAATATTTTAGAGTTATGAAATAGGAAAGGGCATAGTTAATATGCCTGCCTGACTTCTTCAGACTTGATCAGTGAAACAGTGCAAAGTGCAGCATGGGTGTGTGTTGGGCGTTATATGTGCACTGCAGTGTTACCCAAATGCAGTTCTCATGTACCTCTTGCAGCTTGTAGTCCCCGCAATCTTCAGATGTTTAAGTAGATGCATATATGCAACAGTGAAAATGAAATGTAATGAATGTACACTTTATTCTATAAAGAGAGTTTCACTGATATACTGAGCAGATATTGCCTATACAGTATCTCTGGTCCTTACAAAGTACTCAATATAACAGTGTAGAAATAAATCATGATAGACAATGACCCAAAACAACCAGTCAGATTTCAGTTTACTGAATCTGGATTGTTAAAAGATGAATTGTGATTGTTTTGCACTTTCTGCATTACTCTTTGTCTTGGGGGATAAGACTGCAAGTTCATCTTGTTCTCATATTCAGGTGGTTATGACCAGACCAGATCTGGGATTTCATGTCTTGTCAGCACAAAAAGCTAACTAAATATAACTATTAAGTGCTAATTGCCTTGTACTTTAGCTGGATTACTTCATAGATAAGGCCTTCCAGGTGTATAATGCCCTGTACACACGACTGGTTTTCCCATCGGAATAAACTCTGAAGGTTTTTCCAACAGAGTTCTGATGGAATTCCGCTCAAGCCGTCTTGCATACACACGGTCCCACCAAATTCTGACCATCCAGAACGTGGTGACGTACAACACATACGATGGGACTAGAAAACGGAAGTTCAATAGCCAGTAGCCAATAGCTTCCATCTTGTCCTTGCTTCAGAGCATGCATCGTTTTTGGTACATCGAAACAGCATACAGACAAGCGGTTTTCCCGATAGGAATTGGTTCCGTCGGAAAAATGTAAAACATGTTCTCTTTCTAGGTCCGGCAGAATTTTCGACGTAAGAAGTCCGATGGGGCATACACACGATCGGAATATACGATGAAAAGCTCCCGTCTGACTCTTTCTGTTGGACATTACGCTCGTGTGTACAACTAATAACACTAATGTGCTGCCATTAAAAAAAATGAAGATCCAACCTGCCTGGCTAACACATTTCCCCAACCCCACTGCATAACTCTTGATGACATGATTACATAGTATAAGAATATGCCCTGAGAAAATCTCTTGTCTGTATCCACAAATACCACAAAAGACTTCAAGCTGTCATTGATGTTAAAGGGGGCAATACACGGTATTAAGAACTGGGGTATGTAAACTTTTGATCAGGGTAATTTGGGTAGTTTCTGTTGCCATTATGATTTAAAAAGAGTAAATACAGTTGATTGATAATAAATGGCTTCAGCCAAACACTAACCATGAGTGAAAGAAAAGTTTTTGTGTTATCATTCATATTATCTGAAAAATGGCCAAGAAATCCTATATATATATATATACACACAGCTTTAAGTGTTCATATCTAAAGCAGATATGTCCTCCAAAGAGTATGTGCTTTGTAGGTGTAGGTTGCTTCCCTCTGTCTGTGTGCGGAGGTGTGTACGTGTGTGTGTGGGTGTGTGTGAGTGGTAGAGTAAGAATCTTTTCTAAGTCCTTATCCTTGCCATGTCCATGTTTTATTATAACATTCCATCTGCTATGGTTGCCAGAGTAACGTTGATGACTGGTGAGAGGTCTAGTGATGTATGCCTGTGTTGCATTTCCTCTCGTCGTATAAGCAGCTGACAGCTTTCTGACAAGAGTCCCTAAAATAGCATGTGAGAATGCAAAAATGATCTTGGGGCTCAGTTTATCAGAACTAAGGGGATGCTAGTGTTAAAGGTACAGTTCAGTAAACGTTGCCCTGGCTACAATGTGCATTGAATAAAACTGGGTGTTTTTGTATACTCTGTAACTTAGACGTTACAGCCTTTTTACCTGTGAATGTAAATGGAACCTTTCACCTAGGGAAGACGGATTGAACTAATCATGTTTTGCTACAGTGACTGTGGCTTAAGGGGGGATTGCAGGATACATGACAGCCCAGCACAGGGAGAAGTCATAATGTTAAATGAAACCACAGAAACAGAAACCCCTCTAAACCTACAGGCTGCTAATAATTTGTACTATGTGCCAAATGCTCTCTTTTATTCTTTCTCTACTCTTTTCTCCATTTGCTTTTTTTTTTCTCATCTCCTCTTCTTCATCTATAATCCCTTGTGAATAATGCCTTGCGGCGTAGCTCCATCTCTCCTGTATTGCTTATGTTCACTATTTCTTAGTCTTTACTCACTGATTCAATGCCACTTTTCCTTTCAGCTAGTGTTTCCGATTAAACCTTTCTTTCTTTGTACTGTACATTTTAAAAAATACTATCTTTACACGTAACATTACAAATACTCTTCGTCATATTTCAAACCCTTTTACGCCTTCCGCTTGTTTACCTCTTCCCTATCGTCTTCTCTATTGTTTCTCCCCCTCATTTTGTCTTTCTGTGTCTCCCCCACACTCCTTCGCTCTCTGCCTCACTTTTCTCACTGGGTTTCTCCCACACACACATACACACATGCACACATAGTCAAGATCCCAGCCAGGAGATGCAGGCTGGCTGAGCCTGCTCTGCATATGCTCAGCATTCCTAGTAGCCTTCTATATTTACTCTCCAATATGTTATTACTGCCAATTTTGCTTTACAGTGTGCACTTTGTGTCTTCATTTTTGTGCTTGTGATCCACAGTGATGCATCCAGTGGGAGCTGGGACACCGAAAGCTGTCAGACACTGCCAACCCACCCATCTCATACCAAATGCCTTTGCGACCAGCTCTCCACCTTTGCTGTTTTGGCGCAACTACCCAAGGAAATGGTAAGTGTGGCAAAGCTTACCTTGATTACACAGGCCAGGTTGTAACTGAATATTGTGTATGTTGGCTATTCTAGATGCTGTCTGAAGCCATAGACAATGCTAGAGTTTTGCAGGCCTTGGTTTGCCAGTGTGCTTTGTGTTAGGCAGCAGATGTATAGATGTTATTGCCAAATATGACTTCCTGTGTGTGGTTTTCTTGTGTGAGGTTGTCAATACATTCATGTATGCTTAAAGGGTCGGATAGATAAATCACCTTATGTTTTTTTCCTTAGGTAGAGACATCTTTGTGGTTAAGTTCCCAGATGAATATACCTTGCATGACCATTGGGAGGGAGTCCCACTCTTAAGGGGGTTCCAAGCTTTAAGTTACGGTAGGGTAGCTTTACGTTTTAGACACAGGAAAGCAGCAGCTTAATCTAGCCATCAGACGTCACCTATAATTAAAGGGTTACATTTTAGTCACCAGGCTTGTCCTTTGGCATCTCCATATGACTATATTAGCGTCACATAAGTGAATACTTCAAGAATACTTTATCCCTTAGATTGTCATGAAGACTGTATTTAAATCGTACATGTTGTACATGGCATTATGTGATCATTCAAAAAAATGACGATATGAATGAAGACCCTGCATTGTTTTTTGGAATGAAATCCCATTAAAGGGACTATCGATTGGTTGCTGGTCATATTGTAAACAGTATACAGTATATTTCCCATTTCTGCATTCCATGATATACTTTTGCTCACACCTTCCTGATCTTTTCATTGCTGTCAGGAAGAGTGATTATTTCAAAGTAGTGTCAGCTTAACAAGCCAAAAAAATAATACCTGTAAGTGGGTCACATGACTTCCTGTTGAGTCCATGATGTAAATTCAGAGATTAGAATCAATGGCCTCCCATAGCTAAATATGATTTATAATGATAAAGAGTAAACTTTGTTTTACATGATATTTGAAAATTCCTGAGGATACAGGTAGGGGCCATAATACATATACATTGGTGGCTTTTTATATTGTTATGTATTTTGTGCATTTCTATAGCTGTTAAGTAGTGAGACTATCTAGGAAAAATGCATACAGACTGACTAGCAACAGGATATTCTGTGTTTCCCTCTACTTGAATGGTATGGTTGATATACTTGTGTACTGTATGCAGATGCAACTGACTTTCCCTGAGTGATAGCTATATGCTGGTTCCAGGGTATATTGGAATGAAAAATACTTAAATAGATAGGTATTCAGCCTGTCTGCAAAGGGCATTGTATAGCGCCTGCATTTTAAACCTTTTCTACTTGTCTGATTTACTCTAAGGCACAATGGTGGTGATTCAGTAAGGGATTTGTCAGTGTGTATATAGTCAGAACCCTTGCATTAAATTCATGAAAACGCTGCAAGTTTTTCATTGTTGGTAATGTGTGTGACAAATTCAAGTAGTTCTTATTTGCATCATTTCTACAGTTATGCATACCTCCCAACTTTTTGAGATGGGAATGAGGGACACATTTTAGCAAAAGTTTGTAGGCATAGGACACACCCCTTCGCATGCCCCCTTAAAGAGGAACTGCAGTCTGCTCGCATAATTTGTAATAAAAACATCTTTGCCATTCTGAAGCTTCCCTCCAACCACTTTGCATAATTTTTTTTATATACTGTGATTCTGTACTTGCCAAATATGCTGCAGAAATCTCCCTCCACTAAGTCTAGCTGCAGCCATTTTAACTGTGGGCAGTTGAAGCTGCTGCCTGTTCACTTCCTGAATTTACACAGACACACAAAGGCACACCTAAAGCTCTGAAGCCCTGCAGCTTTCATTGGCCCTCTTATGAATCACTCCCCCTCCCTTCCTGGCAAACTCTCACGAAAGTGAGAGAGAGCTGTGCATGGTGTCATAAGCCTAGGCTAATGACCAGACAAGAAACAGGAAGTGGGCTGTATAAGGTATTTACTGGCAGAAAAAACAACAAGGGCAGAAGATTTAATAGATGGAAAAAAATGACTGAAGGTCCACTTGTATTATACAAACAAATTATTAGTTAAACCCACAACTGTTTTTTTTTTTTTTACCACTACTGTTATATATTATATTGGATTTTAAAATGTACAAATGCAGCAATTTAGAAATTGGATGAAAATGGTTTAGTACTGGTAAAACAATTTTGAAAGTGTAGCCAAGTCCCGGACCCCTGAGGCAAGATAGTGACCTCCAGAGTTAGGGACAGCTGACATCCTTTTGTGTAGAGTGGGTTACAAGGCATGGTGGGTGTAATGCAAGGTAGATTGATGGGCACCAGACACTTCTTGAATGCAAAGAGATGTATTGTCTTTTAAACAGAACTGTGGGAGAGAGGGTTAGGGCCAGGACACCCTTTTGTTGATGCAATGTACTCTGACTCTTCTATAGGCAGACAGCCATGCAGGGAAAGGCATTCAGATAGACACCACATCTGCATGAGTAGGACAACTGTCTCCTATGGCAACAATATTGTAACAGTTTCTAACACGGTTGCAATAAACTCCTCCACTTCTTCTACAATCTCCTATTGTAGAACTTCACTCAGCTGAGCTCCCAGTCTTTCACTAGACTAACAGATCAACTAGCCACTGGATCTCCTAAACCCTTCAAATCTTCTCACTCAAAATCTTCCTCAAGCGTCACCCCTGCATCCCTGCTGGGTCCCTAGCTTGGCACTCACAGGAACTCCACAAGCGTCACTGCACTGGACTGCTTGGTCCCTGGCTTGGCACATGATAACGCTCCGCAAGCATCACCTCCACTGGCTGGGTCCCTGGCTTGGCACCTGCTGAAGTTTTCCCAATTCCGGCTGGTGAGAATACTGCTTAGGTACTTGCTTCAGCTACTCACAATAGTCTCCAGTAGCAAAGTGGATGGTCCCTTAGTGGCGACAGCTTCCCCCATCTACTTCTGACCACAGCTGGTTCTCCGGCTGGCAGAACCGTTGCTTCTGGTTGGACTGCAAGCCGCATTCCCAACCTTACGCTGCTCTCTTACTTCTGGATAGGCTCTCAGACAGCCTAGCAGCCAGATGTCCCAAGACATCTGCAGAATACAGGTGATTGTTGTCACATGTACCACATAGCCAGTACTTGCCAGATATTCCTGCAGCTCCTTTGCTGTTGCTGTAGGCCTCTTGGCAGCCTCCCTGACCGGTTTTCTTCTCGTATTTTCATCAATTTTGGACGGACATCCAGTTCTTGATAATGTCACTGTTGTGCCATATTTTCTCCACTTGATGATGACTGTCTTCACTGTGTTCCATGGTATATCTAATGCCTTGGAAATTCTTTTGTACCCTTCTCCTGACATATACCTTTTAACAATGAGATCTCTCTGATGCTTTGGAAGCTCTTTGTGGACCATGGCTTTTGCTGTAGGATGCGACTAAGAAAATGTCAAGAAAGACCTAATAAAACAGCTGAACTTTATTTGGGGTTAATCAGAGGCACTTTAAATGGTGGCAGGTGTGTACTGACTCCTATTAAACCTAGGTTCACTTTGGTACAATTTGGCATGCAATTTGACATGTCAAATCGCATGACAAATCAGCGGCTAGTGGCGGCAATGGCACTGTCCAAATTGGTGCGGCACCACACTGATTCCCAAAAGTAGTTCCTGTACTACTTTTGGTGATTTCGTTGGGTAATTTGTATAGACATCTGTGCAGGAACCCGCCCAGATGTCTGTCAAATTGTCCCCGAAGTCAAACTGCATTGCTGGGTTGAAATTGTGTGAGTTCCGCTGAACTCACATGATTTCTAACCCACAGGAATGTAAATCTAGGCTTAACATGATATAAAAATCAAAAAGTCGCGCTAGAAACTGAGGGTGACAACAGGAGGTGTCAAAAAAATCTCATAAAAATATGAGGGTGAGTGATGATCACTGAGTGAATAATAAAAAATTTTGTGCTTATCAATGTAATTAAACACTGTGAAAATAAAAGATAAATCTGAAAATGGCAATTAGTTGATGGGACACAGATATTGACCACTATGTCCGAAAAGAATAATCAATAATAAGTGACACAATCACTAACAGATGAATATCTCAAAATAACAGAAAAAGTGATAATGTGACACATCTATGGAAACTATACCATAATTCATATAAAAAAACAATATAGAGATGAAGAAAAATAAACCCAAAAAAAGTCCATAACTCAAATGAAAAAATAATGATTAAAGTCCATCCATGCTAGATGACATGCATCAAACCAAGTTTGTCTCCAAGTGCTCTGTGAAAATGGAACATAAACTTGCTGTGATGACAGTAGAGTGCGCAGATAGACCTCCACCTCTTAATAAAAATGCTGTCTCTTACCAGATGGAATTGGTCTCTTACTAACAGGAGACCTAAAGGGCGGATGGCTGCAACCCCAGCCAGGGATCTTTAAAACAGGCGCTTGGCGTCCAAATCCAGGGACTCTCTCTAACTCACATCAGCATAAATGGAAATATCCCCATGTAAAAAACAAAGTGCTCCACATAGCATAAAATCCAACGTTTTATTGAGTGTAAAAATAAAGGTTGCACTTACAAAACCATTGTAGTTAAAAAGCGTATATGCGAAAGCCGGCCGGCTCCAAGGTAACCCGTGTCTTCCGGGTATGTGAATAGCGGTGTCGTCGGGACGTAGCTCCTCCTCCCTACGCCGTTTCGTCACAACAGGACGTGGTCCCGTGACCACGTCCTGTTGTGACGAAATGGCGTAGGGAGGAGGAGCTACGTCCCGACGACACCGCTATTCACATACCCGGAAGACACGGGTTACCTTGGAGCCGGCCGGCTTTCGCATATACGCTTTTTAACTACAATGGTTTTGTAAGTGCAACCTTTATTTTTACACTCAATAAAACGTTGGATTTTATGCTATGTGGAGCACTTTGTTTTTTACATGGGGATATTTCCATTTATGCTGATGTGAGTTGGAGAGAGTCCCTGGATTTGGACGCCAAGCGCCTGTTTTAAAGATCCCTGGCTGGGGTTGCAGCCATCCGCCCTTTAGGTCTCCTGTTAGTAAGAGACCAATTCCATCTGGTAAGAGGCAGCATTTTTATTAAGAGGTGGAGGTCTATCTGCGCACTCTACTGTCATCACAGCAAGTTTATGTTCCATTTTCACAGAGCACTTGGAGACAAACTTGGTTTGATGCATGTCATCTAGCATGGATGGACTTTAATCATTATTTTTTCATTTGAGTTATGGACTTTTTTTGGGTTTATTTTTCTTCATCTCTATATTGTTTTTTTATATGAATTATGGTATAGTTTCCATAGATGTGTCACATTATCACTTTTTCTGTTATTTTGAGATATTCATCTGTTAGTGATTGTGTCACTTATTATTGATTATTCTTTTCGGACATAGTGGTCAATATCTGTGTCCCATCAACTAATTGCCATTTTCAGATTTATCTTTTATTTTCACAGTGTTTAATTACATTGATAAGCACAAAATTTTTTATTATTCACTCAGTGATCATCACTCACCCTCATATTTTTATGAGATTTTTTTGACACCTCCTGTTGTCACCCTCAGTTTCTAGCGCGACTTTTTGATTTTTATATGATTTATGGTTTACTACTTTCTAGTCGCAGCTTATGCCAATTAGTGTAAGCGCAGTATTTATTTTTACCTTTCTAGGCTTAACATGAGTTTGAATGTGATTGCTTAATTCTGAAATACATCCCCAGATATAAGAGGGTGTGCACACTTATGCAACCACATTAGTTTAGTTTTTTTTATTTTTACTCCCCCCTAACAGATTTCAGTTTGTTTTTCAATTGAGTTGTACAGTTTATAGGTCACATTAACCTTCCTGTTGGTATGATTATGTCAGATTTTTGCGTCTCAAATCAGTATATTGTTTTGCATAGAAATTTGGCGTTTTATATTGTAGGCTTGTAATTCTTAGGAATAACACACTTAAATCTGTCCAAAACAAGAGTCTAGTAGACATCCCGGATATGATAAAGTTTGAAACACGAAATCATAAATTATAATGTAGCACCCTGGTGTTTTGGAAAGGTTGCTCCTAAATTTACCTGCTAGGTATAGCTACCTTGGCTAGTTGTTGAGGAACAATTGATTTCACTCTAATGCCCTGTACACACCATAGGATTTTCCGATGGAAAATGTGTGATAGGACTTTGTTGTCGAAAATTCCGACCGTGTGTAGGCTCCATCACACATTTTCCATAGGAATTTCCGACACACAAAGTTTGAGAGCAGGCTATAAAATTTTCCGACAACAAAATCCATTGTCGGAAATTCCGATCGTGTGTACACTAATCCGACGCACAAAATGCCACACATGCTCAGATTAAATTAAGAGACAAAAGCTATTGGCTACTGACACGTTTATAGTCCCGATGTATGTGTTTTACGTCACCACGTTCAGAATGATCGGATTTTCTGACAACGTTGTGTGACCGTGTGTATGCAAGACAAATTTGAGCCAACATCGGTCGGAAAAAATCCATGGATTTTTTTGTCGGAATGTCCGATCAATGTCCGACCGTGTGTACAGTGCATATGTCTGTAATTGCTGCACTTATCTCTTTTGCCACTAGGTGGCCGGGCACTTGGTGGCATTAGATAAGAAAAGGGCACCGCAAGGTCAGACTATGGGTATATGGGGTATCTCAGCCAATGAGTAGGGGTTTTCTTAGATCTCTTGGCCTGCTGGGAGAACCTATATATTTGGGTGGAGTCAGGTGATCACGGTTCTGTGTCAACCGGACAGCTGTCTGGGTGGACATGTGTTATACTGCCTGGGCTGCTAGGCCGGAGTTTGGGCCTATTCCGGGCACATCTGGCTGCTAGGCTATCTGTGGGCCTATCCATAAGCAAGAGAGCAGCGCAAGGTTGGGATTGCGGCTTGCAGTCCAACCAGAAGTGAGGGTCCTGCCGGCCAGAGAACCTGTCATGGTTGGAGGTAGAGGAGAAGCTGTCGCCATGAAGGGACCATCCACCTTATTACCAGGTACCACAGTGAGCAGCTGAAGCAAGTACCGGAGCAGAATTCTCACCAACTTCAGCAGGTATCAAGCCAGGGACCCAGCCAGCAGAGGTGACACTTGTAGAGCAGTCTTGTGTGTCAAGCCAGGGACCGAGTAAGCCAGTGGGGTGAAGCTTGAGTAGTATCTGGAGTGCCAAGCTAGGGACCAAGCACCCAGGGGTGATACTTAAGGAAGATACTACAGTGAAGATTGGAGGAGCTCAAGGGATTCAGTGGCAGTGAATCGTCTAGTCCAATGTTTCTCAACTCCAGTCCCCAAGGCGCCTCAACGGGTCATGTTTTCAGGCTTCTCATTATTTTGCACAGGTGATTTGATCAGTTTCACTGCCTTGGTAATTACCACAGCTGTTTCATCTGTGGAAAATCTTGAAACGCGATCTGTTGGGGCGCCTTGAGGACTGGAGTTGAGAAACACTGGTCTGGTCTAGTGAGAGAGAGACTGGGAGCTCAGTGGATTGCAGAACTACAAGAAGTGATTGCAGTGGAAGTGATGGAACTGTTACAGTTTGTGCTAGAAACTGTTAAAGACTGTTGCCATAGGAGACAGCATTCCAACACATGCAGATGTGGCGTATTGCTGGATGCCTTTCCCTGCATGGCTGTCCTCCTGTAGAAGTCTCTGAGTCTGCCAATTAACATTGCAACTGCCTAAGGGTGTCCTGGCCCTAACCCTCTCTCCAAAAGTTCTGTTCAAGAGAAATAAAATTGCTTTGCATTCAAGAAGTCTGGCGCCCAATGAATCTAACTTGCATTACACCCTCCATGCCTCACAATCCACCATATACAGAAAGATGTTAGCTATCTCTGGCCCTGGAGGTTCTCTTTAGACTGAAGGAGGCCTGGGACCTTGCTACAATAATATAATAAATAGCTATAAATAATTATCAAAAATAATAATATAATAATAATAAAATGTATTCAATAATGTAATCAAATCAAAAACACAGAAATTTGCTCAGTTGCAGAATTGTCGCTGTCGTCACTTTCAGTGTCTGATGACAAATTTCCCCACGAATCACTATTGCTCGATTCTGCAAGTGATTCTTTACTATTGCTGTTTTCTAGCTGGTCAAAAGCTGCTTTTGACGTAAAGGGACGCTTTTTGAATGCCATGGACATTCTCAAGTTTCCAGGCAGAAAGAATGGCATATATAATATAAAAGTGTATGCAGGGCACTGGACAAAGCATTAGGGCAAAAGGGATGTGAAATGATTTGACACAGTAATGTAATCTGTAAGATTACAGTGTACTGTATGTGTTATGTTTTTTGCACTTTTTTAATTTGCTGCCGGGCTCCACCCCCATGCATCGCGACGCTCACAGGCAACAGAGCCCGGCACAGAGTACAAAAGGTGAAGGACACAGCCCATGGACACAGCGGGAAGACATCACAGGATCCTGGGGACAAGGTAAGTAACTTTGCCTGGATCCTGCGATGCAATCCCGAGTGTGGCTTGGGGTTACCGCTTTTGGTAGTGAAAGTTCACCTCGAGCCACACTCGGGAATGCCGCTAGGAAGATTAAAAATGGAAAAAGTTCTGGAACTATTTATCTTTGTCTCATTTTTTTACATCACAGAAACCTGACATTTTAACAGGGGTGTGTAGATCTTTTATCCATTGTAGATCAAACCAACATGAGAAACAAATGAGGAGGAAAGAGGGACAGAGGGACTTTGCTCCAAATCAGGGACAGTTGGGAGCTATTAGTTATGGTCTATTGTTGCACAGTTTCATATCAGCATATCAGTAAATAGGAAAGTGGAGGTTAATAAGACTTCTTCCAGGTTGGAGTAAATTGTTGATTGTGTTGCACACCTGATTATTTTGAATCATTGAGACAATTCTGCAACAAAATTTGGCTTTACGCTCCTCTATAACTGATTCATGATACATTTCCATTAAGCCTGGTACACACTATGAGTTTTGGGTTAAGCAAAAAAAAACTGTCAGCTCCGGTCGTAGCCGCTGTACTAACTATGCAGCCCCTCGCCAGAACACTCCGATCAGCGCTCTCTGCCACTGGCTGAGAGTGCCGATAGGGAGTCGGTCGGTTGCTAGTCTTCCAGCATGCTTGTCTGACAGACCGACATACACGGGCCGAATGTCAGTTTTTTGAACCAGCCGATGTCTCCTGACTAACTCCTTAGAGCAATTCACTGACCATATTGAGCAGCATCTCTCTGAAGCCACTAAGACCCACAGTGCTATTGTGGATATACAAGATGACCAAGCCAATACTATTCATATGCTCCGCTTAAAAGTCGCAGATCTCGAAGATCGGTCGCGGCGGAACAATATCAAGATTAGAGGGGTCTCTGAATCCCTAGCTGCCCATGAAATAATACCGTACCTACACCAACTTTTCCGCAAGCTTGTTCCGTCGTTAGCAACAAAGGACATGCTCATCGACCGTGCACATAGGATCTAAAAACCACAACACCTTCCAGCCTCTGTCCCCAGAGATATACTGGCAAGGGTACACTTCTTCCATGTTAAGGAGGAGATCATATGTACAACAAGGTCCATGCACTCTCTACCACAACCATTTAATAAAGTGTCTCTTTACAATGACATCTCAGCTGCTACTTCTCAAGCGCGCAAACCCTTTGCTCAGGTCACCTCTGTGCTAAGTAAACACAAGATAACTTACAAATGGGGTCACCCCATAAAAGTAACCTACCGCAACCAGCAAGTTACCTTCATGATACCTAAGGAGGGCTTCAAACATCTCAACAACCTAAGGCTGGTTACCATTCCTTTTTGTCAAGTTAATAAGTTAGTGGAGGAGCAGAAGTACCCATGTTACCCCTTCCACGCTCCACGATTTTTGATGTGCTAAGCACATCCCCTGGTTAAAGTTACTACAATTAGAACTGTTATTACCACATTGATATTTTGCCTGCCTTATTGGCTTACCTGTGTATTTGATTTACTCTGTTACTGTGTGCCCAGATCAGGTCCTCTTAGACACGGTAGGCCCTAATCTGCTCACACATATATTGTGTATATCACTGTTCTTGCAACTTTACTGTTCCTCCCCCCTCCCTTCTCTCCCCACCTATAGTTAGAGCCTAATCATCTCAGTATCGTTACATCGCCAATACCCAGATACACTCCACTCGAGGCAATGACTCTCACACTTGTCTCCTTAAATGCCACAACAGTCCCTTTAAACATTCACTCCTATGGAGAGAAGCTATATCACAAAAAGGAGACACACTATGCATTTAAGAAATGCATTTCCTAGCACACAATCCTCCCCAATGCTCCCACAAACTATTTCCCCATTGTTGCTGACACAAAGCGAGGGGAGTCATGATTGCAGTACGTTCCTCAGTCTCTTTCAATCTCACCCACCTCGATCAGGACCCTTCAGGCAGATACCTGATCTTGTCAGCAACTTTCAACAACCAACCCTTCGTCATCGTGAATATTTATGCCCCCAACGTCCATCAGAAATCTTTCTACAATTCATAATGCATACGATCCAACATTACCCTAAAGATCAAATCATAATCTGTGGCGATTTTAATGAGGTTATAGACACCCAGATGGATTCATCATATACAAAATGTAAGAAGTCCACAGCTCTATCCTCAGTACTCTCCCTGGAAGACCTCTATGACCCCTGGAGGTGTCAACACGGTACTGAGAGGGATTACTCTTTCTACTCAAACACCCAAAGATCATATTCTCGGATCGACCTGTTCTTGACCTCCAAGACCCTACTTAAAAAAATCACTAGATCTACGATTGGACTTATTACATGGTCTGACCATGCCCCAGTGTCCATATTTCTATCTCCTTTTACTCCCAGACACACCCTTTGGCGTTTGAATGCTGCAATTCTGAGCATACCGAAGAAATGAGAACAGGTTTGATTTGAAATATTATCTTTCTTTGCCTCTAATACCGGATCCGTTTCTAAGCCAACTACACTTTGGAATGCCCACAAGTCTATTATATGGGGAATTTGCCTGTAGTTGGGTACCCAGGAAAAGAAAAAGAAAAACCCCCACAATAAACTCCTTCCTCCATCGTATCCGAGTGATTGAATCCCTGAATAGACAAAACCCTACCCTAGCTAATGCAGAAGATCTAGGTAAACTGAGGAATGACCTTAGCTCTTACCTCCGAAAGGGTCATAATTTTTATCTAAAGTGCCTTTGTCTCACCTGGTACTCCCAGGGAATAAAGCTGGGAAACTTCTAGCCCAGCAAAACAGAATCCCATTTTTTTCTAAACGAAAAGTGGCACAAGCTAATAAATCCAAAAGATATAGAAGATGGATTTAGTGCCTTTTACTCAAAACTATACAACCTCTCCCTCTCTGCATCTGAGCCTCATCCCACTCCACAGCTAATACAGGACTTCCTTACCCCTCTCCAACTTCCTTCATTATCCCCATCTCAGCTCGACTCGCTAGCCCAACCATTCTCCCACCAGGAGATTTTTAAAGCTATCAGAGACCTCCCCCCAGACAAAGCTCCAGGACCGGATGGTTTTATAAATAAATATTACAAGACATATGTAGATCAAATTCTACCCCACTTATGTAACACTTTTAATAGATTTTTGACAACTGGAGAGATTCTACCAGAATCCCTTGAAGCGGTAACAACCACCATACACAAATCCGGCAAACCTGCCCATGATCTTGGCAATTATCCCCCCATATCTCTGCTTAACACCGACCTCAAGCTCTATACCAAAGTGTTAGCTACTCGCCTTGAGACTTACATGCCCACTCTGATTCATCCAGATCAAGTGGGCTTCATCCCCTCCCTACAAGCCTCATATGGAACTCGATATGATCTCCCTTGATGCAGAGAAGGCGTTTGATAGAGTTAATTGGCTATGCCTAGACTTGCTCCTACAGAAATTTGGCATACATGGTCCCTTCTGACAAGCTATCCTAGGTCTCTATTCTAGGCCAAGTGAAAAAGTCCTTACATCAGGTATACTATCCACCCCCTTCCCTATCACGAATGGGACCCAACAGGGATGCCCCTTGTCCCCCCTAGTTTTTGAGCTTGTGATTGAACCAGTAGCATAAGCAATTAGAGCACACGCGGATATCGCTGGTCTATCGATTGACCAAGTCTCCCACAAGATTGAATCTTGCAAACAGATATAGCCACACTCCGGTGGATAATCAATAACTTCATTTGGGCGTCACGCAAACCACGCATCGAAGCTTCTTTGCTCAATACACCTAGGAACTATGCTGGTCTCGGAGTCCCTGACCTCAGGTCATATTACAAAGCTATAATCTTGGATCAAACCAAAAAGCTGTGGGACATGTCCTCATTGCAAACCTGGACTTTGATCGAAGCTACAACTGTCGCCCAAACCCCCTCACATCTATTAGCTGCCATCTGGATGAGATACCACCCCCCTGCGCTCTTTCCTTCCAACAGTCTATGCTACAATATCCACTTGGAAATCGGTCTTGCAAATCTCAGGCGGAATACACATTCAGTTTCTTCATTAACTCCCACTATCAGCCTTATCATTCCTATCTCTGGTTCTCCCCTTGCAGGTGTGGTCCTCACAGTGCCTCCGAGCAGATAGGCAACCTGTTCCAGCATAGCCAACTTCTATCCTTCCATCAAATTAAAGACTGATATTTCATTTCCAATAAAGACTTCTATATGTACTTAAGACTCCATCATATACTCCCCTCCATCTTAACCTGCAGTTCTTCAACCCAACCAACAACATAATCCATGGCATTTCCTATCTTTATGGTCTACTAACAAAACCAAGTCAAGAGGAAAGTCCCCCAGCTATAGCCTACTGGAAATCCAAGTTACAAATCCAGATCCCTCCCCCTCTATGGTACCATGCAATCCGTTTATCTACCATGTTCTCCAAAAACATTTCTCACTGGGAAACCTTAATGAAAATTCTTTATAGATGGTACTACACTCCTGCAAAACTAGCTTGAATGTCTCCATCCCATTCCAGCAAATGCTGGAGAATTGTTGGAGAAATTTTCATATTTGGTGGGAATGCAAATCTATGGTTACTTTCTAGGCAGGCATCTCCACCCTCATTCAAGATGTTACTAACCTGTCAATCGAGTTAACCCCACAAATGGCTCTATTTGGACTAGGCCTCTCAAATTGGCCCTCGAAATTCCACCCTATCATCACACACATACTCATCTATCGATTGCCTGGCTCTGGAAACAGGCTTGTGCATCCTCTCTCAGTAACACTATTGATATGAGTCAAGTGATTGCCAGACCGTTGTTCCTAATTTTTACAGACAGTCTACTGACTGGAATGGTACCAGCTGATTGGAGAAAAGCCAATGCAGTACCGATATTTAAAAAGGACCCAAAATACATCCCTGGGAATTACAGACCAGTTAGTCTAACATCAATAGTATGTAAACTCTTGGAGGGGATGATAAGGGACTATATACAAGATTTTAGTAATGAGAACGGTGTCAGCTAGATAAAGGAAGGCCCATAGACGTAGTGTATCTGGATTTTGTAAAAGCATTTGACACAGTTCCCCATAAATGTTTACTGTACAAAATCAGGTCCATTGGCATGGACCATAGGGTGAGTACATTGATTGAAAACTGCCTACAAGAGCGAGTTCAGAGGGTGGTGATAAATGGGGAGTACTCAGAATGGTCAGGGGTGGGTAGTGGGGTCTCCCAGGGTTCTGTGCTGGGACCAATCCTATTTAATTTATTCATAAGCAGCCTGAAGGATGGGGTAAACAGTTCAATCTCTGTTTTTGCAGACGATACTAAGCTAAGCAGGGCAATAACTTCTCCGCAGGATGTGGAAACCTTGCAAAAAGATCTGAAAAAATGAATGGGGTGGGCAACTAAATCTCAAATGAGGTTCAGTGTAGAAAAATGTAAAATAATGCATTTGGGTGGCAAAAATATGAATGCAATCTATACACTGGGGGGAGAACCTCTGGGGGAATCTAGGATGGAAAAGGACCTGGGGGTCCTAGTAGATGATAGGCTCAGCAATGGCATGCAATGCCAAGCTGCTGCTAACAAAGCAAACAGAATATTGTCATGCATTAAAAAGGGGATCAACTCCAGAGATAAAACGATAATTCTCCCGCTCTACAAGACTCTGGTCCGGCTGCACCTAGAGTATGCTGTTCAGTTCTTGGCACCAGTCCTCAGGAAGGATGTACTGGAAATGGAGCGAGTACAAAGAAGGGCAACAAAGCTAATAAGGGGTCTGGAGGATATTAGTTATGAGGAAAGGTTGCAAGCACTGAACTTATTCTCTCTGGAGAAGAGACGCTTGAGAGGGGATATGATTTCAATATACAAATACCGTACTGGTGACCCCACAATAGGAATAAAACTTTTTTGCAGAAGAGAGTTTAACAAGACTCGTGGCCACTCATTAAAATTAGAAGAAAAGAGGTTTAACCTTAAACTATGTAGAGGGTTCTTTACTGTAAGAGCGGCAAGCATGTGGAATTCCCTTCCACAGGCTGTGGTCTCAGCGGGGGGCATCAATAGTTTCAAGAAACTATTAGATAAGCACCTGAAATGACCACAACATACAGGGATATACAATGTAATACTGACATATGATCACACACAAAGGTTGGACTTGATGGACTTGTGTCTTTTTTTCAACCTCATGTACTATGTAACTATGTAACTATGAGCCTGTTCTGAGTGGAACTTGTCCTGGTAAACCGCTGTATGGTCTTGCCCACCATGCTGCAGCTCAGTTTCAGGGTCTTGCAATCTTCTTATAGCTTAGGCCATCTTTATGTAGAGCAACAATTCTTTTTTCAGATCCTCAGAGAGTTCTTTGCCATGAGGTGACATCTTGAACTTCCAGTGACCAGTATGAGAGCGTGAGAGTGATAACAACAAGTTTAACACACCTGCTCCCCATTCACACCTGAGATCTTGTAACACTAATGAGTCACATGACACCGGGGAGGGAAAATGGCTAATTGGGCCAAATTTGGACATTTTCACTTAGGGGTGTACTCACTTTTTTTGCCAGCGGTTTAGACATTAATGGCTGTGTGTTGAGTTATTTTGAGGGGATGGCAAATTTACACTGTTATACAAGCTGTACACTTAGTAATATAATACAATATTTACAAAAATGTAATTGGTGTACTCACTTTTGTTCAATACTGTATATACATACACCTTACTCCTTGTTCCAATGGGACATGAATTTGTGCCCTGGGTGAGGACCATGCTAACCCACACGGGGATGCACAGGTGTTCCAGGCAGTCCCATAGCTGTTAAATAGAACGCAGCAAGTACATAGACACAATGTGGCATTCATGCGATTGGGTCCATGTAACTACTGTGTCCCAATTGACAGCTATAGGACCACCTGAACGGGGATGCACAGAACACAGAGTGGACAAATATTCATGCATATATTCAAAAAAGAGAAACAAATGCATTTTTCAACTGATGTTAACGTATATTACAGTTTATTTTTAAATTTGGTTAGACTTTCCTTTAGATGCCTGCCACCAGGATGATTTCTAGAGAGAATGATTCGATAATGTTTAACAGTAATGTTAACTCCAGCTTTGCTGTGAATGGCCTCTATAAAGGAGTACAGTTGGAAAAAATATTGTATTCTGCTAACTGTATGTGGTTAATACATATGTTAATTATAATCAGTATAATAATTCATTTTGATTTGAATGTTTTTCTTGTTTGTATTTACATGCAGACTGAGCTGCCTAGCTAAAAAACACTGGAAGGGTTTGAGGCAAACTTTGACAGTGTCATGGGTGCAGACAACAGCCATCTTTCCTTCCCATGGCTTACATCATCTTAGATAAACTGTTTCTACAACTGCTCAAGCTCGCCTGGCAGTGTACAATATTTGTCTTGATAGTGATCCTTTAAATCACCAGGATGTAGTATTTCTATTGCAGTTAACTCTACCTGAATAGAGGCATTATGAGCAAATCTTCTATCACAAAATGCCAGCAGCAGAAAAGACTGTCATAGAGTAACAGTGGGGTTGGCTAGTAATACATTCAGGACTTCTGTATCTACAGTACACACCTTCCAACCCAAAGTATAAACTAAAGTTGTCCTATAAGATTGCCTATAAAATGTGTGCCAGATTGGTAACACAAATGATCATGAGATCTTACAATGAATGTACGAACTCATTCTCAAAGTAAGTTATTTTATATTTTGTTCACTGGGCACTGTAACTCAGTAATGGCACAGCAAGTGCAAAATTCTAACTGCTGCATATCATTCTACCCCCATTTTTGCAAACAGTCATATTCTGAGTTCATGTGCTATCAGGGGTGGGCTTATATAAATAAGGAGGGGTAGCATGTGTCATGCTGTGCAGAAATACATTTATTTAAAGTGTCAGGAATATGACATTTTATGCTTTGAATGACTACGTGGCATGCAGCTGGTTCATGTCATAGTTGCTATTGTTCTCTAGGCTTTATTGCTACAATGACTGTATGTGAATTATGTTCATGCTCTTATCTTGTTGTAGAAAATTGCTGCATTTATACAGTTCAGTGAAAGTAAATTGTATTAGACAATGCATTTCTATCTATCTATCTATCTATCTATCTATCTATCTATCTATCTATCTATCTATCTATCTATCTATCTATCTATCTATCTATCTATCTATCTATCTATCTTTCATGCTATCTCATTCTCTCAGTCATACATCTTGACTCTGGGTTAACATCAATATGTTTTGTGAACATGATATTTTGTTTTTGCTGATCAAAAATATGAATCAAATCATAAATTGAGGAAGACAGCTCCTAACAATTTGATTGATCTCACTGGTCAAAGTATTCAGATAAACATCTATGTAAATCCTGGACTTGGCTATGAAAATCAACATATTTGAGGGCTTTCCTGGCTGTAAGTCAGTTTGACGATGAACTGACATTGATTGGTTATCCAGCAATCAAGAAACATTTATGATGAGGGCGCTTTTTTTTCCAAAGAGCTGACACTTTGCTGTCTCAGCAGGTGATGGATGTCTCTGGCTCTCCATCGGTCCCCCTGATGATTGGCTGTGCTGTCTCGTGCATGGCTTTGCTCATTCTCCTTGCTGTTTATGCTGCATTTTGGAGGTATGTTTGTTGTAATACACAATTGATCCTTCACATTGCCTGTTTTAGTTCTACTAGCAGATATTGCAATAAAATGAGTGCAAGGGAGGTTTAGTTCACAATAAATTCAACAAAATAGATTCACAAACTATTATATGTGCATTTAACATATTTAGGGCATGTTATTTACCTGGTGTACACAAACAAAAGCTCCAAGACTGTTGCTTGGACCTGCCATCTTGGATCTGATGCCAGCAGCCCCAGCAGACTCGGAGCTGTCATTCAAGTGACACTTTGTAGCATTCCACTAAGCTCCTCCCTCAGCATCTACATCAAATGTTTTTATTAAGGATGAGAAGGGGGAGGAGCTGGGCCAGCACAGAGTGGGAGAGGTCAGTCCCAAAAGAGGAGAGGGCTGTGACATACAAGGAGGGAGGAGGTTGTGCTAGAGAATTGACTAGTCTAATTTTCTAGCAAGCTCAAAGGCATATTGCAAGTGAATAAAAGTGTTTGTAAAGTTATTTTTTTTTTAAACAAACATGTTATACTTACCTGCTCTGTGCAATAGTTTTGCACACAGCGACCCTAAACTTCCTCTTCTGGGGTCCTCCACTGGTGCTGTCCACTCCTCATCTTCTGTGTCTGTAGCCAAAGAGGCAGACATGCAGGTTTGATCTATTGACACACAGTGCGACTCAGCTCCCCCCCCCACCACCACCACTTCCTCAATGCAGGATATGATTGACAGCAGCAGGAACCAATTGGTCCCAGAGATGACTCCATGTCCTGTGAGGAGAGGGAGAGAGAAGTGCCACTGCTCTCGGTTTCAGCACTGGATCATGATTGGGCTCAGGTAAGGGTATGGGGGGGGCTGGGGGAGAGCTGAACATGGAAGTTTTTTTTCACCTTAATGCAGAGAATACCCAAAAGATATATATATATATATATATATATATATATATATATATATATATATATTGCTGGGTCTATGAAGAGATGGTCAATGGAGATTCACTGCCCTAGAGTTGATGTACACAAAGGAGAAGGAATTCTTGTGACATCATTGACCTCATATGGGCTCAGACAAAAACCTGGTTTGGACTGAACCCAAGCTCATCCGTACTTCTTACTACTGCTTGTACCTTTATGTCCCAGTGATGAAGTTGAAGTTTATGTATGTTTTGGTATGATCATTTTTACATAATTATTTTGGTCTACCTTGGACCAATGTAAGTATGTACGTGCCGTACTTGTGGGATTCCTGTGGAAGCTGCAAATAACTGTAGCAGGCTAATACAGTGATCTCTGCTTGCTTCTGGGTGCCATGCTGAGCAGCAGCCCTGTTGCATAATAAACACAGGAGTTTACTTGATTGGCATGGGCTTCATTCAGGGATGACTTAGCATTTTCTGAATGAATGCAAAGCGTTCTCTGATTGGAGGAGTTTAAGACGCAGGGCAGCGGCATCATGATCTCAATCTCGTCCAATCAAAGAACAGCTTGCATTCATTGAGAAAATGAAAAGTGTTCTGTGAATGGTGCCGTGTCAAGTGGGAGATATCTTGTGTTCAGTAAGCAGCATGGCAAACTCTCGGTATGGGACCCGGATGCTAGCAGCAATCACTGTATTGCTAGTGCCTACTACAGTGATTTCCAGCTTCCACGGGGATCCCACAGGTATGGCATATGCACACTATGTAACTGTATATATAAACATTGGTACAAGCTGTAATAATTGGGTTGATTTACTAAAACTGCAGAGTGCAAAATCTGGTGCATCTGTACATGGTAGCCAATCAGTTTCTAACTTCAGATTGTTCAATTAAGCAATAAAAAAAAAGAAAAAAAAACTGGAAGGAAGCTGATCGGTTTCTATGCAGAGCTGCAAAAGATTTTACACTCTCCAGCTTTAGTAAATAAACCCCACTGTAATTATGTAAAAGTTACCTTAACTAATCTTCAACTTTAAATCAAACTTGGTAGCCAGTACTAGGCACCACTTACAAACAATGTACACTATAGTTTACATTTTCCAAAATGCTGCAGTGCATCCTAGGAGCCCCTTTAACCCAGGCAGCCACAGTATGCTAATTCTAATGTTTACAAAAGCTGACACTGAAGCCCATCCCAACCACATCCTATAATATTTGGGGCTTCGGCAAACTAAATAGAAAGTTCTTGCTTTACATCATTGGATGTGGTAACATTTCTCTATTCTGACATGCCTTAGAGGATAGAAAGACTGCATGTCAGTGGAAATTTGTGGCTACCTGTAGCAGCATTTTGGAAAATATTAACAACAAATAAGCACAAGGTGGCTGGCAAGTTGGTTTTATTTGTTAGCAAGAATTTAATATGAAGTCATACTTGTGTATCAAAGCTTTCTCCCCACTTAACAAGCAGGTAGCCAGACCAGACACACCAAAGAGATATTTGTACATTTTGCTTTATCACACATCTTCCAAGCTACAAAGATATACAAATCACAACAATTTTTTCGCAGTTCTTGAAAATATGGACAAAATTTCACTCACGTTTTATAGCTAGTAATTGACTTCTACTGAGTTGCCTGTGCAGCGTCACACTTTTGACTACAGCTACAATCTTGGCTCTTCTATGTGTTCTTCAATATGTATCTCTCTATATCTGAATAGGTAATACCCTTGATTTATTTTATTCTTCAGATTCATTCGTTCCGAGCGCTCCATCATTCTGCTCAATTTCTGTTTGTCCATCCTTGCCTCCAATGTTCTGATTCTGGTGGGACAGTCCCAAGCACTCAGCAAGGTCAGAAACATGTTTTCCCCTTTGTGTACTTTCATCTGCTTACAACAATATTTTTTACAACTCTGTCTTTTGCAGGCTTGACCCTCCTAAAGTTTAAGAATTGTAGCCATTTACCCAGTTTTGTAAAGCTTATATTACTAAGCAAAAGAATATTGTCTTTATTAAAATCTTGGCCAATATACATAAAATGGAGATGGATAGGCATGTTACAGGGCAAATGTGTACATATATCATAGGCATAAGCATCCCAACATATAATACTAATATTTCTTACATAAGACCCCAGTTGATATGTTTATAGTGATATCTACAGTAAGGTCACTACTTCTGTCAGGAAAGAAGGCTATTGGATACATGAGTATTTTTCATCAGTAGCTTCACAGTTTCACAAAAAAAAAGAAAGTTAAAATCTAATAGATCAAGAAGAGTGCCAAATTAAAAATTCTTAGGGGTCTAAAGTCTTTATTGTTCAACTGGTTATAGCGATCAGGGCAAAAGACAGCCAATGAGTTTTGGGGGCCAAACAGTCACCTTTCATCAGAGCTGGGTAAAATGGCAGAATGTTAAATGGACTCAAAAAAGGGACTAGCTGCTGTTACTACTGTGAACACCTGTATTGACTGTTGTTTATAACATCCTCAGCCTGCAGATCAGACTACTTAGGGGTACTTTTGAGTCCATTTAACATTCTGCTATTCATCCAGCCCTGATGAATGCAAATAGTGTGGCCACCGAAAAAGCATATCTTTTGCCCTGCTTGTTGTAACCAGTTGAACATTAACCTCCCTGGCGGTATGATTATTTCGGATTTTAGGTGCTGAAAGCGGTACAATTATTTTGCATGGAAATTTGGCGTTTTATATTGTAGGTCTGTAAATCTTAACAATAACACACTTAAATCTGTCCAAACCAGAGTCTAGTAGATATCCCGGGTATGATAAAGTTTGAAACACAAAAACATAAATTATAATATAATAAATAAAAATAAATAATTTAAAAAAATAAAAAAAAATAGTAATAAAATAAATTTCCCCACAATTCACTATCGCTCAATTCTGCAAGTGTTCTAATTTACTATCGCTGTTTTCTAGCTGGTCTAAAGCCACTTTTGACGTAAAGGGACACTTTTTGGTTGCTATGGACAATCTCCAGTTTCCAGGCAGAAAGAACAGTGTATATCATGTAAAACTGCATGCAGGGCATGGGCCAAAGCACTGGGGACAAAGGGATGTGAAATCATTTCATGCAGTACTGTAATCTGTAAGATTACAGTACTGTATGTGTTATGATCTTTACTTTTTTTTAATTTGCCGCCAGGCTCTGCCCCCGTGCGTCGCGCCGCTCGCAGGGAATGGAGCCTGGCACGGAGAGGCTTCGGAGGAGGACGGAGCCCTCAGACACTGCGGGTGACATCGCAGGATCCCGGGGACAAGGTAAGTAACACCGCCCCAGGATCCTGCAATGCGATCCCGAGTGTGGCTCGGGGTTACCGCTAATGGTCCTGAATTTTAACCCCGAGCCACACTCGGGAAAACCGCCAGGGAGGTTAAAGACTTTTGACACCTAAGGATTTTAAATGCGACACTCTTTTTGATCTATTACACATGAATTTCTCCATTTGAGAGAATGTTCTTTCCTAGGTGGGTCCCTGTCTTTGTGGTGAAATGCCGAATACAGGTTAATAGGGCCATATTTGGATAACCTGTGAAAATAAGCGTCCAGCACCCCTCTACCACTACGTCTTAGAAAAAAAAAAATTAGTACTGCATACCTACCAACTTTCTGAGATGGGAATGAGGGACGCCTATTAGCAAAAGTTTATAGGCATAGGACACGCCCCCTGTCACGCCCCCTTAAAGGAGAATTATATAAAAAATGAATGGTTAAACCCACAAGTGTTTTTTTTTTTTTTTTACCACCACTATTCCTTTATATTGGCTTTTGGAATTTACAGATGCAGAAATTCAGAAGTTGAATGAAAGGTTTGACACCGCAAAACACTTTTGGATAGATAAATAGTGCATTTTATATACAACTATATAGATCAGACCAAAAATGAGGGACAAATGAAGAGGAAAGAGGGACAGAGGGACATTGTTCAAGATGAGGGACAGTCCCTTGAAATCAGGGACAGTTGGGAGCTATGGTACTGCAGATCTCTAGCCTTTAAATACATTGCAGGATGTGAATGTTCATGTCTGTGATGGGGAAAAAAGAACTATGAAAAGGTGAATCAATTGCTTATGTCTGATTGCTAATGTGTTTGACCCACTTCACAGGTACTTTAAAAAATCATAGTTATTGGAATGCTTTTCTGTACCCCTTGGCAGAATTATAGGATGCATCTGTTGCAGAGTTTAATGTGAAGAATAGAAGTAATTATAATAAATATGAGCATGCATACATTTTTTGCATACAGAACGAACTCCGTTCAGAAGAGTGAGGATTGGAGTTAAAAAATAGTATCACGGTATCAACATGCTCAGCTTTTTACAATTATCACATTGTTACTAGTGCCCGGAAACAGCTTACAAATAATTTGTGCTTCAAGCCCCCACTCTACATCTGCACTGTTTCTTCCTAATACATCCTACGCACGTTTGGTGTAGGATATCACTGTGTTCTGTGTCTAAATTCATTCCTTCCCTCTGATGCTTTAGTCAATACCTCTATTAAGTTACATGTTCAGTAATATGCTCCCAGTTATACAGTAGATCAGCAATAGTGGGGAAAGGGGGGTGGTGGTAGGAGTTGAAGAGAGAATCAATGTAGGAATGAAGTGGTGGGTGGTGCTGTGTCAAAGGCGTATTTTCTTTGTTGATTGCACCTAAAAAGGGCAGATGACTAAAATTGTTCAAGAAAATCAAAGTTACTGGGGGACAGGGATGGTACAATAGGAGCTTGGAACAGACAATGTGGTGGTGGTGAGGGGAGGGGAGGTCAGCCCTGCAAACTCAAGCTTGTGTCATTATATGCATTCCCTTTGTATATTATATGTTACTAGGCTGCTACCAGCATTCATCCTCTTCTCTGCATCTGTCATTCACTAACAACAAACATACCCTAGCTATAAATGTCTCTATAATTAGTGATTTATCGCTGAAATAAAAGCATTCCTTTTTGTTCAGAAGCTTGATAAATAGTGAGGATGGGAACAACACAGTGAACTCTAAGGCATTGGTGGTGGTGGTGGTGGTGGGGAGGGGGGAATAGAGGCAGCTCTCTTACAAACAATGCAAAGAGGTGTGCTTTAATTTGTATTTAATAATTATTGTGATTACACTAACCACAACTTTCACTGAGAGAATTTATATGAGTGATGGGGTCATTTTTCACCTGCAACCCAAAGAAGGGGGTTCTTGCAACACCCCCTCCCCCTAACAATTGCCCACTGGAGATTATTAACTTTCTTAAAGTATATGTATACCTAAATCTCATATAACATACAGCAATAAACTAAGTATTGAATATGTCACCATTTTTCTAGGTAAATAGGTTTATATTTTTCCATTCATCCGTCCTTCAATAACATGAAGTTTGCCAGTACGCTATGCTGAAAAACAGCCCCACACATGATGTTCCTACCTCCAAACTTCACTGTTGTTAAGATGTTTTTGGGATGATGTGCAGTGCCATTTGACCTTCAAACATGGTGTGTATTATGGCATCCAAAGAGTTCAATTTTGGTCTCATCTGACCAGACTATATTCTCCCAGTATTTGACAGGCGCTGCGGCCGCATTAGCGCTAAAGCACCGCTCATTTTATCGGCACTTTAGCGCTGTTTAAGCGGCACTTTTGCGCCGCTTTTCGTCCGCTAGTGGGGAGCTTTTAACCCCAAAGAATGAGTTAAAAACGCCCTTGTTGCGGTGCTTCCAAAACGATTTTCAGGCGCTTTGGAAGCACTGCCCATTCATTTCAATGGGCAGGGCGTTTTGGGAGCGCTATATACAGCGCTCCCAAACTGCCCCAAAGATGCTGCTTGCAGGACTTTTCCTAATGTCCTACAAGCGCACTGCCCCAGTGTGAAAAGACACACTGAAATGAATGAGAAGAGGTTTTCAGGAGCTATTTAGAGGCTATTTCTAGTGCTAAAATGCCTGAAAACTGCCTCAGTGAGAAATGTTGTGCAGCAAACTTTAAACAAGCTTCAACATGCTTTTTCTTCAGCAATGTTGTCTTGTGTGGTGAGCGTGCATACAGGCCATGGAGGTTCAGTGTATTACTTATTGTTTTCTTTGAAACAATTGTACCTACTAATTCCAGTGCTCACTGGAACATTCAGAAGTTTAGAAATACTTATATAACCAATGCCATCAGTATGTTTTGCAACAAAAAGGTTGCAAAGGTCTTGAGAGAGCTATTAGCTTTTACCCATCATGACATGTTTCTTGTGTGACGCCTTGGTAATGACATACCTTTTTATAGGCAATCAGTTGAGACTGAACCAGCTGATATTAATTTTGCACAAACAAGGGGCAGGATTGCTTTCTGATAGATTTCAGCTGGTGACTTGGCCTCCCATGCCTTTTTGCACCTCCCTGTGTTCAATACCATTTTCCCTGTGTCATTCCATTTTATTACACATAACCTAATTTCGGAACTTACTTGTTTTGGTGTCTTTGTATGTGTGGATTGCATGGGTGTTACCGACATGTGGTGAAAATTTCATGTTAATAGCCCCTTTAGAAATATATTTACCTAGAAAAATGGTGACGTGTTCAATACCTTTTTTACCTGCTGTATATTTTACATAGTAACTGAACTTTATACACATATGATTAACATGTTCTTTTTAATCTTTTCAAAAATGAAGCTTTTGTTAAAAAGGACACCAGGTGATCCTGCCATAAAAGGTATTGACTAGGCACGTCTTGTTTTTGGGTGACAGCACTCTGTCCTGACTCCCAGTTGTGCTCCTGCATGATCAACCTCTCATAAGGGTTTCTAATGGAGATTACAAGTGATGTTTTTTACACATAATCTGAAGGCATGGACCACTGTTGTCACTATCAGGATACAACCTGATAAATACCATCATTGAAGTACAGCATGTAGACAGGAAGTGAATACAAAGAGGTTGCTAGAGCTCAGCTGCACTGGGATGCAACAAAGGATACAAAGGTGAAAACATTACTGGAAAAGGACAGTTGTTTATGACACACAGAGGGAGATTTACTAAAACTGGAGAATGAAAAATCTGGTGTAGCTGTGCGAGGTAGCCAATCAGCTTCTAACTTCAGCTTGTTCAATTATGCTTTGACAAAAAAAAACTGGAAGCTGATTGGTCTCTATGCAGGGCTGCACCAAATGTTTCATGCTCCAGTTTTAGTAAATCAATCCCACGGTGCTTTGGCAAACCATATTACATGCATTAGAGCTTACATCTGCTTAAAACTCTCTTTGTAGCTAGTTCTGTGGTGGTATCTTGCATATTAGACTTCTTGTAATTCACAAAAGCACTAATGGTTATGCTACATAGTATGCTTGTTTGAATTTCACAACAGCTGCTTTATCCAGAAACTAACTTACCAATGCCCTTGGGCTACCTCTATAGCATTGACTTGGCTGGTACGTGAAACTCACTACTGTGGTTCCTCCACCTAACCCATTGATCTTTTTCTCTGCAGGCTGTCTGTGCTCTCATTGCTGCTTTCTTGCACTTCTTCTTTCTCTCATCCTTCTGTTGGGTACTGACCGAGGCCTGGCAATCCTACTTAGCTGTCATTGGGCAAATGAGAACACGTCTGGTCCGTAAACGTTTCCTATGTCTGGGCTGGGGTAAGAGAAAAGTGTACACCGTCTCCTAAAGGCCTTAGCCAGTAGTTTTATTTTTTTCTGTACCTTGTTTGATTGTGGTTCATGGTACTGGAGAGAAAAATACAGTCATTAGTAAACCATTATATACTAACGCCACTGTGATTTCAGTTTCAGTCTGAGACATTATATTTGTAGGTATAATTAATTATAGAACATTACAAGGTACCGACACATTGTAGCTTACAGGTTGTAGAGGTAAAGTCTCTGATTATTTATAAGTGCAAAGTTGTTTCAGCCTTATTTTTTATTCAGTCACAGGTTTACTTGTGTGCTATAATAAGTTAACTATGAATGTTATATTCGCAACAGTCTCACAAACTTTTTTAAACTAAGTGATTACACAGGTCAAAAATGAAATGGGATGTGTCTCTATGGGTGGACTGATTAATGGACTAAGGGGATTTGCAACCTCTACACCCATTTAGGTTTGTTGGACCAAACACAAGTTTGCATCAAGTTTCACTTTTGGGGACACAACCGGATGTATGCAGATATGGACAGATGCACTCCCATTTACTGCACATCTGGTTGCCTATGAATTTTATGGGTCCATATGGAAGGGACACGGATGCCACAAATGTGACCTCCATTTCTGTTCTGATCTGATTTGGAACCTCAACTGGGCTTGTGTGGGTTTCCTCTGGGTACCCTGGTTTCTTCCCACACTGTAAGATACTCTGGTAGATGATTTGGCTCCTTTCTAAATTGGCCTTAGTATGTAAGTGTGTATGTATGCATGTAAGATATGGATTAAGTTATAAACTACTTGAGCGCAGGGACTGATGTGAACGTACAGCATGTAAAGCACTGCATACATTGCCTGTAATAAATATGTAAGTAAATAAACTGGAGCACCAGCTAAAGTTTTGAACTTTTTAAATTTACTTATCCTCAGAAAGCAATTGAGCCATGGTCAGATTTTACTTACAGTCTTTGCCCCCACTGGGGAAATTTATTCTTGCCTTATGTGTAATCACTGGAACAGAAAAGTGAGGAGAATCACTCAAACAGTGCTCTCTTTTAGCGGAAGTTTCTGTCAGATGTTCCCCCCAGTAGGAGAAGTTGTAGTTAGCTAAACTAACTCATAAATCATTTTACTAATGAACATGACCTTCGTTTTAAAATTAAATTGTACAATAGGTCTCCTATATGCTTCTTGTAGAATCACAACCTATGTATTGACCCCCCTGCCCCCTAGGCCACTTTTACACTGAAGCGCTTTACAGGTGTTTTAGCGCTAAAAATAGCGCCTGCAAAGCGCCTGTAAAGCACCTCTCTTGTCAATCCAGTGTGAAAGCCTGAGTGCTTTCACACTGGAGCAATGGGCTTGCGGAACGTTAAAAAAGTCCTGCAAGCAGCATCTTTGGGGCAGTGTATACACTGCTCCTCCACCGCCCCTGCCCATTGGAACACGGGCAGCGCTGCCGAAGCGCCTGCAAAGCGTTTGGCTGTGGCGCTACATGGGTGCTATTAACCCCTTCTTCGGTTGCTGCCGGGGGTTAAAAACGACCCAATGTGAAAGTAGCCTAATTAAAGTAATTTTCCTCCTACAATGCCTTCCTGGAAATGTATTTGAAATGTTGGCAACTATGTGCTGATAAGCAGCTTCAAATCAACAGAAATTTTCCAACTTGCCCTGTTGAGCCGGTTGAATTTCAATCCATCTATGGCCCCCTTAACGGAGAAATTAGAAAATGTGGTGACTTGTAATGATTCTGTCACAATTTGAACTTTTAGAAAATGGGTGTAGAGTGTTTTTTTTTGCCTGCTATCAGATTTTGATAGACAAATGTGAATGGCTAGAAGGCATTTGTTTAGGAGGCAACCTTCATAGCCCCATTTTATTTGCTTTTGAATTGGGTTCAGAGTGGACTGCTTTTTGTCTGTAATGAATCACTACTACCTCAGATTTTTTATTTCAATTATTACTATTTTTACAGGGTTTATATAACACATATGCCCTGTACACACGGTCGGACATTGATCGGACATTCCGACAACAAAATCCTAGGATTTTTTCGACGGATGTTGGCTCAAACTTGTCTTGCATACACACGGTCACACAAAGTTGTCGGAAAATCCGATCATTCTGAACGCGGTGACGTAAAACACGTACGTTGGGACTATAAACTGGACATTAACCAATAGCTTTCATCTCTTTATTTATTCTGAGCATGCGTGGCACTTTGTGCGTCGGATTTGTGTACACACGATCGGAAATTCCAACAACGGATTTTGTTGTTGGAAAATTTTATAGCCTGCTCTCAAACTTTGTGTGTCGGAAAATCCGATGGAAAATGTGTGATGGAGCCTCCACACGGTCGGAATTTCCGACAACAAGGTCCTATCACACATTTTCCGTCGGAAAATCTGACCGTGTGTACGGGGCATAACAGTTCACGCAGTGCCTTACAAAATAAAGGGAGATAGTAGAGTCACAATGCAATTCAATAGATGAGGGTTAGGAGGGCCCCGCTCCTAAGAACTTAGGATCAAAACAGGAGGGGTATGTGATAAAAAAGATAATAACTGTGTGGGGCGAGTTGATGGAGAAAGTAAAAGCACAGTTGTTAAGTGGAGGTGAGCTAGGCTTGTCTGAAGAGATGAATTTTCAGGGATTGCCTAAAGGCAGAGTAGGAGATAGTAGAACAGATTAGGGTAGAAAATACCAAAGGATGAGAGAGGCTTTGGAGTCGTCCTGGAGGAGAGCATGGGAAGAGGTGACAAGGGAGCTATGAAGCAGGAGGTCCTAGGAGAATCAAAAAGGACAGTTTGGGTGTTATTTTGAGACAAGATTTGTGATGTAGCTGAGAGCAGAGTTGTGGATAGCTTTGTGTATTGTCTGGTATTTTGAAATGTATGCTTTGGGTAAGCAGAAACCAGTGGAGTGATTGGCAGAGAGGGGCGGTAGCCACTCAACGGTTGGTAACATGGATGATTATGGCAGCAGCATATATGTATACAGGCATACCCCACTTTTAAGTACACAATGGGGCTTATTTACTAAAGCTGGAAAGTGCAAAATCAGGCTCACTTCTGCATATAAACCAATGAGCTTCCAGGTTTTATTACCAAAGCTTAATTGAACAAGCTGGGGTTAGAAGCTCATTGGTTTCAATGCAGAAATGAGCCTGATTTTGCACTTTCCAGCTTTAGTAAATAAACCCCATTGTGTACTTAAAAGTGGGGTATGTCTGTACTAAAGGGGGGATAGCTTGTGTAGAGATAGGTCAACCACGGAGGAAGTTGCGATAGTCGAGATGTACTAGATATTAATGGTAGAAGCTTTCTTTTTATTTTCTGTTGATTTTAAATTTGCCTTTTCTCTTTTCTGCTGTAGTTGCACTGCTATGCATAGGAATACCGCAGCATTTTAATAATATCCCATGTCACAGTCCTCAATGTAATTAGAGCTGATAAAATGAAACAGTCTTTCTCTGTTGTCAAACCACTATGTTTATTCTAATGATAAAAAGGATAACCACAAATTATAGCTAAAAATATAAGCCAAGTGTATGCCTGTTTGTCTGTTAACTGTATGGGTCCCATTAGTAACAGAATAACAAAAATAAGGAGTTATATATTCTGTAGCATATTTTGAAAGTAAAGTATGTTGTTTACAGCTACCATTAACTTAAAGGGATGGAATTATATTGTGTGCCTCCTATGCCAACTATCTTGTGCTGTAATACCTACCCAAAGTGACTTGTTAACTTTAGGCCCTGTCACACTATCAATCCTATCACTGGAAGAAACTGGATCACTGGAAAGTGTGGAGAAAACACTATAAATCACTCATCTATTTCTACAGCATCGCACACTTGCTGCCCGGAAGAGGGAGATTTTGCACAGCGTTAGCCTGCAATAAAGCAAGGTTGGGCTGGTCCTTCCAGTAAGAGAGTGATGCTGTTTTTATGTCCTGTAGCAAAAGACAGAATCACTTATCTGATATGGACATAGGCATGCACAGGGGGCATGCCAAGTGTGCCTGGGCACACCCTAATTACTCTGTGGTGCACCCCCCGCAGTGCTGCTGGCTTCCCTCCTCTCTGTGCACACCTATGGATATGGACCTTAGTAACACAAATTACATGGAATTATAACCACTTAAGAGACTAAAGTTGGGGGATAAGAGACTCAAGGTGACAATTACCCATTCTGCTTCTATGGAGCTAGAATTAATGACCAGATGACCAGAAGCACAGGCTGTCACACCAGCTAGCAGTTTACATCAAGGTTTATGAACCCAGAAGGGATGAACTAAAAGTACACTTTCCACCAACAAAAATGGACCAATGGGACAGCAAAAAGAAACCCAACTTGGATATATGAACAGTCAGTCTAGTCTTTTTTTTTTTTAACATGGAAATTTGTTTACCTGTCCATACAACAGTAGAATTGTGTTAGAAAATGTTCATTTTCAGAAGGTTTGTTTAATTTTCTAATAGTTATGGAATCAAATCTACAATCATTTTGAATTGTAGTCATGAAGAAAGTGGGATGAGTGGGACGGAAATTTTTTCTTAAAATTTCAGTGAATGTGGTTTTAATTTCTCTTAAAATTTTAAATACTAAATAGTTTGATTCTTCTATCAGGGTTACCGGCTTTAGTGGTTGCCGTGTCTGTTGGTTTCACACGAACAAAAGGATATGGGACTCCCCACTAGTAAGTCTTTTTTATTTGAAGGAAAACTATAATGCATGTTTAAGCAATACTTTAAAGTGGTTGTAAACCTCTGCCAAGAAGTATGAACAAAGCACATCCCACTATACTGTGTACTTGTCTCTTTCAAAAGCACTGAGTGTGCACGTCTGCCTCGTTCTGATAGGTTCAAGTTCAACTCAAAAAGATAAAGGGGAGGCAGGGGAGGAGAGCTCAAGCTCATACCATGTGATACACAGCCTCACTGTGTTTCCTGTGTGCTGTGTTTTGGGAGGTGTCCCTTCCCTCCAAATAAGCTCTCAAAAGAGAGACCTGTAGATAAACAAGTACAATGTATGTAGGGGGGTTAATTTCATCTTTGTGTATCACCTGCAGCTAGTCACTTTATTGGGTATGTATAAGGGCTTACAAATATTTTAAGTTATTATAATATTTGTCTTGAAATTATTTTTGCAACTTTCACAAATTCTTTATTATGCTTCCATATTTTTTATAATTTTTTATTTTTTTTTTTTTATATAATGTAATTTATAGCTATGAAAAGCCTCCCAATGAGTGTTACGTATGTATCAAGAACATGATGAGCATCCTTGCTCAATGTCTGCTGAGAAAAGCTCAGCCTAGGGTTACACAAACGATTAATCTGTTTACTACTGAGATAATTAAGTATTTATTGCATATCATCTGTTCAGCAGTACAGTGAAATCAATATAATTCTAATGACTTACCTGTCAGAAAATGTCATAGTGGAAAGGTTGCCACTGTAATCCTAGCATTACAGAGCCTTATATACAGTATATGAAAACTGTGCTAGAACCTATATCTAATTTGATAATACTAATTTCATTTGATAATAATAATTACATGGTGTGGACCTAGCATCCTATATATTTGTTCATATTAGGTGTATGCATGCTAAGTAATGTGTGACTTGCACAGATACTTATTACCCCTCACAGAAATCACAGTAGTCCTCCTGACAATGGCCTCATTTGCTTTTTCACCAGAAGGATCTTTGTTCAGGAATCCTTGGTCAGCATCTACTCCCTGCAATGAGATACTGGATCAGTGCTGTGCAGTTATTGGCTGAACTAGATTAAAAGTTACAATGTACAGTCTGATCACCGTGAGAGAAGAGAAAATGTTTCCTCCTACCTGCTACAGACTGATGATATATTTTCAGCTTAGGCAAAGTCACTGGATTGGAGAACAGGGATATTCTGGCACTCCTCTCCTACGTGTAAAAATCCTTTTTTTTTTGCTAGAAAACTACTCAGAATCCCCAAACATTATATATATATATATATATATATATATATATATATATATATATATATATATATATATATATATATATATATATATATATATATACTCTTTTTTAGCAGAGACCCTAGGGAATAAAATGGCGGTCATTGCAATTTTTTATGTCACTAGGTATTTGCACAGCAATTTTTGTTAGTGTGAAAGATGATGTTATGCCAAGTAAATAGATACCTAACATGACACGCCAAAACTTCGGAACTTAAAAATCTCTATAGGCGATGCTTTAACATTTTTTTTTTTTTACAGGTTACTTGTTTAGAGTTATAGAGAAGGTCTAGAGCTAGAATTATTGCTCTTGTTCTACTAATTATGTTGATACCTCACATGTGTGGTTTGAATTCCATTTACATATGTGGGTGCGTGACATAAGTATGCGTTCGCTTCTGCGTGTGAGCACAAGGAGATGGGGGGTGCATTGAAATTTTTTTTTAATTGTTTATTTTATTTTTATTTTTTATTCTTTTCCTTAGATTTTTTTTTTTGATCAGTTTCATTCCTATTACAAGTAATGTAAACATCCCTTTTAATAAGAATAGGGCATGACAAGTCCTCTTTACGGAGAGATCTGGGGTCTATATGTCCCCAGATCTCTCCTCTATGCTGTAAAGCCTGAGATCCCTCAAATGAATTTATCTCAGACTTCCCAGCAAAAAAAAAAAAAAAAACGTAAGTGTTTACAAATGGTAAAATGCTGCCACCTGCGGATTCACTCTCCAACTTGCCGATCGCATGGGCGAGCTGGGAGAAGCACTGAAGGGCGGTGGAAGGGGGGGGAACGTCCCCTCCTGCCTCCTGGAAAAGCAATCAAGAGCGCTATGGGAATCGCTGGCTGGAAAAAAGATATCTGGATGCCGTGGCGGCTGGTGCTCCATCAGTCGGGGGGGGCAGACAGACTTGACCACAGACCCCCCGTCGCTCCAGCCCACCACCCTATACTAACCTCCCCCGATCGCTCAAACCCACCACAGCACACCATTGACAACACCACCCACCCCCCAGTTGCACTGCCCCATCAGCCCCGCACTTACCCTTTGCAGCTCATGGCTGCGGCCGCGGCTTTCCCACCTCTGTCCCCTCCATGTCCCGGCCATCGCTTCTCCTCCTGGGCCAATCGGCTCTTCGGATTCCAAAACCAATGGAGTCTTAGGACCCGCTTCCTGATTGGCTGGGAGGAGTAACAGGAAGACATTAGCGAATATTAATTCACTAATGTCTCATAACAGGGTGGGCTCAAGTCGCAGTGCTCTGCGCCCCGAGCCTACCCCTTTTTTAAGCCAATTAGAGCCCCAGGCTCTAATCATGTGCCTATGAAAAAAAAATGCATAGAAATCCATGCGTCTGGCACCCTGCATGTAAATTAGGGGGGCGGGCGCATGGATTGGGGGGGCGGCGCCTGTGCGCCCCTAATAAGCGTCCGCCACTGTCTGGATGATGCCTGTAGCTGCAGGCATCATTCAGATATCTCCACGCAAAGTCCAGGACGTCGAATAAGACATCCTTGGGCGGGAAACGGCTAATGGTGAAGGGTACAGCTTTTTCTGGAAAATTATACGGTTGTTGTATATAGTGACATATTAGGAATTTATGCATGCAGACTTCTCCTTTTTATCGACATTAAATACTTTTCATGTGTGCAGCACAATAATCCTACATCACCCCTGAACAGATTTTCTTAAGATGATGCATTTGAGCCAGTACATACATTTCTACTTTGTCTAACTACTTGTGTCATTTGACCTCTAGCTGCTGGCTTTCTCTGGAAGGAGGGTTACTCTACGCCTTTGTTGGCCCAGCAGCTGTCATTGTTCTGGTAAGCACTGTGACTGTCATCACCTTTGTCTTCTTTTGGAATTCTTCAGATACAATGCTAGCTAGGAGGTAGCACTTTCCTCCAGTCTGCCCTTTCCATACGTTGGTTTCTGAATGTAGAGCTTTAGTTTTAGACTGGAACCTCGCTCACTATTATTATTATTGTTATTGTTATTATCTACCACTGCTGTGTGACCTTGGGTACCTATGTACAATGGGTCTGATTACCATGGTGAAGAGCCAAGCAGACCAAATAGTGTGAAGAAGACAATTAATTCTCCAGTACACGATTGGCTGTTTGAAGGGCACACATGTTCACCTAAGCTCTTTCCATTATAGTAAATTAGATACTGTGCGTCATTTTTCAAAGCATGCAGAAACCGACAAAAACATAGCACAATGTTACATCCGAACAGCTTAAAAAAAAGATGTTTTAGCTACAGATAACT
The DNA here is from genome assembly GCF_042186555.1 of Aquarana catesbeiana. NCBI lineage: Eukaryota > Metazoa > Chordata > Amphibia > Anura > Ranidae > Aquarana > Aquarana catesbeiana. The sequence continues at coordinate 411,308,575 of NC_133325.1, forward strand.
GTAACTGTTATTGAAATAAAATTATTGGTGGACAAAATACCTTCTAAATATAGATTAAATGTACCCCAAGTCTGCCTACTATTTTATACATAGAAGTACATTTTGTCAAGGGTTTAATGGCAATCAGTTCACTAGGGTTTAAAGTGATTGTAACCTCTTTTTTTTTCTATAAAAATAACAAACATGTTATACTTACCTGCTCTGTTGCAGTGGATTTGCACAGAGCAGCTCAGATCCTCCTCTTCTCGGGTCCCTCTTCGGTGCTCCTCCCTCCTGTTGAGTGCCCCCACAGCAAGCAGCTTGCTATAGGGACACACCGAACTGATCCACAGCTCCATGTGTCCATTCAGACAAGGAGCTGCGGTTCGGCCCTGCCCCCTCTATCTCCTCATTGGCTAACTGACTTCGATTGACAGTGGTGGGGGCCATTAGTGCCACTGCTGTGTCTCAGCCAATCAGGAGGGAGAGTCTCGGATAGCCAAGGCCCTCGTGGACATTGCTGGATTGAGAGGGGGCTCAGGTAAGTATTAGGGGGCTGAGGGGAGCTGCTGCACACAGAAGGGTTTGTATCTTAATACATAGAATGCATTAAGATACAAAACCTTCTGCCTTTACAACCCCTTTAAGGGGTTCAAAATAAAAAAGCAGCCTTTGGAATACAGAGTAAAAATAAATAACTAATATGAATAAACTGTTTTAAATTGTCACACAGATATATATATTTGAAAATAAATCTTTATTATTTTTTGACAATAGCATGGTACGTGGGGATTTCTGTCACTCCTCATCAGCCTGTGTCTTAGAATAAGAGGGAGGTGAAGCCTCCATTAATCTACATGTAATATCCCATCCCCATTGTGTTTATCTGGTTAGTAGGCATGAACTTTCTGCAAATTTGTGGCAATGTTAAACTGTAAGTCTGTTAACTTGCTGCACATGCTACACTAGCAAGTTGTACATTTGCAGAGCACTTAAAGCACAAGTTCTAACTGACACTTTTCCAATTTGTAACAAATGTGCATGGCAAGTCTCTAGCAAGAGCAAAGTTGCAGTGTGAGGCTACAGCAAGAGCTCTGCAAGTCTACAGAATGAAAATTTAGCCACAGTGTCCCCTGTGGTGGGATGATTATTACACAACATAACTGAACCAAAACATGCAACAGACTTGCAGAATGTTTGCAAAGAAAGTTGATCTGGAGTCATGCAATGCGGACTTGCTGCAATTGTGCAACAAACTTGTGAAGCTTGGCAAGTCTAGCAATAGCTTAGCAAGGCATTTTGAAACTTGCAGCTCAATTGCTTGCTATCTGGGGAGGAGGATGGAGGGAGTGGGCTGTCATTTATCTCTGTGTATACGTGCACATGTGTGACTCTATAGTCACATGGGCTGCTCAAAAAGGAAGGAAATGCTCAGCATAGAAACTCACTGAATACTGAGCATGTGCAAAGTTGCCACCACAGCTGCAAAATCCTTAGCTGAATTGGGGACATGGACAGAAGGGGGAGATAGCGAGTAGCAGGATCAACCAAGAGTTTTGCAGAATACAGAAAACAAATCTCATAGTGACTGAGTATGAACAGTATGTAATACAGCATTTATTGAGAGTTTTTTTATGATGTGGGTTTAGTGACACTTTAAGGCCTCCTTTACACCTGTCCAGTGTGTTGCAATGTGTTTTAGCATGCATGTTAATGTGTATTGTGTTAAGGCAGCTCATTCACTAGACTGACAATATACCACAACACACATAAATCTAGACATCCCCAATTTTTTTAATGCACTGCATCTGTGCATTGTGGTGCTCTGAAACACTTGTGTATTGAAGTGTGCTGGAGAGGTGTGTTGGGAGCCATTCAAAATTATTTGTTTATTTTATTTTATTTTATTTTATTTAGTGACGCTTTAAAATGACTTCAGGTCCTTAGAATAGCACATAGCTTTTTTTTTCAAAATATTGCATTGTGATCTTTGTTCCATTTTCAACTTATAGTGATATCAATTTTTAGGTGTGTAGTTATCAAAATGATCTGTGCTTACAGCATGCTGGAAATCAGGACTGCGGACCTAGGCAGGGCTATTGATTGGTGCAGACCACTGGAGACCCAGACAAATTCTCTTTATGTTAAGCAATGGTTTGGATCTCCCACTTGCTGCCACCACAGGGCATTCTAAACCTATAAAATAAAAATGATGTCCAAGTTTATTACTTTCTTTTCAGCATGGCTTTGACAAAATGTAATTTTATTTGCGGACTACATTAATGTTTTATCTGTTCAAATATCTTCTGATCTTTGCTATAGGTTAACATGCTCATTGGCATAATTGTATTCAACAAATTAATGTCTCGGGATGGTATATCTGACAAGTCCAAAAAACAGCGGGCTGGGTGAGTGCTTTCCCCTTCATAGGCTGCCAAGATACATTGGATGTGTTTTTGCATCGTTTAATCAGTGTTGCACCAGTGTGGATTTGTGTCTGCAGTGTCAGTATGCTTCTGATGTTTGACATGCAATATGTACAATGGTGTATAGTGCGTGGAGTTTTTTATTTTTTACATTATTAATGTGTATCTGTAATGTGTATGTAATCCTTTCCTACATGGCAGCATACTCTGGCCATTTGGCTTGTTTACCTGTACAAAAGTAGATAGGACAGTCTAAAATGGACTGCTAAATAAAAAAAGACCCCCAATTAAAATAAACATGAGGGCACAAATTCTAGATGCCTGGCTATTATGCTGACCTCCTGTCTTCAATACTTTCTCACTGAGTCACTGACCTGAAACATGTATGCAAATCAAAAGAGTCAGAGTGCGGTCAGAAATACATGTCTGCATGCTCTTTCTGGGTCAGTAACTCAATATATGTTATGTTCTCCATAAAGGAAAAAATAAATGTTGCTCCAAGTACATGGCTTAGGTTGTAAAGTAACAATAATGCCGCGTACACACGGTCGGACTTTTCGTCTACAAAAGTCCGACGGATGCCGACGGACTAAAGCTGGCTGACAATCCGATTGTGTGTGGGCTTCCCCGGCCTTTCAGCGGACTTTCAGCGGACTTTTCCAGCCTCAAATCTGACGGACTTTAGATTTGAAACATGCTTCAAATCTTTACGTCAAATCCGCTCGTCTGTGTGCTAGTCCGACGGACAAAAACCCACGCTAGGGCAGCTATTGGCTACTGGCTATCAACTTCCTTATTTTAGTCTGGTGTACGTCATACATACAAATCCATCAGACTTTTGTGTGATCGTGTGTAGACAAGTCCGTTCGTAAGAAAGTCTGCCGCAAGTCCACCGCAAGTCCGCCAAAAGTCCGCCAAAAGTCAGTCGAAAGTCTGTCGGACAGGCTGTCGGACTTTTGTAGACGAAAAGTCCGACCGTGTGTACGTGGCATAAGGGATGTGAGAGAGTCTGACCCAGGAGAGTTAAGTGCACACTAGAGACATGTTACTGTTCTGAAGTATGTCCGTGTGCTTTGGGAAAGCTTACTGAATCTTCCCTACAGTTCACCTAAATAAAACATGGTGTTTGGGTACATTTAGAGCAAGTTAAAAAAGAATTTGGTCCAAACAAAAAACTTTTCAATAGCTTTTATTGACAGGCCACTTTCAATCTTAAAATTTAGCCTGTTGACAAATGTCTTTTTTCTGAAGCTAGATTTCAGGAGTTGAAATGATTGCTAGGATGTAAATCATTTGATCTCTGAAACAAACCAGAAAAAATATTTCTTTGTGACTTCCACTAATCATTAATACCTACAGCATGCTAAAGAAGTGTAGCCATGTTTCAGAAAATCATTGGGAGTCAGTGTCTGTACCCGTGGCAGCCCATCTATACAGGGCGCAGGGGCACTGTCCCCCCTAATCCATGCTTCCGGCCCTTAATCTACATGCAGGGTGCTGGATGCATGGATTTCAATTTTTTTTTTTTTTTTTGAAGTACATGATTAGAGACTGAGGCTCTAATTGGCTTCAAAAAAGGGTGGGCTCGGGGCGCAGAGCACTGCGCCCCAAGCCCGCCCAGTTGTGTGACAATAGTGAATTAATATTTGCTATTGTCTTCCTGATTCTCCTCCTGGCCAATCAGGAAGTGAGTCTTGAGAGTGATTGCCGCCTTCCCGTCTGTCTCCCGTGGGGGTAGGGTGGCATCTTGTTTGCCACCCCCCCCAAATATTGAGCACCAGCTACCACTGGTCTATACACAAAGCACCACTGACCCCTACATAATTTTGAAAAGAAGTGCCCATATTGCAGAACAATTTATTGTTTCTGCCTACCCCTTAAAGCATAAAGGCAAGATGTAGATTTAGAAAGGAAAGGGATTAGAACCAGTGGTGGCTGGTGATCCATTTTTCAGGTGGACCGTCAGTCAAATCCCCCCACCATGTCGCTCGGTAAACCAAATACCACCCCCCCCCAGTTGCTCACCCATCAGCCAACACCAGCCCACCAGCCCCGCACTTTCCCCCATCCAGGAAGCGGGCAGCTTCAGCTTCCCCCTGCATCTCCTCCTCCTTGGCAGATTCCTCCTCAGCCACCAATATGGCCACTTCTCCTTTTGTCCTCTGGTCCTGCTTCCTGATTGGCGGGGAGGAGAAGCAGGAAGACAATAGCAAATATTAATTTGCAGTTCTCTGCCCCCTGAGCCCACCCTTTTTTAAAGCCAATTAAAACCTCAGGCTCTAATCATGTGCTTCCAAAAATAAACATTAAAATCCATGCGCCCAGTGCCCTGCATGTAGATTAGAGGCAGGGCGCATGGATTAGGGGGCAGCGCCCTTGCGCCCCTAATGGAGCAGCTGCCACTGATTAGAACACCTGTTAGAATTTTATTGCTGTCTGTACCCTGTTTGGAAGAATCACCCGCTTTATTCGTCCTGTTTACCATTATCACCAAGAGTGAACGCAAAAGAAATTCTCACATTTTTGGGTTGTCACCAGAACTGGAATAGAGGGGAAATCTTCCGATGGGGACACTGGTTCTGCTGAATCCGGTGACAATCAAAGCTTCACTTACTTTGGAATGATTTCCCCTCATATTCTGTTTTGGCTATAGGACAAGAAATGAAGGGTCATTTTCCGAAGAAAAACAGATTGCAAAAAAAAAACTGACAGGGTTATAATCCTAATTTATGTCCAAAATAAAAAAAATAAAAGGTTGATTTACTAAAGGCAAATAGACTGTACACTTTGTAAAGTGCAGTTGTATGCTGTAAGTGCTGTTGCTCCTGAGCTTAGTGGATGAGGTAAAGCTTCACTTCATAAAGAACACCCAATCACATGTAAGTAAAATTAAAAAACAGCATTTTTGCTTGCACATGATTTGATGATGGAAGTCAGCAGAGCTTCTGTGTATTTACTAAGCTCTGGAGCAACTGCACTTTCAGAGTGCAACTCCACTTTGCAAAGTGCACAGTCTATTTATCTTTAGTAAATCAACCCTAAAGTGTTTTTACCAAACTCCTACTATTGATACCTTTTACATGCTGAAGAGGATTTGTCACATTCTAGAATAATGTGTGTTTTTTGCCCACTCCTTGATCTCACTGGGAGTCCTTGTTTACACCCTCCCCCCTCCCAACCTACACACAGGCTCTTGACACCTATGCCATTTAAAAAAAGAAGTGACCGTATTCCAAAATAATATTTTGTCTGCTCCCACCCCTTAAGATCGGTGGGAGTCATTAGGGTTTATTTACTAAAGGCAAATAGACTATTCCAGAGCTTAGTGAAATAGGTGAAGCTCTTCTACTGTCAATCATCCAATCATTTGCAAGAAAATTTTCTTTTTTCTTGCATGTGGTTGGGTATTCTCTGCAAAGTAAAATTTCACTGCATTTACTAAGCTCTAGGGAAAATCAGGGGAAAGTTCCCTTGAAAAGTGAACAGATTTTTTGTCTAGTAAATTAACCCCAGCATCTGTGTACTCCCCACCACTGGAACCTACATTATATTGAAAAGGACTGGCCACATTTCCGAATATGTCTGAGTCGACCCTCTAAGATCACTGGGAGTCAGTGAATGTAAAAGCACCCACCAATGACACCTACAGTAATAATAGATAAAAAAAAGGTTCTCTGAAACTGCATTTGTGTTATCTCATGCAGCCAGCTTAAAAGTGAAGTGTCATTAGTGGGGTGTTTTGAAAATGACAAGTAGTGTTTGCTGAAACTGTCCTCAAAGTGGACAATAATCACCTCTGATGTGGCCTTCAGGGGATATGTGGCAAGCATGCCCAAACAAATGCTAACATTTCAGGAGCTAGTGTGCACTTACCTTACCATTGGCCTGACACAGCCAGTCTTTGATTTATCAGATGAACAACATTAATCAATAACTGCGTTGTGTTATGATGAGCTGAAGATCAACTGTATTGGGTTAGTGCTTGAGGGTGACACTGACAGCAAGTCCTTCCTTGCCTTTCAACCTGTTGAAAAAATGGCCATGCATCTTAGCCAATCTCTCCCTGTTCTCAATGATAAATGGTGGCAGGTACCAGCACTACACATGACAGGCAGATGCCTGGGGGGATTTCTCTAGCTAGTTATCTCCAGCTGCTTTTTAGACAAGCTGATTACTCAGGGAAGCCTTGCTTCTTCGTTACCTAAAGAGTCACAATGGGTAACCAAGCAATATCATTCTCCTTAGTAATCAGTCAATGTCTGAGCTGCAGGGATATGATAGAACCAGAGCACATACCTTCTGACCTGTGGAATAACACTCGATCGTGGAAAGATATGTGAAACTGGATAAGTACACTTCAAAGTGACATAAGTGCACCATTAAATAAAAACAGGATTTCCTTCCCTGTGCAACAAATTAAACGTTCCATGTTACAAAAAACAAAAGCTTTACTCTGCCTTGACTACCTGTGGCTGCCACATCTGATGCACCCAGATGCTGATAAGCTCCTTTGCATGTGCCAGGCCAATGACTGGGTCTGGTCATAGCAAATAAAATCATCTGCCATGCACAGTAGCTGATCCAAAGATGCTGATGTCATCATTTTCTATGATCTGCCCCTGAACACGGCAGCATTATAAAAAGAGATGGAGCAATGAACATGGTGTACGCTGCAATAGCCCTTGGCATTATAAAGCTGATTCTCTTTTCAACGAAGGTACATTTTTTATTTACAGGTGCACTTGTCCCCCTATCTGATATGTAAGCTATACAGGACCCAAATTTGTCATTTTGTAGTCAGTGTTTATTGGCCTAATGCATATTTGATTATCTAAGCAACATTATCATGCTGATGAATTAACTTACTATTAATGCATGGAGCATAATAATACAGTATATACTGTAAAATATACTGTATGTACTGTATATATAATATTTGATTACATGTATCACTAATAAACTCAAAACACGCTTTAGAGTTTAGATTTTTTACATAAAGACAGTCCCAGATTTATGGTTGAGGTTCTCATGTGTTAGGTGTCTTTATGCTTGTATGTTAGTATAATGTCCGCGTGTTTCTATGTGTGGTGGTTTTGTATACCTCCTTCTGTCATGAGTGGCTATACCATGTTTCAGAGATCCCGGGTTACTGTGTGCTCTCCTGACAGTACCTCTGCTCCCCAGTTTTAGCAATAACTAGGGGACTAGGGTTCTGCAGTTGTTGCTGGATGACATGGTCAAATGGACTCAAAGTCCAGAAACATCTGCAGAACCACAGGTTAGCTAAAGGCGGCCATACACAATGAGAGATGTTTGTTAAATATGATTGATTTTCAAAATGTTCCCATGCAAAGAACCTCATCTTTTCATTACATCTATGGTAGCACCTCCATTAGTCCCAAGTAGTAGTTGTACCTTCATCTACACACACTGGGAAAAGAGTACAGTGATACAGTACTTTAGCTTCACTCAATGGCAATAGGGATTCTTAAGTCAAGGAGCAAAGTAAGATTCTCACTTGATGCTGTCCTTTGAAAAGTTCTGCATTAATCATATTTTATTAGGCTCAAGGTAGAGGAAGAAGACCTGATAGTTGTACAAGAAATGTACAAGGACACCAAAGGATAAACTCAGGACATCTAAGTTAGATAAAAAACAAAGCATAACTAATTAGGCTGAAATTACTCAGCCTTAAACTTACTGTATTTCAGTGAGTGGAAAAGCACTGTGCCTGGCACTGAAGATAACAGCGTGTGGTAGGCAAAAGCCCTATTACATTAATCGGGGATATATATTATTTATGCAGGTTATAAGGCTAGCTGCCATGCAGTTTTGGATTAATTGCTTAGCCTATCAAAGAGTCTTCTTATAGATCTTCGTCCTAAGGGTGGCTTGACAATATATCTGATTTATGGGGAGTATAGAAGAACAAGTAGCCTTGCCTTCTAATAGTAAAACATTTTTTCTTGATGTGCAATATTATGAATTAATGTTGAAAGGTTATATATACATTCTTTTTAGCCAGTGGTGGAACCTTATAACTTGACTTACTGGTGGGACATGCATGCTAAAGTCCCTTACTGCTGGTTACAGGTGAGGTGTGAGGTGCAACTACCCATGTCACCTGTTCAAAATCAGCCTATATAAATGATATGTGTCCCTGATTAATAAAAGTATAAGACTTATGAGACTGTCAGTCACCCTGCTGTGGGTGTATACTACTAAAGTAGTATAGCATATGTTGGGTGGGAGGAAGATCTTTTTTCGTTAGATATATTCCAAACAGTCCTCTCTGTGTATGGCCAGCCTTAACCGGAAAAAGGGGTGATGGTGATGGAGGTTCCCTTTCCTTGTATCCATCTCATGCTAACCAGGTGCTGCCTTCCTGCTAGTCCGGAGCTGATCTAACACACTGCCTTTTATTTCTCTCTCCCATCTTCACTCTTATTATCTCTCTCATTCGCTCTACACTCCTCTGTGGCTTCTACCGTCTGTCTCTATATTCCTCTTATCTGCTCCTTCCGGTCTCTCCCCTGCCAACCCAACCTCCTTCATTCCCCATGTACTCTTACTCTGTATAATGGGTTTTATATTGATGTGTAAATTTGTCTTCTTTTATGCATGCATTAAACTGTATGTGCTCTTTTGCATGAAATCACACACAATATATGATCTGTGACTTTTTTTTTATTTTGTATCACCCTTTTAATTTGTAATATTTAAATATATATATTTCCATAAATCTATCTACATCTGTAAATGTATTTTGGACCTGGCTATCTGTATTTTTTATCTTGCTGTTAAAATATACCTGATCCTCTTTGTCTTATTCCTGTCCTTCTAATGAACTGCCACTACTTTGCATGCTCCTGTGCTTGTTGTGATGTGCTCTTGCAGAATTGAGATTTCCTGCAGGAACCTGCCTCTGATTTGTTCCACATGTGGAGTGCTGCCCAGTGCAAAGCTATCCGCAGCTACTGCCAGCAACGCTGTGTTAGTGTCCTGTGCTCTGCCTCTGCCCCACTCTATATGCACACACTGCAGTAGGACAAACACTCATTCACTTATTCCTATACAGATGATATTATTTAGTTTGCATATGTCGCCACTATCAACCAGTTAGACAATGTACATTTTTAGAGGATCATACAGTATCTCACAAAAGTGAGTACACCCTCACATTTTTGTAAATATTTTATTATATCTTTTCATGTGACAACACTGAGGAAATGACACTTTGCTACAATGTAAAGTAGTGAGTGTACAGCTTGTATAACAGTGTAAATTTGCTGTCCCCTCAAAATAACTCACCACACAGCCATAAACCGCTGGCAACAAAAATGAGTGCACCCCTAAGTGAAAATGTCCAATTGGGCCCAAAGGGCATGGAGTTCACCAGAGCTTCACAGGTTGCCACTGGAGTGCTCTTCCACTCCTCCACGCCGACATCATGGAGCTGGTGGATGTTAAAGACACCATCTTCCATTTGAGGATGTCCCATAGATGTTCAATAGGGTTTAGGTCTGCAGATATGCTTGGCCAGTCCATCACCTTTACCCTCAGCTTCTTTAGCAAGGCAGTGGTCGTCATAGAGGTGTGCTTGGGGTCGTTATCATGTTGGAATTCTGCCCTGCGCCCAGTCTCTGAAGGGAGGGGATCAGGCTCTGCTTCAATATATCACATTACTGTATATGTTAGCATTCAAGGTTCCCTCAATGAACTGTAGCTCTCCAGTACCAGCAGCACTCATGCAGTCCCAGACCATGACACTCCCACCCCCATCCTTGACTGTAGGCAAGACACACTTCTCTTTGTACTCCTCAGTACAACTGCTTGGGGACTTTCTTGTGCATCAGCTTTAGAAGAGGCTGCCTTCTGGGACGACAGCCATGCAGGCCAATTTGATGGCGTGTGCTGCGTATGGTCTGAGCACTGACAGCCTGACCCTCCATACCTTCAACCTCTGCAGCAATGCTGGCAGCACTCATACGTCTATTTCCCAAAGACAACCTCTGCATATGATGCTGAGCACATGCACTCAACTTCTTTGGTCAACAATGGCGAGACCTGTTCTGAGTGGATAGTGTTCTGTTAAAACGCTGTATGGTCTTGGCCACCATGCCGCAGCTCAGTTTCAGGATCTTGGCAATCTTCTTATAGTCTAGGCCATCTTTATGTAGAGCAACAATTCTTTTTTACAGATCCTCAGAGAGTCCTTTGCCATGAGGTACTAAGTTGAACTTTCAGTGACCAGTATGAGAGAGTGAGACTGACAACACCAAATTTAACACACCTGTTCCCGATTCACACCTGAGACCTTGTAACACTAACGAGTCAAATGACCCTGGGGAGGGAAAATGGCTAATTGGTCCCAATTTGGACATTTTCACTTAGGGGTGTACTCACTTTTGTTGCCAGCGGTTTAGACATTAATGGCTGTGTGTTGAGTTATTTTGAGGGGACAGCAAATTTACACTGTTATACAAGCTGTACACTCATTAATTTACATTGTAGCAAAGTGTCATTTCTTCAGTGTTGTCACATGAAAAGATATAATAAAATATTTCCAAAAATGTGAGGGCTGTTGTAACGTTTGTGCTATACTGTATAGGGATTCTTTCCTTCTAAATATTATACATATTTCCACTAAAGTGTAATTTTATCTTTGGGGAAAAATGTTATAATTTTAACCACAAAGTGAAACCGTCCAATGTATTTATAGTATGTATCACCTATAGTATTCCCTTTTTTCTATGCTGGATTTTGAAGTATCCATTGTGCCCAGCTGAAAGTTTTCACTTATTGGGGTTGATTTACTAAAACTGGTGCACTCAGAATCTGGTGCAGCTGTGCATGGTAGCCAATCAGCTTCTAACTTCAGCTTGTTTGATTAAGCTTTGACAATAACATCTGGAAGCTAATTGGTTTCTATGCAGAGCTACACCAGATTTTGAATGCTGCAGTTTTAGTAAATAACCCCCAGTGTGTCTGTATATGTAGAATTTAACTGTGTCTATAGCCAAGGAAAAAGCAGAAGATTAATATGGAACTCCAGCCAAAAGGTTTGCTCTGATTGTGGATACATTGGGGACAGGTTAGAACATCTGTCAGTTTTCCTGGTGTATGTGTCTGGAGATCACTGTCACTGGAGAGGTGTCTTCTCACTTCTTTTTTCAGAAACATAAGTGAGAGAAAATATTCGAAAACCTAGGAATAATTTCAACAGATGTTCCCACTGGGAGGTTTTATTCTACTTCTATTCCAGTGACAACTGTTATTTTAGATGTCCCCTTACTTTCTGCCCTGGTGGCATATAATCTCCCCATCATAGTCACGGAGGGGAATAAAAACCCAACATAGGTGTTACCCTATCCTACTAGTTTAGTGGGAGATCCACTTTAAGCCCCTACTTCTCTCCTAATGGTTGAATCCAGAGGCACCAAATAACAGCAGGCAAGCCGTGATTATTTCTGATAGAGCACAATGGATATGTCAAGAGCCCATGTGTGCACAAAAAGAATAAATAATAAATACTTATTTCAAACCTGATGACTACTGACTCAACCCAAATTCTTCAGAAAGGTGAATGTTGAATTTAATTGACAGGCAAGGGAGGTTGTGCAAGAGGTCACTGTGTGTTAGTTGTCACCTGCACAGTGTGGTGTCTTCTCTGTACAAGTCCTGAGTAGTGTGCCTGTCACCAGTCTCTTCTATTGTCTCCGAAGCCACATTTACCCTCTAATTAGAAGAGCTCAGTTACATATCCTTTTCCAGTCTTTTCATCTGCATGACACCCATAGAGGCATTTAATGCTTCTGTCACTTTCCTGAGGCTAGGAGAGGTAACCCATACTAGCAATACCCAGCACACTTTACTGAAGTCAGGGGAAACTGCCACAAGCAGAAATTTGTCAGCACTGCGACTGCACACACCTAACCTGGGATTCTTGATCTTTTATCTCTCCTCACCCACACCTCTGGCATTTCTGTTCATGTCGCTGTGCATTTTATTGTGTTGCCTACCACTCGCTTGCTTTTCATGGCTCTCCATCTCTGTTAACCTTTCTCTCCTTTCTAATTACTCTTCCTGTTTCAACAACATTTCAAAATCCTTTTACTTTTCCACTTTGTCTGTTTGTCCGTTCTTTCATTTTCCCCTTTTCACATTATTTGCTGGGTTTCTGACATTTTTTTATTCCATATCTTATTTTTTCATTTTCTCTCACTTTTATTGCCTTAATTATGTTATTTTTATTCTTTCGTCCACATCTTTCCTCGCACTTCCCATTATCATTCTGTTTTTCTCTTCTCCCCTCTTTCTCTCGCTTAATATCCCTCCTATATGCACCGTGTCTCCCTCCCTTATCACAGGGCATCTCTCTGGAGCTCCTGCGTGGTACTTCCTCTCCTTGCCCTTACTTGGATGTCTGCAGTTCTAGCTATGACCGACCGCCGATCCATTCTCTTCCAAGTTCTGTTTGCAGTTTTCAATTCCATACAAGGCTGTGTGATCATCACTGTTCACTGCTTCCTGCGTCGGGAGGTAAAAACCCGCCTACACTACTTATGGTCTATGTTTCTCCTACTTAGGTGGATAGTTGTTTACATGACTACAAGATGACAGTTGCCTAACCTGGCTGGTTTTAGTCATATTAAGAAACACGTTTATTTTTATGAATGAATGAATAAATAGAGAAGCCTCAAACAGATACTTTTATTGTGGGGAAATAAAAGTATGACAGGTAGAAAACCTTGTCCAATCACTAATGTTTTCCACCCAAGGTAAGAAGGGAGATAACGTCATTGACCTCTTTATATACAACTTTCTATACCCCCTTAGCTAGGCATAAACATGAATGGTTAGCCAAGCCTAGCACTTTGAGTATATGTAACAGCCACACATTGCTGTTTTCAGATGGCAGATAAGCAATCTCTATAATCTGTGGGCAAATAAAAGCGAACCCCTGCCTAGACTATGCACATCCAAGTATTTATATATTCCAAACACGCAGTAAAAATACTGCAGACAAAGCCCTCAATCAACTCTGTAGCTATAGGCATTGTGGAGAAATGAATTGTCTAACGTTACACCAGAGGCACTGGAATCCAAGATCGTAATTTTCTATGGCACCAGAGAGTTTTCTAATGACAGACACCAGGTGCAAGTGTTAGAAACAACTAAGCCCTAGTTTACAATTGTGATTGGGGGAAAGGTGGGGGGTGGTGCAAATTGGCCATTGAGCAATAGCTTTACTGCCCCCCTGCCTTAAGCTGCAAAGACAGCTGGAGGGGGTTGTACACATGCCCTGGCAAACATTATATCCCTATAGTGATCGGTGGGCAGTACCGCTGCTGACTGCAACCTATTCAAATTGTGCTAGGCTACAACCTGCAACCACATGCAGGGTTAGAACAAGCAGTGAGGAGGTGAGATGACACCTCCCAGCTACCTATCAAACTCTTCAGAGGGCAACACAAGTGTAAGTAAGCCCTAAATCCAGACTTCAGAGTCTTTGTTATTACCTTTGAGTATAAATAACTTCACAGTAAAAGCAAAGAGATGTCATTGGAGGTTTATTCTAAAACTCTTTTACTATTTGCTGAGACTATGTAGATACTTTAATGTCTGTAGTCTGGGCCTCATTTTAAGTTATGTCAGATAGTATACTGTTTGTCACTAGTAATGTTATGTTATTATTTTTGCTTTATGAATAAGTGTTGTATGAGCAAATTGTTTTCATTAGTAGAATCACAGATCCCAGTAGCTAAAAAGAGAATCTGTTCTCATAAAAACTATACTATTTTTAAACTGGACCAATCTAGAAGGATTTTTTACTGCACTGGGCTGATTATACTACATACCAGTGTAAAGGCATTCAGCCATCAGTGACACCTGGTACCCAAATCCCCAATGTCACCTGCAGTTACACTGTGGGCTTAGAAACATAGAAAAGTGACAGCAGAAAAAAAGACCAAGTGGTCTATTGAGTCTGCCCCATTTGTTTTGGTAATTTATACATTTTTTTTCTTAACTTTTTTTTGTCTGAGTATAGATCTATTTTTGTCTCAAGCATGTTTGAATCCACTTACTGTTGACTCACTGACTACCTCTTCTGGAATTATATTTCAAGCATCAACTACCCTTTGGGTAAAATAATACTTTCTAAGATTAGTCTTTCCTCCTGCTAGGTTGAGGTCATGTTCCCGTATTCTTGATCTTGACTTGATATTGAAAATACTGTCCTTCTGAACCTTAGTCACCCCCTTGATGTATTTAAAGGTTTCAGTCACATCTCTCCTTTCCCTTCTTTCCTCCAGACTCTACATATTAAGTTCCTGAAGTTGTTCCTGATATGTTTTATCCCTCAGACCTTTCACCATTTTTGTTGCCCGTCTCTGAACTCGTTCTATTTTATCACTATCTTTGTGAGGTCTCCAGAACTGGAAACAGTATTCTAAATGAGGTCTCACTAAAGCCTGGTACACATTGAGTTTTTTTCATGCAACCCATCGGTTGAACGAAAAAAAACTGTCAGCTTCGGTCAGAGCCGCTGTACTAACTATGCAAAGTTAGTATATCGGTCTCCCATGCTGAGCTGTGGTGTTCTGACAGGGGGACAGCCCCTGTGCCAGAACACTTTGATCAGCGCTCTCCGCTATTGACTGAAAGCGCTGATTGGGAGTCGGTCAGCTGCTGGTTTTCCAGCATGCTTATCCAACAGAAGCCAGCCTAAATGGCTTCTGTTGGACAGGGTGGCATACACACAGGCTGAATGTTGGCTTTTTTTTTTTTTTTTAACCAGCCAATGTCTCCTGTCATTCAGCCTGTGTGTATGGGGCTTAACAATCTATATAGGAGAATCAGGACCTTCTTCCTCCTGCTGGTGACCCCTCTAGTGACACATTCTAGAATTATATTTACCTTTTTCACTTAAAGCAAATAGACTGTTCACTTTGATTTATTAAAGTCAAATAGATTTTCACTTTGCAAGTGCAGATGCACCCTGAAAGGGAATTTTCCCTAGAGCTTAGTGAATGAGGTGAAGCTCTGCTGAATTTAATCATACATCTTGTGCAAGCAAAAAGGCTGTTTTTTAAATTTTCTTTGCACATGATTGGGTATTCACCATATTCACTAAGCTCCATTGCAGAGTGCAATTTCACTTGTAAAGGGAACAGTGTATTTGCCTTTAGTAAATCAACCTCGCTGTGTCATACCTCTAGTAGACAACAATTATTAGGATAAGGACAAATATAGGGCAATATATGGAACAGTCCCTTGAGAACATTATGTGAAGTTGTCACATTGAACATCTAAGAGACCTTTCTTAATACTGCTTTGGTCTTCCTAATCTTACTGCCAAAAATCTGTAATGTTAAATAATTTATGCTAATGTGATAAAAGTACTGCAAAAAAGCAGGAAATTATTTGCCCATAAATGAAGTGTGACCATATAAAAATAAGGTGGCTCCATTAACATTTCATAAATACCTTGTGAGTGTCACAGAAAGGTTGCAGTGACCACCATGGCTGTGATTAAGGATCATTACTCTAGATGAACTGACTTGATAGACTTTTATATCTCTCTTTCTTTTGTGCTTCATCGCCCAACAGATTGGTTGATGTATGAATGTGTTTAGTCATGCAAACTAGGAACTAAAACACTAGCAAAGTACTCAATTGAGTCTAGACCATTTAAAAAAATCAGGAGATTGCATTTATCTAGTATCTACTAATTCACTTTGTCTTTCTGTGGGCAGATTCAAGAAGTGGTGAAGTGCCAAATGGGTGGGTGCCGCAGTGATGAAAATGAGGATTCTCCAAACTCCTGTAAGAATGGGCAGCTTCAGATATTGGTAGGTATTTCATTAGCACATGGTGTTACCATGGACCTTTGCTAGTATACAGCCAAAAATAGAGAAGTAATTCAACCATTATATATTTGGATATTGACACCCCTTATACTTAAATCAGCATTAATTAAGCATTTGGAAGACTATATTTATACACAAAGCAATGGACAGAATGGTCTTGAAATTCCAAAGTAAATCCTAATATCTAAATATTTTATTAGAGGGGGATACTTTCAGTTTTTTATAAGAGTAAATCAAAACTAACATTTACTAAGCGGCAGACAGTAATGAACACAGGCAGTGACAAACAGTCACAGAACAGACAAGGATGTACGTAGACTGTGATGAATGGACACAAGCCGACAAATACTGTTAGACACGGACAAGGATGGATGAACAGACTGACTGAGGCTGGTTTACTTGAGCAAACTCAGGTAATGTGGCTTTGTCAGTAGCACAGAGAGGCATGCCCTGCCTGTAAAGCTCAGGTGAACGATCATTTAAAAGAAAGCAAGATTTCAACTGGATTGGGGAGGAGCTTATGAAGAGGGTGGGTGGGGCATAATTTGTATTCTACAAACAGGACAGGTTATGCTTAGCATGGAAAAACACCATTTCCTGAAGTTGGAGCATGTTGTTTACACATATGTTATTTACAGGAAGTGTTTTAGGCACTAAATGGAGTGAGTATATTAAGAATAACTGCAGGACATGGCTTAGTTGCGTTATTTTCCTCCTTGCTCTCTTACATATATAAAATGATCCATCAGAAGACTAAAGAATGTGTTTATAAAAAAAAATTGCAAAGCTATTTGTCCTGCAAAATGCCTTGTACATTTGTTCTATGTGAATTGGGGCAAAATTGAAGATTATTAAGCAATTGTCTCCCCAGGTTGGATGTCCTTCATTAATAAGAATAGCGTGGATCAGGAAAATACCACATCATGGCCACTAGATGGTCATAGAAATAAATACCGTATTTATCGCATATAACACCACAGGAGTACAACACGCACCTTCATTTTAGGAGGGAAGTTTCAGGAAAAATGTTTACATTTTAAATGAAGAACTTTGAAGCAAAATAAGGGTCAGTGCCCATCAATGCAGCCTCACCATTGCCCATCTGCAGCCTGATCAATGCCATCTGCAGCCTCACAATTGCCCATCAATGCAGCTTGATCGATGCCCATCTGCAGGCTCACAATGGCTTGTCAATGCAGCTTGATTAATGCCCATCTGCAACCTCACAATTGCCCATCATTGCAGCTTGATCAATGCCTATCTGCAGCCTCACCATTGTCATCAATGCAGCCTGATCAGTGCCCATCTGCAGCCTCACCTCAGATTACTGCTGCCTCGGAGGGGACAGGGAGGGGGGCAGGATGAGCGCCGTCAGATTACATACAGCGAGAATCCCCTGTTTACTCTGTGGCCTCTTTAATACAAAGTCCTGCCTCCTGGACCGGATTCTATGATAGAGAGAACATTGGTCCAAAGCCGGCCCAGGAGACGGGACTTCCTATTATAGGGGCCGCCGAGTAAACAGGAGATTCTCGCTGTATGTAATCTGACGGCACTCGTCCTACCCCCTCTCCGTTCCCTAGGCAGCCCAAATTGCAGTATCGGCGTATAATACGCACACACTATTTGCACCCCATTTTCAGGGTGAAAAAGTGCGTGTTATACGCCAATAAATACAGTACTTATTTACTGTGATCCTCAGCACCATCTAGTGGCCATAATGCAGTAATTTCATGATTCATACTATTCTTATTAAAAAGGAACATCCTCCCTGGAGAAAAATTAGCTTAGTACCGTTCAGTTTTGCAGCATTCACACAGAATGAATATATATGCAGTTTTGCAGGATGAATAGTCCTGTGAATTGTTTTTATAAATACACCCCTAAGTATGGCCTTCACATGTCCATTTTTTGCTCTGCTTGCCTTTTTTTACATGTGGCAACTATACAACTCATATACAGCAAATAAACAGTAAAATCTTCTCAGCAGTTTCTCTAGCTGTATTTGTTTACATTAACATTTCACATCCATAACTTCAAAATCCTGCTGCTTTCTTCAGAAGAACAATAACCCCCTGAAAAAAAATCACATGCACAACTTAACAGAAATAATTCATAAGAAGGCATTTCCCTGCACAAAGTTATTTCTAGTAAGGCTGGACAAATCCCAAGATTGAAATGAAAAAGGAAAATAACTGCCAAGAGAGAGACTGGCGGATTTACTCCATAAAGGGCAAAAATTGATTTTGGCTTCCTGGTCTTGGTGATGTCCTGATACTAGTAGTGTTCATGTTCAGCATAGGATTGCATGGATATTGTGTTTATACTTTTGCCCCTCTTTGTATCTATGTAGCTTTTGGAAATAATATAATGTTAGGGGTTAGGTCTCCTTGTTAGCAGTGGGCCATGCAAATCACTGCTTTATGCCCCATCAGCACTGGGGTATATTGCAGATATAGTCCAATGTTAAAAAAAACAATTAATCCAAATTGCATTTCATTGTTTCAGACTCTTGGCTATCATCAGTGCAGCTCACGTCTTCAATGGCTCATAGGGCATAAAGAAATAATTTTCATGGCTCTGCCCTCTGTCCTGAAATGAAGAATAGTCCTTACATTTTTGGGATGTGATGAAATAAATAATTAATTAACTAATATTAACACAGCGTAAGCATCTGAATTTGACCTGTTTTCAGCCCCTGTACAGCAGAGCTCTAGTATGAGCAACACAAGGAGCCAGTCAGTTCATATGCTAACAAGGAGCACGATAATAGGATAAAAGAGGAGAATGACAGAGAGATGATCTCATCACTGTGCTGTTTCTCCTTTCACTGTCCAGTCATGGGCAGGGCAGATCCATGACGGCCTGGGCCCAAGGGTGGTGGGTTGAATGATTTTTGCCATCATTCAACCTGGGAAACTGAGGACATCTAGTGATGAGCCGTACTGTGGGGCAGCTCTAAATTGAATGTCAATTTTACAGCAAAGGTTGTTTTGATGGGTTAAGTTGTTATTTTTGCCTGGAGCTCTGCTTGAAGTCTTGAGTCTAGTGTTAGGAGTTGCTCTTACAAATTTCTGCCCTGTAAGCCCACACTTCAAACTGCCAGCACAGGTCTCCCTGTGTTGAAAATGAAGGTACTTCATAAAGAGTCTATCTCCAACCACATATAAATGGTGTCAAATATTCTGTACGTCCTCAGATTGAATTTCATCAAATAATTGCTCCCAAGGTTATTCAATTTGATTGTTTAGTGAAGCTTTTCATAGATAGGATTACAACTTCATTATACATGTTTAAAGAATAAGTAGGTCCTTTCATCCACAACGCCTTTTACTTTTCATAATTCTGGTATGTCCTACTTATCTTTTTAAGCACCCAATCACCTTCTCATTGTCTGTTCTTCTTATAAGTTTTACTACCCCTTTGGTTAACGCTTGTTTTTATTTTATTTATATATTTTTCCTTTTTAATTCTACAGGGTAAAATATATGTGTGTGTGTGAGTGGGTTCTGAACAGCAAGGCCATCTTATCACATCAGGTGCATGAGGGGCCCCTGTAGTCCCCTCCCCCAGGGGGAATTGCATGTGGACAGAGCAGGTGATCAGTGTGTGGGTGGGGGAAATAACTGGAACTGATCTTCTGTGGCTCTCACTGCAGCATCTGAAAGCCGGCGTCTCCTCCTTCCTCTCGCCAGCTTTTAGCTTTCAGCTGGTGCAGGGTGAGCCACAGAAGATCAATTCCAGTTGTGTCCCACACCCACGCACTGATCACCCCCTCCTCCTCCCTATTGGATTCCTCCCACTGACTGAGCCCCCCTGTGTGCCCCCCCCTTTCACCAGTGCTGCCAGCGTTCCTTCTTTCCTCTCCTCTCCCACTGGCAGAAGGTGCAGGCACATAGGAGGATCTTTGTCACAAACAACAAAGATTCCCCAGCACGCTTACCAGCTTGCCTGAAAAAAAAAAAACAAATTGACTCTGTCTAACAATTTATATTAAAAACAGAGAGTTATTTTTGCACATATTTGCAAAAATATGCATAAACCTTAGTGCCTACGTCAAGGCTCCTCTGTACTGTGGTCTTAACTCATATTATTTTCAGAGTCTCCCAAGTTGGAGCACATATAACAATGGATAGATTAAAGGTAGGTTTGCCTGGAGGGAGCCCACCCCTTCATAAAGGCACAGGGATGCATGGGTCTCCCAGCAAGAGCGCAATGGCAACTGAAGACATCCAGGTTGTCCCTGCATCAAATTCAAGCAACTGTACAAAAAAGTGGGAGGATCTTCAGGATGGAGAGCGAGAGAAGGGGCCAGTAAATATGTTGTTTACCAGCCCCTTCTTTTTCTAAATGAAGACAGTGAGTGATCGGTACTGTGTTTACTATGCTGCAATTTTTAGAATGAACAGGAGCCGTCTCCTGTTCATTCATCTGCGGTACAGCTGAGGCTGCAGAAATAACTGGGGAATTGTGTTTCCATAGTCTCTTTCTATGTCTCAAAAGTGAGGATTCAGGGGGTCTATTTAGACCCCTGATATCTCACCAAGGACCCCCAAAGGCATTGTGAAAAAAAATGTAAAATGTATTAAAAAAATACATAAAAAAATAAAAACATTTTAAAAATTAGACTAAAAAGCCACGCCCAATAAGAAGCATAATTTAGCCACATCCACTTTTTCCCGGCGCACCTGGTAAGGGTCCCAGTGCATTACTTTGCCCAGGGTCTTATGATGGTGGCACTGTTAAATCAGGATCTCGATATTCAGGAAGCTCATATATGCATTTTCTATGGTCCCCGCAGTAGTTGCTGCTTGAAATAAGCATGCATAGGCTTTCAAAAGAGAAAGGCCAGTTAAAAAAAAAAAAAAAAGAAGAAGAAGATCTTTGTACCAGATTTATTGATGTGAACTTTTTCACTTAATGAATTGCTTATCTGACCTTTAGTCAATCTGGTATAACATTGGAAAGGGAGAGGGGCTTTAGCTCTGCGTTCATTTCAAGTGCCATATTTGCAGTTTTCTGATTTAATTATGCTAATTTATGTGGTTCTGTAAATGCTTCAACACAGATCAAAAGACGTCCTGCTAGGTGGCCACCATCAAAGCTATGTAAGCTTCAAATGTACTTTCAGAGTGACTCTGTACTAAGGCGCTTGAAAGCTGAATCACAGTACAGAACAGAATCACAAGAGATCTGCAGCATTATTCCAGATATTCTGCATTTCCTGGCAGAGATTTTAGGCAGATTCTGCATTGCCCTATGAGCATACCAACCAAATTTACGGATCATCCTCCGCAAATATGTTCTCATTCTGCAAGTAAATAACATCATACAGATTTTTTTCTTGACCTAATCTGGTTTACATACAAATTACACATGTACATACACACACAGGCAAACCTGTGAACCATGCAGAGCCAACTTTTCATGTGGGAACATATGTTTACCTTCCCCAAAGAGAACAAGGACCTATTTAACTTGACCTTCAATGCAAAGCTAGACACTGCTCTGTCATGAAGAACTGCAATAAACTGGTGAAAAGGTACTCTTTTTTTCAGGACCCAGTGCCGGTTCACACAGGGGCAACACGACTTACAGCGCGACTTTGCAAGGCGACTTGGAGGCAACTTCAGCGCGACCTTGAGTGACTTACAACGCGACTTCAAGTCGCCTCCAGGACAGGCGAATTTGCCTGTGGCCAGTCAGAGCTAATCAGCTCTTGTGACATCATTGTGGTACCTGGGTAAATTATTTTCTTCTTCCTGTTAAGTCGCTTCACTATAGACGAGGATCCGAATTCAAGACGACTTCCATTGAAATCTATGGGTACAAGTCGCCTAGAAGTCGCCTTGAAGTAGTACAGAAACCTTTTCTGAAGTCGAAGCGATTTCAGTAGTGTAAATTAAGACGGCTCTCATTAACTATAATGGAATTTCTGATGTCAAGCGTCTTGGGGCGACTTGAGGTCTCACAAGTCGGATCCCAAGTCGCTATAGTGTGAACCGGCACTAAAGTTGACCTTTAATTATTTAACCCCATTTTGCCCCACATCTGTTTGTTTTTATATTAAATTGCCTTTTAAAATACCCTTTCTTACATTAACAACTTGAAGACCAAACATTTTCTGGCACTTTTTGTATACATGTTTTAAAAATCTTTTTTGCTAGAACATTGCTTAGAACCCCCAAACATTATATATATATATTTTTTAGACAGAGGACCTAGACAATAAATTGCTGGATTTTGCAATTTTTTGTCACACTGTATTTGCACAGCGTTTTTTAAAATGCAATTTTCGGGAAAAAATTTTTTTTTTTAAATTGTAATGTAAAAAACAGAATACATAACCCAATTTTTTTGTAAAATATAAAACAGGATGTCATGCCGAGTATGCTTTAAAATTGTGCACGTCTGCACAACAGTGACAAATATCGTAAATGTTACTATCCATAGACAACGATTTAAAAGCCTTTACAGGTTACTACTTTAGATTTACAGAGGAGGTCTAGTACTAGAATTACTGCTCATGATCCGACATTGGTGGCAATACCTCACATGTGTGGGATTAATGCTGTTTGCGTGCGGGACCGGCGCAAGTGTTCGCCTTTGCGCGCTAGCACAGGAGGAAGTGGGTACTTTACATTTTCTTTATTATTATTAATTAATTTTTTTTACACTGTTGCTTTAAATTTTTTTTATCACTTTTGCTGTCATAAGGAATGTAAACATCCTTGTGACAGCAACAGGCATGTTACAGGTACACTTTATGGAGAGATCTGGGATCAATAGAACCCCAAATCCCTCATTTGCACTTGAAAGTATTCAAAATGCCAAGATCAGTGTTTTTGAATACTTTAATTTTTCACAAAATGGTGCCGTAGACATCCAGGTAAATCGGAAGTGATGTTATGTCATTGCTTCCAGGTTACCATAGTAGAGACCTGATCAAAGCCAATTCCAGCTTTGTATGGGTCCCTGACTAGTCGGCAGATGTAGCTTGGGTCTCCCCTTGGGATAGGAGAGGCCGAGAGAGCCGCAGGAGGGAGGAGATGTCGCCCCCCCCCCGCTGCTTGTAATAGCAATCAAGTGGCTAGTTTGTCGCTTTGGCTGCTATTACAACAGAGCCGACCATTGGCTCTAAAAAACAGTAGTTAAATGATGTACCAGGTACGTCATTTTGCGGCAAGTGGTTAAAGACTAGCTTATCCATTTAAGGAAGAGATACATTTTTATACATGATATGTTAGAATGGCATTAAAATGTACTTTTATGTCTCTGCAGACAGATTTTGAAAAAGATGTGGACTTAGCATGTCAGTCTGATGAAAAAGCCTCCTGGTACACAGCACATGGGGAAACTGGTAAGCGGAGCGACTAAAACTAAACTCTTAATTTAAACCAGGATTCCAGACAAGCACTCAGAAGCAAAACTTTTTTCTTTTTTTTTTACATTTCTTCAGTGACTTCCTAGTTTCCAGTTCTAGGCAAATTATGTCATACATCCCAGGAGGGGTTTTCTCAGCTAAACACACCCTCCTGCCTGCATGCCTGAGCTAAAGCTGGTCATACATTGTACAATTTTCTTATTATGTTTCCTTTAGATTTACCTTCAACTATGTAGTGCAAGGGCCGGCCTGGTTGCATACAAATTGAAAGTGTTTAGGTTTGACCTCATATTATATGGTTTTGGTAAATCTAAAGGAAAATTGTATAATGTATGGCCAGCCTAAGGGCAGATGGATTCTAGGAAGTAAATGCTACATGAATCATCTGCCCTTAATCAAATGGCCATGGCCATACATGCTAGGGGGTGTTTTACAAAGTGATTTCTCAAAAAAATAAAGCATGGAGACATGGATGTAAGGGGAAATTGGTTTGAAAATTAAAAATGAATAAAATTGCATTTTTACTTTGGGGTACTCAGATACAGTTTAAATATAAAGGGTTAATTTGTAAAAAAAAAATGATATTGAGATATATATATATATATATAGATATATAGATATAGATATATCTAGATATAGATATATCTAGATATATCTATATCTATATATCTATATATATCTATATATATATCTATATATCTATATATATATATATTGCAGCCATTTGCTAAAATCTTTTAAGTTCATTTTTTCCCTCATTAATGTACACACAGCACCCCATATTGACAGAAAAACACAGAATTGTTGACATTTGTGCAGATTTATTAAAAAAGAAAAAATGAAATATCACATGGTCCGAAGTATTCAGACCCTTTGCTGTGACACTCATATATTTAACTCAGGTGCTGTCTATTTCTTCTGATCATCCTTGAGATGGTTCTACACCTTCATTTGAGTCCAGCTGTGTTTTATTATACTGATTGGACTTGATTAGGAAAGCCACACACCTGTCTATATAAGACCTTACAGCTCACAGTGCATGTCAGAGCAAATGAGAATCATGAGGTCAAAGGAACTGCCTGAAGAGCTCAGAGACAGAATTGTGGCAAGGCACAGATCTGGCCAAGGTTACAAAAACATTTCTGCTGCACTTAAGGTTCCTAAGAGCACAGTGGCCTCCATAATCCTTAAATGGAAGACTTTTGGGACAACCAGAACCCTTTCTAGAGCTGGCCGTCTGGCCAAACTGAGCTATCGAGGGAGAAGAGCCTTGGTGAGAGAGGTAAAGAAGAACCCAAAGATCGCTGTGGCTGAGCTCCAGAGATGCAATCGGGAGATGGGAGAAAGTTGCAGAAAGTCAACCATCACTGCAGCCCTCCACCAGTCGGGGCTTTATGGCAGAGTGGCCCGACGGAAGCCTCTCCTCAGTGCAAGACACATGAAAGCCGCTCTGGAGTTTGCTAAAAAAACACCTGAAGGACTCCAAGATGGTGAGAAATAAGATTCTCTGGTCTGATGAGACCCAAATAGAACTTTTTGGCCTTAATTCTATGCGGTATGTGTGGAGAGAACCAGGCACTGCTCATCACCTGTCCAAGTCCCAACAGTGAAGCATGGTGGTGGCAGCATCATGCTGTGGGGGTGTTTTTCAGCTGCAGGTACAGGATGACTGGTTGCAATCGAGGGAAAGATGAATGCGGCCAGGTACAGGGATATCCTGGACGAAAACCTTCCCCAGAGTGGGCCGAAGGTTTACCTTCCAACAAGACAATGACCCTAAGCACACAGCTAAAATAATGAAGTAGTGACTTCACAACAACTCCGTGACTGTTCTTGAATGGCCCAGCCAGAGCCCTGACTTAAACCCAATTGAGCATCTCTGGAGAGACCTAAAAATGGCTGTCCACCAACGTTTACCATCCAACCTGACAGAACTGGAGAGGATCTGCAAGGAGGAATGGCAGAGGATCCCCAAATTCAGGTGTGAAAAACTTGTTGCATCTTTCCCAAAAAGACTCATGGCTGTATTAGATCAAAAGGGTGCTTCTACTAAATACTGAGCAAAGGGTGATATTTCAGTTTTTCTTTTTTAATAAATCTGCAAAAATGTCAACAATTCTCTGTTTTTTGTCAGTATGGGGTGCTGTGTGTACATTAATTAGGAAAAAAATGAACTTAAATGATTTTAGCAAATGGCTGCAATATAACAAAGAGTGAAAAATTTAAGGGGGTCTGAATACTTTCCGTCCCCACTGTATGTATATATATATATATATATATATATATATATATATATATATGTAAGGTTATGTAAGGGTAGCCTGCACCGTATTGCTAAAAATGTAAATCTGCAATTTCAGCCAAAACATGTCTATATTAAAACACCCACATAACACTGCAACCAACAACAGTTAGGATTGCTATTAGTAAAACATGTTATCCCAAGTGGAAGCATTATTAGTGGCAACAACTTTGCGGCTTCCTGAAACAAGCACTCATTTGGGCTGAAAATGTATATATGTATATATATATATATATATGTATATATATATATATATATATATATATATATATATATATATTGGTGGCATATGACCAATGGGGAACAGTGATGTATTATAAGTAGGGATGAGTGAATCTTGATGGGCTTGACTTTCAGAGGGTTCAGTGAATCCTGGTTGAAATTCATGAAACCCCAACTTAGACTGAAATCCTGATAATAAACTTTGGCCATTTTTAAGACTAAGGCTGGGTTCACACTATTGCAAATTGGATACGGATTTCCCCACATCCAATTCGCATGTCAGGAGATTGTGACTGGCTCTCAATGAAGACGGTTCTTACATCTCCGGAGCGGCTCCGGAGCGATTTGCACAGGAGTCCTGTGTGTCTTCTGGTCTGTTTCAGGTCCGAATGCAGTCAAAAATTCAGACCAAAATCGTACCAGAAACAATGAACAGGGGTGCACTGGACGCCTGCTGTGAGCCACTCCGTATGGCAGTGTGAACCCAGCCTTAGAAAGCTGCTGCAAAATGACATGGGGGGGGGGGGGGTTAAGCACCACCATATGGTTTATTTACCAAAGGAAAAAAAGAAATTAAACAGATACAGCACATCGGGGAGAGGGTCTTTTTTATGCAACATTGAGAATGTTATGGGAAAAACACTAATCTTTTAAATTATATGTTTGGAAGATGACTTTAAGCTGTATGTAGTTTTCATGGACAGTCTCAGTGACACCATATTTTTGTAGTTTATTTTTTAATGTTTACATTAAGCTTGGCTTACACAGCAGCACCACCACAATTTGATTTGTACAACTTATAAAAAAAAAAAAAAAAAAAGACTTTTGTAGTAGTTTTGTCTGAAACGAATTTATCCAGTGGTTCTATTGCTTAATTAAATGGTAGAAGTAGCTGCCACAACTGATCTAAAGACTATTGTAAAATTTACTGTTAAAAATTCAGATATATCCCTTAAGTTGATACACATTAGCCAATGGCCTAACAGTTTTCGAATATAGTTTGTGGGCTTATTTTTGTATGCAGTAGACCACTCTACTGTCTTAGAAGTGTATGAAATTGTCAATACTGACTGCACAAAAACACTTAAAAATCACTGCACATTCCATGAACCCTCTTTGATATCTATCTACAGTATCTATCTATCTATCTATCTATCTATCTATCTATCTATCTATCTATCTATCTATCTATCTATCTATCTATCTATCAATATATATATATATATATATATATATATATATATATATATATATATATAATATAGATAGATAGACAGACAGACAGACAGACAGACAGACAGACAGACAGACAGACAGACAGACAGATAGATAGATATTTTTTTAAATAAATATATATATTTTTTGTTTGTTTATAGCGCAAAAAAGCAAAAAGAAAGAAAGCTCTATTTCTGGGGAAAAAAAGACATACATTTTATTTGGGTACAGTGTCGCACGACCGTGCAATTTTCTGTTAATGTAACGCAGTGCCATTTCACAAAAAATGGCTTGGTCAAATGGTTAATAAGGTTGTACTATAAGGCTTAAAGCGGAGGTCCGCTGAAAAAAAAAATATTAAAAGCCAGCAGCTACAAATACTGCAGCTGCTGACTTTTAATATATGGACACTTACCTGTCCAGGGAGCCCGCGATGTCGGCAGCCGAAGCCGATCCGTCCTTTGGCTTTCGGCTGCTGCCGCCACCATCCTCGGTAAGGGAATAAGGAAGTGAAGCCGTGCGGCTTCACTTCCTGGTTCCGTACTGCGCATACGCCAGTCACGCTGCGCGTCCTCTCAGGTCCCTGCTGTGTTCTGGGACCTGTGTATCTCCCACAATACAGCGGGGGAGGACGGGTTAGGCGCCGGAAGTGGCATAGATCACCATAAGCGCCGCGGTGATCTATGTCAGGAAGTGGGAGCAAATACCTGTATTAGACAGGTATCTTCTCCCTCCTCCCACCTGAAAGGTGCCAAATGTGACACCGGAGAGGGGGAGGAATCCAAAAAGTGGAAGTTCCGTTTTTGGGTGGAACTCCACTTTAATGTACACGGGACATTTTACAACCTCTCCTGAATGATTTAACTTGACAGATAGTAACCCACGTTTAAAACATCAATTTTGCCGCATTTACATGCCGCATTTACATGCCGCATTCAGCTGCGTTTTGCTACTAGCATTTGTTACTATTATTTTAAAATAGCCAAAAATGAAAAATGCCTGTAAACGAAACGCGGCTAAACGCAAGTTACCGCGTTTAGTCTTATTTAGCCGCTTTTAGAAGCATTTGGAGCTTGAAATGCCTCTACACTCAGCGTCTAAACTCATTTTTTTGTTTTCCAAAAAAGGTTTCTAAACTCAACTGCCTAGAAACGACTGTAAACGACCCTGTGTACATGTACTGATAAGATAATATAGAGAAGAGTTCAGGGGCAGTTGAAAAAAATGCCCAACTGCTCCTAAACGTCCATTTTGCAGCAGCAGTGTACATGAGGCCTAAGAGGAAGCCATGAGACAGGTTTTATGTTGAAACAAACATTAGAGTGTATTATCTGAGAGGATATAGATACAAAAATTTTTAAAGCGGAATTATACTTTCCTCCCTTCAGCGAGCTCCGTGCTGGCTGGTGTCATATTTGACTAGTCTTCTTCTGGGTTTAGATCTTTGGTCATTTTCATTGGTAGGGCAAGGATAAGAGCACCTAAATATGCCTAGGAGAGGTGGCAGGAGCTGGTAATAGTGGCAGGTATCTACATTTTGGGAGGGATGAATTACACCTACATTTCTAATCTGTAGTATCAGTGGTTTAATACTCATTGGTAATCCAAAACTGGTTTATTGTAATGAAAGTCCACACTGTCAGGGGTCAGTGCGTCTCCATACCAAATCCTCCTGCTGCAATGAAGGCCCTCTCAGTCAGTACAATGGCTACAGGACAAGCCAGAAGTACCAGAACACACTTTACAAGCTCTGGCCAGTGGCCCAGTCTGGGCGCCCAATAGTACATGGGTTCCTCACATCTGAGAGTATCTGCATCAGTCTTGAAGCTGCGGACTCCCAAAGTGAAAATAGTTTAGGTAAATTTAAATGAGATTATACAGGGATCATATGATCAGATTGTAGTGTGTATCACTACCATGAATTAGCTGGGACTGTGAACCCCAAACCCATGGTAGTGAATTTGAACCTCATCCCTAAATGTAAAAGCTTAACATGGAAATATAGAGCTGTGTGTAGCATGATATAGGAGTCTGGAGTAATACAGGATTGCTCTGGTAGTACATCTTTAGCACAAAGCACTAATAAGAACCAGTGAATATAATTACCTTATATTATTAACCACTTCAGCCTTGGAAGAATCAACCTTTTTCCTGATCAGGCCATTTTTGCGATACGGCACTGTGTCACTTTAACCGACAATTGCGCGGTCAAGCAACGTTGTACCCAAATAAAATTGACGTCCATTTTCCCCACAAGTAGAGCTTTCTTTTGATGGTATTTGATCACCTCTGCGGTTTTTATTTCTTGTGCTATAAACAAAAAAAGACAGACTATTTTGAAAAGAAAAAAGCAAATATTTTTTACTTTTTGCTATAATAACTATCCCCCAAAAATATATAAAAAAAATAATTTCTTTCTCAGTTTAGACCGATATGTATTCTTCTACATATTTTTGGTAAAAAATATCAATAAGCATATAATGATTGGTTTGCGCAAAAGTTATAGCGTCTACCAAATAGGGGATAGATTTATAGCATTTTTATTATTATTTTTTTACTAGTAATGGCGGTGATCTGCGATTTGTATTGGGACTGCGACATTGCAGCGGACAGATCGGACACTTTTCACACTATTTTGGGACCATTGACATTTATAAAGTGATCAGAGCTATAAATAGCCATTGATTACTGTGTAAATGTCACTGGCAGGGAAGGGGTTAACACTGGGGGGCGATCAAGGGGTTAACTGTGTGTCTTAGGAAGTGATTCTAACTGTGGGGGGAATAGGGCTGCCTGGGAGAGAAGACCGATTGTTGTTCCTAAGCAGTAGGAACAACAGATCGCTCTTCTCACCCCTGACAGAATGGAGATCTGTCTGTTTACATTGACAGATCTTCCTTCTCTCCTTCTCAGGTGCAATCGCAGGCAGGCGACGGCCATCGCGGCCGCCAGCCATGCACACGGGCTCCTACGTAACATGGCGGGCGCGTGCGCCCTATATTCCTTAAAGTGTCTGCCGTACAGCTACGACGATTCACGCAGGAGTGCCATTCTGCCACTGTCAATCAACGGCGGGCAGTCGGCAAGCGGTTAATAACATATATGGTCCACATAAAAAAAAAAAAAAAGCTTGCACAGTCATTGTAAGTTAAATACAAAAGACAAAGGGACACTCTTTGCTCCTGAGAAAAAAAAAACTAAACTCTAAAAGAGTTCTTTACAGTAAGAACTGTAAAAATGTGTAATAGTCTTCCATAGGAGGCTTGTACCAGCCATGTCAGTAGATTTCTTTGACAAGGGGCTCAATGTGTTTCTAATGCACCAAATAAAACTGGCTACTAATATTACAAGAAATAACATTGTAGACTGTTTATCTAAGGAGTATGTGATTGCCTTTGAGGATCATGGCTTTGTAAGGTTTTTTTGCCTTCCTCTGGATCAGCTATAGGTTTAGGGTTTAAAGTGACATTCAGGCTGGGTTCACACTAGTGCGAATTGGATGTGGGTTTCTCCGCATCTAATTTGCAAGTCAGGAGACTGTGACCGGCTCTCAATGGAGCCGGTTCACACAGCTCCGGGACGGCTGCGAAACTAATTGCACAGGTGTCCTGTGCATCTTCTGGTCCATTTTAGGTCCGAATTCAGGCAAAATTTCAGACCGAAATCGGACCTGAAACAGTGAACAGGGACACACTGGACCCCTGCTGTGAGCCGCTCCACACGGCACTGTGAACCCAGCCTAAAGGTTCATTTTTTTCAATAACAAACATGTTATACTCCTGCTCTCTGCAGTGGTTTTGCACAGAGCAGCCCTGTTCCTCCTATTTTTGGGTCCCCCTGTTGGTGCTTCTAGCTCCTCCTTTTCAGCCAGTGCCCCCAATAGTAAGCTGCTTGCTCTATGGGCACTGGTGCATACTCGCTCCTGAGCCCCGCACTATGCGTCCAAAAGACACACAGAGCTGCTGCTAGACTCCTCTCCCTGCTCTCTCCTCGTTGGCTCACTGGCTGTGATTGACAGTAGCAGGAGCCAATGGCTCCTGCTGCTGTCTCAGCCAGTGAGGAGAGAGGGACCTGGGACAAGCTTAGCTAGATTTTGGAGGGGGCAGGGAAAGCCCCTGCACACAGGAGGTTTTTTGCCTTCATGCGTGAATGCATGAAGGTAAAAAAAAAAATGGAACCTTTAAAGCCACTTAAGGATGCATTATTTTTCTCTTTTGCTTGAAATTGAAGGACATATATCTTTTTTCAGCCTGACTATGTAATTAAATAAAAGGTCATGTGATAACTGAAGAGTGCTGTAAAAGTTCTATATGTCATTACATTATATTTGAAGTTTTTAATTATTTCCAATTTTTTAAATTTTTTTTTTAGTTTTATTTAAGGAACTGAACACATGTCATCCTTCTAGTGTGACTGGAGCTCTATCCCGTATCTCTTTAGATGATGAAGATGATCTAAAACTACATAAGGGAACCGAAGGCCTCAGTTTTTCCCACCTTCCTGGAAATCTCTCTTCTCAAGGCGGAATTCTTCTCCAGGTGCCCAAAATAACCCATAACCCAGTAAATGAGCTCAATGATCCACTGCCAAAAAAAGAAATTAATGTGGAACGTGGACCCCTCTATCTGTGCCCTGAAGGAAACATGTGGCCCTTGGACTTTGGTGATGCACATCAGGAGCAATCGTTAGAAAGCGAATATATGGTATTGCCCAGAAGGACTCTGAGTCTCAAACCGTTCAATCGTGATCACGGAAAACATAACATGAGGCTGGCAGATCTGAGCAAAGGTCGCCAGCAAGGGGACACAGATAGTTATGCAAATTTTCTGTCAGTGGACCACATCAACCTTAATTTAACCCCACCCTATGTACCTGCTCAGCACCAGTTTGGGTTGCCATTTAAACAGCCACCCTCTGTCCGGCAGATCCTGGCATCAGAGATGAATGAGCGGAGTCGAACAATGCCCCGCACGGTGCCTGGTCCATCTCTGAGCGCTGGATCTCTCGAGGTGAGAGGTGGAAGACACCTCTTTGTTTGTGTATGCAATTTTTGTAGAATGCTGCCTCGTTCATGCCATGTCTCTCATTCTCACTATCATTACCCCGTCTCCTTTCGCTGGTTCCTCTCCCCAATGTTTTTCATCACAGTGTACCCCCTAGCTTGCTCTGCTTCTGTTAAAAGCACCTATTTTTAGTTTGTCCGTACTGCACTTTTCCGTCATTGTGTTTAAATGTACACCTTTCACCCTTCTCTCAATCCATATTCCTCCCTTCCTCCCTTTCTCTTTTCCTCCTCACATAGAAACCACACCAACCTGTCCCTGTGTTTCTCCCTCAGCGGAAGCGATTGAGATACTCAGATATGGACTTTGAGGTGAGCACTTTTACCCACACTTAAGGTCTACATCTGCATGGTAGCACTGGGATTTGAGATGCATGATACTTTTTCATGAAATAAGCTACAAGGGCTGACAGCACTGGACTGCTGTATGCTAATGCTATAGTTGACTTTTTGCAGAAAGTGATGCACACAAGAAAAAGACACTCAGAGCTTTATCATGAATTGAACCGCAAGTTCCATACACTGGAAAGGTACCGGGATGCCAGTGCAAAGGTGCGCAAACACTCTCTTCACACTATTTGTCTCACAGCGAAAAATGTACACTAAAGACAAGTTCCTCTTTTTTTTTTTTTGATTTTCTATAGCAGAGATTGGGTCATTTTACTCAAAACCGAAATATGAAATAAATGCTTAATGCAAAGATAGACACTTTGTAAAGAACCTCAAATTTACTAGTCTTATCTTCAGTTTACTGTTACAGCAATTGTGCAGGGAGACTAAATAGGACTGTACCTGCCAACAGGTACCAGAGTTAGACCAACTGCTCTCAGCAATGTAATATAGCTGGTCAGACAAGCCCATCCCCTTCTTTGCAGTATAAACCTGTGTGAGTATACTTGTTCTGAGGGGTGTGTCTTTTACTCAGCTCCTGTTAGCACAGACCACTGCAATGTGAGGCCTAAACGGTGTTCTAACCCTTTCACTGCCTTTGCACACATTCAAAAAAAATAATTGTAGGACTAAAGATTTAAAACCCCCAAAACATTATATAGTTTCTGAAAGCAGATACCCTAGATAAAAAATAGTAGTTACAATTATGTCACACGATATTTGGGCAACGGATAAGAATCGCAAAATTTCAGTAAAAAATACATTGTGGGGCACATAAACACAATATATTACCCATTTTTTTTCTGTCAAATATAAAAGAAGAGGCTGCACCAAGTAAATAGATACCCAATATATCAATCCTTAAAACTGCATGTGCCCTTGAAACAGCAACAAACTTTAGTACCCTATATTTTCCATAGGTGATGCTTTAAAATCCCCCCAAAAGGGTCATCAGTTTAAATTATTGCTCTCACTTTGCTGTGCACGGCAATATGTAAAACGTGAATGTGTTTGTGCATAGGTTTCGACGATAAATGCATTTACGCGCATGTATGTGGGGGTGGGGGACACAAAAAAATTTTGGAGGGGGTTTTTAAGTGCGTGGGTATAACTTACATTTTTTACACCTTTTTACTTTTTCATTAATAAACTTTTTTCATTTGATAGAGTGCAGATTTGACCACATGTCTTTTCTGGCTCAGTAACAGGAAGGGGAGATCAGCAAATGGACGTTCCTTGATCTCCCTCCTTTTTTTTTCATTTGATAGAGGGCCTTATGTGATGCATTTTTGGTGACAGGTTCTCTTTAATAAGACATCAGGGGCCTATGAGAGTGCAGATCAGACCACACGTCACTTCCGGGTCAGTAACAGAAAGGGGAGATCAACAGACGTTCGCTGATCTCCCTCCCCCCAATGCGGCAGCACCTGCCCTGCCAGTCCTGGGTGAACAGATAGATGCGGGGAGGCTGGGAAACATGGCTGGACGTGCATAGGGAGGGGACCGGAAGTTACGCTAGTGTCCGGAAGTGATCCGGCAACTGCAGAGACACTGGATCATTCACTCTGACAACTGACAGTCAGCTTCTCAGATGTAAAATCCCACAAAGCCACCGGGGTACTACATACTTCAGTGGCAGTAAAACAGTTAAGATTCCTAGGGACAATGCATCTCATAGAGGGCTGTCTTTAATATTGATTGGGCCCTGGGCAAACATATTCTTGGGCCCTCCCGAATACACTTATCAACTATTTGGGGACACTGCAGGGCTAAAGAGACAGGTGTTTTGGGCTCCCCAACAATGACTGGGCCCTGGTCTCATATCATAACATACAGGGGTACAGATTACAAAGGGTTAAAAAAGTGTACAGCTTCAATTCAGCTTTATATATCACCTATCAGCTTCTCACTTAATGCTGAAGTTTAATTTTCAGGCCTGTTAGACCATTATGGATATGGTGGGGTCCACCACAGCTCAAATATTAATTTTTCTTAGGCAAGTTGACCTTTTTTTAATATGTTTTATACAAGGACTCTTGACATTTACAGATTAAACTGCTTTGCAATAGTGCTTGCTCTGATATGGATAGCAAAGCCTCATATAAATCATAAAACATGGGTATCCAGTGGTTAATTTAGCATGAAAAACAGCACAAACTTGCATGCAAAATTTTCAAGACATGGGAGAACATTATTTTTACTGAGGAAAGAGAACTACCAGATATCAAATATATTGTCCATTCTAGTATAATTTTGTTTATAATACTTGCAACCATTTAGACCCCCTTGGACAGTCTTCGGCTTTCCTTATGTCTACCTATTGCCCCTGCTCCCTTTTCATTATATCATATTACGTCCTGATTTGATATCCCTGAACATGATTCAGTAGGCAGGCATGTTGCTATTAGCATGCTTGTTGCTCTAACTACTACCTCATTGGCCATTCTACTATTGCTGTTGACTTGGTACCATTGCTGCCTCTGTTTTATCTGACAACGCTGCCATGTCACTCTTCTGCTATGTTTGTAATTCAGAGAGACAAACGCTGGAGCATATCCTCCGGAGGAGCAGTGGAGAGAACCTCAGCCAGTGTGAGTAACATTATTTACTATGTCACAAATGAAAGAAACATATGTGCTTCTCATTTTGTTCTTCTTGCATACCCTGCAGGCCCCTGGTCTTGCAAGTTTCCAGTGATAGCTTGTTTACTCCTTTCAAAACCAATAAAGTGAACATGACATTATAAATGCAACTGTGAGTGACAGAATATGGTAGTCAAGCGACTGTCACTACTAGGACGAACATACATAATTACTTCAATCTATTGTTGCTGACAAGTTGTTTGAATACAAAACTTGTTTTTCCTTAAGCAATAAGCTTGACATCAGCCTTTGTAGGTGATGTTAATCAATCAGTTGTACTAAACCAACTACATAGCTTCTAACACTAACCTCATGTATGAGATAGACATCCTACGGCACATTTCTTATGTATGAAGTTGAACCTAAAGAATAATGGTTTTGTACTCAAGCCAGTGGCTCTGTTTAATTTCTGTCTCCTGAAGATAATAAAATATTAATGCAAATCAGAGATTACTTTAATTAAAAATAAAAGAGCAATTACAGAATACCCACTGCCGTGTGATTTAGTGCAGCATTATTTTTCATGTCTCTTTGCTGTGTTAGTGTTAAACCTTTGTAATGGCATTTTTTAGCTACCGGCTACCTGAATACAAAGTGTAAATTACCAAAAACTTATATGCCAGGTGTAGATGGACCCCAGTTAGCTGAATCAACCACTTGCTTCTGATTTAAAGTGACACTAAACCAGTGTTCAATATTTTTATTAAATTAAAGCAAAATATGGACAATCAGTACAGAATGAGAAATGTCATTGGTTGCCATGAGTAAAATAATAGTACAACGTCAGTGTGATATTCAGTAAGATTGGCCAAAAAGAAGGAATCGAATGGGGTAAAACACATTTGAGGTGTCGTAGCGACAACATACCCAATATTCCTGTGCTTCAAGGGTCTCAAAAGGGACTATCATGGAGAGGCATTTGTAAGTGAGACTACTTATTGCCACCAAAGGTATACCAAATGGTAAAATATACCCCAAATTGATTAAACCATATAACATCCAAATTGTTGTCCATACCTCGGGGACAGATGATAAAAAACACACATGAATGGGTATTGTGGTGGTGTCAGCAGAGGGGACCACTGCTGACACCACCAACATTGCCAGAGATTTGCAATTTTACAAAGCGCTGTATTTTCATCATAAATGTGAGTGTTTTTACTTCTCAATAAATGAGTTTTAACTATCCATTCAGTATTACGCTATGTACATTTACATTTCTTCTATATACGTATTGGATGTCTGAGCGGATCTACCTCCCATATTCTATTTAAATATATCTAAGCATCCGTGGTACCTGGATTAACCCGTACAAAGCATAGATACCATCGTGGGTCCCCACTATTCAAAGCTTGATTGACCCAGTGGGTGTACACCCAGCTGTGTCCAATCCCTCCGGTAAGCCTCCAGCTTAAAGGTGGTGGATCTTCTATCAACACACATAAAGTCTTGTCACAAATTTTGGGGTGTTAAATGTTTCCTAAGGACTTTTTAATCCCTTTGAGGACTTCTTAATTTTTGTTATTCTTCACTTTTCATTTTTTACTTTTTGGAGCGAAGTACCACCATTACTTCCCTCCACACTATGTATATATTGTGTGCAGTGTT
Source organism: Aquarana catesbeiana (assembly GCF_042186555.1). Taxonomy (NCBI): domain Eukaryota; kingdom Metazoa; phylum Chordata; class Amphibia; order Anura; family Ranidae; genus Aquarana; species Aquarana catesbeiana. The sequence goes on from NC_133325.1 coordinate 411,345,679, forward strand.
ATAAGGAGTGTTTTGTACATTTATATTTCACACAACTTTGCACACGTATAGTAGTGTTGTTTATAATTCTTAGCGCTACACTTTTTCTTTATAGCCCAGGGTTACCGGGTCAGCTCAAATTATCAACAAAATTCTGTAGGATGCTTGCCATCTTTTCTTGTGACATTATCCAAGATATTTTCCGCTTCACCATACTAATTGATATAAAAGGGCTCTTCCATGCTCAAGCTATTGTAATTTTAGCTCCGATTAAGATAAACCTAATCAAATTTTGAGTAGATTGAGAAGAGCTGTCTTGGGGTCCTGGGGTACCGAAACTCCAGTTATCTTGTGGATTAAATGAACGATTTGATTCCGGAACCCTCTGATTCTGGGGCACTGCCAAAAGATGTGCCGCAGTGAACCAGAATGCCCACATTCTCTAAAGCATAAAGGGGACACTGCAGGATATATTTTTGCAAGGTGAGCGGTACCATGTACCAGCGGGAAAGACTTTCAAGTTAGCTTCTATCAGAGATATATTTTGGATACCCTTAAAGGAATGCTTGAAACAGAGATGCCATGTATTTATATCCCAGTTAAAATCAAGATCTCGTTCCCATCCTAGCATATAAGAGGCTTTATCCGTGGTCTCTGCTAAGGCCAAAAAGATCAAAGAAATACCTCCTCTAATCTCCAAGACTTTAGTGCACCACTGTTCATAAGGTGTCACTATTAAAGGTCTGGGTTTAGTAACCCAAATCGAATTTAGAAAGTGAGAAATTTGGGTGAAGCGAAACTTCTCAGAGAGTGGCATCTCTAATTTACTAACACAGTAGCTAAAAGAAAGTGGACCTGAAGAGTTAATGAAGTGCCTATATAAAATTTGTCTGTCCATCATTGAAATGCTCATATGTCATTCCCTGGGGGAAAGAGCGGGTTGTGGAAAATATGTGCTAGCGGATACCATGCTGATGCAATTTTATGTAGCTTATGTAGGGAATCACATAATGCTATAGGGTGAGACAAAGTTGGGGAGAGTATCGGGGGTCGGGATTTAGGGTCACTCCATATTAGATAGTCTATAGTGAAGTTAGGGGTCGATCGTCTCTCCATTGCAACCCAATCAGGTTTGGCACCTCTAGAATAGAAAATAGAGATCTGAGCCAAATGAGCTGCCTGGTAGTACCACCAGAGATTAGGGAGTTCTAATCCTCCCTGAAATTTGAATCTGTGTAGTATATGTTTAGAGAAGTGGTGTCCATTCTTCCCCCACACAAATTGGACTATGGATGATTGCAGTTTAGAGATCTAGGCCTTGATAAATGGGATAGGAAGGGAGCGGAACAAGTAAAGGATACGGGATAATAATGTCATTTTGATAGCATGGATTCTGCCTAGCCAAGAAAGTTCTAGGGATGACCAGTGTGACAGGTCAGTAGAGAGTTTCTTGATAAGAGGTGGGTAATTAATGCCATATAGCTGGTCTATAGAAGAGGCCAAGTTAATACCCAAGTAGGGGATTGACTTATTGTCCCATGCGAAAGAGAAATGGTCCCGCAGGCGATCCACCAGAGTGGGAGGGGTGATACATTCAGGGCCTGAGATATGGACATATTGACTTTGAGGCCGGAGACTTGCCATGTAGCAATTAAATAATGTTAGGAATTGAGATGAGGGGAGAGGTAACGAATAATAGTATATTGTCTGCGAAAAGGGCACATTTATGTGTAAATGGTCCGCAATGGACACCAAGCCAAGGTCTCTATCACTATAGCGAATAGTAGAGGGGATAGAGGACATCCCTGTCTAGCCCCTCTAGCTATAGAGAAGGGTTCCGAGTAAATGACTTGAGCGGAAGGGCAAGAGTAGAAAGCTTCTAACACTCTAGTGAAGTTAGGACCGAAGCTCCATCTGTTGAGGATAGAGAATAGGAAGGACCAAGAAACTGTGTCAAAGGCCTTCTGAAAGTCTAAGGACAGTAAGTATCCCTCCTGAGGAGGGCCACCATTCCATCCCGACTTCATCAGAGAAATCACATCTGTCGCTTACCTTACCTGGTCTGAATCCTGCCTATCCGGTATAAAACCCACCTGGTCTTTATGTACATAATTACCTATGAAAGAGGCTAAACGGTTGGATAAGCATGTTGATAAGATTTTATAAGTTTTTATTAACCAGAGATATAGGTCTGTAGTTCTCCACTTCACTATGGTCCTTACCTGGTTTTGGTATAACAGAGATAAATGCCAGGTTGGTGGCAGGGTCTAAAGGTTTACCTTTCCTCAGGGCGTTAAAATAACATACCATATAAGGAGATAGGGTGTTTGAAAATGCTTTATAGTAACAGTTAGAGAATCCATCAGGTCCGGGTGCAGACCCATTACGGAGCCCCTTAATAACCTCTAATGCCCCGTACACACGGTTGGACTTTGTTCGGACATTCCGACAACAAAATCCTAGGATTTTTTCTGACGGATGTTGGCTCAAACTTGTCTTGCATACACACAGTCACACAAAGTTGTCGGAAAATCCGATCGTTCTAAACACGGTGACGTAAAACACGTACGTCGGGACTATAAACGGGGCAGTGGCCAATAGCTTTCATCTCTTTATTTATTCTGAGCATGCGTGGCACTTTGTCCGCTGGATTTGTGTACACACGATCGGAATTTCCGACAACAGATTTTGTTGTCGGAAAATGTTATATCCTGCTCTCAAACTTTGTGTGTCGGAAAATCCGATGGAAAATGTGTGATGGAGCCTACACACGGTCACCGACAACAAGGTCCTATCACACATTTTCCGTTGAAAAATCCGACCGTGTGTACGGGGCATAAGAGTTTGGATTCTGAAAAAGGAGATTCAGGAAGAGAGCGATGGTCATCCGTGAGAGTGGGAAGGGGGATCCCCCCAGGAAGGCCTCGATGCTTCTAGGGTCCTCATCTTTGTCCTTACTATATCGTTTGGAATAAAAAGATTGGAAAGTTTCCATAATGTAGCTAGGATTTTGAGTAATATTGCCCTTCAGAGCCCTAATTTTAGGGATGGAGATCTCACGATATTTAGGGATCAGTTTATTTGCTAGTTTCAAGCCTATTTTGTCTTTTTGTGTATAGAAACAGGCACTTTGCCATCTCAGACTTTTTTCAGAGGCCAAGGTAAGGACTAGGTTTAAAGCTAGTTTACCTGTATCAAGTTTGGCTAAGGTGGCTATAGTGAGGTTACGTTTGTGGATTTTGCTGAGTGGTTTGAACTCCTCATCGAGCTTGTCTATGTTTACCTGATGCTCCCGTTTTAACCGAGAGGCTAATTGAGTAAGTTTACCGTGGATCACCACCTTATGAGCTCCATATAAAGAAGGGATTCGTTGAGTCTCCACGGGTGTGGACCCAAAGGAGAAGGAGCCTTACTAAGTTTCAACATAATTAGGGAATGGCCTGACCAAGCTACATCACAGATGATGGCCTGCGATGCCGTACAAATGTCTAAGGTGGGGAGAAATATACGGTCTATCCTCCAATATGTCTTATGTGGGCCCGAGTAGTGTGTGTAGTCCCAGGTAGAAGGGTTAATTTCTCTCCAAATATGCACCAGACCTAGAGTATGGAGAAGCCGGGCTATGCAGAGGCTTTGTTTAGGGGCCTTTTTAGCTGGGTTGCCCCTTTTGTCCAAAAGCTGATCAAATGCAACATTAGAATCACCTCCCATCACTATCCTTCCCTCAAAGTGAGGGGAGAGGGTTTGTAGCATTTCTAAGAAAAAATTTGCCTGACCCTTGTTTGAGGCATAATAGGAGATGAATGTATATAGACAGCCGTCAATATGTCCTTTGACTAGAATGTATCGACCTTCCTGGTCCTTGTTCATTTGGGAATGAGCAAAAGTGACTTTTTTTGGAAAAAAGGATGGCCACTCCCCTTTTTTTGGCCTCTGCATTTGCTAAGTAGTGAGCGGGATATTTATGGTGCAAAAACACTGGATTAAACTTCTCCGAGCACAGGAACGGCATTGCCTGATCCTGTCAACCTATCAATTTAGAGAGAAATATAACAGTACTTGCTGTCCTGTTGTCGCCAAGTAGAACTGGAACCCTTGAGTTTCAATAGGGGGAGGAGCACTAATACCTCTCCAGCCTATAAGCCTTGATTAAACAGAACAGTAGATGACACACAAATTTATCTGAAATATATAATGGATCATGGGGTCAGAGGCCGGCCCTCACAAAATTGAAATTAACTAATACTTACTAAATTAGACATATCAAAGTAAAATAACCAGTAAACCGTAAGTTGCTGGTGCATAAAATAAAAAGGGGTGGAAAACCTGAGGGAATTCAAGTCTGGAGTAGGCGTCCCCCCATAAATGCCCATAGGAAAGACTATCAATAGCAGAGCTTGCTTCCCTTCAGATGCTCGCCCTATAGGGCCAAATATCAGACGAGGAAAGCAAGATCATAATCACACATTTTGAACTGTAGATCTGTCTGATCTCCAACCCAAACCTAAGGGAGAGGATAACCATTTAAAGAAGTGTTAAAGAAAGGTTAAAGTCATGTTGTCTCCAAATTAGTGGAAATAAGTGGGGACACAGTCAGGAACTTGTAACCTAGGAAGATGTGCTTCCAGCCCAAAGTGGACCAAAATTGGTCAGAGGAAAATCCAGGGAGAAAGTTCTTCATTGGGGGGTTGGAGTTCCGAAGCCTTCTTTCTTTCTGCTTCTGCCAGGCAAGGGTCAGGGGACTGACCTGAAGAGTTCGCTTGGAAGAACTCTGGCGGTTCACAGAAGAAGAAGATGAAGTGGATTCTTGGGAGATGATGCCCAGTTGTAGCAGTAGACGTTTACCCGCTTGGAAGAACTCTGGTGGTTCACAGAAGAAGAAGATGAAGTGGATTCTTGGGAGATGATGCCCAGTTGTAGCAGTAGACGTTTACCCTCTGGAAAGGAGGCAAAGCCATAAGTTTTATTCTGAAATTGAAACTGTAGATGGAAAGGGAACAACCACCAATATTTCACAGATTTTTGCAATAGTTCTCCCAGGAGGGGTTTAAGAGACCTCCGGGGTTGAATAGTTGTGGGGGACAAGTCTGCAAAAATTTGAACCGGGTTCCCCTGTATAGTTAGCTTGTCAGAGTCCCGAGCCTTTCTCATAACTCCATCCTTTACCGAATAGAAGTGTGGTTTTACAACAAAATTTCTAGGGAGACCATTCCAGCGAGGGGTTTGTAGAGTTCTGTGAGCTCTGTTCAGCTCCAACCTGTGGTCCAGAATACCCGGAATGAGGTCTTTAATGAGGGACTTAACTGACCCTTGGACATCCAATATTGATTCTGGAAGACCCCGAACGCTAAAATTATATCGTCTGCTTCTGTTCTCCAGGTCGTCATTTTAGATAATGCTGTGTCCAGTTGTTTCTGTAGTGTTTGAATACAAGCAGTGTTCTGGTTCACCCGTAACACTGTCTGGTCTACAGTCTGCTCAATGGCTTCCATACGTGTACCTAGGCTCTGTAGATTCACTTTAATAGTGTTAGTTATTTGTGCTGCAGTTTGGGCTAAACCGTTCGCCAGCATTTCAGAGAATTTAATGAGGACTTGGTTTATGTCAGGTAGCTGGCCTGGGGTGAAGGAAAAAGCCTGTTGCAGAGTGGATAGTACACAGGGCTATTGATTGGTGAGTTCAGGAGCTCATGAAAGGATCTGCCCAGGAGTGATTCTGTGGAAGCAGGGGAGGCTGCTGGGAGGAGAAGGGCACTTACTGGTGTTTTAGGGGGCCCGCAAGGATCCCGAGGTGCATGGATAGGGTCCGCAATGAACACTGTGTCCTCCGATTCTTCTCCTGTGTGAGTTGCAGCCGCCATCCTAAAAGTTCCCTAAGCCTGATCCCCAAAGCAGAGCTGGCGGGAGACCTCGCTCTTAGGCTGCTCGCCCGACATGCGGGAATCAGCGCTGATGTGTTCGAAGATCGGGCGGGTTGTAAGGGACATGATCCGCTCATTCTAACTGGCGCTGAGGCAGTTACACGGGAAGGAGCTCCCAAATCAAGCTGCCATCTCGGGAGCAGCCACGCATTCTCAAATATCAATATTTAAACTATATCCTTAAACTATAAACTTTCCCCTTATGCCCCGTACACACGGTCAGATTTTCCGACGGAAAATGTGTGATAGGACCTTGTTGTCAGAAATTCCGATTGTGTGTAGGCTCCATCACACATTTTCCATCGGATTTTCCGACACACAAAGTTTGAGAGCAGGATATAAAATTTTCCGACAACAAAATCCGTTGTCGGAATTTCTGATCTGTGTACACAAGTCCGATGCACAAAGTGCCACGCATGCTCAGAATAAATAAAGAGATGAAAGCTATTGGCTACTGCCCCGTTTATAGTCCCGACGTACGTGTTTTACGCCACCGCGTTCAGAATTATCGGATTTTCCGACAACTTTGTGTGGCCGTGTGTATGCAAGACAAGTTTGAGCCAACATCCGTCGGAAAAAATCCTAGGATTTTGTTGTCGGAATGTCCGATCAATGTCCGACTGTGTTTATGGGGCATTACAGTGCACGGGAACTCTGATGTAAATGAAAATGCTGCAGATTATGATCTAAGGGGGAACTCTGATGTAAGGGGGGCTCTGGTGATATCAGAGTCCACCGCATTCCGCTTTGCATCAGGGTTTCCCATTTACATCAGGGTCTGCAGAATAGCCCTTTACATCAGAGTTCCCCTTTACAGGGTGCACACTGTAAGGGGGAAATCCTGCAGACTCTGATGTAAAGGGGAATGCTGGGAACTCTCATGTGGGGGACGACTCTGGTGACCAAAGACTACCTTCGGCAGAGTGAATACACTAAGGTAAGGGGGAGGTTACTGATATTAGGGGGAACCTTTATATCAGTGCCCCCTTACATTACTGTATTCACTCCCCCCTTACATCACTGACCCCCCTCAGATTGGCCTGGCAGCGCTGTCACTGACCTCCTCTCAAGTGCACCGTGCAGGACTCAATCAGACGGTTCTCTCCGGGCTCCAGCTTGGCGGCTCTGGTTTCAACCTATAGTCTCCTGTCCACAAATGTCTGACTCCTCTCGTGAACCCCACCCCAGCGGTGCTCTCACTCTTGACTCCTCTCCAGGCTCCCCCTCAGAGACTGCAGACATGATACCAGATAAGAGATGGTGGGAGATTTTGGACATTATACAAGAGATGGTTAGAGCTTTCAGACATGATACAGGTGGTGGTTAGAGGCTGCATACATGATACAGGAGGTGGTTAGAGGCTGTGGACATGATACAGGAGGTGGTTAGAGGCTGCAGACATGATACAGGAGGTGGTTAGAGGCTGCAGACATGATACAGGAGGTAGTTAGAGGCTGCGAGCATGATACAGGGAATGGTTAGAGGCTGCAGGCATGATACAGGAGGTGGTTAGAGGCTGCGTACATGATACAGGAGGTGGTTAGAGGCTGTGGACATGACACAGGAGGTGGTTATAGGCTGTGGACATGTTGAGGCGGTTAGAGGCTGCGGATATGATACAGGAGGTGGTTAGAGGCTGCGGACAGGATATAGGAGGTGGTTAGAGGATGTGGACAGGATACAGGAGGTGGTTAGAGGATGCGGGCAGAATATAGGAGATGGTTAGAGGATACGGACAGTATACAGGAGGTGGTTAGAGGCTGCAGACATGATACAGGAGGTGGTTAGAGGCTGCAGACATGATACAGGAGGTAGAGGCTGCGAGCATGATACAGCGGATGATTAGAGGCTGCAGGCATGATACAGGAGGTGGTTAGAGGCTGCGTACATGATACAGGAGGTGGTTAGAGGCTGCAGACATGACACAGGAGGTGGTTAGAGGCTGCGGACATGATGAGGCGGTTAGAGGCCGCGGATATGATACTGGATTTGGTTAGAGGCTGCGGACAGGATATAGGAGGTGGTTAGAGGATGCGGACAGGATACGGGAGGTGGTTAGAGGATGCGGACAGGACACAGGAGATGGTTAGAGGATGCGGACAGGATAAGGAGGTGGTTAGAGGATGCGGACAGGATACAGGAGATAGCCAGAGATTGTAAATGTCTGTGATTCTTTAAAGTCTCACCACTGCCATTCTTGTCTGGTAACTGCTGTGCCTCCTGGAAATCACATAGATATAGCAGCTATGGATGGGGTCTGGTCTCCAGGACTCAGTGTGGCTGTTCTCACAGTAGTGTGGTGGAAGTCTCTTTCCAGCAGCCATGAATGGATCATGGAGATTGGAACCCTGCACCATTCATCATGGAAGTTGCAGAGGTTTGGTGACCGATTTCCCGAACAACGTGTGGCCAATTTTACAGTGGCACATCGGTTAGTATCCCCACAGGCTCCAGCCATGGTGCAGGCCTGGGTTCCGGGTCAGGAAGCCTGCCCACTGATATGTTGCTGAGGCAGCCGAGACCGAGTGCCAACTGCCGTCCATTCAAAAATGGCATCAGGTGGCGTCATGATGTCACTGACTCACCGCGCATGCGCCCGCCCTGCCAAAGATGTATGAGCTTACCCGAGCCCAGCTGGCTTTGGATCTGCGCCAGCACAGTTCCACTGTTGGCCCACAGCCATATTTTTCACGAACGGTTAACGTCCGTAACGGGCATTTACAGGCAGCCCGAAAATAGGTTGAAATTTACAGGCTGCCCGTAAATTTACGGACGGTTGGCAACACTGCACTAAACTGGTATAAAAATGTAAAAAAAATCTATACAAGTATGTGTTCATAGCTTAAGAAAATAGTCTTCTATTGCTCTTAGCCTCCTCCAAGTCTTTAAGTTCCATTGAGTTTGCTCTGTGATCTGACTTCCTTTTAGAGGGTGGCTATGTTCATGCTCCATTGTCCCACTGGGAGAGATTTACTAAAACTGGTGCAGCTGTGCATAGTAACCAATCAGCTTCTCTCTTCAGCTTGTTCAATTAAAGGATATATTCACCTATTTACAAAAAAATATGAAATGCACATTTTTTTTGCCTTAAAAATGTGCATATACTATTTTTTTTTGTAGGAGGCCGTAAAGCGTTGCACCAGCGATCAGCAGTTAGCTGATGCCATGCAGCACTCCTGCAGACCCGTCAATTTATCTGTTTGCTTGTACCTTGTACAGGCAAGCCGATACACTCTGACAGGAAGACTCAATGTTAGTGTGGCGCTAAAGTGAACAAATTGAAACACATGTGAATCATAAATGGCCTAAATGGCAAGAGTAAAGTGAAAAGAATATATGTAAATTAATATATGAATATAACAATCAAAGATGATTTCAAAATGAATAAGAAAGCATCTTAAAAAAGTCCATCTTAAAAAATAAAGTGAAAAAGAAATGAATGTGCAAAAGTCTTTCTTGAGTAGTTCAACTTGATCTTGAAAGTCCAATCTATATGTTAAAGTAGTCACGCTTATCAGATTCGAAGGACACATGTACCATATAGCACATGGGTCAAACAGGCAATCTTGAGGGAATAACCTCAATAGGATCTCCCACATCAGGAACAATGGTGTGGTAAATGGACTCCACCCGAGATTGCACAGGATACAGCATCCAAATCAAACTCCAAAGGGTACGATGAATCACATCAGTTGTTGCAATGAACCTTTTGCATTATATGTCTAGTGGTGTGTTGGCAGCATATCCATTCTCTATGCGCAATTATTCTTTATTTTACAGGAAGAATCAATGAACTACCACAGCGCTCACAGAGCCATGGTAGTTTATTGAGAGCTACAAGACGTCACCCACTAAGGCTGCTGGGACTTGTAGTTTTCCATTCACAGAACACTGTGAATGAATAACATGTCTAGGTGGGCAGAGCCCACACAGCCACATATTCTTTATAATTTTGAGAGCAGGCACAGGGAGAATATCCCCGCTAGCTGTCAGAGTAGGGGATCAGGAGGGAGCGGGGGGCGGTCCTTTCATAACATGTTACATGTTGCACCCCGAATATAGGTGTAACATGTTCTGAAAAGTGAACTTATCCTTTAATTAGTGGAAGAGAAGGCCTGACTCGCAGTCTCCGCTATAATTCATCCCAAAGGTGTTCTATCGGGTTGAGGTGCAGGCCAGTCAAGTTCCTTCACCCCAAACTCGCTCATCCATGTCTTGATGGACCTTGCTTTGTGCACTGATCTAAATCATTTGGTGGAGGGGGGATTGTGGTGTGGGGTTGTTCTTCGGGGGTTTGAGCTTGGCCCCTTAGTTCCAGTGAAGGGAACTCTTAAGGCATCAGCATACCAAGACATTTTGGACAATTTCATGCTCCCAACTTTGTGGGAACACTTTGGGGATGGCCCCTTCCTGTTCCAACATGACTGCACACCAGTGCACAAAGCAAGGTCCATAAAGACATGGATGAGTGAATTTGGGGTGGATAAACTTGACTGGGCTGCACAGAGTCCTGGCCTTAACCCGATAAAACACCTTTGGGATGAATTAGAGCAGAGACTGCAAGCCAAACCTTCTCGTCCACATCAGTGCCTGACCTCACAAATGCGCTTCTGGAAGAATGGTCAAACATTCTCATAGACACACTCTTAAACCTTGTGGACAGCCTTCCCAGAAGAGTTGAAGCTGTTTTAGCTGCAAAGTGTGGGCCAACTCAATATTGAACCCTACGGACTAAGACTGGGATGCCATTAAAGTTCATGTGCGTGTAAAGGCAGGTGTCGCAATACTTTTGGTAATGTAGTGTATTTATGACAGATCAAAAGTTTGTTTGTTTTTTTTTGTTTTTCTTACCAAACAGATACAAAACACATTCAGACCAAAAAACCCCACGCCAAAATGAAAAAAAAAAAAAAAAAACGCATGACCAAAGGTATGCATTTTGAGGGGAAACCCCACACAAAAAAACAGCCTGTGTACTGTTTTTTTTAATTATTTTAGACACTTTTTTGAGTGAATGAATACCCAGGGGTAGCTGCAGCACTAACATGTTACATGGTTCATCCTGAATATGAGTGTAACATGTTAGAAAGGGTGAACTTATCCTTTACACAAACAAATATAAACCTATGCACACTTTCTGAAAGAGCTGCTAATATGAACATTAGCAAATGTCCTAATCTAGACATCCAGAATACCCTGTAGCCTGTCATGCTTTTAGATCATTAGTAGTTTAGAGAGAGCTATGCTCTGTCCGTACTTTCTCTCATCATTGACAGCTAGGATATGATGAGAATGTTGGAAAGTAGATTTGTAATACTTTTAATTTTTACACATGTATGGCTAACAGAGGGATTTTATAGTTATACAAGGTGTGTCTAAAAAGTTTGGTGAATGGTATCAGAAAATAAACAAAACAGAAGATACAAATTACCTTTATTGGCCTTCAAAATATTTGCCATCCTTCACAACACACTTTTGCTAACACTCATAAAGTTCTGGAAACAAAGGCCTCTTTAGGACTCGATCACAGAAGCACTGTCACACATTCCTGAATTGCCACCACGTCTGCAACACGTGTGCCTTTCGTGGCGCTCTTCAGGTGTGAAACAGAAAGAAGTCTGTAGGTGCCATATCAGGGGACTACGGTGGATGATTGAGAACAGGTAAGCCACGCTGAGCCAAAAATTGGAACACAGATCTCATCCCTTGTGACGATGGTTTGCAGAAAGGATAGATCCTGGTCACACATGGTAATGAAATCTCCAAAGGTTTCCATCCGTTTTGCTTTCTGTTCATCTGTCAGGTTGTGCGGTACAAACCGGGAACAGATCTTCCACTTACCAAAATCTTTGCGGACGATGGTATTCACCATGTCCTTGCTAATGCCCAATTCCTTTGCCATCAATAGTAGAGTCAGTCACCAAACTCATGTCAGCATTTGTCGCACTTGCTCGATCGTGTCTGGGGTTCTACCTGTTGACGAGCAACCCGAAGTGGCTCATCCTCAGTCATTTACTTCCCGTCGCAAAAGTGTTTGAACCAGCCGTAAACACATTTTCTGCTCAAGACTTCTGTCCCGTACACTTGCACCAACATATCATGCGTCTCCTTCACCGTTTTCCCTAATTTGTAGCAGAACGTCATTATCACTCGTTGCTCCATTGCACAGTGACCCTACCTCTCACACTGACTATGTTTAACTAGCCGCAGCGGGTTTATACTGACAGTCATGTGTACTCCACACTGGGTGGTGCTTCTCAACATCTCGTGGGATAGCCATGTGCATGCGCGCACCTGGCCCATGTTACCGCTGAGATATCAGACCATTCACCAAATTTTTTAGACAAACCTCATATATTTACTTAGAGAAATACAAAAAGCTATAGATATTGGAAGTAATTAATGGTTTGACAAGATCTTTTTCTTTGTTTTGTATATCAAAACTCTTGTGGTCCATAGTTCATTTGATGTTTTGCCATAGGACTTTATACTGTAAGCATGTTTGGTTAAAATTAATTGTCAGAGTCTTACTTTTTCATTCATGTACAGAAAGTGCTACCATCTTCATTCTGGCATCCTTGAAAATACATATATCATTTTTCAATGCATTTGAGCTATAACTTTTTTCGTTTTCTCCATGTCTAATACACTCATCAACGTCATCTGGTTCAGATACAACCATCAAGATTTTAGAATTAGATATGTCTATTAATGCTACTGGAGGAAGATACATTGAATAACTTCTCTAAATTTAGACTGACCTATCAATTTACTAAGGTCAGACACATCTATCTGAAAACTAGTTTCATTCATTGATTTTTATGCAGTTTCATTTATCAACAGATTATTCTATTGACTGATTCATTAATTCATCTATTGATGTTCCCTCAGTTGCAGCACACAGAAATGTATTAATATATCATGGTGTGCAGCCCGTTTTTCCACTGCTAGGAATGTCACCCATATGGACCATGCATGGAAATGCTCATAAGCTAATTAATCTAATGATCTCCACAGGTGCATTTCATTCTATAATGGCAGGTCATATTAATAAGATTCATGGTGGTGTATTAATGACATCCATACTGAAATAATACACAGAATATAGAAAACAATATATACATATTTCAATGTCCTAAATAGAAATGAAAGAAAGCCAAATTGTAAATATAATTAATGCATTGTAATTATGTTGGCAATGATATAAATCTCTGGTGCCTGACCTCTGATATTGACTTCCCAGGAGAAGACAAGTCCAGCTGGCCCCCATCAGAAGGTTTGGGATAGTTACAGAGCACGCTCATCACAGATCCATGACCGCCTGGGCCTACGCTGTGTAGACTGGGAACAGCCTCCACGTATATCCATGGATATGTCAGATGGCGACTATCAGACTGAAGTATAAGGCAATCTGTCCCTTTGCCTGTGAATTTATCAACCTCTTGGACTCCAGTTAATTGCCCTCGTATACCAGAAAGGTGGTATCAGGGTTTTAAGCCACAGAGGATTACATTTTGACAATGGAGTACCCACTGGAAAATGCACTGGAACCTCATGATACAACAGCAGAGTCAAATGAGAGCAAAAAGGGAGAATGATGGTCGATAAACGGAAGAAGTGGCCTTCTGGAAGCGCAATGCTCTGATTTTAAGATGGTATATCCAGGATCACTATTCCTGTTTGATCGAGGAGCCAAGCAGCAACAAGCTGTGATTTCTCTTTAAATGCACACATATGTTGTTCTGTCACACAACTTCCTCTGTTCTGCTTCCTGGACATTGCTTGTCAAGTGACCACTTTCTTCCAGTTTTTTTCACCTCCCCCCTCTCCTGCCCCCTGCCATTTTCAGGTAGGGATGAGGAGCTTAGTCATATCATCATGAACTTCTAAAGAAGATCAGCCCAAATAGACTAAACTGACATCTCCAATTCCTTACTGATACTTCTAGGCGATTGGGCAGTGGAAAGGGGGTCAGGTGGCACTGGGTTTTAAAAATGCCTAGAATTTGTTTAAAATGAGATAAAAAAAAATAAAAAAAAAAACCTTTTGAAACATGATTTGAGGTAAGTTGTTGACTTTTTTAGTGTCTACAAATACTTTGCAATAATATTTTTAAGTGGTCTTTTGCATATAGAAGATGCCGATAAAGGTTAGAGGACAGCACTGCAAATACAATAAAATATTTGTAAAATGCAGCGATGGTCAAGGCTGGTCAAGCCTTCTAGATGGGGTAAGTACTCATAGTTAACTATAGCTTGCCACTTAGGCTCCATTCACACTTTTGTGACATGCCATGCGACTTTGGACACTAAAGTTGCAAGATAAGTCTCCCCCCATGTTTTCTAATGACTACTGTTCAAATATGTGCGACTTAAAGTCACAGCAACTTTAAAAAGGTTCCTGCACTACTTTGGTCTGACTTTCATGTGACTTGAGTGCCATAGACAGTAATGTAAACCCTCAAAATGTGCATGAAAGTCGCACCTAAATGTTATATGTGAAATTTGTGCAACAGTTGTCCAACTTCTTACAGCACACACAGTCACATGTCTGCTCTTTGACCCTTATCTTGGCCTATCCCTGCTGCTGAGAAGCCTCGTCCAAGCACATTGCCCATCCATTCGTGTTCCTAGTGTTCCTTGGGCAGAAAAATGAGCTCTAGAAGAGGTTAGTGAAAAAAGGATATTCTAGACAATGAGGAGCTGACCAGGCTCGTGTGTGTGCGTCCAACTATCTATGATCTGCAGAACTCAATTTATAAAGATAAGGCTAAGCAGGATTGAGCATAGGTGGAGGTTGCTGGATCTACCATCAAGATTGGGATGCCTTATCGGTCAGAGAACAGCCAGCAAAACTCTTTCATAACTAGAAGTCATTGATACCTACTGAAGATGCCCAGGCCAAGTTTAGCAGTATCATTCCACAATGGGTAAATTGACAACAACTCTATTTGCCTTATTTTTTCATACATTTTTTTAGGGGCATACAGGGCTTTTGTTTGGTAAGCCTGCTCTGTTTTTTATTATTAAACACTCATAAATGTGCAAAATTTAAACTAATTTATTATTTTTAACACTGCAGTGCCATTAGTAAAAAGCTAATGGCACTGCAAATGCCATTGCAGTCAAAAGGTGATAGATAGTGTTTGTCTGCAGGCCGAAAGTGTTTTTTTTTTTCTTTTTTTAAATCTTCCAACTTGCATGTGTTATAGCTGATAGCTGACATAGTGATCATATGAGTGAAAACCACCTTAATCGGATCCTTATTGTCAGTGGGGTCCTAAGTTGTCAGCGACAGCTGGGATTGCGAGCCAGCAGTGCTCAGTATTGGCATTACGCTCTCAATGGGGAACAGTTTTTTTTTAAATGTATGCTCAACACAAGACATCTTGCTCTGGGATGCTTGTTTGGAAAATTTATTAGACATGTGCAGGTTGAAAAAATGTATTTCCGTTAGTTTTGATTCATTATTTAAATAAAATAGTTGAGTTAAATTCATTACATTCATTTTTGGAATTAGTTTAGTTAATTTCGTATTCTAATTAGAAACATTTGACCGAATTTGAAAAATTCAACTGCATTGCAAAAAATATCAAAGTTATCGAATCGATATTTAAGTTCAAAAACGCATTCAAATTAATTTTTTTTCCATTTAAATGCAGCTGTTGCATTAGGCTATTGATACTGACTAACCAGCTTCCGAAATTTGAATTTTGAACAGAATGAATTTGAATACAAAAGATTAGACTAGAATAGAAAAGAATAGAAAATAAGAGGATAGAATAGAAAATAAGAGAATAGAAAAACAATAGAATAGAATGGAATAAAATAGAAAGAATATAATATATAACCATCTTCCGAAATTTGAATTTGAATACAAAAGAACAGAATATAATAGAAAATAATACAATAGAAAATAATAGAATAGGATAGAATAGAAAAACAATAGAGCAGAATCGAATAAAACAGAATATACAACCATCTTCTGAAATTCTAATTTGAATAAAAAAGATTAGAATATAAAAGAATAGAATAGAAAATAAGAGCATAGAATAAAAAAAAAAAAAAAATCAATAGAATGTAATAAAATAAAATAGAAAGAATATAATGGTTATATTCTTTTAATTTTATTCTATACCATATTAATTGTTTTTTTTTTTTATTCTATTCTATTTTCTATTCAATCCTTTTCTATTCTTTTATATTCTAATAATTTCTATTCAATTTCATTCTATTCAAAATTTGAATTTATGAAGATGGTTATATTCTTTATATTTTATTCTATTCTATTCTCTTATTTTCTATTATTTTGGAAACCATTGTTTTGGATTCTATTCTAATCTCTATTATTCAAATTCAAATGTATTCGAAATTCGAATTTCAGAAGCTGATCATATTCTTTCTTTTTTATTCTATACTATTACTTTTCAATTCTATTCTCCTACTTTCTATTGTATTCTTTTTTTTTTTCTTTCGTTTTCTATTCTTTTCTATTTTAATCTTTTCTTTTCAAATTCATTCTATTCGAAACTCAAATTTCTAAAGATGGCTAGGTTATATTCTTTCTATTGTTATTCTATTATTTTCTATTCTATTGTTTTTCTATTCTATTATTTTCTATTATTTTGGTACAGATGGTGCAGATGTTTATGGGGCACTGGTGGTACACTGTAACAGATGTTGATGGGATACTGGTACACTGCAAAAGATGGTGCACTGTGACAGATGTGCATGGGCACTAGTGGTACCCTATTACCGATGTTGATAGAACATTAATACACTGTGACAGATGTTGGTGGGGCACTGGTACCCTGTGGCAGATGTTGATAGGGCACTGGTACAATGTGACAGATGTTGATGGGGCACTGGTACACTGTGACAGATTTTGATGGGACACTGGTATACTGTGACAGATGTTTCTAGGCACTGGTACACTGTGACAGATGTTGATGGGGCACTGGTGGTACACTGTGACAGGTGTTGATGACGCACTGGTACACTGTGACAGATGTAGATGGGGCACTGGTACACTGCGACAAATGTTGATGAGGCACTGGTGCACTGTTACAGATGTTGATGTAGCATAACCGTTATATTCTTTCCAATTTATTCTATTGCTTTTCTATTCTATTCTTTTGTATTATTTTCTATTCTATTGTTTTTTATTATATTTTAATATATTCTATTCAGATTAATTCTATTTGAAATTAGAATTTCGGAAGATAGTTATAATAAAACCATCTTAAGAAATTTGAATAGAAAAGATTAGAATAGAATAGAAAATAATAGAAGAGAAAATAAGAGTATAGAATAGAAAATCAATAGAATAGAATAAAATACAATAAAATAGTAAGAATATAATGGTAATTATATTCTATTCTATTCTTTTATTGTCAATTCTAATCTTTTCTATTCAATGTCATTCTATTCGAAATTACAATTTCTGAAGATGGTTATATTCTTTATATTTTATTCTATTCTAATGTTTTTCTATTCTACTATTTTCTATTATTTAAACTTTTTTAGAAAATCTATTTCTAATTTTTCAAATTTGATTTTAATTTAAAAAATTTTAATTTGATTATGATTCAAATTTGTTTTCAAATTTAAATTTCTATTTTTGGTACACTGTGACAGGTGTTGATGATGCACTGGTACACTGTGACAGATGTAGATGGGGCACTGGTACACTGCGACAAATGTTGATGAGGCACTGGTGCACTGTTACAGATGTTGATGTAGCATAACAGTTATATTCTTTCCAATTTATTCTATTGCTTTTCTATTCTATTCTTTTGTATTATTTTCTATTCTATTGTTTTTTATTATATTTTAATATATTCTATTCAAATTAATTCTATTTGAAATTAGAATTTCGGAAGATAGTTATAATAAAACCATCTTAAGAAATTTGAATAGAAAAGATTAGAATAGAATAGAAAATAATAGAATAGAAAATAAGAGTATAGAATAGAAAATCAATAGAATAGAATAAAATACAATAAAATAGTAAGAATATAATGGTAATTATTTTCTATTCTATTCTTTTATTGTCAATTCTAATCTTTTCTATTCAATGTCATTCTATTCGAAATTACAATTTCTGAAGATGGTCATATTCTTTATATTTTATTCTATTCTAATGTTTTTCTATTCTACTATTTTCTATTATTTAAACTTTTTTAGAAAATCTATTTCTAATTTTTCAAATTTGATTTTAATTTAAAAAATTTTAATTTGATTATGATTCAAATTTGTTTTCAAATTTAAATTTGAATCAAATTTTGTCCGAATTTCGGTTTGTTATTTTAGATTAGTTAAAACTAGTTAATATTGTAATTCGGATACATCCGAATTACCGAATAATGAAAAATTAGTCCGAATTCCGATTTGGAATGAAACGAACCACACTTGTCTAAAATGTATGCACTGTAGCAATCATCTGTTTGATTGCAGCCCGTCTGTGTAGTAACATTTTGGAGTTACCCCAATAAAGACTCCCATCCTATTATTGTATGAAATGCTGGAATGACTGAAGCCTCACAACAATAATGGAAAATTGTAATACTTCCCATAATTTTCCTTTCCTGACACCAGTCCATGGCAGCATACATGTGATGTCTCCATAGGCACATGTATGCTGCCATGTTGGTATCAGGAAAATGGAAAATTGTATCAAATGCTTACCACAATTTTCCTTATCTGGTGCCAATCCATGGCAGCAATAACGTGCCTATGGTGACATCATATGTATGCTGCCATGTTGGCATCAGAAAAATATGATTACAAAATACCAAGAAAACAGAAATCTGTAACAATCTCCATTCTAAGAAAAGCCTGAGGAGGAATAAAGGCTAAAAGAAAAAAAAAAGGCTACTATAACGATGTATTCTCAACAGTAGTTCACATGGACAACCTCTATAAACGTAACTGTGTGTGAGCACCATACACTGATAATGTCATTTAATTCATGTCTAATATTCAAAGCACACTCACCCATCCATGCATTATTTTGTTGAGAAATCACTTTGAAAGACACCCCCTAGCATTTCTTGCCACTGTATCCTGAGAAAGGGCAGATGATTCATGTAGCAATTACTTCCTGGAATCCATCTACCCTTAGCATAGGCATGCAGGCAGGAGGATGTGCTTAGCTAAGAAAGCCCCCTCCAGATGAAAGAAATAATACTCATGAAGACTTCTGGGATGTATGATATCATTTTGACCTAGGCCAGAAACCTGAAAACAACTGGAGAAATGTAAAAAATAAAATAGTTAGATCATAAGTATAATATATTTACTTTTTTTATTGATGAAGACTAGCAGTGTAAGGATTAAACATGGGTAATGTTGACTGAGAGAGCGTAATACCGCTTTAAGAAAATAGTATGAAAATAACTAGAAGGAGAAGTACTGCAATTATATTCAACATATGTATTGCTTATAAAGTCACTGAAATGTACATTTTAATTTAGTCATAATAATATAGTATTATAATGATTGTGCTTCAAAAATACAAATTCAAGTATATGACAGAAATGTGAGATTAAAGTGCATGGGTGAGAAAGTGGGGCCCATAGCAGTGTGTGTCCATGGAGAATATCAGATCTGATTCAAAATTGGATCACACAGCTGAACATCTGTCTTTGTACGAAAAAAAGGTAAGATTGAATGTACAAAGTTTTCAAGGGAGTTCTGTCTGTCTTAGCATATGGCAATAATTTAATTAATAATATTGCAGGCAAAGACAAAGTTAAATAGATCTGGTAGTTCCAATCAGTCTGTTCTGCCAGTGTGCTTAGAAACATATTCACTATTTACATATTTTATTAATCAGGACTTTGTAATGATCAAGCCCATCGACCCACTGTTTTACATGAAAGCCAGAGTTGAATGTCACCTTAATGGAGAAGTATAGCTAAAGCTTGTTTGGCTGTACTTTACCTGTAGATCACAGGAGTGGTGTTCGTTCTGCACTCCTGTGACCCGTTTTCAGCTGACAGCGGGCTGAAGCTCACTGTCAGTTGACATCACAGATCCCCCTCCAGGTTCAGGAAAGATCACGACCATATGGTTAGGATTCACCCACATGCATGGACCGGCACCCAGATCAGCCTCTCAGCGAGGCGCTGAGAGTCTGAGCTGGCCGCTCCCGCCCCTCTACCGCTCAGTGCTTTAGGGAGCACGGGGGGGTAGAGATCTGCTGACCGAAAGTCACAGGGAGCTCTGAGAGCCAAGCTATCAGTGGTATCACTCTGTTCTCAGTGTTAGAGCCAGCAGGGGACAGATGCAGCATCGGACTGATGCTGCATCCACCTGGGTGAGTATGATTCTGGAAAAAACTTGACGCCATATTTCTCTTTTAGGTATACACAATGGGCTGGAGTTTATGGAAAGGCCAAAAAAGCCAACCTATAGAACAGCAGCATTTTGAAAGATCGCGGTCTGCCCCTTGATTATTTTATTACAATTCCTCATCTTTTTGTTTGGAAAAGATAGAGGGGTTACATTAAACATAGAATACTCTTTAATATAAAAAGTGCATAGAACAGTGTGACTACAGGAGTCTAGAGGAGCACAAAAATGACCTAGAGAAGCACATAATGAAATGCCCTCCATGTCTGCAAACATTCATTTTTTTGTAAGTAGTAATTTTGGTCTTGTCATGTTAAGGCTTTGTTAAGTTTAGTGTTGTATGTAATTTAGGTTTTAGCATGAGGGGTACAGAAAAGCTGTTTATTATGGGTTTGTGTGCATAGAGCAAAAACCATAAAGAAAAAGTTGAAGCAAAAACGTATTTAGCAATATTCACACATATACTGTATATATTTTTTTAATAACATTTTAGTATACGACAACTGTTTTTTCTGAAAGAAAACATATGGATTACTGACATTTGAAAGCTTCTTACAGCTTTTAAAAAAATGGTTTACAATTCGTTAGCAACAGTAGATTCCAACACTTTGGCATTGCTGTTTCTTTTTATCAAGCACTTCTGGCTTTTGGCTCAGGAAGTGCTGCCCAGTGCATAAGAGGTGAGTGTGCAAACACCCTAAAATCACAGCTCCTTTTATTTTATTTTATTTTATTTCGCAGCAAAAACTTGACAGCCTGCTATTCTTCTAATGTAAAGAATTACCAGGTGCTCACAAGTTATTAGAAACGGACTAAAACCAGACTCTTTCAGGATGCATTACATGCAGATAGAGGGGTCAGTGATGGCTCTTTTACTGCTTATGTAGAATATGTACTGTACACAAACCTTTAGGTCCATTTCACACATTTGCCATCTAATGCAGTGTGTTAAATACCTGTTAATGTACCTTGCATTAATGGAGACCATTCAATGAACTGCCAGCATAACACATGGACCTTAAATCAGACTTGCACCATTTTTGCTCACACAGCATCCCACAATGCTTGGTATGATAATGAGCCTTGTAGTGCGCTGTAACTCCAGTGTGCCCTAATTTAGCGCACTGAAATTAGATATAAATGGCACTGCAACGCACCAGCATGTATTTTTTTTTTATATGTATTTCTGCCTTGTGTTGGTCTGAATGGGCTGTTAATGTCCATAGTCTGTGCAAAGGTCTACTTTCAGTAACATGATTTGTATTTTTACAATTTACAGGTCCTAAGCTTTAAATCTACCCTACAGAAGAATCACCAGTTCATGGCTCTGAGTTTTCTCAGGATTTTTTTTAAATTGTTTTTATTGGAGAAACATAATACATACAGTAATTGTAGCTACAATTACTGTGGTCCCTGGAAGCCTGGCTGGAAAAGTTATCTTAAACCAAGGACAAATTACCATCTCTACTTTTCTGCTGTCATTTTAGATTCTCTTCATTAAATTATCTTGGCACTGTCTCTGACAAGTATAATAGCAGACCACATGTATTCCTACAGCAGGAGTTGTTAAGCAGTGGCAGCTAAAGCAAACCGAATATAATCAAGTATAGAATATATGAGTATGTTATTTATCATGTATAGCACAGAAACCCACCATTCCACAATAAAAGTAGACCCATTTGTAGGAACAAACCTGCAGTGTGTGGATTGCTCTGGTCACAAGGCCAAACAAATTACAAAAAATGGCATACTTAAAATGGAACTGGATCAGCACAGTGAGCTGGCTTTCAGTGCTTCTAGTTAGCTGGATTTAATGATTTTGTGGGGTTTATTTACTAAAGGCAAATAGACTGTGCACTTTTCAAGGGAAGTTTCACTTTCAATCTTGTGCAAAGAAAATGAAAGGGGTTGTAAAGGTAAAAGTCTTTTCACCTTAATGCATTCTATTCATTGGGCCAGGAAGGCTCCCCGCTGGCAGAACACAATAGAGCTGCAGGAGTGATCCCCTCATAACACTTTATTCAGATCAAAATCAGTGTAGCACAACACCTGAACATATTACTCATATACAGTATATATATACAGTCCAATGTCCTAAAAATAAATATTTTAAAAATAAAGTGCTTAAAAATGGTATCCTGCAATTTCCACAAAGTATAATTTTTTTAAAAGCTAATAAAAACACCCTGTGTCTTCACCTCTAATGCATAGTACACATTCATCACCAGGTGAAGGGCCTACTCACGTCAATTAAATTAACAACACGCTCATCAATATTTGACCAGGGTTCGTATCCCCATTGTCCACACTAGGGATGAGCTCGATGTTAGACTCGATCAAGGCTCAGGGGGACTAGGTCCACGCCCCACACTACATAAGGCTGCTTACACAGCTGTGTGTAGTGCTGTTGGCGTGGACAGAGAGATAGCTTTATTTAGATTAAGCAGGCAGGTTATTCAGTTAGTGACAGTGTATTTGATATATATATATATATATATATATATATATATATATATATATAGTCAGTTGTATACTCTGCATTTAGTATAGACTATATATTCAGTCAGTGCAGGCCAGGCAGTATACAGTCTTTTGTATATATATATATATATATATATATATATATATATATATATATTCTGCATCCAGTGTAGCCTATATCTACAGTGCATTCGGTGGCGTACTGTTACTAATACACTTCACATGGTGTGCACAGTATCTAATACAGTGTGTACAGTTTCTACTACACTTCTGCATGTGTACACAGTATAAAATACAGTGCAGCTGTTGTACAGTTTCTAATACTGTGCAGGCGGTGTACACAGTATCTAATACAGTATGTACCATTTCTTCTACTTTTCTGGTGGTGTACACAGTACATAATACAGTTCAGCCATAATACAGTTTCTAATACAGTGTAGGTGGTGTACACAGTATCTAATACAGTGTGTACAGTTTCTATTACACTTCTGGTGGTGTACACAATACAGTGTAGCTGTAGTACAGTTTCTCATACAGTGCAGGCAGTGTACACAGTATCTAATACAGTGTGTACAGTTTCTACTACACTTCTGGTGGTGTACACAGTACATAATACAGTGCAGCCATAATACAGTTTCTAATACAGTGTAGGCGATGTACACAGTATCTAATACAGTGTGTACAGTTTCTATTACACTTCTGGAGGTGTACACAGTACACAATACAGTGCAGCTGTAGTACAGTTGCTAATACAGTACAGGCGGTGTACACAGTATCTAATACAGTGTGTACAGTTTCTAATACACTTCAGGCGGTGTACACAGTATATAATACAGTAGTGTGGTGTTCCAAAACAAAAAATACATCATGCCCGGAAAGCCACCAAGGAGAGGCAGATGGTCACAGGCCACTAAAAGAGGGCAAGCAGCCTCTGTGACTACAGTCAACTGTGGTGGTCGTGGACATGGTGCATCATCTGCAGGTAGCCGTGGGGCACTCTTGCTCTTGTCCTTTTTTTC
The DNA here is from genome assembly GCF_042186555.1 of Aquarana catesbeiana. Classification (NCBI taxonomy): domain Eukaryota; kingdom Metazoa; phylum Chordata; class Amphibia; order Anura; family Ranidae; genus Aquarana; species Aquarana catesbeiana. The sequence continues at coordinate 411,369,432 of NC_133325.1, forward strand.
TGCTGCTGGCCGTGTTATTGAGCCACAACATGCAGAAGAGTTGGTGGAGTTGATAACAAAGCCGTCCTCATCCTCCTCATCCTCTGTCACCCAGGTTCAGAGTAGTTTGCCTTCCAATGCAGCTGCCAAAGCAGCCTATTCCACCAGCTCCTTGTCCACAGTCACTCAGTCACCACAGTCACTCCTTCCGTAGCCCCACCATCATGCACGGAGGAGTCCCCAGAACTGCAGTGTCAGGTACATGCTGCTGGAGGATTCACAGCAATTTGAAGGCTCCAATATTGGTTCCCAGGTTGAGGAAGGGAGAGAGAGAGGGTGCCCAAGAAGGACAAGAAACTGGCAGTCATGTTCCCCTAGCTGCAGCATACTACCAAGTTTACTCCAGTGACGAGGAGGGAGGGGATGATGAGGTCACTGACTGTACTTGGGTGCCTGAGAGAAGAGAGGAGGAGGAGGCACAACTCCAACAAGGCAGGATGTCCTCTAGGGGGCAGCTTAAGGGCAGCCACCCTATTGCATCACATCACAGAGCTCTGCAGGTGCAAGGCGCTGCTGACTCCCTGCTGACTTTTAAAAGTTCTTTAGTGTGGGCCTTTTTTGACATGTGTGCAGCAGATCGCACCGTTGCTCTTTGCAACCTATGTCTGAAGCGGATCAAGCATGGCCAGAACAGTAGCCGCTTGGGCACCACATGCTTGACCAGACATATGATGACTTGCTATGCAGTCCGTTGGCAACAGCATTTAAAAGACCCACATCAAACTTAAAGGGGATTTCTCTTTGCTCCTAATCTGGGCTCTTCAACCTTACTATACCTCCAGTCCTCCCAAAAACACTGCACTTAGAGGAATGAAGGTATAGCAATAGGTGTCCCAAGTACTTCCAACCAATCTGCTAGCAGTACACCACCATCTGATTTTAGCAGGCAAATTTCCCTACCCCAGTTGCTGAACCGTTAAAAGAAATTCGGTCCCAGCCATCCACATGCTCAGATGCTCAGCGTCTAAATGCTAGCTTGGCCAAATTGCTAGCACTGCAACTGCTGCCTTTTCTGCTGGTAGATTCTGCCCCCTTTTGTGAATTTGTGGAATGTGCTGTACCTCAGTGGCAGGTTCCAAAACGCCATTTCTTTTCACGGAAGGCCATTCCAACTCTCTACTGGCATGTGCAAGGCAATGTTTTGGCCTTGTTGGACAGGGCAGTCAGCAGTAAGGTTCATATTACCGCTGACTCATGGTCCAGCAGGCATGGGCAGGGACGTTACCTTTCCTTCACAGCACACTGGGTAACTCTGCTGGCAGCTGGGAAGGATGCAGGACAGGGTTCAGTGTTGTTGGAGCTTGTTCCGCCACCATGCCTCCAAAATGCTAGTGGTGATTCTGCCATAGCTCTCTACTTCACCCTCTTCTCTTCTTCTTCCTCTATGGCCTCTTCTGCAGATTTGTCCTCTGAACCAGTAGTGCTCCGTAAGTGTTCAAGGGGCTACGCAAGCAGTCAGGCTAAAAGATGCCATGCAGTGCTTGAGTTGGTCTGCCTAGGGGACAGGAGCCACACTGGGGCAGAGATTCTGTCAGCTCTGCAGGGACAGGCTCAGAGGTGGTTGAGGCTACGCCAGCTTCAGCCAGGAATGTTTGTATACAACAATGGCACCAACCTTCTCTCTTCCCTCCGACAGGGACACTTGACCCATGTTCCAGGTTTGGCACATGTCCTGAATTTGGTGGTGCAGTGGTTCCTGAGCAGGTACCCAGGCATACAGGATCTCCTGAGGAAGGCCAGAAAAGCCTGTGGTCATTTCCGCTGGTCATATAATGCCAGTGCTTGGCTGGCTGACATTCAAAGGGAATGCAACCTGCCCACCAACCGCCTCATTTGTGACATGCTCACCAGGTGGCACTTAACATTGGCAATGTTGAAGCAGCTGCACACACAGCAGAGGGCCATCATTGAGTACCTGTGCGAGTATGGCACCAGGACAGGGTCAGGGGAGCTTGGCTTCTTTTTGTCACGCCAGTAATTACAATTTTTGATATAATATTTCAACGCAGGGCCCGTTCCTGCGCCAGACAAGAGTAACTGTGAGGGCTTACAGTGTTGTGGCACCACCACCCAAGGCCCAATTTTTCTGCCCCTGTTTAACATGGGCATGTAATTACAATTTTTTGACATAATATTTCACAGCAGGGCCCGTTCCTGCGCCCAACAAGAGTATCTGTGAGGGGTTGCAGTGTTGTGGCACCACCACTACCGCCCAAGGCCCACTTTTTCTGCCCCTGTTTAACAGGGGCATGTAATTATAATTTTTGATACAATATTTCACAGCAGGGCCCGTTCCTGCGCCCAACAAGAGTATCTGTGAGGGGTTGCAGTGTTGTGGCACCACCAACACCTAAGGCCCAATTTTCTGCAGCGTATATAGGGCAGGCTGTATAGTATATATACTGCTGTTCAAAGTATAGAGTGCCTAGGGGCCCCCCACGCCATTTTTTAAAACATTTGGGTGCTGGGTTCCCCTTAATATTCAGGTCTGGTATGGATTTTGGTGGTGACATCCACGCCATTTTTTTTGGTATTTTTATCTATATTGCCGAGATTTGATAATACATTACAGCCGCGGGCAGTTTTAAATGAAATATTTTCCTTTAGAAATGTAATTTTGCTGTGACACTGTTATAAACATGGGAACGATGTGCTACTTTACAGGCATACTAAGGACACCCCTCAGGCACGATATTTATAACTTCCCGCCGACCGTACGCAGATATGCGTACTCGGCTTTCCGGGGTTATACCGGGATGATGCCTGCAGCTGCAGGCATCATCCCGGTACTGTTGTTTACAGCGGGCGATCGGCTACCCGTATATAACAACCGATGCGGCTAAAAGCCGCTCGGCTGTTATACCGGAGGAGCGGGAGGGGACATCCCCCCTCCCGCCGCCTTTCGCCACTCTTACCGGGCCTCCCGTGCGATCGGGAGGCCCGGTGTCCAATGGGCTGCCTCCGGCGGCTGTGGGCGGGCTGGAACAAAGCCGTGGGCGGCTTCGTTCCAGCCTTCTCAATGTAAACACGGAAGCGACGTCATGACGTCACTTCCCGTTTACTCGGCTGCCAATGGCGCCGAATTTAAAAAAATACACAGTATTCAGAATCGCCGTTTTCGGCGATCTGAATACTTTGAAGTGTAAAGGAGGGATGGGGGTCTTTTAGACCCCCCATCCCTCCATAAAGAGTACCTGTCACCACCTATTACTGTCACAAGGGATGTTTACATTCCTTATGACAGCAATAAAAGTAAAAAAAAAAACATTTTTTTTAAAACACAATTTATAAGTCTAACAATAAATAAAATAAATAAAATAAATTAAAAAAAAATTTTTTAAAGCGCCCCCATCCCCGCGAGCTCGCGCAGCGAAGAAAACGCATACGGAAGTCGCGCCCGCATATGTAAACGGTGTTCAAATCACACATGTGAGGTATCGCCGCGATCGTCAGAGCGAGACCAATAATTCCCTAGACCTCCTCTGTAACTCTAACCTGGTAACCGTAAAAAATATTTAAAGCGTCGCCTATGGAAATTCATAGCTATCATAGTTTGTCGCCATTCCACGAGTGCGTGCAATTATAAAGCATGACATGTTTGGTATCTATTTACTTGGCGTAACATCATCTTTCACATTATACAAAAAAATTGGGGTAACTTTACTGTTTGGATTTTTTAAAATTCATGGAAGTGTCCCTTTTCCAAAAATTTGCGTTTAAAACACTGCTGCACAAATACCGTGTGATATAAAATATTGCAACAATCTCCATTTTATTCTCTAGATTCTCTGCTAAAAAAATATATATAATGTTTGGGGGTTCTAAGTAATTTTCTAGCAAAAAATATGGATTTTAACTTGTAAACACCAAATTTCAAAAATAGGCTTAGTCATGAATATTTCATTTTTATTGTTTCACTTTAAGCATTATTAAAATCACTGCTCCCGAAAAAAAGTCAATTTTTAAAACTTTTTTTTGCATTGATACATGTCCCCTGGGGTACGACCCGGGTCCCCAAACACTTTTTATGGAAATAGCTTGCAGATAAGCTTTTAAAATTACAATTTTGATTTTTCACGTTCGTGTCCCATAGACTATAACTGTGTTTGTGTGTTCGAACAAATTTGTTGCCTGTTTGTATGCGAGCCGAACCGGGGGGTGTTCGGCTCATTCATAGTCCACACAGGGCATCTGTCTCCTCCACTTGTGAAATCACTCCAAGGGCTCAGCTCACATATCATACAAGGCAGAAAGGCACAAGCATAGTGTACTCCGTTTTGTTCTTTAAGTCAAAAGCCCCACACTTAAATACACTTACAAGATAACTGAGTTAAAAGCGCTATTCAAAATACAGTCTCCTGCCGGCTCACCACCGAATTCGTCACGACTCCGGTGTGATGTTACAGGCTCGATTGCTCCCTCCTAGATGCGTTGTACCCTGTGATTCAGCTTCCTCAGTAGGCCTACTGCTGTGAGCCCTGTGTTGATTGAGTAGGATACGAAAGGTGAACCTTGGTCAAATATTGATGAGCGTGTTGTCAATTTAATTGAGGTGAGCAGGCCCTTCACCTGGTGATGAATGTGCATTATGCATTAAGAGTGAAGACACAAAGTGTTTTTATTAACTTTTTGAAAAATATGTAGCGCTGCCCTCTTGTGGGTCGCAAGATAAATCAATACCCCTCTGGTTTCCCTGACCCTGTGAGTCCTCTGCCACCTCTGACGCCCTGGGTTCCAACATTTTTTTCTTTTAATAACAACAGTAATAATGAAATACACCAGAATTTGTTAAATCAGAAATGGCTTACTCTATGGAATGAAAGGAGAAAGAATCAAAGGACAAACCTGAATTTAACTCCAAGCAGATTGTCCTTCAAAGAATATTCTTAGATGCAAAATCACAATCACATTTATGATTCAAATATTCAACAGTGCACACTATATTTGCTAACCCAAATAAATGTACGGTATATAATGTCTATGTGGCTGGGCTACAGGAGAGCAAAGGAATGACTCCTATGAGTGTCAGACCCCTCTCTACTGCTCCTTCTCATAAAAGAAAATAGGAAAATAACAGAAAAACAAATACAACTCCAGCAAACAGTAACTATAGCACAATTCAACCTGCTCTTTCAGAAAGTTCTTGGTGAAATTCAGCTTTAATAGTTTCAGCAACACAATTTCTTGAAGTGGGGAGGAAAATAAGAGTAGACTAGTGTTACTGGGTGGCAATCCGATTAATCCTTAGGTAGCTCTCAGGTATTTAATTGCACGCAAAGCATATTGATTGGTAAGGCAGAATAGCTGATCCAATAGATGGTATATATCCAGTAGACAATATTCCTGTGCAAATCAGAACGGTAATTTAATTCACAGTGATCACTGACTTAAAGATAGTAAACTCTGTGGAACTACAAGCAGCAGCAGAACAATGGATGGCATGGATGTCTGTGTATAGTGTCTTTGATATGCTGGAACCGATCTTTGAACTAATGGTGGTAAGAAGTGCAGGGAACAATGATGTCTATACATAGTGTCTATCAAACTGGACTATCGCCCCCACTCACCATACTGGAACAGGAGATGATGAGGATGATGCTGATGATGATGCTGATGATGAGGGTGATGATCTCTCAGGTGTTTGGCTCAAGGGATGACCATTGAGCCATGGCTCATAAGGATATGATAACCCTGCAGGGTGAATGAAACAGGAGCGATCTCCAGGCTGCCCCCGGACAGTGAAGGGGCACTGTCCGCAGGTGTCCTTCCAGATGTCCGCTGGGTAGATCCACAAAACAGCTGCAGCTCACTCTATCACAGATTTCCTGCACACAGATCCAGGCCAGTCCAAGAGCGCACACTAGGCCCCCAGCCTTGCCTCTTATAGCCTCTCCCAGCGGTCTGCTTTTCTCTATCAGCCCGTTGGTAGTTGTAGTTTCGCACAATACAGCCAGAGGCCAAATCCTTCTCGTATGGACTACATGTCCCAAGATGCCTTGCTTTGCCTTTAATCAAGAGAGTCACAGGACAGCCAAACTGAGACACTAGTGGGAAACAGCTCCCTCTGAATAATACCACACAGCGTCTTCTGATTGCAGGAAAATGTAAATATCCAGCTCCTGGTTACAAATATATTATGTGGAAGTTTCAGGATACCATCTTTAACCACTTCCTACCCGCCATATAGCAGAATGATGGCGGCAAAGTGGTTTCAATACCCTGACTGGGTGTCATATGATGTCCGCAGGATATTGAGCCGATGCGCACCCCGGGGCACGCATCGCGGCGATCGTTGTTGCAGGGTGTCAGTCTGACACCCAGCAACACCGATCTAGGTAAAGAGTCTCTGACAGAGACTCTTTACCACGTGATCAGCCGTGTCCAATCACGGCTGATCACGATGTAAATAGGAAGAGCCTCTGATCGGAGCCTGACAGACGCGAGTAGAGGAGAGCCGATCAGCTGCTCTCCTGACAGGTGGGGTCTGTGCTGATTGTTTATCAGCACAGCCCCCCCTCGGATCCCACCCAGGACAACCAGGGAAGCCACCCAGGACCACCAGGGAAGCCATCCACACTGGACCACCAGGTATGCCCCCTAGACCCCCAGGGAAATATTAATTTGTGCCCAGGCAGCTGCCAATCAATGCCCAGGCAGCTTCCAATCAGTGCCCACTCACAATGCCTACCACTGCCAGTGCCACCAGGGATGCCTATCAGTGCTGCATATCAGTGCCGCGTATCAGTGCCCATCAGTGCCCAGCAGTGCTGCCTATCAATGCCCATCATGCCACCCATAAGAACCCATCTTTGCAGCCTTTCAATGCCCATCAGTGTCGCCTATCAGTGCCCATCAGTGCCCACCAGTGCCACCCAGTGCCACCCATGAGTGCCCATCAGTGCCGCCTATCAATGCCCATCAGTGCTGCATATCAGTGCCACCCATCAGTGCCACCTACCAGTGCCCATCAGTGCCCATCGTCAGTGCCCATCAGTGCCCGCTCATTGGTGCAACCTCATCGGTGCCGCCTTATCAGTGCCTGTCAGTGCCGCCTTATCAGTGCCCATCAGTGAAAGAGAAAACTTACTTATTCACAAAATTTAACAGAAACAAAAGCAAAACTTTTATTTTTTTTTTTAATTTTCGGTCTTTTTTTATTTGTTTAGCAAAAAATAAAAACCGCAGAGGTGATCAAATAACACCAAAAGAAAGCTCTATTTGTGGGAACAAAATGATCAAAATTTAGTTTGGGTACAGTGTTGGATGACCGCGCAATTGTCATTCAAACTGCGACAGCGCTGAAAGCTGTAAATTGGTCTGGGCAGGAAGGTGTATAAGTGCCCTGTATTGAAGTGGTTAAGCACTTTATTTGGGACATTGGACTGTTTACATATATATATATATATATATATATATATATATATATATATATATATATATATATATATATATATATATATAAGTTATATGTTCAGGTGTAGTGCTACACTGATTTTGACTTGAACATATTGATGTTGGTGTTGTGGAATCACTGTACAGTGTTTGGCTGTGCAACACACATTTGAGTATTTTCTTTAGCAGTATATGTTTGTTGCACTGATTGTGATCACTATACTATTTGCACTGACTGTGTTGATGGGGGAATCAAACGTTTTTCTTTCCTTCCTACTTACCTGCGATGGAAGGGAAGAAAATAATCTATGGGAGGCTTTAGTTTACAGCACAAGTTCATAATCAGAAGCTTCCCATAGGAATTAATTAGCATTTGAGGCACATGCATGAGCCCAGCCGACAGGGCCGGTCCCAGGCGGGTGCACGGGGTGCAGTGCACCCGGGCGCCAGAGAGGTGGGGGCGCTGAAGCGCCAGAGTGCTCCCCTCCCTCCCCCTCCTCCTCTCCGTGTCCAGAGCAGGCTCCCTCCGCACGGCCGCTGTGTTTTTCGCTGCTGCCCATCCCCCCTCCCTCCTTCTCCTGTCAGAGAAGGAGAGCAGCCGCCTGAGATCGGAGCGGCTGGTCTCTGTGTGGAGAGAGACCAGCCGCTCAGTGACTTCGCTGAGGGGGAGAGCGGTCCGTGCCTGCAGCCTGACAGGCTGACACAGATTCTCCTCCTCTGTCTCTCACTCCCGCGGCCCCCCCAAGCCTGTCTAGATAACTGCTCTTCACCCGGGCGGCGCAGCTGCACACTGTCCTCTCTAGCTGCCGCCCGGGTTTTAATGGGTCTCTAGAGTACTAATCGAGGGGGATTTGTCCTGGGGGGTCACTGGTCAGTACTAATGGGGGGGTTGTCCTGGTGGGGGGTCTGTACCAATAGAGGGGGGGGGGGGCATTGTCCCGGAGGTCTGTACTAAAGGAGGGGGCTTTGTCCTGGTGGGGGGTCTGTACTAATGAAGGGGGGATTTGTCCTAGGGGGGTCTGTACTAATGGGGGGGTTGTCCTGGGGGGGTCTGTACTAATGAAGGGGGGATTTGTCCTAGGGGGGTCTGTACTAATGGGGGGGTTGTCCTGGGGGGGTCTGTACTAATGAAGGGGGGATTTGTCCTAGGGGGGTCTGTACTAATGGGGGGGTTGTCCTGGGGGGGGGTCTGTACTAATGAAGGGGGGATTTGTCCTAGGGGGGTCTGTACTAATGGGGGGGTTGTCCTGGGGGGGTCTGTACTAAAGGAGGGGGGTTTGTCCTGGTGGGGAGTCTGTACTAATGGGGGGGTTGTCCTGGGGGGTCTGTACTAATGAAGGGGGATTTGTCCTGGGGGTGGCTGTACTAATGGAGGGATCTTGCCCTGGGGGGGTCTGCACTAATGGGGGGGTTGTCCTGGGGGGGTCTGTACTAATGAAGGGGGGATTTGTCCTAGGGGGGTCTGTACTAATGGGGGGGTTGTCCTGGGGGGGTCTGTACTAATGAAGGGGGGATTTGTCCTAGGGGGGTCTGTACTAATGGGGGGGTTGTCCTGGGGGGGTCTGTACTAAAGGAGGGGGGTTTGTCCTGGTGGGGAGTCTGTACTAATGGGGGGGTTGTCCTGGGGGGGTCTGTACTAATGGGGGGGCTTGTCCTGGGGGGGTCTGTACTAATGGAGGGGGGGTTGTCCTGGGGGGTCTGTACTAATGAAGGGGGATTTGTCCTGGGGGTGGCTGTACTAATGGAGGGATCTTGCCCTGGGGGGGTCTGCACTAATGGGGGGGTTGTCTTGGGGGGTCTGTACTAATGAAGGGGGGATTTGTCCTGGGGGGGTCTGTACTAATGGGGGGGTTGTCCTGGTGGGGGTCTGTACTAAAGGAGGGGGGTTTGTCCTGGTGGGGAGTCTGTACTAATGGGGGGGGTTTTCCTGGGGGGGTCTGTACTAATGGGGGGGCTTGTCCTGGGGGGGTCTGTACTAATGGAGGGGGTTTGTCCTGGGGGAGTCTGTATTAATGGGGGGTTGTCCTGGGGGGTCTGTACTAATGGGGGGGGCTTGTCCTGGGGGGGTCTGTACTAATGAAGGGGGGATTTGTCCTGGGGGGTCTGTACTAATGGGGGGGGTTGTCCTGGGGGGTCTGTACTAATGAAGGGGGATTTGTCCTGGGGGTGGCTGTACTAATGGAGGGATCTTGCCCTGGGGGGGTCTGCACTAATGGGGGGGTTGTCTTGGGGGGTTTTGTCCTGGTGGGGGGTCTGTACTAATGGAGGGGGGTTCTCCTGGGGGGGTCTGTACTAATGGAGGGGTCTTTGTCCTGGGGGGGTCTGTACTAATGGAGGGGTCTTTGTCCTGGTGGGGGTCTGTACTAATGGAGGGGGGTTGTCCTGGGGGGTCTGTACTAATGAAGGGGGGATTTGTCCTGGGGGGTCTGTACTAATGGCGGGGATTTGTCCTAGGGGGGTCTGTACTAATGGAGGGGGGGTTTTTCCTGGGGGGTCTGTACTAATGGAGGTGGGGTTTGTCCTGTTGGGGTCTGTACTAATAGAGGGGGGTTGTCCTGGGGGGTCTGTACTAATGAATGGGGGATTTGTCCTGGGGGGGTCTGTACCAAAGGAGGGGGTTTATCCTGGGGGGTCTGTACCAATGGAGGGGGGGTGTTTGTCCGGGGGAGTCTGTACTAATGGAGGGGGGTTTGTCCTGGGGGTCTGTACTAATGGAGGGGGGTTTGTCCTGGTGGGGGGTCTGTACTAGTGGAGGGGGGTTCTCCTGGGGGGGTCTACACTGCAGCTGCGGGCTTTTCTTTTGCCCCTTCCCCTCCCTCTCCTCCGCACGTGCACTGCTATACTAGTGAGCGGTGCTGGCCGGCACAGCCTCCCACTATGTTTCTTCCCCTGCCTTCATATCAGCCAGGGAAAAAATAGAATAGAAAAAGGAGCATAGAAGAGGATTGTGGGACATGTAGTCCCGAGGACTGACAGCCCCACTGTAACACGGAAACTGCAGCCCACACAGCATGCTCAGCTGAATGGGAGAGAGAGAGAGAGAGACAGGAGCCTGGGAAAGCTTTCAGGGAAGTACACCCTGGACTCCAGAGGGAGAGGGGAGTGCTGAGGGAACACCATCAGAGAGGGAACCCCACTGCCCTGTACCACCAGAGGGAAAGACACACAGCCTAGCGCCATCCCTGGTGGAGAAAGGAATGGAGTCATTGCCGGAATACAGATCTGGGTGCTACCCAGCGGAGTCACCACGGGCAATTCAGAGTGAGCTGACTCCTGATCAGAGGAACCGTTGCTGTATCGCTGGGTCAGGTGAGAGGGCCGATCGGCCATTATCTACTAACGTCCATAGGAACTGCAGTCTCTGACCATCTTCTTGTTCTGACCATCTCTTGTATAATGTCTGCAGTCTCTGACCATCTCCTGCACTATGTCTGCTGTCTCTGACCATCTCCTGCACTATGTCTGCTGTCTCTGACCATCTCCTGCACTATGTCTGCTGTCTCTGACCATCTCCTGTATCATGTCTGCAGTCTCTGACCATCTCCTGTATTATATCTGCAGTCTCTGACCATCTCTTGTATAATGTCTGCAGTCTCTGATCATCTCTTGTATAATGTCTGCAGTCTCTGACCATCTCTTGTATCATGTCTGCAGTCTCTGACCATCTCTTGTATCATGTCTGCAGTCTCTGACCATCTCTTGTATCATGTCTGCAGTCTCTGACCATCTCTTGTATCATGTCTGCAGTCTCTGACCATCTCTTGTAGCATATCTGCAGTCTCTGACCATCTCCTGTATCATGTCTGCAGTCTCTGACCATCTCCTGTATCATGTCTGCAGTCTCTGACCATCTCCTGTATCATGTCTGCAGTCTCTGACCATCTCCTGTATCATGTCTGCAGTCTCTGACCATCTCCTGTATCATGTCTGCAGTCTCTGACCATCTCCTGTATCATGTCTGCAGTCTCTGACCATCTCCTGTATCATGTCTGCAGTCTCTGACCATCTCCTGTATCATGTCTGCAGTCTCTGACCATCTCCTGTACCATGTCTGGAGTCTCTGACCATCTCCTGTATCATGTCTGCAGTCTCTGACCATCTCTTGCACTATGTCTGCAGTCTCTGACCATCTCCCATATCATGTCTGCAGTCTCCTGTACTATGTCTGCAGTCTCTGACCATCTCCTGTACTATGTCTGCAATCTCTGACCATCTCCTGTATTATGTCTGCAGTCTCTGACCATCTCCTGCACTATGTCTGCAGTCTCTGATCATCTCCTGTATCATGTCTGCAGTCTCTGACCATCTCCTGTATCATGTCTGCAGTCTCTGACCATCTCCTGTATCATGTCTGCAGTCTCTGACCATCTCCTGTATCATGTCTGCAGTCTCTGACCATCTCCTGTATCATGTCTGCAGTCTCTGACCATCTCCTGCACTATGTCTGCAGTCTCTGACCATTTCCTGTATCATGTCTTCAGTCTCTGACCATCTCCTGTACTATGTCTGCAGTCTCTGACCATCTCCTGTACTATGTCTGCAGTCTCTGACCATCTCCTGTACTATGTCTGCAGTCTCTGATCATCTCCTGTATCATGTCTGCAGTCTCTGACCATCTCCTGCACTATGTCTGCAGTCTCTGATCATCTCCTGTATCATGTCTGGAGTCTCTGACCATCTCCTGTATCATGTCTGCAGTCTCTGACCATCTCCTGTATCATGTCTGCAGTCTCTGACCATCTCCTGTATCATGTCTGCAGTCTCTGATCATCTCCTGTATCATGTCTGGAGTCTCTGACCATCTCCTGTATCATGTCTGCAGTCTCTGACCATCTCCTGTATCATGTCTGCAGTCTCTGACCATCTCCTGTATCATGCCTGCAGTCTCTGATCATCTCCTGTATCATGTCTGCAGTCTCTGATCATCTCCTGTATCATGTCTGGAGTCTCTGACCATCTCCTGTATCATGTCTGCAGTCTCTGACCATCTCCTGTATCATGTCTGCAGTCTTTGACCATCTCCTGCACTATGTCTGCAGTCTCTGATCATCTCCTGTATCATGTCTGGAGTCTCTGACCATCTCCTGTATCATGTCTGGAGTCTCTGACCATCTCCTGTATCATGTCTGCAGTCTCTGACCATCTCTTGTATTATGTCTGCAGTCTCTGACCATCTCCTGTTCTATGTCTGCAGTCTCTGACCATCTCCTGTACTATGTCTACAGACTCTGACCATCTCCTGTAACATGTTTGCAGTCTCTGACCATCTCCTTTACCATGTCTGAAGTCTCTGATCACCTCTTGTACCATGTCTGCAGTCTCTGACCATCTCCTGTACTATGATTGCAGTCTCTGACTGTCTCTTGTCTCATGTCTGCAGTCTTTGACCGCATCCTGTATTATGTCTGGGGACTCTTTCTAACAGACAGCCCTCTCTGTGTGCATCAGAGAGACTCCCTTCCAGGTCTCATTAGTGTACTCTCTTCCTGTATTTTCTTTATTGTTAAGAGATCGTGGGAAGATCCTAGGGTAACAAAGACTTCTTAGGGGAGCAGCTCTGTGTTTGAGTCGTTGCCATAGAATCATTTGTAAAGGGGAGGAGTTGGTAAGATGACCACGCCCATGTGGGGGCGCCAGAAATATTTCTGCACCCGGGCGCCGGTGACCCTAGGATCGGCCCTGCCAGCCGAGAATACTTTGATAAGCCAATGTGCATTCTAATCAAATCAAAGGGACAGGTGAGTATAAGACTGGAAAAGGGGACTATGGGTGGGAGGGATGAGATTATACATGTAGCTGCACCATAGCTACACTTAAAGGCAGGCCTTAAGAAAGAGTTGAGATTAGAATTACAGAATTTCCAGTACATGTGGAGTGTTCATTTCTCTATAAACTAAACAACCATAATTTTTGTATGCTAGTGGGTGCTGTCCACTTTTCTTCATGACCATCTACTTGGTACACCATAGAAGTGCTAGAGCTACATCCACCCAAGTCATCAGAATCTAACCAGAGCAAAATAGATTGCAGAAGACTTGTTGTTCAATATGCTATTTATGGAGCCAACCAGATTGGTCTAGATCAGGGATCTCCAAATTACGGCCCTCCAGCTACACATCCCATGAGGCATTTAACATTTACAGACATGACTAGGCATGATGGGAATTGTAGTTCCTGGACAACTGGAGGGCCATTGTTTGGAGACCCCTGGTCTAGATGCAGGCAAACAAAGCCAACAAGGTGCTCAGCGTCTGAAATAGAGTAACTCACCACTCTACAGAACAATCTGAATTATAAGTTTATCACCATAACTGAAGTCTAACACATGTATACCATTCAAGAGTCTAGACTAGTTGGTTAATTACTGCTCCCAAAAAGAGTGAGGGCCTACTAGAGATCTTTGTCTTTCTGTCCATTTACTTTTTGTTGTGTCCTGTAAAGAGTGTAAATTTGGGATGACCGAATCAAAAAACCTAGTTTAGGTACCAAACTATCACACTACCACTTTCATCTCAAATCTTTTAAGTTTTAAAGAGGAATTCACTCTAAAAGGAAAGTGCTGCTCATTTTCTCCCTGTCCCATCCTTTAATTGAGTTGCAGGTTTTTTGGTGGACTGGGGGGACTTTTTTTGTCGGTACCAACTTCCAGTTTCTCAATTCTCGCCTAAGCGAGGATGACATCATTTAGCCCACCCACCTTCCCGCCAGCCTTCCTATGCCCCATAACCCAACATATAGTGGACAGTTGCCTGTGATTCATCAGGAAGTCAGAGCTGGTTCCCAAATCCAAGCAGTGAGAAGAATTAGCTGCAGGAAGACAGAGGCCACGGACTGGTAAGTATCTGATTTTAAGAAATCTGCAGCTACAGTATTTGCAGCTGCTAACTTTTAATAAAACAAACAAAAAAACCCTCATATTGCTCCTAAAACTATTACCGGCTTCTCAGTGAATATTATTGAATGCCCTATTACATGAACTAACTTTCAGTTTATGTTTAATTGCAATATTTGAACTAAAAAAACGCCAATGAGTATGTTGTCATCAGCAGCTGAAATGGGGGTGTCATTCCCGGATCTGCAATAAATGTGAGAGGTAGTATGTTATTAGTGATTAATGGAAATCTTTTGTTATTACTCACTTCTGAAATGATTTCATCTCACCGTCTCCACTATAACCCACTTTATTGATGTTCTTTTTAATCTCATCCAACCAGCGCTTCCCTAAGTAACTACTTTTCCTTTTATACAGCAGTCTATTTTGTGAAAACGTCACCTTTATCCTAACCTCAGAGCTTTTTCGGTAACCCGTTGACATTGTAAAAAGATAATCCAGCAGCCCCCTATCGCTGAGGTTAAATCAATGGAAAGGTGGGAGGTAGAGCTAGCGCAGACTGTCTCTCCATGCAGTCAGCAGCTGGTAGCAGTTACAGGCTTAGTATCCCTCTGGCTGTTCAGCATACATGGGGCAGTGCTAAGCAAAAAGAGAGGGGAACATTCAGAGACTAATGGAGGCTCCCATCTGTTTGTATTAGTTCCGGGTCAGTTCCTGTAGTGGTATCCAAAGATGAATGAGATTAGATCTGACGTCTGTGCAGGGCATTTGTTTTATTTCTGGAAGTGCGTTTTTTATATATATAGGACGTGAGAAGGTATTGAATGAGATACCCTGGGGCAAAGAGAATATAAGCATTAGGTAAGGAGTTGGAAAGGCTGAGAGCTTTGGGATTAAGGGAATAATTTGGGGGTGAAAAGAAAACAGAACATTAACTCTTTTCCTAAGTGGATTACATATACTAAATCTTCAGAAATGTCCTAAAAATGTATCGGAGAATAAAAACAGAAGCCAACTTTACGTAGAAAAAATTGCTTTACTCAAATGATATCTATGTGCAGTTACCTTTTGTTATGGTACAGTCTCCTCTATTTCACACATTAAAGGGGTTGTAAACCCTTATTTTTTTAAAAATAACAAACATATTATACTTACTTTCACCATGCAGTTAGTTTTGCACAGTGTGGCCCCGAACCTCGTCTTCTGGGGTACTCCAACGGCGCTCGTGGCTCCTCCTTGCATCGGTAAACCCCCTTGGATAAGCACTCTCCCTGGGGGTTACCTTACGGGCATGCTCCCGAGCCCAGCATTTGCGTCCATAGACAGAATGCTGGACTCGGCCCCGCCCCCCGGCATCCGCGTCATTGGATTTGATTGACAGCAGCGGGAGCCAATGGCTGCACTGCTATCAATCTATTCAATCAAGAGCCGAGAACCCGGGCAGAGAGGTAGAGCGTGTCTCCACCGAGGAAACGAACGGGCTCAGGTAAGACGGGGGGGGGGGTACGGGGGGGCGGGGGCTGGTCAGCGACAGAAGTTTTTCACCTTAATGCATAGGATGCATTAAGGTGAAAAAACATGAGGGTTTACAACCCCTTTAACAATATTTATCTTGGTGGTAGATAAAAAAAGTCAGATTGAATTTGGGGTGGAAAGGAAGTGTTATTGTGTATTACTACTACGGTGGTTAGTTAAAGCGTATCTAAATCCAAAAATTGAAATGTATTATATTGCATTTTACCAGTCCTTATATGTAGTGGCTGCACTACTGATTTTTTTCTTTCGGGCTTTTTTTTACCAGGTAACCCTACTATTAACACACTTCCTACCCTTTCATGGCTACAGTCATTTCTTCACTGTATCTATGGCAGGAGCCATGGTTGTCATGGTTGTCACTCAAACATGGCTGACTTCAAACATTTCTGCTTTATCTCTATTACAAGGCGGTTGATGGTATTACTAGTTTACAAAAGAAATATAAAATTGTTCTTGCTTTTATCAGCTCAAACCAAGTGACAAGAACGCTGCATTTCTTGCAAGATCAACATGAATGTTCTGAACTTGCTGGAAACGTTCTTAGTCTTAAATAAAACGTTTGTAGCCGCCACATCTAAGAACTGGTAAACAGCAAAATATTAAACGGTTGTTTTTTTTTACTGGAACAAGTTAAAGTCAAAATGTTTAAGTTATTTCAAGTAATGATTAAATAGAGGTAGTAGAGGTTTCTACTTAATATTTTAAAGTGTTAGTTTCCTGCAAAATCAACTGGTCACCTGAACCCAGGCTAGCCCTGATATCTGGTTTTATAGTGTATGCGAACCCCCCCCCCCCCTTGTAAAACAAACCATTTCGTTTAAAATAGAAATGAAGGACAGCACCAGTAGGTAAACATGGTTGTCTGAGCAAGTAACCAACCACCAAATGAATCAATATACTGTATAATGCAAAGGGGTTACTGCACAGTAAGTATAAATTTATAACCAGTAATATAGCAACTTCAGGCATTACTGCTTTTAAAGTTACGAACCGCCACCTTGCAGCAGAAATGTAGGTATGGATTTTCAGGTACTAAATAGCTTCATATTTACAACATATGAGATACTAAGAAGGTGTTGCCACTTGTCAGCGGGCAGGCGGGTGGTACCTCTTCTATGTTCCGCTCCTCATTGGGAACCAGGCAAGGGTCACATGGAAGGTCTATTACCCTGGGGTGGGCTCTTCTGGGCTACGCTAGGCATTCTATTTAGACCCCTCACCCAAGCCCTCCCCCCACTCCAAAAAAGAAAATTAAAAGAATGTAAAAAAATAATAAAAATTGTAAAAAAATGTATTAAAACTAATAATAATTAAAAAAAATGTAAAAAATAAATTGTAAAAAATCATTAAAAATTGTAAAACATCATTTAAAAAAATGTAAAAACTATTTTAAAAATTAAGGGATCATTCACTGTATGGGTTCTCTGGCCCATACAGTGTGAATGAGTGGCTTGTTTGTGCTGGAGCCACCTGTTATCCTATGAGTAACACAGCCACAGGTCCAAATTGGACAGGTGTACAGATGTGGGTGAGTGGCCCTGAATGCACACTGTCTGTGTTTGGGACCATACACCTGCATCCACACCTGTGGATCATACTGTATCCATACTGCTGTATTCATACTGCTGCTGTGCTGCGTCCCCATAGCGTAACATAGGCTGCCAGCACACACCAGTAGCCTCATTTAACCACTTCCAGCTCAAGGATGGCATATGACGTCTTTGAATTTCAGTGGGGATACCTGAATGATGCCTGCAGCTACAGGCATCATTCAGATATCATCTTTTAGAGCCGGTGATTCTGTGCACCGTAATGCCCTGTACACACGGTCGGACATTGATCGGACATTCCGACAACAAAATCCATGGATTTTTTCCGATAGATGTTGGCTCGAACTTGTCTTGCATACACACGGTCACACAAAGTTGTCGGAAAATCCAATCATTCTGAACGTGGTGACGTAAAACACGTACGTCGGGACTATAAACGGGGCAGTAGCCAATAGCTTTTGTCTCTTAATTTATTCTGAGCATGCGTGGCACTTTGTCCGTCAGATTTGTGTACACACGATCGAAATTTCCGACAACGGATTTTGTTGTCGGAAAATTTTATAGCAAGCTCTCAAACTTTGTGTGTAGGAAATTCCGATGGAAAATGCGTGATGGAGCCTACACACGGTCGGAATTTCCGACAACAAGGTCCTATCACACATTTTCCGTCGGAAAATCCGACCGTGTGTACGGGGCATAAGAATGATCATAGCGGAAGTTCCACCGCTTGATCATTCTTACAGGTGATGGGAGTGGGAGTGCTTCTCCGGGCTCTCCCGTGCCATCAGGGTCCCGGAGAAAAAATCCGGCACTGCTGGTGTTTCGTCAGATTCGGCGATCTGACAGAATTTCTTACGGAAGTGACGCTCCATCGCCACCATCTTGCTACACCCTGCACTCTTCCACAGTAATGCCCCGCACACACGGTCGGATTTTCCGGCGGAAAATGTGTGATAGGACCTTGTTGTCGGAAATTGCGACCGTGTGTAGGCACCATCACATATTTTCCATCGGAATTTCGAACACACAAAGTTTGAGAGCAGGATATAAAATTTTTCAACGACAAAATCCGTTGTCGGAAATTCCGATCGTGTGTACACAAATCTGACGGACAAAGTGCCACGCATGCTCAGAATAAATAAAGAGATGAAAGCTATTGGCTACTGCCCCGTTTATAGTCCCGACGTACGTGTTTTACGTCACCGCTTTCAGAATTATCGGATTTTCCAACAACTTTGTGTGACCGTGTGTATGCAAGACAAGTTTGAGCCAACATCCGTCGGAAAAAAATTCTAGGATTTTGTTGTCGGAATGTCCGATCAATGTCTGATCGTGTGTACGGGGCATAAGGATACAGTGAGAAGGTGGCAAGCAGACATCTTGTTACACCCATCGGAGTCTGGTATTTCACTTTTACTTTTACCACTAAATGGAGCTTATATAGTGACATTCAGTGTTTTTAAATCCGTCTGACTGTTTTGATGTTGAATTGTAAAAGCAGCAGCAAGCCTACTGATCTCACAGGTTTGCTAATCTGAAAGAACATGTCTGCTTTTACAATTCAACATCAAAACAGTCATATGTATTTCACTATATAAGCTCTGTTTAGTGGTAAAAAGAAGTGTGAAATGCCAGCCTTCGGTGCGTGTAACAAGATGTCCGCTTGCCACCTTCTCACTGTATCCTTACTGTGGACGACTGCGGGGTGTAGCAAGAAGGCGGCGACAAAACGTCACTTCCATTTCAAAATCTGACGGGTCGCCTAATCTGATGAAACACCAGATGACGAGCATAGGGATTTCCAGTCATCTCTATGACTGTTAGAGGCACGACATTATGACATCACGTCCGGGCTGCGGTCGTAAACAAAGCCGAGGCTGGAAAGCATGGGATCGTTAATTTTTTTTTTTATCTCATGCTTTCCAGCCTGAAGGAGAGATGTGGGATCTTATAGATCTCATATCTCTCCATAAAGAGGACCTCTCACGCACTATTCCTATTACAAGGGATGTTTACATTCCTTGTAATAGGAATAACAGTGATCAAAAGTAAAAAAAATTAAAGAGAAAGTGTAATAAAAAAAAAAAAAAAAAAAAATTTAAAGCGCCCCGTTCCCGTGTGCTTGCACACGTAAGTCCCGCCCACATATGTAAACGCTGTTCAAACTACACATGTGAGATATCGCCGCGTGCGTTAGAGCGAGAGCAATAATGCCAGCACTAGACCTCCTCTGTAACTCTAAACTGGTAACATGTAAAAAATTTTAGAGCGTCTCCTATGGAGATTTTTAAGTACCCAAGTTTGGCTCCATTCCATGAGTGTGTGTGCAATTTTAAAGGGTGATATATTGGGTATCTATTTACTCGGTATAACATCATCTTTCACATTATACAAAAAAATTGGGCTAACTTTACTGTTTTGTTGTTTTTTAATTCATATTTTTGTTTAAAAAAACGCGTTTGAAAAATTGTTGTGCAAATACCGTGCGACATAAAAAGTGCAAAACGACTGCCATTTTATTCCCTAGGGTGTCTGCTGAAAAACATATATAATGTTTGGGGGTTCTGAGCAATTTTCTATAAAAAAAATGATGATTTTTACATGTAGGAGAGAAGTGCCAGAATTGGCCCGGTATGGAAGTGGTTAAAAAATCATCACAGATTCACACTGTACAGGATACAGCACCTATGTGAATGAGCCCCAAGACCTAATTTACACAGAGAGCTTTATTTATTAACTCAATGCAGTTTTACATTTTAGATTTAGCACGTCTTTTGTAAGTTATGTTATGTTTGTGACTTTAGTGCATTTTTTGTGAAAATATTGTTTTGATATTTTTTTTTGGGGGGGGGGGGGTATTGGCAGACAGACATGCTGTACGGGGCCCAGTTATTTCTGACAGCAGCCCTGGCTTGAATAGCTACTTTTGAGAGTGTGGACACAGCCCGACATTTAACCAGTAATCTATGCCTTAAGGCCTGGTTCACAATGATACAACACGACTATTGCACGACTGTCATCCTACTTTGCCTGCGCCATCGATCCTACATCGGTCCTACTTCAGTCCTACATCCATCTGATTTGAATGAACAGGATATGATTTTGCTCCGACTTTTAGATAGTCCAACTTGTCCTTTGACCAATCAAAACAATCTCAGTGTGACATAAATTCCTTTTCCTGCTGCTGTAATCACCATGTCAGATGTCACAAGTCGGATGGTTAGGATTAGGATCCTACTTTGATCCGACTTCAGTGATAATGAATGGCCTGAAAGTGGACCAAAGTCGGACCAAAGTAGTGCAGGAACATTTTCTAAAGTCGGACCAACTTGTGTCGGACCAATTAAGATGGCTGTCATAGGGAACCATTGATTTGTACACGTCATGCGACATGTGCTCCCAAAGTCGGAGCGTTTGTCGCACCAGTGTAAACCCGGCTTGAGGCCAGGTTTACACTGGTGCGACAAACGCTCCAACATTGGGAGCTCATGTCACATGATGTGTGAAAATCATTGTTTCCCTATGGGAGCCGTCTTAACTGGTCCGACACAAGTCGGTCCGACTTTTAAAATGCTCCCTGTACTACTTTGGTCCGACTTTGATCTTACTTTAGCCCATTGACTATCATTGAAGTCGGATCAAAGTCGCATCGCCGTCTTGCATGATCCGACTTTGGCATGCGACTTGTGCTCTGATGATCTTGAGGGGGAACTCCACGACAAATTTAAATAAAAAAAACGGCATGGGTTCCCCCTCCAAGGGCGTACCAGGCCCTTCGGTCTGATATGGATTATAAGGGGAACCCCCTACGCCGAAAAAACAGCGTGGGGTCCCCCCAAAATCCATACCAGCCCCTTATCCGAGCATGGAGACAAGCGAGCGCCCCCCCCTCCTGAACCGTACCAGGCCGCATGCCCTCAACATGGGGGGGTGGGTGCTTTGGGGCAGGGGGGTGCACTGCGGCCCCCCTCACCCCAAAGCACCTTGTCCTCATGTTGATGAGGACAAGGGCCTCTTCCTGACAACCCTGGCTGTTGGTTGTTGGGGTCTGCAGGCGGGGGGCTTATCAGAATCCGGGAGCCCCCTTTAATAAGGGGCCCCCAGATCCCGGCCCCCCACCCTATGTGAATGAGTATGGGGTACATCGTACCCCTACCCATTCACCTGGGGTAAAAATGTGTCAATAAAAAGAAACACACTAGACAGGTTTTTTAAGTAATTTATTAGGCAGCTCCGGGGGTCTCCGACTTGGGGGGTCTCTTCTGACTTCTCCGCTCTCTGGCCTCTTCTCCCAGTTTCCGGTTCTCCTCCCGCTCTCCGGCCTCTTCTCCTGGTCTCCAGATCTTCTACTACAGAGAAGATCGGGCGAACGCTAGTAAAAGAGTGGCAAAAGAGCAGAAGATAGCGGAGGAGCCCGGTAGAAGACACCGGAGAGCGGGAGAAGAGGCCGGAGAGCGCGGAGACGAGGCCGGAGAGGTCGGAAGAGACCCCCAGAGCTGCCTAATAAATTACTTTAAAAACCTGTCTAGTGTGTTTTTTTTTATTGACACTTTTTTCCCCCAGGTGAATGGATAGGGGTACCCCATACTCATTCACATAGGGTGGGGGGCCGTGATCTGGGGCCCCCTTATAAAAGAGGGCTCCCGGATTCCGATAAGTCCCCCGCCTGCAGACCCCGACAACCAACGGCCAGGGTTGTCGGGAAGAGGCCCTTGTCCTCATCAACATGGGGACAAGGTGCTTTGGGGTAGGGGGGCCGCAGGGCGCCCCCCTGCCCCAAAGCACCCACCCCCCATGTTGAGGGCATGCGGCCTGGTATGTTTCAGGAGGGGGGGTGCTTGCTTGTCTCCACCCCCTTTCCTGACCGGCCGGGCTGTGTTCTCGGATAAGAGTCTGGTATAGATTTTGGGGGGACCCCCAAGCCGGTTTTCTGGCGTAGAGGGTTCCCCTTAAAATCCACACCAGACCAAAGGGCTTGGTATGCTCTTGGAGGGGGAACCCATGCCATTTTTTTATTTGAAATTAAATTTGGCATGGAGTTCCCCCTCATGATCATCAGAGCACAAGTCGCATGCCAAAGTCGGATCAGGCAACAAGGCGATCCGACTTTGATCCGACTTCAATTATATTCAATGGGCTGAAGTAGGACCAAAGTGAGACCAAAGTAGTGCAGGGAGCATTTTCAAAGTCGGATCGACTTGTGTTGGACCAGTTAAGACGGCTCTCATAGGGAAACATTGATTTTCACATGTCATGCGACATGAGCTCCCAATGTCGGAGCGTTTGTCGTACCAGTGTGAACCCAGGTTAAAGCATAAGTTGACCTTTGATAAAAAAAACAATAAATGCACATTTTTTGCAGGTAAAAAAATGTGCATTTATTATTTTTTGTTTTGGGAATATGTAAAGCATTGCACCAGCGATCAACCTATACATTCTGGCAAGAAGAATGAGTGAACTACCACAGCACTCACAGTGCCATGGTAGTTCATTGAAAACTACAAGCCAACAGTCGCGAAGGCTGCTGGACCTTGTAGTTTTTGCATTCACAGAGTGCTGTGATTGAGTGACGCGGCCAGGCAGAGGCCGTTTTTTAAAGATTTTGACAGGTAGCGGGGGGAGATCCCCGCTAGC
The DNA here is from genome assembly GCF_042186555.1 of Aquarana catesbeiana. NCBI lineage: Eukaryota > Metazoa > Chordata > Amphibia > Anura > Ranidae > Aquarana > Aquarana catesbeiana. The sequence continues at coordinate 411,392,415 of NC_133325.1, forward strand.
TGTCACAGTGGGGGAGCGGGAGGTGTGAGGACCAGTGCATTCATAAAATGTTACATGTTATGTGAGGGCCAGTCCATATGGGGCACAGGGGCGCCACCCCCCTCATCTCCATGCACCACCCCCTAATCTCCATGCAAGGCGCTGGACTCATAGGTTTCTATAAGTTTTTTGTTTTTTTAGCACATGATTAGAGTCTGAGGTTCTACTTGGCTTCAAAAAGGTTGGACTCAGGGCGCAGAACACACCCACATGTGACATTAGCAAATCAATATTCATATCAAAATTCTGGCTTCTCCTTCCGGGCAATCAGAACAGGAGGCGGATGTTAAGACCAGATTAGCCGGGAGGAGAAGTCGGAGAAGCCGAGACCTGGTTGGGGTAAGTGCGGACCTGGGGGGGGGTTTGTTTGCCACTCCCCTCAAAAAATGGAGCACCAGCCGCCACTGCACTCAAGCCTAAATGAAGGAATACAAATTATCATAAATACGATTACATAAGTAACATAAGACATCAATGCAGCAACCTACTGTATATACATGCCAGTGAGCATGCATTAAAGAGTGAAAAACTACGTAGCTAACTACCTAACTACCTACGTAATAAACAGAGGAGCAGGGCCAGGTGGGAGTACAAAGTAATAGGGAACAACAGGGGCCAGAATGGGTAGCAGGTACAGAGTCTTACAGCCCCTGAGTGTACAAGCACACAGATAAAATACTGAGGCACTGTGTAACCTCTGAGGTCGGGTTAAATAGCCTCCCAGCAGCCAGCATTGGGTGGTAAATAAGTACTGGAAGATGCCTGCTAGTAGTCATTGGAACTACACCATTTAAGTTGAGGGACCACCAGCAGGTGTCCTCACAGTTCCCACCTTTAACCACTTCAATACCAGGCACTTTCCTCCCTTCCTGCCTAAGCCAATTTTCAGTTTTCAGCGCTGTCGCTTTTTAAATGACAATTGTGTGGTCATGCTACACTGTACCCAAACTAAATTTGTATCATTTTGTTCCCACAAATAGAGCTTTCTTTTGGTGGTATTTGATCCCCTCTTTTTATTTTTTGCTAAACAAATAAAAAAAGACAGAAAATTTGGAAAATAAAAAAGTTTTTCTTTGTTTCTGTTATAAAATTTTGTAAAGAAGTAGGTTTTCTCCTTTACTGATGGGCACTGATGAGGCTGCACGGAAGGGCACTGAAAGGTGGCACTGATATGCGGCACTGATAGGCGACAATGATGGGCACTGAAAGGCTTCACTGATGGGTACTTATGGGTGGCACTGATGGGCACTGATAGGCGGCACTGATGGGCATGGAGGGGCACTGATGGACACTGATAGATGGCACTGATGGGCATTACTGTAAAGCCATCACTGGCAGGCATTACTGATGGGCAGCGTGTGGCATCATATATGGGCACTGATTGGCATACTTTTTGGGCACAGGTTGGCATCCCTGGTGGCCATGGGTGGCATACCTGGTGGTCGACAGTGGTGGCCATTCCTGGTGGTCCTGGTGGCATCCCTGGTGGTCCTGGATGGGCATTCTCAGGGGGGGCTGCGCTCATAATCATTCAGCGCAGACCCCCCCCGTCAGGAGAGCAGCCAATCGGCTGTCAGACGCAAGTGAGCAAAAGCTGATAAACGGCTCTTCCTGTTTACATCGTGATCAGCTGTGATTGGGCACAGCTGATCACATGGTAAAGAGTCTCCGTTGGAGACTCTTTACTGAGATCGGTGTCACAACTGATCGCCGCACTGCGTGCCCGCTGTTATCCTGAAAGACGTCATATGATGTCCAGTCAGGATAACGGAACCACTGCGCGGCCGTCATTTTGCTATAGGCCAGACGGGAAGTGGTTAAGAAGCAGCCTCAGGACTAGGGATAAACAAATGTGTCTGGGTTCGGTTTTTGTGGGGTATTTATTGACCCCATCGTAAAGTCCAAAAATAGCAAGCTTGAATTGAAACCCCACTAAGTCTATGGGGTTCACATTTTGAAAGTCAATTCTGGCCATTTTCTCAAGACTAATGCCCTATACACACGATCGGACATTGATGGGACTTTCCGACAACAAAATTCATGCATTTTTTCCGACGGATGTTGGCTCAAACTTGTCTTGCATACACGCGGTCTCGCAAAGTTGTCAGAAAATCCGATCGTTCTGAACGTGGTGACATAAAACACGTACGTCGGGACTATAAACGGGGCAGTAGCCAATAGCTTTCATCTCTTAATTTATTCTGAGCATGCGTGGCACTTTGTGCGTCGATTTGTGTACACACGATCGGAACTTAATCAATCGGATTGTGTTGTCGGAAAATTTTATAGCAAGCTCTCAAACTTTGTGTGTCGGAAATTCCGACAGAAAAAGTCAGATGGAGAGTGCACACAATCGGAATTTCTGACAACACAATCCAATCGCACTTTTTCTGTCAGAAAATCCCACCGTGTGTACAGGGCATAACAAAAAAGAGATTGTCAAACAATGGGCACTGGTATGGAGCACATGGGGAAAACAGCAATCCTTTTTGGTTATAAGTACATGTTTGGGAGATGCCTTTAAGCTGAATGTGGTGTTACTGAACTATATGATGCTCACAGACCGCATCAGAAACAGCGCCACCATATTCTGGCATCCCATAGTTTGCATGAATAATAGATTTGTTTATTTAACTTTTCTTTACATTATTGCTTGGGATAAATACAGTAGCAGCATCACAATCTGATTTATAATAACTTGGAAAAAAAGGTAGTGTTGGTAGTTTTGGCTGTGACACCTGATTTTGAATCCATCAGTAACAGGTTTGAATTGAATGCTAAAAGTAAAAGTCACAACAAATCTAAAAGCTATAGTTAAGTGTATTGTTAAAAAAAAAAAAAATAAAGCCTTCAACTCTATACTAATTGGCCAGTGGACAAACCATTCATAGTATGGTGTATGAATTTCTTTTTTTCGCAGTACCACACTGCATTGTGTTAAAAGTTTAATAAAATGTGAAAATAGAGAGCACAAAACACTTCAAAGCCATAACCCCACATTCACTGAACCCCTTCCCATCCTTACACTTCCAAAATATTCCCCATAGACTTAAGGTATGTGTTTGGTAAAAATTGTCTAGCGTCAGAACAATATGAGAGCACTTGAATAGACAGCATTTTGAAAGAGACAAGGCAGATTTTGTCTTGTAAAAGAAATTAGAGAGTATTATTCCAGAGGCAAAACTCAAAAATATTTAACATTCTCTGGAGACGCTTGCTTAGGCTGCAATGTAAGAGGGTGAGACAGGGCTGGTTTTATCTTGAAACAAACAGTAGAGTGTATTATTTTTTCAGCAACAAATGACTGGTAGTTTTACTACGAATGATATGCTGCAGGCGGAAATTGCAACCTACAACTGTGTTGTCTGCAACAGATATGTGAAAAAAGCCCAGACTGCAGAGCTATGTGAAGCAGCACTTGGAAAAGTAGTTACCTGTACCAGCTTGGCAATGCCATCCATTGGAACAAGATGGTTGCTCCCTTCGCAAGCTGCCCCTGGACAAGGGCCTCCCTTGCTGATGTTCTGCCTCTCCCCTCTCTTTTCCTCTTTTCCAGTCTTTGGCACAGAGATTCAGCAGGGGAGAATAGTCCAGAAGCAGGGAATGCTCAAAGTTACTAGAGACAAATAGCACAAGCAGGGGTTTTAGTTCAACAATGAAGAGACTGCAGATGATGCAGTAGCGGAAAATTGGCCAGCAGCAGGGCAGTTTGGCCAGCAGCAGTGGGAGCCAATCAGTGGGTCCGGCAGGTGGATGGCCGCTGGTACCTGCCAATCGTTAGGAGGAAAGGCAGAACGGCAGTCTGCTTATGTAAACAAGGCAGACCACTCTTCTGTCAGGGAGTAAAAGAGAGATCTTGTGTTTCGGCTAAGCTGAAACACAGATCTCTCTTTTCCTCCAGTGTATCCACTCCCCCCACAGTTAGAAAGCAAGACATTACGGCAGACATGTAAAGTAACCACATGAAACATGGGGCACGTGTATTTCCATGTATCTGAGCCACAATGGTCTATAGGTGGATTTGTCCAGAACACAGAGCCATACTTGTCCCTTCTGGGCTGGTTGTATGCTACATGTGTCATAGATTTCCACAGGTGTCAAATTAAAGGACTATAGGTCCAGGGCTTCCTGATACCTGGGGAAATAATACATCGCTGATTAATATAGTTGTCTAAGGCTATAATAGAATACCAATTAATTGTACATAAACTATTCAAAGGAAGTCCTTGGCTAATCTCACAAGTAGCACGCCAGACACTCACCCTTGGAGCTGGTCCTGGGATTCCTCCAGCATCTCACCTGGACTACCAGACCCATGCCACCTCACTGTAAGAAATATGCTGTCCAGGTGGAAAGTGCAAGTAGCTATTTTTACATACCTTTCAACTGTCCCTTATTTCGAGGGACTGATCCTCATTGGGAACAAAGTCCCTCTGTCCCTCTTTCCTCCTCATTTAAAATGCACTTTTTAGCTTTCAAAAAAAAGTTTTTTCCCAGTGCTAAACCTTTCATCCAATTTCCGAATTGTTACATTTGTAAATTTCAAAAGCCAATATAAAGGAATAGTAGTGCTAAAAAAAAGCACTTGTGAGTTTAGCCATTTTCTTTTTTTTGTATAATTCGCCTTTAAAGGGGGGTGGCAGGGTGAGGGTCCTATGCCTACATACTTTTGCTAATAGGTGTCCCTCGTTCTCATCTCCAAAAGTTGGGAGGTATGGTTTTTGTACCGTTTACTGAAGTAATGATTCCTCTTTATATTCTGTTCCTCTAGCTTCATACAGACTGTGCTGTACTGCCCCCTAGTGTCCTTACTGAGTCACTGTTCTTGTGAGCTCTTGTCTGCATATCTACATAATCTTTTTGAACATGGTTCTGTAATTAGTGTATACTCTTTGCCCTTCTGACTTTGTTTGTATTGCTATTCTACTCTGCACCTATTTTGTAAAGTTAATCTTAAAGCCAGCTCTGTCTCATCATTTAGCCAATCCCCCTACATGTCAAACAGTTTGGGCCCATAGAGAAAAGAGCACAGGTAGGGTTTTTAATACAAGAATGAAGAGACGATGCATGCAGCAGTACTAGAAAATAGGTCAACAGCAAGACATTTTTAATCAGGGAGAATAGGCCTAACTGGTGTATGCCTAACTTGTATTTTATCAATGGAAAAAGGGGGTACATTGAATGCGAGTGAAATAATACGAGATGTTTTAGGTGCACACTTTTTTCCAGTTTAACAAAAAAGAATCTCTAAGAACACATAAATAACTGAATGTTGTGCTTCAATCACGCCAGTATACCAACATAAAATAAAAATACTGCCCCTGAAACAAAAAAAACCCCTTTTGTAAGACTTGCAGAAGAAAAAAAAAGAAGCAGTTTAACCTAAAAAGGCTCTATGAATATTTATTTATGAATATGACCACCCCCATATAGTGCCCCCTGAAACAAAAGCCCACTTTATTTTAAAATGAAAGCCTTGCTGCAGAAAAAAAAAAAACAGTATAACCTAAAAAATTTACCCACTACATAAAATATAAAACAATATACCTCAAAAATAAATGAAAACCCAAAAACTGCACACCTGAAACCAAAGCTTTTGACTTTTTGTCTTGCAGCAAATAAAAAAAAAAGCAGAGACAACCTTAGACCAGATGGAGACTGAAAGTAGCAGCGAATCAGGCTGAATGGGTTTTGGTAACGGGAGAATTGGAAAGGCAGTGGGAAGCTGAAAGTGCATTGTAGCAGTGGCAGAATATGGTGTATGAGTGGTTGCCATGGCTAATGGGGACATGAAAAGAAACTTCAAAGGGGTTAGACTATTGATGAAAACAGGAACAGAAGGCTGAGGATTAGGGTACTGATATATGGCTGGGAGTAAGGTGAACTGAGTTGCAGTTGTTGTTTCTATAGGTAATGGAGATGAGGACATTTGGGAAGGTTGGTATCTAGAGACAGAGATGGGCTAGTGTGAATTAGCTGTGGCCGAGGATGACATGTTTGACCAGGTTTGGAGCAGATGATGAACAAAAGCTTAATTGACAATTCCCATGTATAACTAGAGAATGTACAACATCAATACAGTCCAGAAGGGCTTTGTACAAATGTAATAGTGTTCAAAGAAACAGGGTTTGCCATCTTTTTACACCATCAATTACACCAAAGAAAATACTTGACACACACTAAGGCCACATTCACACCTGCAAATGTGCCCAACACAGATTACATGTGAGACCCCTACGGAGGTTCCTGGCGTATAGATGTGGGAGGCAGCTCCATTAATAGCAATGGGAGGATGCCAACTCCTGTAGCTTCTTTTGGCCACTCGCTTATAATTGCTCATGCAGCAATCAGACCTGCAAGCAATCGGCCCTAGATGCAGACAGTCTGTGTCCAGGGCCAATGTTGGGCTCATTCGCAGGTGTAAATGTTGCCTAAAAAAAGAAGAAAATCCATAACAACTAAATATACCCGACAAAGCCAAATCAGATCAGATTTAAATTAATGGCTGAATCTCAACAAATGAAAAACACGCCTGATCAACAAAGGAGTGAAATAAACAAATGTATTCCACTCACTAGTTTGGTCCAAACATTTCTCGTGGAAATATTCCCTTTCTTCAATTCACAAGGGTCTGTTTACTGTATAGAGCAGAGAATATGACTTCACAAACACTAGCTGGTGGAGAGTCAGTCACTTCCATCTAAAAATGCACTCATGCACCATTGAGCGGTTGCCATGTGATTGGCTGATTAGCAATTTGTGTTACCAAGCAATGGAACAGGTGTACCTAATAAAGTGGCCGGCAAGTGCATATTTCTGTTAAGCTTGCCTCATCTTATTTTAGCATTTTCAAATATTGTGCCTGTATTATTTTTCATAGTGCTTTTTAGCCTTGTCATTGTATAGTGTTGTGTATTGAATTGTATTGTAGTGAATAAAACAAAGTGTAGCGCTAAAAAGTGAAAGGTGATAAAAAATATATATACATAAGTGAAATGAACACACTAATTAAACGTGTCTTATATTAACATAAAGAAGTTTATCTTTGTAGTTCATATGTAAATAGGACCATTGGAGTCCTTAGCTGTGAAGCCAGTGAAAAGAAACGTCACCAAAATAAGTGAAAACAGTCTGGGCTATCTTGCGCCCCAAAATACCATAAACCAAATATTGTGATGATGGTTAATAGTCGTTCATAAAAAATAAAAATGAAAAAAAGGGATTCCAGAAATAAAACAAGACTTTACAGAGTCCACCTCAGTGTCTAATATAAGAATATGTGAAATTCCCTCAACCAGTGAAGTTGGAGGCTTACCGGAGGGTTTGAACCCGAAACAGCATATGCTGTAGGGGTCAAACCGGCTTGTATTGCCCACCAGCAATGAGGGGAATCTTGACAATCAGGAGGAATAGGGGTCCCAAATACTTTCATGGAAATATCCTCTCCGCACAGTTGATCACATAACCCAGAGTGCAGCCCATGTAGAATAAAAAGATGGCCACATAGTGTAATGCCATAAACAAACTGAATCTATTAAAAAAGGAAATACACTTACATTTGAGAAGTTAAAAAGCGCTTGTGTATAAAAAAGAAGGCGGCAGTGGAGTCCCCCCGACGCGTTTTGTCTACCAAGACTTCGTAGACTTTGTGTTCTTGTCACACAAGAACACAAGTGACATAGAACATGCTGTAAATGCAGCGACCTATACAAAACCCAGTGGATATGCGTGAAAAGTGGAAAACTAGCTAACTACCTAACTGAATGGAAATCCAGTAAGGTAGGGTTAGGTGGGAGTACAAAGTAACAGGGAACAAGGCAGGTTAGGAACGGACCAGAATAGGTAGCAATTTCAGCTCCAGAGTATACAGGTAAAATACTGAAGCACTGTGTGACTCCTGAGCTGCAGCTAAATAGCCTAATTTGAATAGACTGTCAAAACACTGCAAAGGACCAAAAAATGCACCTGTACTAGCACAGCACACCATTTCACATGGAAATGCTTTACCTTGTGTTGTGTTGTGGGGAATCTTGTACAAGTGATTATTCTGGGTTTTTAGAGAGAAGTTAAATAGTGATGATCCAAAACCAAACCTGAGCGTATATGGCTTTTTACTACTATTATATGTAACCTTATAAGCTTTTGCAGTTATTTATCCTTTATAGCCCTTTCACACTGTGCCGCCTAGGGTGCAGTTTTAATCCCCCGAAAAGGGGTTAAATCCGCCTGCCCGCCACGCCGCCGGAGCGGCGGTTTGCCGGCGGTATCGCAGTGCTGCCCGATTGATTTCAATGGGGAGAAGCGGTGGAGGAGCGGTGAGTTCACCGCTCCTTCACCGCTTCAAAGAAGCTGCTGGCAGGACTTTTCCTGATGCCCTGCCAGCGCACCGCTCCACCGCGAGACGCTTTTTTCAGGCACTATGGAGGCGCTATTTTTAGGGCTGCATAGTTGCCAACATTGCAAAAAAAATATGTGGGACACTTTTTTGGCTGTAGGCGGAGCTGTACAATAATTAGGGGGCGAGGCATTCATTTGTAGGCGTGGCTTAGCAATAAAAATACAAGTGCGGCGAGCGAAGCGCCCCAAGGCAAAAATGGGCGTGGTTTACGTGAAATTGTGGGTGTGGCTTAAATGGGCGTGGCTCAAAGAGGGTGTGGTTAGAGTCTGAGATGAATGAGGGATGTAGAGGGAAAGGGGGAGAGGGAAAGGGGGAGAGAGGAATGACGGGACAGCAGCCCCAAATCCTACACAACAATAGAAATATGTTTCTAGAAAGTTTAACAATCAGCAGATAAAGATACTCCAAACACCTGGTGTTAACGCTTTAATCATCCCGGCACCATGGTTGTTATGGTGTCAGGATGATTGAATAGCATTATTTCTATTATTACATTGTAATATAAAATTAAATCATTCAACTCACCATAATGCCGAATCAGTGGGATCCCTGAGCGTGTCACCTGCCACGTCCATCAGGTACCACCAGCAGAGTCTGTCCTTGCATCAGGTGCCACCAGCAGAGTCCGTTCTTGCATCAGGTGCCCCTAGTAGAGTCCGTCCTTGCATCAGGGGTTCCCAGCAGAGTCTGTCCTTGCTTTAGGTGTCCCCAGCAGAGTCTGTCCTCGTATCAGGTGCCCCTGGCAGAGTCCCTCCTTGCATCAGGTGCCCCCAGCAGAGTCTGTCCTCGCATCAGGTGTCCCAGCAGAGTCAGTATAGACCCCCTCAGTGCAGACCCCCCTCCATCAGTGCAGACCCCCTCAGTGCAGACCCCCTCAGTGCAGACCCCCTCCATCAGTGCAGACCCCCTCAGTGCAGACCCCCCTCCATCAGTGCAGACCCCCCTCCATCAGTGCAGACCCCCGCAGTGCAGACCCCCTCAGTGTAGACCCCCCACCATCAGTGCAAATCCCCCTTCATCAGTGTAGACCCCCTCATTGCAGACCCCCCCTCTATTAGTGCAGACCCCCCTCAGTGCAGACCCCCCTCTATAATGCAGACCACCCCCTATTAGTGCAGACCTCCTCAGTGCAGCCCCCCTCTATTAGTGCAGACCCCCCTAAGTGCAGACCCCCCTCTATTAGTGCAGAACGCCCTCAGTTCAGAACCCCTCTATTAGTGCAGACCCCCTCAGTGCAGCCCCCCTCTATTAGTACAGACCCCCCTCAGTGCAGACCCCCCCTCTATTAGTGCAGACCCCCCTCAGTGCAACCCCTCTATTAGTGCAGACCCCCCTCTATTAGTGCAGACCCCCTCAGTGCAGCCCCCCTCTATTAGTACAGACCCCCCTCAGTGCAGACCCCCCCTCTATTAGTGCAGACCCCCCTCAGTGCAGCCCCCCTCTGTTAATGCAGACCCCCCTCAGTGCAGCCCCCCTCTATTAGTACAGACCCCCTCAGTGCAGACCCCCCTCTATTAGTGCAGACCCCCCTCAGTGCAGCCCCCCTCTGTTAGTGCAGACCCCCCTCAGTGCAGACTCCCCTCTATCAGTGCAGACCCCCCTCTATTAGTGCAGGCCCCCCTCAGTGCAGACCACCCCCTCCATCAGTGCCAGTGCCAGTGCAGACCCTCCCCTCCCATAACACCCCCCACCACACGTCCAGGAGCGGCCGGTGTTCTGCCGAGAAAGTTCCCCTCGGCAAGTAAGGACCCCCCTGTACTGCGCTGGCGCACCGCTTGTGCAGTACGAGCCGGCGGAAATAGCCGAGCTGAATAGCTGGGGAACTTTCTCGGCAAGACACCGGCGCCGTGTGTTCAGTGGAGAGGGGCCGATCCGTGCAGCTAAAGAGGCCGATTCATTGGCTGCACGGATCGAGCCCCCTTCCTCTCTCCACTGAACACTAGGGGGAAGATCTAGCGGTGGCACCGGCGGCCTTTTTGCTGGGACCAGCTGCTCCAAAAATTAAAAAAACAACATTCACGATTTTCCTGATGGAAATCCCGATTCGAGACAGCCTCCAATCGGAACGAGGGTCCCAAAATCGGGATTGTCCCGGGAAAATTGGGACTGTTGGCAACTATGGCGCTGTAGCGCCCGAAAAACGCCCGCAGTGTGAAAGGGGTCTTATGGATCAAAGTAAATTTCATATTTCAAATTTCAGTTGCACTTTTTCCAGTTTGACCATCTCTCCTTGGGGAGACTTCTTGGGGCCTCACTCCCATGACCTTATATTTTCCTAATGTGAAGCTGCAACCCTTTTTTAAATTATACAGTATGCTGGTTGCTTAATATGTTTCAGGTAATACTAGCTCACATGGCTGTAGCTGAAATATTATTGTGTATTAGAGTGTTTTCAATTGTATGTCCTGTATTAATATGTTCCTCTATGTAAAGGCGCAGGAAATTAGTTATGTTTAAAGCTGAACTCCAGCCTTACTGTCAGTATTGCACAGTTGTATCAGTTCCTCTCTTGCACTGAAATTGCATACATTGATTTCAGGGCGAACTTCCCACAGTGTGCATTAGAAGCTGCAGAAAGTTAGATGGGGGCTCCTTCTTTCCTGATAGGGGGACATTCAGAATCATCTAACCTTTCCTCCCCAGCCTTACTGTCTGTCCCTTGCCCGTCTCTTTCATTCTTTAGTTCATTCCATTATGGACGGTCAACATCACATGTGGGAATTACCTAGGGAAATTTGCATGCAAATTCAGCCTGTCTAGGAATACTCACTCCTTACAGTGGTAGCAAACTCTCCTGCCCTACTTTGCACCATATAGAGCATTAACTTAAAGAGCAATAACTTAAAAGTCAATGTCTTTAAAAGTATTAAAACCTGCACATTTTAAGAGAGTTTGCCTGGTCTTTGTTGTTAAAATGTCACTTGCGCATGTGTATTTTTCCCCTGATTGATGGCACGCTCAGCATGCCATTAATACAGATGTAATGCCTCCATCAACATCATTCCATGGCATTGCATTGCAACCCCACAAGAGTGCCGATTTATTGATAATCTCCTGAAACACCCCTCCCTTTAGATTGGAAGCACCATGAGCAGGGCCCTCCTATGCCTTTTGTGCTCCTGAGTTTGCTACTACGTTCAGGCTGACATCCATCCATCAAGGCATTTAAAATAAGCATACCTTCTCCCAAGAGCAAGCCCACTGCTTGCATCGAGGAGAAGGGTGCTGTAATGTTTTCAGAAAGCTATATACAGAACCCTGCCAGCCTGTCCCACCAGCCATGATCTGCCTGCATAGAGAAGCATAGAAATCCAGTGATGACATCTACAGTGTCTTGAAAACATACCCCTTGAAATTTTCCACATTTTGTCATGTTACAACAAAAAACATAAATAAATGTATTTTATTGGGATTTTATGTAATGGACCAACACAAAGTGGCACATAATTGTGAAGTGGAAGGAATATGATAAATGGTTTTCAAATTTGTTTACAAATAAATATGTGAAAAGTGTGGCGTGCATTTTAATTCAGCCCCCTGTACTCTGATACCCCTAATTAAAATTTAGTGGAACCAATTGCCTTCAGAAGTTACCTAATCATTAAATAGAGTCCACTTGTATTTAATTTAATCTCAGTATAAATACAGCTGTTCTGTGAAGCCCTTAGAGGTTTGTTAGAGAACCTTAGTGAACAAACAGCATCATGAAGGTCAAGGAACACACCAGACAGGCCAGGGATAACGTTGTGGAGAAGTTTAAAGCAGGGTTAGGTTATAAAAAAATATCCCAAGCTTTGAACATCTCACGGAGCACTGTTTAATACATCATCCAAAAATGGAAAGAGTACGGCACAACTGTAAATCTACCAAGATATGGCCATCCATAGCAAGGAGAGCATTAATCAGAGAAGCAGCTAAGCAGCTAAGCAGCTAAGTGGCCCATGGTAACTCTGGAGGAGCTGCAGAGATCCACAGCTCAGGTGGGAGAATCTGTCCACAGGACAACTAATAGTCATGCACTCCACAAATCTGGCCTTTCTGGAAGAGTGAAAAAAAAGAAAGCCAATGTTTAAAGAAAGCCATAAGAAGTTTCATTTGCAGTTTGCGAGAAGCCACGTGGGGGACACAGCAAACATGGGGAAGAAGGTGCTCTGGTCAGATGAGACCAAAATGGAACTTTTTGGCCTAAAAGCAAAACGCTATGTGTGGCAGAAAACTAACACTGCACATCACCCTGAACACACCATCCCCACCGGGAAACACATTGGTGGCGGCATCATGTTGTGGGGATACTTTTCTTCAGCAGGGACAGGGAAGCTGGTCAGAGTTGATGGGAAGATGGATGGGGCCAAATACAGGGCAATCTTAGAAGAAAACCTGTTCGAGTCTGCAAAAGACTGGGGCGGAAGTTCACCTTCCAGCAGGACCACGACCCTAAACATACAGCCAGAGCTACAATGGAATGGTTTAGATCAAAGCATATTCATGTGTTAGAATAGCCCAGTCAAAGTCCAGACCTAAATCCAAATGATAATATGTGGCAAGACTTGAAAATTGCTGTTCACAGACGCTCTTCATCCAATCTGACAGCGCTTAAGCCAGTGTTTCTCAACTCCAGTCCAGTTATTTTGCACAGGTGATTTGATCAGTTTCACTGCCTTAGTAATTACCACAGTCATTTCATCTAAGGGAAATCCTGAAAACATGACCTGCTGGGGCGCCTTGAGGACTGGAGTTGAGAAACACTGGCTTAAGCTATTTTGCAAAGAAGAATGGGCAAAGATTTCACTCTCTAGATGTGCAAAGCTGGTAGAGACATGCTCAAAAAGACTTGTAATTCCAGCGAAAGGTGGTTCTACAAAGTATTGACTCAGGGGGGCTGAATACAAATGCACACCACACTTTTCACATATTTATTTGTAAAATATTTGGAAAACCATTTAATATTTTCCTTCTACTTCACAATTACCGTATTTATCGGCGTATAACACGCACTTTTTTCCCCTTAAAATCGGGGGAAAGTCGCAGGTGCGTGTTATACGCCGATACCCTGCGATCACGAGCTGTCAAAATTTCAAAATCGCCGACCGCGATTTGAAAATGGCGCCGCCGGCGCCGAAATACACAGAGCCGGTCCTCGGCTCTTTCCGGCGGCTCTCGTTTACTTTCGGCTCCACTCTTAGTCCCGAGCGGAGCTATCCGAACCTACTCGGATAGCTCCGCTCGGGACTACGAGTGGAGCCGAAAGTGAACGAGAGCCGCCGGAAAGAGCCGAGGACCGGCTCTGTGTATTTCGGCGCCGGCGGCGCCATTTTCAAATCGCGGTCGGCGATTTTGAAGCCCAGGAAGCAGGGACAGGGGATCGAAGGCTGCACTGGGGCAAGGCTGCATTGGGGAAGGCTGCACTGACAAGGCTGCACTGGGGAAGGCTGCACTGACAAGGCTGCACTGGGGAAGGCTGCACTGGGGAAGGCTGCACTGACATGGCTGCACTGACAAGGCTGCACTGTGAAGGCTGCACTGACAAGGCTGCACTGACAAGGCTGCACTGAGAAGGCTGCACTGACAAGGCTGCACTGAGAAGGCTGCACTGACATGGCTGCACTGACAAGTCTGCACTGAGAAGGCTGCACTGAGAAGGCTGCACTGACAAGGCTGCACTGAGAAGGCTGCACTGACATGGCTGCACTGACATGGCTGCACTGACAAGGCTGCACTGACAAGGTTGCACTGGGGAAGGCTGCACTGACAAGGCTGCAATGATGGGCATTTAAATGTAAGTTTTTTTCCCTTCAACTTCCCTCCTAAAAGTTTTTTTTCCCTTAAAATTCCCTCCTAAATTGGGGTGCGTGTTATACGCCGGTGCCTGTTATACGCCGATAAATACGGTATGTCCCACTTTGTGTTGGTTTATCACATAAGATCCCAATAAAATAAATTGATGTTTTTGGTTGTAACATGACAAAATGTGGAAAATTTAAAGGGGTATGAAAACTTTTTCAAGGCACTGTATGTAATAAAACACAGAAATATTTTATTTAAAATGTCAGTAACATATTGATGAGAGGAGAAAGGAGGCACCAGGGAAGGCAAAAAATAAGTAGTTTAAACTGCAGATTTAAAGCACGGTTCTAGTTTATTCTCTTGCACAGAATATCCAGAACCCACATGCTCTTGAGACCCTGCAAGGCCTAGCAAGGTACCAGAAATGGCATTCTGAGAAACACAGAATATAACCGGATACCCCCTCTTCCATTTGGTTGCCAATTACTAACAGTGCAACACTCATAGCACATAACCTCTAGCAGTAGAGATAGTAATTGGTCACAGGAGAAGAGAGTTGTAGTGTTTCGCTTTTACAGCCTATGTCCTCTGAGACACCTGTACCTATTCCTGTGAATTTAAATGAAATGCATGCATTTCAGTTTGTGTGTGTGTATCTTTCAGATATGTGTATTTAGCCTTAAAATTGACTTATATTAAAATATCAGCCTAAAGAATTACTCTACAAAGCATACATTTAAATTCCTGCAGGAGTTAAGTTCAATGTACACAAGGCATTTACCTCTGTGGACTCATTCACTCAATGTTTATACTTTTAAATTGTATCTGTCAATAGCTGTATTATCATTAATCACAGCTTCTGGTCCTAGGTCTCTTCTCTGAAATGGTTGAATTGAAGTAGTTGGCCCTAATATAGGTCTGACTCCTGAAATTCAAACACTGATAAGGGACTGGAAACTACAGTTAATGGTAATACATTATACTACCTCCCATGGCACTTATGATTATGATAAAAGATTTATGCTTCCATCTCGTATTAAGCAGCAATATCTGTTGAGATGTAATTTTTTCTCGTGTAAAAATGAAAAGGCAAGGAAAGAGAACGAGGACTAGGAAACTGGGGAATTTTGTACTTGTGCAGTGCTCACCCCCGAAAGGGCTGCTGATTTGTCCCGGGTTCTTTTCCCAAATATGTGAAAGAGCAGCCAGGCATACAGCAACATCAAGTGTCCTGGCTTAATAAATAGTCTAGGGGTTGCCTTTTTAAAATGTATTGCTGAAAAACTTGGATAGGGCAAGGAACTGTGAGATACTCCAGAACTCTGAACAGTAAGAATAGGACACTCTTCAATCTGCAGCTACTTCTTAGAACAGCATCCTTAACAAGAGCTCAGGAAATGGACAGCCATGGAACACCATAAGCAATGATCCAGGCCAGGCAAGCCTTAGTATTAGTGCACCAGGGGTTAACAGCAGCAACAGGCACCCAGATTCCACACTCAGGTCTGTACTCACAAATCCTTAGGTACTGAGATGGCTCCCTCCTGTGATAGGCAGAAATTTCCATAGTGGACTCTCTAGACCAGATCCTAGATGAAATCACCCTTCTTTAGCTTCAGAGGTTCTTAGTAAATAGGCCCCCCAGCTTTAGCATATCTGGGACCTTAATGAGCTTCTTGGCAAGTGTCAACCGGGCTGCCTGGGAGGGCAGCAGCTCTCCAGGCTGGAAACTTCTCCTCCTAGACAAAAACAGGGCAGCTATAGGCTTCCCATTGTGTATGCTCACTCCCAGCCACCATCTGGGCTCCCTCTCCCAGGGATTAATTGACACAACTTAAAAATTATTTGATCTTCCTTTTTTAGACATCTAGTGTGTTCACTTCTCTGTCTGAAAACATCGCAAAACGCTTTTTGGTATGCATCAATCGTATGGTAGGAATGCTGAGCGTGGTACCCCCTTGGACAGAGGGCCATTGCTTTCCCTTTCCTGACAATGGACAAGTGCCTGTAAGTGATCTGATCCTCTCAGTATGTTCATGCGAGTCATGTTCCTTCAAATACTTTTTACCACTTGGTAATGCTTTTTTTAACTATTATCCTGAATTGTTAGTTATGATCTGTTATCATATCAACAATTAGTATATTACATGGTTAGTGACTATTAACCTCTATTATTTGAACTTCCGTTATGTTACCACAGACAACCTTTCTCAGGAATGTGTGGTCATCTCATACTATTGTATCATACTGCATACCCATAAATAAAGAATAATAAAAAAAAGATTTGCCTCATGCAGCTCACTACTTTCTAGAACTATCCAGAAGGCAGAGGGAAGCAGTCAAACCCACAGCCAGTGAAACCCAGAGTAGACCAGAGCAATCACACTCTGCTCCACTGAGTACAGAGGAGCAAAAGAACTAAATTTACCTAACCAACCTAACAACCTATTGTGGAGGATGCTACACTTGGAAAATCTTACCTTGCATTTCTTGAAATTGTTAAGGAAGATGATTGGAAATAAGTAGATTATTGTTTGGATGGGTACAAAATAGTGGTCTGCATTTAAATTAAAGTAGATAAAACATCTTAAAAAGTAGAGAAAAACACTTTTGCGTGTCTTTATTTGGATGTTAAAGTAACTAAACTCACAACAGAAAAATCTGTCTGTATGTGCAGAATAGCATGCTTGTTATACTCACTGTGGAACTTTAGGGGTTAAACATCTGCATTGTGTAAAAAGGCTTTTTGACACTATATGGACAGATCCTTCCCTCCTGCACTGTCTATCATGGCAAGCTCATATAATATAGTGAGGGTAGCCATCCTGCACATGCTCAGTTTAGTCTCTATTGCTGGAGAGAACATTTCTTTTTTCAGTTGAACTGTTTAAGTCACGTGATATTGACATCACACATGTGGGCGTGTATACAGGCTGTAGTGGAAATCTCCTCCTACCTGAATTCTCAGCACTGGACATACTGTGCAGTTTACCATGTGACCGTGTTATATGGATAATCCAAAATGGTATATAGTGGCAGTATTTTAATGTAAAAAGAAGATTTATAAGCCAGGGGCACTGTGGGGAGAAGAGGAACTATTTTCATACTACTGGGTTTAGTAACACTTTAACTTAATCTAAGGTTTGTTAAGGAAAAACAAATCACTTTTATCTGAAAGTGACTCTTTAATTGGCAGCTTGTGGCTTTCGTATAACTAAACCTGAGCATACACATGCAGTTTTATTGGAGTTTTTTTGTTCAATCAGTGGTTTTCCAGCATGATTGTTTGACAGAAACTGATTGATCTGTTAGACAGCAGTACACACAGGTCAAAAGTCTGAAAGTCCAACCAATTTTCAGCCTGTGTTTACCCTACTTAAGGCTTCACAGGCCTGGTCCCATAAACAATTGCAGGTTGCCATAACAGGTAAGATTAATAAGCATTGCTAAAGAGTCAGTACAAATACTGTTAACAGGTATTCACATGTGAAGATATGTAATAACAAGAACATTGTATGATGGCTACAATGCAAATAAAAATATCCCTTACATTAACCTCTCTGACGGTATTCCTGAGTGTGGCTCGGGGTTAAATTTCAGCACCATTAGCGGTAACCCCGAGCCACACTCGGGATTGCATTGCAGGATCCTGGTGCGGTATACTTACCTTGTCCCCAGGATCCTGCGATGTCCCCCCGTGCTGTCTGCGGAATGTGTCCTCCTCCCGAAGCCTCTCTGTGCCAGACTGCATTCCCTGCGAGCGATGCGATGCATGGGGGCGGAGCCTGGTGGCAAATTAAAAAAACTGTAAAAATCATAACACATACAGTACTGTAATCTTACAGATTACAGTACTGTATGAAATCATTTCACATCCCTTTTGTCCCCAATGCTTTGTCCAATGCCCTGCATGCAGTTTTATATTATATATACTGTTCTTTCTGCCTGGAAACTTGAGATTGTCCATAGCAACCAAAAAGTGTCCCTTTACATCAAAAGTGGTTTTAGACCAGCTAGAAAACAGAGATAGTAAATTAGAACACTTGCAGAATTGAGCGATAGTGAATCCTGATGGAAATGTATTTTATTATTATTATATATATTTTTTTTTTTTATATTTATTTATTATAATTTATGATTTTGTGTTTCAAAATTCATCATACCTGGAATATCTACTAGACTCTTGGTGGACATATTTAAGTGTGTTATTGCTAAGAATTACAGGCCTACAATATACAATGCCAAATTTCTATGCAAAATAATTGTACCGCTTTGAGATGCAAAAATCTGAAATAATCATACCGCCAGGGAGGTTAAAGTGGTTGTAAACCCTTACAACACACTTTTTGCTACAGGTAAGCCTATAAATAGGCTTACCTGTAGCTACCCCCAATATTCTCCTAAACCTGAACGGTTTAAGAGATATCCCCTGTATTTGTATGTGCAGACATCATCAGCACATGCGCATTGAAGCAAACTGAAGCATACTGCATACTAGCTCATTATGCCTTTGTCTTGCAGGTTTTTTTTTTTGTCCTAGGGTTTACAACCACTTTAACAGTGTTTTTTTTAAGTCAAGACAAATAAATATCTAGAAAATTAGCATTACATTGGTTCATTGTCTCCGATGTAACAGTGGCATGCCCAGTGAAGATAATGTGTTATGCTTGGCTATCATAAAAAAGAGATGGCCTGATTGGCTGGCTGGTATTCATACATTAAAGACATGACTTCCTTGTTATCATTATTATTATACAGGATTTATATAGGGCTAACAGTTTGCGCAGCACTTTAAAATGTGAGGGCTGACAGTACAGTTACAATACAATTCAATACGGGAGGAATCAGAGGGCCCTGCTCATTAGAGCTTACAATCTAAAAGGGGGAAATTATGGCCAGAGGAGCACTATGGCCTAGTTGGTATTACACACTCTATTCATACGCTATCAAAATAAAAAAAATTGGAATCTGAATGTGTTTGTAGTCATCACAGCGTTAAGCTTTACAGTTATATGCCCTTTTATTAGCATTGTGCATTGGAATGTATCCTTAGCTGCGCTCAGTGAAAGCGCTCTCAGTTACCCCATGCTTCCCATTTGAGGACCGAGATGCGAATGAGTTAAATTCAGCAGAGGCTGCTGAGCAGACAGATGAACATCGGCTCCCTGGGATTGTGAAGGTCTCTAGGGTATTAATTATATGCACTGTAGAATTGTGTAGTCAGAGTATGTAGCTGCGATATTAATACACACTAATCAGGTTTGCTTTTCCAGTAAGATTGATAAATTGAAGTGGTGATTAATGTATTCCTGTCTTTCATTCTTAGGAGTCCTTTGAAAATCATGTAATTGTGTTATCCAAGGGTTAGGCTTTGTTTTCTATAATTAGATCAACCCAAAACATATCCCTCTCTCCAGGAATAGGTCCCTATGCTTGCATTGATCATTACATGCAGCAGTGTGAGATCGTTTATGGAAAAATCTCCAATTAGAGAACACTCTGATATCTCGATTCTTTTTCCTGAGGGGGTTCGCAAATTTTCTCTCCCTATATAGAAACATTTCACAATGTCACTTATTATAAGGATCCAACACCGGATGAGTTGCTCAAAGAAATGCAGTTTATTCACAAAATTGAATTTGTGACCTTTCAAATCTATTAGCTCTTTTTGCCTAAAGGATTTATTTAAACTTTTAAAAAAATGTTCTGATTCACACTGAAGGGTAACATGATCTCATATACAAGCTGATGCATAGTGCATATAGCCACCTTAGCTTTAGACACAAAATGTTTTAGTTTATCAAAGGAAGATCTGACATATTCCATTTCTCATACCACATGCAGAAGGTCCTCCCTGATGTGTTTGGCTGGTTTTGAAATTTTACCCCAACGTTCTTGCTCACACAGACTGAAATCTTGCATGCTTTTTACTTTTTCTCTGATCATTTGCCAGTTTCTGTACAATTAATAATGGTTCATCCATCACAATTATGGCTGCCACAGCCCGCTGAACAGAAGATTTAGCATATACCTAAAGATATATTTTCATGGGAGACTTCTGAGTTTAATAAAGCCAAAAATGACAATACGTGCAAGGAAATTTTATTCTTATTTATACTTTAGTGAGATACTGTATATACAGTATCTCACAAAAGTGAGTACACCCCTCACATTTTTGTAAATATTTTATTAAATCTTTTCATGTGACAAAAACAAAAAGTGTAGCGCTACAAAATGATGGGCTATGGACCCAAATGGCACCAAAAAGCTTCAAACAGTGAATGGGAATAAAAAATGATATTAGCACACATAAAAAGTGACAATGTTGATGACAACACAGGTAGTAGTGCAAAAGCTCAATATATATATATATAGCACACATATGTAGCACTAACTCTCAGTGGAGCTGCTGGTTTAAAGTGGGCTTGTTACCTTCACTCTCCTTCCCTCTGTTTTACCGGCACCGGGTCTAGGGTTCCGTTAAGTTTACCTCTGGACGATACACGCACCAACACTTGAATACGTTTTCAATGCTTTATTAAACGATTTACTAAGGAAGTAGCAGGAAAGAGGCAGAAGGGAAACCGCAGAAGAAACTCAAATATCTTCTTATAAGATTCTTGATAAGGGTCCTGGTAGAATTTGGAAATTACAATAGGATGCGCTCCCCTCGTGGGACACACTCTTTGCTCGCCTGGATAGGCCTCTCTCACTTGCCTAGCAGCCAGTACGTAGCACAAACAAAAGTCTCTGCCACAGACTTATTTGGGATAAACCTGTACGATCCTCTGCCACAGGATGTATTGGTTTTCTGCAATGAACGTCAGTCACAGTGCTTGAACCTTTAAGCCAACCCAGCAACACTATGCTGTATAGTTACTTTTTTAGGATACGTCCTCCAACCGAGTCACCAGGCCCCTCTCCATGATCCTTCCATGACGGGTCCTGCCCTGGGATCTCCTTGGTTGTCCAGCTTCTTCCCTTCTAGATAGACAGCTCAGGACCATTCCTCGGATGCTGTGGTAGGCCCCAGACAAGCTTCTGGGCCCACCCCTGCGCCGCAGCAGTGTGGGCCTCCGGAACGGAGGACCACGAGATTGCTCTCTAATGCATACCTGTCGGCCAGGAGGCCAGCAGGTGGCTGTAAAACGAACCCCACAATATGGCGTCTGTCCCATAAATACCCTCGCCCAGAATGCAACTCGGAGGACCACCTCCACCAAATTGTCTCAGACAGAAGAGCATCCATGCACTTCAACACGTTGCCTTTCCAACACTGGCCAGTGATAACAGTGACACCCACCGGTCAGTATGGAAACACACACAACGTCAGCCAAGCTGAAACAGAGGCAAACCTAACCTATTTAACGAACAAGTTACTAAATTTACCTAACATATGGTAGATCGCAAATCTACCAGCACTACACATAAAAAGTGACAATGTTGATGACTACACAGGTAGTAGTGCAAAAACTCAGTATATATAAAGTCCCAGTCTATATAACAGCAGGAAACTCCAATGTGGGGAAACGTGTCTGTCCATATATTGGGTTATGTGACTGTGAGGAAACCACCACCATAAAAAGAAGAGTCTTACCAGAATGTTTGAACACGCCAGAACATATGTTCTGCGTGTCAAAAAGGCTTGTATTGTGGTGGATAAACTCTGGAGCTGTCGATTTCCTAGACCGGAGATTCTCAATTTACAATCCGATAGGAACGCATGGAAAGTAACCTCTCATGTGAAACGATGCTCAGAAATCCACAGATGTATGAAGAGTGGCAAAGGAGAAAACAAAAGGGGACCACATAGTGTAA
This sequence comes from Aquarana catesbeiana, assembly GCF_042186555.1. Classification (NCBI taxonomy): domain Eukaryota; kingdom Metazoa; phylum Chordata; class Amphibia; order Anura; family Ranidae; genus Aquarana; species Aquarana catesbeiana. The sequence goes on from NC_133325.1 coordinate 411,414,454, forward strand.
TTCCGTAAATAAAAGTAAAATTTTAATAAAATTAAGCACACTCACATGATTGTAGATAAAACAGCGCTTGTACAGAATCAATAAGCAGCAATGGAGACCTCTAAGGACATCGTCTGGGGTGTCCTTCCACTGCTGCACTCCATAAATTTATAAACAATATGATCCCTATCATGAAAATCAAGCCCACAAGCATTTGCAGGGTGTGTCACAAATACTTCCAGTTTAGTAAGATGGCGTCCCGGCGTGTGCTCCATAGCATGTAATAACCAATGTGAAGGTGCGTTCCAAACTCCCTCCTGTCTGCCAATTGGAAGGGAACAATAGCAAAAAGTGTTGGGGGGGGGGCGATTCAGCGTAGACACCACCTCGTCAGTATGCAATGCAAGTGCGCAAGTGCTCATATGATGATGTCACACGCCCGGACAAATCAACGGGCGTGTGTGTAGACAAAGGGGGACGGTCTGAGAAAGGACACATCCGCGTGCGGTCCACACCCTGGACTGGCGTGCATTCCACATCATGCGTCCCACGTCGTGCGTCCCACGTCATAAACTTGCGCATCTGCGCGAATTACGTATCATGCGCTGATGGTACCCTCACCGCTGTCAACATTTTTGTAAATGTTTTATTATATTATATTTTCATGTGACAACACTGAAGAAATTAGACTTTGCTACAATGTAAAGTAGTGAGTGTACAGCTTGTATAACAGTGTGAATTTGCTGTCCCCTCAAATAACTCAACACACAGCCATTAATGTCTAAACCGCTGCCAACAAAAGTGAGTACACCCCTAAGTGAAAATGTCCAAATTGGGCCCAATTAGCCATTTTCCCTCCTGGTGTCATGTGACTCCTTAGTGTTACAAGGTCTCAGGTGTGAATGGGGAGCAGGTGTGTTAAATTTGGTGTTATTGCTCTCACTCGCTTATACTGGTCACTAGAAGTTCAACATGGCACCTCAAGGCAAATAACTCTCTGAGGATCTGAAAAAAAAAGAATTGTTGCACTACATAAAGATATCCTATGCTATAAGAAGATTGCCAAGACCCTAAAACTGAGCTCCAGCAAGGAGGCCAAGACCATACAGCGTTTTAACAGGATAGGTTCCACTCAGAAAAGGCCTCGCCATGGTCGACCAAAGAAGTTGAGTGCACGTGTTCAGCATCATATCCAGAGGTTGTCTTTGGGAAATAGACGTATGAGTGCTGCCAGCCTTGCTGCAGAGGTTGAAGGGGTGGGGGGTCAGCATGTCAGTGCTCAGACCATACGCTGCACGCTGCATCAAATTGGTCTGCATGGCTGTCATCCCAGAAGGAAGCCTCTTCTAAAGATGATGCACAAGAAAGCCTGCAAACAGTTTGCTGAAGACAAGCAGACTAAGGACATGGATTACTGGAACCATGTCCTGTGGTCTGATGAGACCAAGATAAATTTATTTGGTTCAAATGGTGTCAAACGTGTGTAGTGGCAACCAGGTGAGGAGTACAAAGACAAGTGTGTCTTGCCTACAGTCAAGCATGGTGGTGGGAGTGTCATGGTCTGGGGTTACATGAGTGCTGTTGGCAGTGGGGAGCTACAATTCATTGAGGGAAACATAAATGTCGACATGTACTGTGACATACTGAAGCAGAGCATGATCCCCTTCCTTCGGAGACTGGACCACAGGGCAGTATTCCAACCCTACTAAGCATCTGTGGGGCACCCTCAAACGGAAGGTGAAGGAGCACAGGGTCTCTAACATCCACCAGCTCCATGATGTCGTTGTGGAGGAGTGGAAGAGGACTCCAGTGGCAACCTGTGAAGCTCTGGTGAACTCCATGCCCAGGAGGGTTAAGGCAGTGCTGGAAAATAATAGTGACCACACAAAATATTGACACTTTGGGCCCAGTTTGGACATTTTCACTTAGGGGTGTACTTACTTTTGTTGCCAGTGGTTTAGACATTAATGGCTGTGTGTTGAGTTATTTTGAGGGGACAGCAAATTTACACTGTTATACAAGCTGTACACTCACTACTTTACATTGTAGCAAAGTGTCCATTTCTTCAGTGTTGTCACATGAAAATATGTAATAAAATATTTACAAAAATGTGAGGGGTTTACTCACTTTTGTGAGATACTGGGGGTTATTTACGATAGGCAAATCCACTTTGCACTGCAAGTGCACTTGGAAGTGCAGTCGCTATAAACCTAAGGGGTAGATCTGAAATGAGTGGAAGCTCTGCTGATTTTATCATCCAATCATGTGCAAGCTAAAATGCTGTATTTTATTTTCCCTGCATGTCCCCCTCGGATCTACAGAGACTGCACTTCCAAGTACACTTTCAATGCACTTTCAAGTGCACTTGCAGTGCAAAGTGGATTTTCCTTTAGTATATAACCCCCACTGTGTATATACATACATACATACATACATACACACACATATACATATATATATATATATATACACACACACACATACATATATATATATATATATATATATATATATATATATATATATATATATATATATATGATATATACACACTACACCACTCTTAGAAGAACTTTTATTCTTTGGGTTTATGCATATGTAAACTATAAAATGTGCATAACCCGTGATTGGAAATATTACTCACACTGCCTCAGGGTTGTAGATAATTTTATTTTTATTTTTTATAGTCTTGTGTACCCAGAGGAGAATAAATGCTCAGCACAATGTGCACACTTCAGTGAATTGTGGGTGTGGCCAATTTGTACTAACTGTGGGAGGGACTTAAAACTTGCACCTATTCACTCTGTACATGGTAACAAATTCCACAGTCCTTGTATCCACAGAATATGCTTTAATTACTGTACCACAAGCAAGAGTCTAACAGACACATACAAATCTTTAACACAAATATTTGTGAAAAAAAATGAAACTCTTTCATTACATATGCTTTTCTGCACACAGCCTGTCTTCAAGAAGAACTTCATTAATTTAGTCATTACTGACTACTGAGCAACCAGCAAACTGTTGTACAATATAGCATAAATCATAATACTTTATTAATTCCAAAGGGAAATTATTGTGACAGAGCCACACTCAACAAAGATAACACAAGATCACAATAATTAACTGAACAAGACACAATGGCGTTGATTTACTAAAGGCAAATAGACTGTGCACTTTGCAAAGTGCAGATAGACTCTAAAAGTGCAGTTGCTCCAGAGCTTAATAAATGAGCAGAAGCTCTGCTGACTTCCATAATCCAATCACATGCAAGCAAAAATGCTGTTTGTTTTTTTAATATTCCTTTGCACGTGATTGGGTATTCTTTGCATAGTGATGCTTTACCTCATTTACTAAGCTCTGGAGCAGTTGCACTTGCTGAGTGCAAATGCAGTTTGCAAAGTGCACAGTCTATTTGCCTTTAGTAAATGAACCCCAATGACACAACAAAATTACCAATAACAGCAATTAGCACCAAATAAAACAAATTAAAACTATACTCTAAAAAAACATTCATACAAATAAAATACACCATAGAATAAATAACACAGATTAAAAAAATTACAGAAAATCAAACTACCAAAATGCAAATAATACACCACTTTCTCTAGCATTACCCCAAACAATAATTAACATAATACCAACATACTAAAAAAACTACATACAAATCCTGATCATAAACCAGATTTAAATTTTCACCTCCAGCCCGCACAGAGAATTATATAACTTGATGGCCATTTTTAGATTGTAAGTTCCAATGAGCAGGGCCCTCTGATTGCTCCAGTACTAAATGGTAATGCAATTGTAATGTCTGCCTTTACTTTGTTAAGTGCTGTGCAAACTGTTGGCACTATATAAATCCTGTATAATAATAATAATAATAATCAAAAATTATTTCCTGTGTCACTATGTGGTGCATCGGGTTGTAACAATCTGTCACTGATGGTACTCCTTAGACTGATAGAGTGGATGGGAGGAGTTCTCCAAGATTGAATGTACCATGAACAACATTCTCCTCTCCAATAGAGATGGGCGAACAGTTCAACCCGGGCATAAGTTCGGGCCGAACTTTGGTTGTTTGGATGTTCTGCGAACACCGAACAATATACAGTGTTCGGGGCAAATTCGAAAGCCACCGGAACACCGTTAAAGTCTATGGGACATTAACATGAAAAATCAAAAGTGCTCATTTTAAAGGCTTATATGCAAGTTATTATCATAAAAAGTGTTTGGGGACCCAGCCCTGCCCCAGGGGACATGTATCAATAATTTTTTTTTTTTTTAAACGGACGTTTTTTCGGGATCAGTTATTTTCTTAACCTCCCTGGCGGTATGATTATTTCAGATTTTAGGTGCTGAAAGCGGTACAATTATTTTGCACAGAAATTTGGCGTTTTATATTGTAGGCCTGTAATTCTTAGGAATAGTTCACTTAAATCTGTCCAAACAAGAGTCTAGTAGACATCCCGGGTATGATAAAGTTTGAAAAACGAAATAAAAAATTATAATATAATAAATAACTATAAATAATTAAAACACATAATAATATAATAATAATAAAAATTATATAATAATGTAATCAAATCAAAAACACTGAAATTTGCTCAGTTGCAGAATTTTAGCTTTTATTACTTTTAGTGTTTGATGACGGATCTCCCCACAAATCACTATCGCTCAATTCTGCAAGTGATTATAATTTATTATCGCTTTTTTCTAGCTGGTCTAAAACCACTTTTGATGTAAAGAGACAGTTTTGGTTGCTATGGACAATCTCCAGTTTCCAGGCAGAAAGAACAGTTTTATATATATAAAACTGCATGCAGGACACTGGGCAGACCACTAGGGACAAAGGGGATGTGTAGTTATTTGATACAGTACTGTAATCTGTAAGATTACAGTATGCTGTATCTATACTGTGTGTTTCACTTTTGAATTTACCGCCGAACTCTGTCCCTGTGCGTCGCAACGCTCGCAGGGAACGGAGCTCGGCACTGTGAATCGAGCGAGACACAGCGGCTCGCCGATCACAGCGGGGAGACATCGCAGGATCCAGGGGACAAGGTAAGTAAGCTCTTCCTGGATCCTGCGATGCAAGCCCGAGTCTGGTTCGGGGATACCGCTTTTGGTATGTAAAATCCACCCCGTGACAGACTCGGGAATACCGCCAGGGGGGTTAATGCTTAAAGTGAAACACTAAAAATGAAATATTATTATTATTATTATACAGTATTTATATAGCGCCAACAGTTTACGTAGCGCTTTACAACTTGAGGGTAGACAGTACAAATACAATACAATTTGATACAGTAGGAATCAGAGGGCCCTGCTCCTTAGAGCTTACAATCAAAGAGGGAAGGTCAAGAGATACAAGAGGTAATAACTATGGGTGATGTGCTGATTGAGAAGATAAATGTACAGTTGTTAGGTGGGGGCCAGATAGGCTTCTCTGAAGAGATGAGTTTTCAGGGATCGTCTGAAAGTGGATAAAGTAGGAGAAAATCGGACGGATTGGGGTAGAGCATTCCAGAGGATGGGGGAGGCTCTGGAGAAGTCCTGAAGGCGAGCATGGGATGAGGTGACAAGGGAGTTTGAGAGCAGGAGGTCTTGGGAGGAACGAAGAGAACGATTAGGTTGGTATTTTGTGACTAGGTTAGAGATGTAGCTGGGGGCCAGGTTGTGGATGGCTTTGTAAGTTATAGTTAGTATCTTGAATTTAATTTGGCGACTGAGTGGAAGCCAATGGAGGGATTGGCAGAGGGGTGTGGCAGACGCTGAGCGGTTTGTGTGGTGGATGAGCCTGGCAGCAGCGTTCATGACGGACTGAAGTGGGGATAGCCTATTTAGAGGTAAACCAATGAGGAGGGAGTTGCAGTAGTCGAGGCGGGAGATGACCAGGGAGTGGATTAGAAGCTTTGTGGTGTCATTGGTTAGGAAGGGGCGTATCTTGGAGATGTTGCGAAGACTGAGGCGGCAAGCTTTGGATAGTGATAGAATGTGGGGTCGAAAGGTTAGTTCAGAGTCCAGGATTACACCTAGGACCTTGGCGTGGGGAGATGGGTTGATAGTTGAGCCGTTGATCTTGACAGGGAAATCAGGGGAAGTGGCACCTGAGGGAGGAAATATCATGAGTTCGGTTTTGGATAGGTTGAGTTTGAGAAAGTGATGTGACATCCAGGCTGATATGTCTGCTAGTAAGTTGGTAATGCGTGAGGAGACAGATGGAGAGAGCTGGGGGGTGGAGAGATAGATTTGGGAGTCATCAGCGTAGAGATGATATTTAAAGCCTTGGGAGGCAATCAACTGACCCAAGGAGGTGGTGTAGATTGAGAAAAGGAGAGGTCCAAGAACAGAACCTTGGGGGACCCCAACGGAAAAAGGAAGAGGAGAGGAGGAAGTAGAATTGTAAGTGACACTGAAGGAGCGGTGGGATAGGTAGGATGAGAACCAGCGAAGAGTACAGTCACGGAGACCAAAGGAGTGGAGTTTTTTGAGGAGGAGGGGGTGGTCCACTGTGTCAAAGGCAGCAGAGAGATCCAGGAGAAGTAGTACAGAATAGTGTCCATTGGCTTTAGCCATTAGTAGGTCATTTGAGAGTTTAAGGAGAGCAGTTTCCGTGGAGTGTTGAGGGCGAAAACCGGACTGAAGGGGATCAAGAAGTTTATTCATGGTCAGATGGTCGCTTAGTCGGTTGTAGACCAGTCTTTCAAGAAGTTTGGAGGAGAAGGAGAGTAAGGAGATGGGACGTAAGTTGTTGAGATTGGTGGGATCCAGTGAGGGCTTTTTTAGTATGGGGGTGACTAGCGCATGTTTAAGAGAGTTTGGGAAGATGCCTGTCGGGGACTATACTCACCGAGGCCGAGATGCCGAGAGCGGCTCGCCCTTACGACCACGCGCACCCGACCCCTGGAGATGATACAGGGAGTTGGGGGCACGCGGAGGCACGGGCTTCCGGAAGGGACTGGATTCCTGAAGGAAGTCCGAGTAACTGTGGACACAGGAGAAGCTGCAAACAAGTGGTTAGCTGAAACTGGGGTAACTGGCCAGAGCAAGTCCGTGTAACAGGCTGAGATCAGGGGTGTCAGGCAGACAAGGGGTATCCGTAAAACAAGCAGAGGTCAGAGGTATTCAGCAGGCAGAGAGAGTGTCCGTTTAACTAGCAGAGGTCAGGGTATCCAGCAAGCAGAGAGAGTATCCGTTTAACTAGCAGAGGTCAGGGTATCCAGCAAGCAGAGAGAGTATCCGTTAAACTAGCAGAGGTCAGGGTATCCAGCAAGCAGAGAGAGTATCCGTTAACTAGCAGAGGTCTGGGGGTATCCGGCAGGCAGAGAGGGTATCCGTAAACTAGCAGAGGTCTGGGGGTATCAACAGGCAGAGAGAGTATCACAGGGAGTATAACAAGGAAACTGGGTACAGGACAGGGCACAGCTGACGACTAACCAGCAACCCGACTGGGCGCTGGAGCCGTCAGAAGTAGCCCACCGGCGAGCGCGTCAGCGTGACGCGCCGCCGGGCACCCGCACGGCCACGGCGCGCACACGGGGACCGCCGTGCACCCGCGCGCGCCGCACAGCTGGGCCGCGAACGAGTGCACGGCGCAGCGTGAGTCCTCCGCGCATGCGCCGTGGAGCCCGGCGGACGGAGGCGGCTTGTGCCTCCTGACAGTGCCCCCCTCCTAAGGGCGGACACTGAACGCCCAGACTGGACATTACTTCCGGGTGGTCTCGGTGGAAGGCTTGAATTAAGCGTGGTGCATGTAGGTTCCTTGCAGGTTCCCAAGAGTTGTCCTCAGGTGGATAACCCTTCCACTGGATCAAATACTGCAGTTGTCTGCCCTTCTTCCTACAGTTAAGGATGGACTCCACCTCAAATTCATTCTCACCATCCACCCTAACTGGTGGTGGAGGAGGTTCCCCTCTTTCCGGAAAGGTGTTGTCCACCACAGGCTTCAGTAAGGACACGTGGAAGACAGGGTGGATCCTATAAGTCTTTGGTAATGCTAGCTCCATAGCCACAGGGTTGATAATCCTTTTGATGGGGAAAGGACCAATAAACTTGGGTCCCAATTTCCGTGAAGGCACGGATAGTTTAAGGTTAGTAGTGGATAACCAGACTTCTTCTCCAAGTTTAAAGGTTGGATCTTTTCCCCTGCCTCGGTCATATTGCTCCTTGTAATCCGTTTGAGCCCTCAGCAACATGTCCTGAATTCTTCGGAAATTTGCCTGTAAGGAGGTCACTCTGTCATGCACGGCAGGGACTGCTATTTCGGGAACATTGTTGGACAGGAAGGTGGGATGAAAACCACAATTTGCCCAGAAAGGCGTTTGGTTAGTAGCGGTGTGAACAGAATTGTTATACGCAAATTCAGCGTATGGGAGAAGGCTTGCCCAGTCATCTTGGGATCCCGAGCAGAAGCATCGCAGATATTGCTCTAGGGTCTGGTTCGTCCTCTCCGTTTGGCCGTTACTCTGAGGATGGTAGGCTGATGAGAGGCAGACTTTGATATTTAAGGCTTTGCAAAGCTCCCTCCAGAATTTGGACGTAAATTGTACACCCCTGTCCGATACGATGTTCTTTGGTACGCCATGGAGTCTGATGATTTCCTTGAAAAAAATATTGGCAGTTTCTAAGGCCGAGGGGGTGCCTTTCATGGGCAAAAAATGGGCCATCTTGGAGAGACGGTCAACCACGACAAAAATAGTGGTAAAGCCCCCCGAGGCTGGCAGGTCTACTATGAAGTCCATGGAGACGTCAGACCATGGTCGTTCAGGGATCGGTAGGGGTCTTAGTAAACCCCAGGACTTGGTGTTTCGCCCCTTGTTCCGCTGACACGGAGGGCAGGATGCCACATACCTCTTGCAATCCTGTCTCCACCCAGGCCACCAAAAGGAACGGGAAACCAGCTCAGACGTTTTCCTCACTCCAAAATGCCCTGCGAGTCTATGGTCGTGGCACATCTGGAGGGTTAGTGACCGTGTCTCCTGAGGTACAAAAATTTTTCCACGGATCCAGAAGAAGTTACCATTTCTCTTCAGGGACTGCACCTCTGGTTCCGTGCAAGAGTTGGATGATGATTTGATGGATGACATCAAATCCACTTGTGCCACCCCAAGGAAGTTTTGGGAAGACAGGATAGTACCAGGTTCTGACGCCTGGGACTCTGCCGAGAACATCCGTGAGAGTGCGTCTGCCTTTCCATTCTTTGAACCGGGTCTATAGGATATATGGAAGTTGAAGCGGGAGAAAAAGAGGGCCCAGCGGGCTTGTCTAGGTCTTAATCGCTTTGCTGTCCGTAAGTACTCCAGGTTCTTATGGTCTGTAAATATCATTACCGGATGTAATGCACCTTCGAGCAGATACCTCCATTCTTCAAGCGCAAACTTTATGGCCAGCAACTCCCTGTCACCTACATCATAGTTTAGCTCGGGCGGGCTGAGCTTCCGGGAAGCGAATGCAACAGGGTGAAGGATAGCCTTGGGCCCTTGTCTCTGAGAGAGAATTGCTCCTGTGGCAATTTCTGAAGCGTCCACCTCCAAAACATATGGTTGAGCAGGATCAGGATGGCAAAGAATTGGAGCCGAACTGAACAAATTCTTTAATTTCGAAAAAGCCTCTTGTGCGGCCTCACTCCACCGGAAAAGGTTGTGCTGACGGGTTAGCTGGGTGATGGGTGCTACAATGGTCGAGAATCCGACAATGAATCTCCGATAAAAGTTAGCAAAACCTATGAAGCGTTGAACCCCCTTTTTATCAGATGGAGCTGGCCAATCTTGGATGGCCTGTATCTTTTGGGGATCCATTGCGATTCCGCCGGCCGATATGATGAACCCCAGGAATTGTACCACTGATCTCTCGAATTCGCATTTCTCCATCTTTAGATAAAGCTTGTGCTGTCTTAGTATAGTAAGGACCTTCTTGACATGCCCCCGGTGTAACTCAATCGTAGGAGAGAAAATGAGTATGTCATCCAGGTAAACGACAAGGAAGTCATCCAGGTATTCTCGGAATATGTCGTTTACTAGGTGCTGGAATGTGGCTGGAGCATTGCATAGCCCGAATGGCATCACCAGATACTCGAAGTGTCCAAACCTGGATCTGAACGCTGTCTTCCATTCATCCCCGGCTCTGATTCTAACAAGGTTATAGGCACCCCGCAGGTCTAGTTTGGAAAAGACCCTAGCAGATCGAAATCGTTGGAATAGCTCCGGGATGAGTGGTAATGGGTATCTATTCTTAATGGTGATATTGTTGAGCTGCCGGTAGTCCACACAAGGTCTAAGGGACCCATCTTTCTTCCCGACGAAGAATATTCCTGCTCCAGCAGGTGAGGATGAAGGACGGATAAACCCCTTTTCCAGATTCACATCGATGTACTGTCTGAGCGCCTCCAGTTCGGTCTCGGAGAGAGGGAATATACGACCGAACGGAATCACGGATCCCGGCAACAGGTCGATCGGACAGTCATAAGGCCGATGAGGTGGTAGGCGGTCAGCCATTTGTTTATTAAAGACCTCCTGGAACTCCAGATATTCAGAGGGGATCTGTTGAAGGTTGTCTGACGAGGCAGTAACCGTGGCACAGACCTTCGGGGTTAGAGGGAGGCAATGCTCCAAGCAGTATGGAGAGGAGAAGGACACCATCTTGGAGCTCCATTGGATCTGCGGATCATGAGCTTGTAACCAAGGCAGGCCAAGGATGACTGGGAAGATGGGAGAATGGATGAGGTCGAGCCGTAGGAATTCCTGATGCCCGGAATCGGTGATTACTAAGATAGGCTGGGTCTCCTGGGTGATGGGACCTGAACTGAGAAGAGAGCCATCGGCTAGATGCACTTGTAAGCCTTGGGCCTTTGTTTGCAAGGGGATACGGAGGCTGCGGGCCAAGGCTGCATCCATGAAGCAGCTACAGGCCCCTGAATCAATGATGGCGGGTAGGCGAGACTCCCCTTCCGGCAGCTGCAAGGAAACAGACAACATCACATAAGATTTTGGAGCATTGTTATCCAGATGATTCATTAATCTAGGCTGAAGGAACTTACTGGGCCTTATTGGACAATTGCGCAGGAAGTGTCCCGCTCCCCCGCAGTACAGACACAGATTGGACTGTCGTCTGCGTTGCCTTTCTTCCGAAGTTAGCGGGGCCCGGACCAGGCCTAGCTGCATGGGCTCAGCTTCAGGAGGTGTTGTGGCAGACGGTGGTGGCGTGGATGGAGTTCTAAACGGCGTCCACGTAGGGCGTGGACCCTGAAACCGCTCCGAGCGACGTTCACGCAAGCGCCTATCCAGCTTCGTGGCTGCTTGAATGAGCTCTTCCAAGGTCTCCGGGGTCTCCATCCTGGCTAGCTCATCTTTGAGGAGTTCAGACAAGCCTTGACGGTACTGGTAGCGGAGAGCCGGCTCGTTCCAATTTGTGTCGGCCGCCCACTTGCGGAATTCCACCGTATAATCTTCGATGGGTCTTCTTCCTTGGGACAAGTGGTGGAGAGTGGCTTCAGCGGTAGCCTTCCGTTGCGGATCATCATAGAGTTGGGACATACCCTCGAAGAAGGTGTCTATGGAATTTAACATAGGACTTCCCTGTTCCATTAAGCCATGAGCCCAGTCCTGAGGTTCCTCTGACAGTAGTGAGATAGCAAAACCCACTTTGACGATCTCTGATGCAAATGTCCGGGGCTGAAGGGCAAAGTAAAGCGAACAGGCGTTTTTAAAAGACCTGAATCTTTTACGGTCTCCGGAGAACCGTTCGGGCGTAGGGACCCTGGGTTCAGGAAGTGCCATGACAACGGTAGGGCTGGCGGCGGCCTGGGGGAGTGCCCCTTCATTGCTGGGTGCCGGAACTGCAGTGGCGGAAGGAAGTACTCCAGCAATCTGTTGGAGGCGGCTGTCAACTTGAGCATACCCCTCCTGTAGCTTCTGGACTGAGTCGGCCAGGGTGGAGACCTGTTGGCACAGGATCTCCAAAGGAGAGCGCGCTCTGTCGGCCTCAGACATCTGGCTGGTTAGTACTGTCGGGGACTATACTCACCGAGGCCGAGATGCCGAGAGCGGCTCGCCCTTACGACCACGCGCACCCGACCCCTGGAGATGATACAGGGAGTTGGGGGCACGCGGAGGCACGGGCTTCCGGAAGGGACTGGATTCCTGAAGGAAGTCCGAGTAACTGTGGACACAGGAGAAGCTGCAAACAAGTGGTTAGCTGAAACTGGGGTAACTGGCCAGAGCAAGTCCGTGTAACAGGCTGAGATCAGGGGTGTCAGGCAGACAAGGGGTATCCGTAAAACAAGCAGAGGTCAGAGGTATTCAGCAGGCAGAGAGAGTGTCCGTTTAACTAGCAGAGGTCAGGGTATCCAGCAAGCAGAGAGAGTATCCGTTTAACTAGCAGAGGTCAGGGTATCCAGCAAGCAGAGAGAGTATCCGTTAAACTAGCAGAGGTCAGGGTATCCAGCAAGCAGAGAGAGTATCCGTTAACTAGCAGAGGTCTGGGGGTATCCGGCAGGCAGAGAGGGTATCCGTAAACTAGCAGAGGTCTGGGGGTATCAACAGGCAGAGAGAGTATCACAGGGAGTATAACAAGGAAACTGGGTACAGGACAGGGCACAGCTGACGACTAACCAGCAACCCGACTGGGCGCTGGAGCCGTCAGAAGTAGCCCACCGGCGAGCGCGTCAGCGTGACGCGCCGCCGGGCACCCGCACGGCCACGGCGCGCACACGGGGACCGCCGTGCACCCGCGCGCGCCGCACAGCTGGGCCGCGAACGAGTGCACGGCGCAGCGTGAGTCCTCCGCGCATGCGCCGTGGAGCCCGGCGGACGGAGGCGGCTTGTGCCTCCTGACAATGCCACAAGAGAGGGAGAGGTTGAAAATGTGAGTTAGAGAGCGTAGAATCGAGTCAGAGGGTGAGCGTAGCATTTGCAAGGGAACAGGATCCAGGGGGCAAGTGGTTAGATGAGTGCTAGATAAAAGTTTAGCAACCTCAGTAATAGTAGCAGGGTTAAATGAGGGAAGTAATGATTGTGTCTGTGGACATGGGGTGTTGCATGGGGGAGGTTTTTGCGCATTGGCGATCTCCTCATGAATTGTATCAATCTTAGTTTTGAAGTGATTGGCAATCTCCTGGGCAGTGAGTGAGTTGGTGGGTGGAGGCAGTGGAGGACAGAGTAGAGTGTTGAAGGTAGAGAAGAGTTGACGTGGACTGGATGAGAGGGTGTTAATGAGTGTGATAAAGCAGGTCTGTTTGGCAGTGTGAAGGCAGGAGTAGTATTTTAGGAGGGCAGATTTATATTGTGTGAAGTCTTCCTGGGTCTTAGTCTTATGCCACAGGCGCTCAAGAGCGCGGCTACATTTTCTGAGACTTCTGGTGTCATCTGTTTGCCAGGGTTGTAGCAGTCGGGGCCTAATTCTGCGTGTAGTGAGGGGGGCAAGCTTGTCTAGGGAGGAAGACAGTTAGCTGTTGTAGATGAAAGTAGCTAGGTTGGGGCAGGACAGAGGTGAGATTTTGTCATAGAGGTGACCAGTAGCAGAGTAGAGAAGAGAAGGGTTGAGGTGGCGAAGGTTTCTACGTGTAATTGTTAGGAGGTTGGAGGGAGAAGAGGTGGAAGACAAGGAGAGAGCAAAACTAATAAGGTGGTGATCAGAGAGTGGGAGTGGGAGTGGATTGTTGGAAAGGTTGCACAGAGTGCACAGATAGGAGAAGGCAAGGTCAAAGGTGTTGCCGTTGGAGTGGCTAGGAGCCTGTATCCATTGCTTCAGGTCAAGCGATGAGGTTAGACTGAGAAGTTTAGAAGTAATAGTAGTGTTAGTGTTGAAAGGGATGTTGAAGTCCCCAAGAATAATTGTGGGGATTTCAGAAGAGAGAAAGTAGGGTAGCCAGGCAGAGAAGTCATCAAGAAAGGCTGATACTGGTCCAGGGGGCCGGTAGATGACAGCAATTCTTAGAGAAATGGGAGAGAAAAGACGAATGCAATGTGCCAAAAAGAGGAGAGTGTCAGAGGGGGCGGGGTCACCAGATGGCCCCGCCCTCAGTTATATAAGAACTGTCACAAGCACAGAAGCGTCACACTGCAGGAGCCTCCCATTGAGGTGGATCGTCCAGAGGACATAGCAGGGAAGAAGAAGTCAGAGGAGATGAAGATGGAGAAGACCTGAGGAAGAAGCAGAGGAAGATGGAGGAAGAAGCGGGGAAGAAGAAGATGGAGGAAGAAGGAGAAAACCGAAGGAAAACCAGAAGAAGATGCAGGAAGAAGCGGGGGAAAGAAGAAGACATTATTAATAAAGGAATTGTCAAAAATCGGCTATTGTCTTTTTTTACCATTTTGACACTTTTTTTGTGAAATGGTAGGGGTACATCGTACCCCATTACCATTTCACATGGGGGAGGCCGGGATCTGGGGGTCAGATTCGGATAAGCCCCCCGCTCGCATACGCCCACAACCACTGGGCAAGGGTTGTGGGGATGAGGCCCCCAAAGCACCCTCCCCATGTTGAGGGCATGTGGCCTAGTATGGTTCAGCAGGGAGCTCTCTCGTCCCCCCTCTTTTCCTGTGGCCTGCCAGGTTGCATGCTCGAAAAAGGGTCTGGTATGGATTTTGAGGGGGCCCCTAAGCCATTTTTTTTTAATGTTGGCGCAGGGTTCCCCTTAAAATGCAACTGTTTTCCATTATCACTAGTCAAAGTTGTATCCAAGTTGCATTCCAAAGTCGGTGCAACTGTGGAGTCGTACAAGTGTAAGGCTGGGTTCACATGCCAATTCGCATAGCAGGAGAATGTGACCAGCTCTCTATGGAGCCGGTTCACATATCTCCGGGGCGGCTGCGGAGTGGACTGCATGGAAACGCTGTGTGTCTTCAGCTTCATTTCAGGGCCGAATTCAGGCAAAGATTCGGCCCTGATTCGTCCCTGAAATGGAAAACAGGCACGCACAGCATTCCTGTGCGATCCACGGCTGGTTTAGGTGTGAACCGAGCCTCAACGGAGCCTTAGGGGGTTATTTACTAAAACTGGAGAGTGTAAAATCTGGTGCAGATCTGCATATAAACCAATCAGCATCCAAGTTTTATTGTTTAAAGCTTAATTTAACAAGCTGAAGTAAGACATTGATTGGCTACCATGCACAGCTGCACCAGATTTTGAGTGCACCAGTTTTAGTAAATCAACCACTTAGTGTCTTTCAAAATGCCTGCCTCCCAAACATAGGAACTAGGCCACCTCAATTGAGTGCCTATCCAAGGCTTAGGGGGAGACTTACTAAAACTGTTGCACACAAAATTTGGTGCAGTTGTGCATAGTAACCAATTAGCTTCTAACTTCAGCTTGTTCAATCAAGCTTTGATAATAAAACCTAGAAGCTGATTGGTTACTATGCACAGCTGCACTAGATTCTTTGTGAACCAGTTTTAGTAAATCTCCTCTTTAGTCTGCTCATAGCAAACATTCTATGCATCGGGTAGGTACTCAATTGGATTGGCAGATCTGATTATTCACAGAAATCAGATCTGCCTGCAGGGATTTTGAGCCTAGCTGCTGCACCTGCGCTGTGGACTTTAGACCCCCTACCACCCCCGTGCTGGCTTTATTCCCAAATTACCTTGGTCCATAATATATTAATTTATTCCCCAAGTCAAGAAACAATGGTATGGTCCGGCTAAGTTTTTCTGTGTTTAGAGCACTGAGCACTAGTGTCAGTATCCAACAAGTAGCATGCAGCACAAGTTTTACTAGGAGTGACTTCTAGGATTATGCAAATTTACATTTCTGTCACATAACTCTGCCACCTATGGCTGCTAGCTCTCTCACAAGATGTCAGAGATCTTGCTAAACATGACAGACACTTTACCAGGTACAAGGAATCCTCATAATGCACTCTACAGGGCCCCTCTGCCAGGGACCTGGCAACCATATGAGGCATTTCTCCATGAAACTATTGACCATGTAGTACACTCTGGTAAGGGCATGATAGCTGCATGGCTACTGCATTGGGCTCCCCACCAAGGACATTACGACCGTGGGTACCCACGATACCCACGTGGGTATCGTGGGTGCGCCAGTATGGTCAGGGGTCATTATTGGTGAAGACTGATATTGAGGCGGCCTTTCGTTTGTTACCTGTGCATCCTGATTGTTGCCTCTTGCTCAGCTGTCATTGGCAAGGGTGTTTTTTTTTTTATCAATAGGTGTATACCCATGGGTTGTGCCATTTCTTGTTCGCTGTTTGAAAAGTTCAGTTTGTTAGAATGGGCGGTTCGTGACGTTTCAGCTTCCGTCATCCATTATTTGGATGATTTCTTGTGTATAGGTCCTGCGGACAGTACTATATGTGCTTCCCTGTTGGCTACAGTCCAGCATATTTTTTAGTTTTTTGGTGTCCCTTTGCCCGCAGGCAAGACTGAGGGCCCGGTCACGGAATTGTGTTTTTTGGGTATTGTCATTGATACCATGGTGATGGAATGCCGTTTGCCTTTGGATAAGCTTACTGATCTGAAGGGGACAGTTTGCTCTGCAGCCATGCAGAACAAAAAAACTCAGCTTAAGGATTTACAATCTCACTTGGGCAAGTTGAATTTTGCTTGCCGCATTATGCTCATGGGGTGTGTTTTTTGTGGACTACTGGCGGCAGCTACTGCTGGCATCAGGGCACCACATCATTATATTCGTTTGGTGCGGGAGCATCGGGAAGACTTGCAGATTTGGGATTCTTTTCTGGCATCCTATAATTGATCATTTTCTTTGGTTAGAGCAAGCACTTTCAAACTTTTATATGGGGTTGAAAAAAGAGAGGATTAAGGGACTATCATGGTGCCAGCCAATAATTGAAATACCATATGATAAAATAACAATAGTTTATTCACATATAATTAAAAAAAGGTATATGAACATACATATCAAGGGTGTGGGCAATACAAAAATTGCACATACAGATAAAAAGCCAACTGAGCAATTGTATCACACAAACCCGCCTATGGCATGATGGCAAGTCATGTGAGCAGGTATATGAAGTCCTACATGTTTCGCCTACATAGGCTTCCTCAGGGACAATTGGTAATACCTGTGCTCTTATCTTGGAGTTCTATAACAAAGAGTGACAATAATCAAACAGTACAATGACAACAATTATAATTACAAAGTTGTATGAAAATGATAGAGTGCCATGTGGATGTCATGCATGACCACAAATCCTCCCAAAACACATTCACCGGTGTCAAGGCCCCATCTACCAAGCATCCCAGGACCCACCCAGTATTAGCCCACAGGGCACACTCAGACCTACCCAGACCACCGATGGAAAATTACCTACCAATGGGTAGCCAGTGGGTAGGCGTGGGAACCCCAAGGCGGATACAAGGGCTATAGACACAGTAGAAGGCTGCAGGGGGCGAAAAAGGACCTGGAAGAAGAAATTGCCAATATAAATGAATGAAGAGATTATGGCACAGTGCCCAAAGAGTTTTGGATACACAAGCCGACAATATATAGGGCTAACATAGCCTCAAGAAAATACTTACTAATTGTACAAAGCAATAGGGGAAGGGAAAGGAACAGGGCACCCAAAATGCTGGCTTATTTAAGATACGAATGGCAGGTGGAAGTCACTCTAAACAAAAAATGAAAAAATAAAAAATATAAGTAAAAATCAGATAAATAAATACATGGCTGGGTTTCAAAAAACATTTACTGCATAGCTATTATTGCACAGCCTATGCATATGCCCAATAATGGCTCACTCACCAAGGAATCCACTCTTGCTAATAGAATATTAAAGAGCCAATGGAATAAGGAAGTGGTGCGATTCCCTTGGATCTCCTTTTTGCCTTATCATACTGTTTTGTTTTGCTTTCTTGCAGAGCAATGGTCTATGAAACTGCTTTTACCATTCCTTATTCCATTGGCTCTTTAATATTCTATTAGCAAGAGTGGATTCCTTTGGTGAGTGGACCATTATTGGGCATATGAATAGGCTGTGCAATAATAGCTATGCAGTAAATGTTTTTTGAAACCCAGCCATGTATTTATTTATCTGATTTTTACTTATATTTTTTATTTTTTCATTTTTTGTTTAGAGTGACTTCCACCTGCCATTCGTGTCTTAAATAAGCCAGCATTTTGGGTGCCCTGTTCCTTTCCCTTCCCCTATTGCTTTGTACAATTAGTAAGTATTTTCTTGAGGCTATGTTAGCCCTATATATTGTCGGCTTGTGTATCCAAAACTCTTTGGGCACTGTGCCATAATCTCTTCATTCATTTATATTGGCAATTTCTTCTTCCAGGTCCTTTTTCGCCCCCTGCAGCCTTCTACTGTGTCTATAGCCCTTGTATCCGCCTTGGAGTTCCCACGCCTACCCACTGGGTACCCATTGGTAGGTAATTTTCCATCGGTGGTCTGGGTGGGTCTGAGTGTGCCCTGTGGGCTAATACTGGGTGGGTCCTGGGATGCTTGGTAGATGGGGCATTGACACCGGTGAATGTGTTTTGGGAGGATTTGTGGTCATGCATGACATTCACATGGCACTCTATCATTTTCATACAACTTTGTAATTATAATTGTTGTCATTGTACTGTTTGATCATTGTCACTCTTTGTTATAGAACTCCAAGATAAGAGCACAGGTATTACCAACTGTCCCTGAGGAAGCCTATGTAGGCGAAACATGTAGGACTTCATATACCTGCTCACATGACTTGCCATCACGCCATAGGCGGGTTTGTGTGATACAATTGCTCAGTTGGCTTTTATCTGTATGTGCAATTTTTGTATTGCCCACACCCTTGATATGTATGTTCATATACCTTTTTTTAATTATATGTGAATAAACTATTGTTATTTTATAATACGGTATTTCAATTATTGGCTGGCATCGTGATAATCCCTTAATCCTCTCTTTGTTCACTGTATTTATACTATTGGGATGAGGTGCTGTATTGTTATGAGGACTATCGAGTCATTCAATCCATTTTATATGGGGTTGTTTACTGATGCAGCAGGCTCGGCAGGTTATGGGGCCTATTTCCGTGGTCAGTGGAGTGCTGGGTGTTGGTCATTGGAATGGAAGGAGGTGGGTTTGGTGTGTAATTTGGTGGCCCTTGAATTGTTTCCTGTTGTGTTGTCAGTGAAGTTGTGGGGTCCAGAATTTAAGAATAAACGTGTTTCATTGTGACAATTTGGGGGCGGTACAGGTCATTAATAGTATTATGGCTTATTCTCCTGCTGTTGTCCGCTTGCTTCACCACCTGGTTCTTGCTTGTTTACGTCTTAATTGTTTTGTGTCTGCTGTGCATGTCCCGGGAATTGATAACTCAGTGGCTGATGCTTTGTCTCGTTTCCAGTGGGATAGATTCCGTAGTTTGGCACCCAAAGCGGAGTAGTGCGGGATTCCATGCCCCGACCGACTGTGGAGCATTGCATTGCCACTTCCCAATTCTTAATTCGTAATTCATTATCTGTATCTACTTGGACTTCATATGGCAGGGTATGGAAGGAATGGAGGGACTTGGTGAGTGAAGTCGGGGGATGCTATCGGGATGAGGATGGGTTACACATTTTGCTTTATTTTATTGGTAGGAATTTCGAACGTGGTGTTTCTGTCTCTTCTATGTCTCAGAAGTTGGCTGGGCTGGCTTTTATATTTAAGGTGGCTGGTCAACGGGACATGACAAATGTTTTTATGGTAGGCTATGTGGGATTACCACAAGGGTTGCTCTGTAGCTGATAAGGATAAGCTTTATGTTCGGGTCGAACATGAGTTTGACTCGAACATCGGGTGTTCGCCCGTTCAGCGAAAAACAAATATTATGGGGCGTTTGCGGCAAATTCAAGTGCCGCGTAACGCCCCATAATACACTGTGAGATCTCAGTGCACTGCTGTATGATGATTGGCCAAAGCATGCACCATGACCTGCAAGCTTTGGCCAATCCCAGCGCCCTCAGCTAAGAGAGCCTTAATTGGCAGGGTGGCTTTGGCCAATTATGGCTCAGGAGGACTAAGTCCATGCCCCACACTATATAAGGCTGCCTGCACATCGGCCCTGTGTAGTGTGTTGTTGGTGTGGATTAGAGATGAGCCGAACACCCCCCGGTTCGGTTTGCACCAGAACCTGCGAACGGAGCGAAAGTTTGTACGAACTTTAGAACCTCATTAAAGTCCATGGGACGCGAACGTTCAAAATCAAAAGTGCTCATTTTAAAGGCTAATATGCAAGTTATTATCCTAAAAAGGGTTTGGGGACCCGGGTCCTGCCCCAGGGGACATGTATCAATGCAAAAAAAAGTTTTAAAAACGCAAATTTTTTCGGGAGCAGTGATTTTAATAATGCTTAAAGTGAAAAAAAAATGAAATATTCCTTTAAATATCGTACTTGGGGGTGTCTGTGGTATGCCTGTAAAGTGGCACGTGTTTCCCATGCTTAGAACAGTCCCTGCACAAAATGACATTTTTAAAAGGAATAAAAGTCATTTATAACTGCTTGCAGCTTTAATGTAATGTCGGGTCCCGGCAATATGGATGAAAATCAGTGAAACAAACGGCATGGGTACCCCCCAAGTCTATTACCAGGCCCTTTGGGTCTTGTATGGATATTAAGGGGAACCCCGCACCCAAATTAAAAAAAGGAAAGGCGTGGGGCCCCCAGGCCCTATATACTCTGAATAGCAGTATACAGGCGGTGCAAATAGACAGGGACTGTAGGTTTGTTGTTAAATAGAATCTGTTTGTAATTTTGAACTGGTACATTTTTAAAGTGTAGCTCCACCCAAAAAAAATCTATTTTTAAGCTTTTTGGAAAACATAGGGAAGGGTTATCACCCCTGTAACATTTGTTTTGCTGTCTGTGCACCTCTTCAGAAGATTTCACCTCACTTTCTGTCCCAATGACAAATGTTTTTTGAAAATTTGGGGTTTTTAGTGAAACAAGGATTGGTGATAAAGCATCAGTGAAGAGGAGACACGTTTTTCCCATATTAACTCTTACAGGAGAGAATTTCCCTTGTAATTACATACCATTGTTGAACAGGGGCAGAAAAATTGGGCCTTTGGTGGTGGTGGTGGTGGTGATGGTGCTGGTGCCACAACACTGTAAGACCTCACAGTTACTCTTGGAGGGCACTGGAACGGGCCCTGCTGTGAAATATTATATCAAGAATTCTAATTACATGCACCTGTTGAACAGGGGCAGAAAAATTTGGCCTTTGGTGGTGGTGCTGGTGCCACAACACTGCAACTCCTCACAGATACTCTAGTTGGAGCGCAGGAATGAGCACTGCTGCAAAGTATTGCATCAAAAATTGTAATTACACGCCGCTGTTAAACAGGGGCTGAAAAATTGGGCCTTGAGCACTGGTGGCGGTGCCCAGAACCAAAAATGTTCTTACAAGCTATCAGCATGAAAATTGAGGAGGAAGAGGGTTGTGACTCAGCATAAAAGGATAGTTACTCAGCATCAGCATAGGCAGTCTTGAACGGATCTCACATAAAAAAAAATCAATCGGTTACATCAGCATCAGGTGCTCGGTAACTGGTGATCCAAATCCGATTTATTTTCATGAAGGTCAGCTGATCGACCGATTCGGTGGACCCTGTGATCGGTTATGAAGCCCCCAGCAGCACTGAATGTGTGTTCCGAAAGAATGCTGGATGCAGGACAGGCCAGTAGCTCCATTGCATACTGTGCAAGCTCTGGCCAGTGATCCATCCTCAAGACCCAGTAACCCAGAGGATTTTCGGTGGGAAAGGTGTCCAAGTCTGATCTTGCCCCCAGGTAATCCTGCACCATGTGACTCAGACGCTGGCGATGGTTGCTGGAACTGGTCAGACCTTGGCACTGCGGACTAAAAAATTGTCTGAATGCATGAGTCAGACAGCCACCTTCTCCACCGCTCCTTCTGTGACTGACCGAAGCCTCAGCAACACGTTGTGCAGGAGGACCAGGAAATTGTAACCTCCCAGGCTCTGGAAACGCGTTGCACAAACCTTTCTGCAAGGCCTCCCGAAGATGTTTCTGTGCCTGTCTGTGGTACTAATAGGATCAGAAGAACACCACCAATTTTATTCAGGTAGCTTTAGGTGCACACTGTGCAGAGGACACAGTACACTAACCGTAAATACTGTAGCTGCCTGTCTGTGGTATTAATAGGATCAGAACAACAGCAATTGTCTTCAGGTAGCTTTAGGTGCCCACTGTGCAGAGGACGCACTACACTAACTGTAAATACTGCAGCTGCCTGCGGTACTAATAGGATCAGAAGAACACCACCAATTTTCTTCAGGTAGCTTTAGTTGCACACTGTGCAGAGGACGCACTGCACTAACTGTAAATACTGCAGCTGCCTGCGGTACTAATAGGATCAGAAGGACTCCACCAATTTTCTTTAGGTTGCTTTAGGTGCTCACTGTGCAGAGGACGCACTACACTAAATGTAAATACTGCAGCTGCCTGCGGTACTAATAGGATCAGAAGAACACCACCAATTTTCTTCAGGTAGCTTTAGGTGCACACTGTGCAGAGGACGCACTACACTAACTTCTAAATACTGCAGCTGCCTGCAGTACTAATAGGATCAGAAGAATTGTGATATTTTGAAATATGCGGCACTTACTACAATCAGACAATAATAAATAGTAGAATCAACCAAAGTTGTAAAGCAACCAAGTATTCAGGAAATTCATAACCGAAAGTCCAATAATAATTGTGTTTAACCTTGCTCTTCCATTACATTGTGCAACCAAAGGTTATAATAAGCCAATGTTACATCAAAGAAATGAATATAACCTCACCCACTCCCCGGTGGGTTACAAAAGGAGTAAAAAAGAAGTTTCGCAAAAAAATTAAAAAAACTAGGAGGGAAAATTAATAGGTGAAAGAACGATCAGAAGTCCTAAAAAATAAACCCTAGCCAGGGCGTACTAAATAAATATGTCAATAGATAAGTGCAGCATCAATGAGTGTATAGAATAATGGATAAAAATGACATAATGCTAAATTAATAATAAATATAATAAATGTGCAAATAAACAATCTGTGCAATATCAAGTGAATAAATCAGCAAAAACCAAGTGACATGCAAAATTTCAAAAAATTTTGTATAAGCAATTAGAGAAAGTTGATATCAAAATTCCACATAGATGTGTAAAAATAGAAATATTTTATATGAAAAACCAAGAAGTTCACAAAGATCTTGAATAAGAAACGATATCTTCAATAAACAAGTCATATATGATGCAATCCAAATCATGCAACTCCCAATTAGAGTGTGTGAAAAAATAGTTCATCAAAAAGTTTCCAGTGCCGAAAATAAATCCCAAGTGTGTGATAATTGTGGTCTCCCCAGCCTCTCACCTCACGGCTGAACGATCACAGCCCTAAAATCAACCAAGGATGATTATATCGATTTCACGATTCCCCCCAGTGTTGATTCCTATAGGGATCTCCTCTCACAGACCGCACTCCGTTCTCAGGTCACCCAGTCAGTCAGCCCAGCAATATAAGACAAAGGGGGAAGTACTCCATAGTGTAGTAGTTTTAACAATCAATTTTATTCTAAGTATTGCACCTACATTTAAAACGATTTCAACAAAAGCCAGTAAGCAAACAACTGCTACCCGATCCGGCCGTGATTGGGAAGCTGAATGAAGCCCGCCTCTCCTCCCTGATGCGTTGCATGACTGTCACGTCACTTTTTCAAAAGTGACGTGACAGTCACGCAACGCGTCAGGGAGGAGAGGCGGGCTTCATTCGGCTTCCCGATCACGGCCGGATCGGGTAGCAGTTGTTTTCTTACTGGCTTTTGTTGAAGTAGGCATGGACAGGGACATTACCTTTCTTTCACAGCATACTGGGTTCAGTATTGTTGGAGCTTGCTCTGCCACCACGCCTCCAAAATGCTAGTGGTGATTCTGCCACAGCTCTCTCCGCCACCCCCTCCTCTTCTTCTTCTTCTATGGCTTCTTCCTCTGCAGATTTGTCCTCTGAACCAGCGGTGCTCCGTAGGCGTTCAAGGGGCTATGCAAGCACTCAGGCAAAATGATGCCATGTGGCAGAGGTGGGGGACTCGAGTCACATGACTTGACTCGAGTCACCTGTTTGAGGACTTACGACTTGCATGACAGAATTAAATAAATGACTCGACTTGACTTTGACTTGTCACTAATGACTTGCGACTTGACTTTGACTTGGGCTATTTGACTTGCAATGACTTGGCACCACCAGTGCTGTGTCTTGGCCTAGGCAAAAGCCATCCCCTACAAAAGAAAGCTCCCCCCGAGTCCCGGCTTCAGGGTAGATCAGTATTTTGACTTAATTTGTGACTTGACCAAAATAAATGACTTGACTTGACTTGCTTGACTTCTAGCAGGGACTCGACTTGACTTGCTTGCTTTTCGCCACAGTAACTTGGGACTTGCTTGTGACTTGAAGGTTAATACTTGAGACTTGCTTGTGACTTGCACATGTGTGACTTACTCCCATCACTGCCATGTGGTGCTTGAGTTGGTCTGTTTAGAGGACAGGAGCCACACTGGGGTAGAGATTCTGTCAGCTCTGCAGGGGCAGGCTCAGAGGTGATTGATGCCGCGCCAGCTTCAGCCAGGAATATATGTATGCGACAATGGCACCAACCTCCTTTCTGCCCTCCAACAGGGACACTTGACCCATGTTCCCTGTTTGGCTCACGTCCTGAATTTGGTGGTGCAGCTGTTCTTGAGCAGGTACCCGGGCTTACAGGATCTCCTGAGGCAGGTCAGGAAAGTCTGTGGTCATTTCCACCGGTCATATAACGCCAGTGCTTGGCTGGCTGACCTTCAAAGAGAATGCAACCTGCCCAAGAACCGCCTAATTTGTGACATGCCCACCAGGTGGAACTCAACTTTGGCAATGCTGCAGCGGCTGCACATGCAGCAGAGGGCCATCAATGAGTACCTGTGTGAGTATGGCACCAGGACAGGGTCAGGGGAGCTTGGCTTTTTTTCACCATGCCAGTGCCTACTGATCGAGGATTCATGCACTGTCCTGTCACCATTTGAGGAGGCCACGAGGATGGTGAGCAGTGACAGTGCATGCATCAGTGATACTGTCCCTCTTGTCTTCCTGTTGGAGCACACGCTACGTGGAATAATGGACAGGGCACTTGAGGCAAAACAGCAGGAGGAAGAGGAGGACTTCCTTACCTTTCAAGGCCCCCTTTATCCTGATAGTATTCCTGGTGGCCCGCCGATCACACAGGAAGAAGAAGAGGAGGAGGATTGTGTCAGCAATGAGGTGGAGGATAACACTCAGCATCAGCAGCAGTCTTCAAGGAATTGTTTTCAGGCCCCAGAAACCCATGGAGTTGAACTTGGCTGGGAGGAGGTGGTTGCGGATCATGTGATCCTTAGTGACCCAGAGGACTCAGGATCGAATGCCTCTGCAAACTTACGCTGCATGGCCTCCCTGATCCTGCAAAGCCTGTGAAAGGACCCTAGGATTCGTTGTATCAAGGAAAAGGATCATTACTTTCTGGGAACCCTTCTTGATCCACGTTACAGGGGTAAGGTTGCAGAACTTATCCAGCCTTTGCAGAGGGAGCAGAGGATGAAACTTCTTTGGGAGGCCTTGCAGAAAGGTTTGTGCAATGCATTTCCAGAGCCTGGGAGGTTACAATTTCCTGGTGCTGGACAACGTGTTGCTGAGGCTTTGTTCAGTCACAGAAAGAGCGGTGGAGAAGGTGGCCGTCTGACCGATGCCTTCAGACAATTCTTCAGTCTTCAGTGCCAAGGTCTGATCGGTTCCAGCAACCATCGCCAGCGTCTGAATTACATGGTGCAATATTTAGGGGCAAGATCAGACTTTCTAACAGAACATCCACTGGGTTACAGGTCTTGAGGATGGACCACTGGCCAGAGCTTGCTCAATATGTAATTGAGCTACTGTCCTGTCCTGCATCCAGCGTTCTTTCTGAACGCACATTCAGTGCTGCTGGAGGCTTTGTAACCGATCACAGAGTGCGCCTGTCCACAGACTCTGTTGATTGGCTCACATTCATCAAAATGAATCAGTCTTGGATCACCAGCAACCAAGCACCTGATGCTGATGTAACCGATTGATTTTTCTATGGATGTGGGATCCCTTGAAGACTGCCTATGCTGAATGACTATCCTATTATGCTGAGTGACTATCCTATTCCTGCTCAATCTTCATGATGATAGCTTCTAAGAATATTTTTGGTTCAGGGTACCAACACCACCACCAAAGACCCAATTTTTCTGCCCTTGTTTAACAGTGGCATGTAATTACAATTCTTGATATAATATTTCACAGCAGGGCCCGTTCCTGCGCCCACCAAGAGTGACTGTGAGGGCTTACAGTGTTGTGGCACCACCAACACCTAAGGCCCAATTTTCCACAGAGTATATAGGGCAGGCCGTAGAGTATATACAGGTGGTCCCCTATTTTCAAACATCCGACTTACAAACGCCCCCTACTTACAAACGGAGGGAGACAACAAGAAGTGAGAGGAAATCTACCCCTAGAAAGGGAAATTCTCTCCTGTAAGAGTTAATATGGGAAAAAAGGTGTCTCCACTGATGCTTTATCACCAATCCTTGTTTCCCTAATAACCCAAAAAATTTCTAAATCCAATTGTCATTGGGACAGAAAGTGAGGTAAAATCTTCTGAACAGGGGCACAGACAGCAAAACAAATGTTACAGGGGTGATAACCCTTCCCGATGTTATCCAAAAAGCTTAAAAATAGATTTTTTGGCTGGAGCTACACTTAAAAAATGTACCTGTTCCAAATTACAAACAGATTCAACTTAAGAACAAACCTACAGTCACTATCTTGTTTGTAACCCGGGGACCGCCTGTATACTGCTGTCCAGAGTATATAGGGCCTGGGGGCCCCACGCCTTTTTTTTTTAAATTTGGGTGTGGGGTTCCCCTTATTATCCATACCAGACCCAAAGGGGGGGGGGGGGGGCCCATGCCATTTTTCTCAATGATTTTCATCTATATTGCAGTTTTAAATTACTTTTATTCCTTTAGAAATGCTGCAGGGACTGTTCTAAACACGGGAATGTTTAAATGTGCCACTTTACAGGCATACTATAGTCACTCCCCAGGCACGATATTTAAAGAAATATTTCACTTTTATTGTTTCACTTTAAGCATTATTAAAATCACTGCTCCCGAAAAAACGGCCGTTTTTAAAACTTTTTTTTGCATTGATGCATGTCCCCTGGGGCACTTTTTATGACAATAACTTGCATATTAGCCTTTAACCACTTGCCTACCGCCTTGCGCAGATATACTGCGGCAGAATGGCATGGGCAGGCAGAGTAATGTATGGGTACGTTACTCCCCTCCCGCGGGCGGGGGGCGCATTGCGTCCCCCCTGGTGCCCAAGGCGGTCGGCATCGTTTCAGGAGCGATCCGTCCTGAGGGGGAGGCCACTGATTCATGGCCACCCCCTCACGATCACTCCTGGCAAATGAGTAGCTTCCTCTGCTTCTGTAATGTAAACAGAAGCAGAGGAAGTAATGTCATCGCTCCTCGTGAAGCCTTTTCGTTCCGGCTTCCGAGGAGAGAAAACATCACAGTGAGTTTGCACCAACACTACACTAACAGTAGAACACGCAGGCACACAAATCACCCCCTCTGCACCCCCTGTCACAGTGACACCAATAGCAGTTTTTTTTTTGTTTTTTTTTACTGATTACTGCATTGGTGTCATTTGTGATTGTTATAAGTGTTAGGGCAGTTAGTGGTAGACCCCTTTAGGTCTAGGGTACCCCCCTAACCCCCCCCCAGTAAAGGTTTAACCCCTTGATCACCCCCTGTCACCAGTGTTCCTAAGCGATCTTTTTTCTGATCGCCGTATTAGTGTCACAGGTGACGCTAGGTAGCCAGGTAAGTATTTAGGTTCAGCGTCAGCATTTTATAGCATCAGGTACCCTCATATACTACCTAATAAAGGTTTTAACCCCCTGATTGCCCCCTAGTTAACCCTTTCACCAGTGATCACCGTATAAGTGTTACGGGTGACGCTGGTCAGTTAGTTACCCAATAAAGGTTTAACCCCCTGATCGCCCGGCGGGTGATATCAGTTAGGTTTTAGGGTTAGATAGGGTCTGCGTCGCCCCAGGTAGCATCAGGTCAGTGCCAGCACCGCTAACACCCACGCACGCAGCATATACCTCCCTTAGTGATATAGTATCTGAAAGGATCAATATCTGATGTGATCAGATCTATACTAGCATCCCCAGCAGTTTAGGGTTCCCAAAAACGCAGTGTTAGCGAAATCAGCCCAGATACCTGCTAGCTCCTGCATTTTGCCCCTCCGCCCAGCCTAGCCCAGCCCACCCAAGTGCAGTATCGATCGATCACTGTCACTTACAAAACAACAAAACACACATAACTGCAGCGTTCGCAGAGTTAGGCCTGATCCCTGTGATCACTAACAGTTCTTTTGGTAGCTTTTGAATCAGTCGCTAACAGTCAGGAGCTTTTTTACCTGTGAGTCTCACTAGTATACCAGTAAATTTAGAGCCCAAAATGGCAAATTGAAGGTACACTAGTGAAGAGGCCTACACTTTTCTGAGCATGACAGATAGTGAAGAGGAAGTCACTTATCTGTCAGATTCAGGCTCAGAATACGATCCTGTAGACAGCAGTGGCTCCATGACAGATAGCTCTGACGACGGAGTTGTGGTCCTTGCCAAGGTCAGGTGTACCAGACCCCGATCTTCTTCTGCTGTTGAGGTGCATGAACCGCAGGGCTCTCGTATGGAGCAGAGAAGTACTAGCGCCACTATTCCTTCTGGTGAACTGGCAAGCATCAGCGGCTTAGTACACCCTGGTCGTAGTCAAACCAGCACTGCAGTAACGCATGGTGATGTGGCGAGTCCCGTAAGTGCAGTTCAAGCTGGTGAGGTGGCAAGCACAAGTAGTGTCCCACTGCCACCAAGAAGAAGACAAACACAGGACCGTCAAGCCCATAGTGCCTTTCCTGCTGCATTCGCCAATCCTAATTGGGAACCCACCACTTCTGCAGCACCCGTACTTCCCCCATTCACTGGCCAAACCAGCATTCAGGTGGAAACAGTTGATTTTATATCACTTGATTTTTATTCGCTGTTTTTCACCAAAGATCTCTATAAATCTATTGTGCACCAAAGCAATTTGTATGCTGGTCAATACATCACCGCTATTCCCCAGTCCTCCCTTGCCAGAGATTGCAAACAAATTATGGTTTCCAAATTTAAGACCTTTCTGGGCCTATCCCTCCTCATGGGCATAATCAAAAAGAGTGAGTTGCGGTCATATTGGTCCACTGACCCAATTCACCATATGTCCATGTTCTCTGCCTCCATGACCAGGGCACGATACGAGCAGATCTTGCGGTTCATGCATTTCAACAACAATGAACTCTGTCGTCCTCGTGGAGACCCTGGATACAATCGGCTCTACAAAATTCGGTCCCTTGTAAACCACTTCAACCAACGTTTTGCAGACTTGTTTACTACCCATCAAGTTGTCTGCGTTGATGAATCCCTGTTTAAGTTTTCCAGCCATTTGTCTTTCAAACAGTATCTTCCCAGCAAGCGTGCCAGATACGGGGTCAAGATGTATAAGCTCTGTGACAGGGCCACAGTCTATACATGTAGTTTTATGGTTTACGAGGGAAGAGATAGTCACGTAGAGCCGACAAACTGCCCTGACTACATAGGGAGCGCTGGCAAGATTGTGTGGGACTTGGTGTCACCCTTATTCGGAAAGGGGTAGCACTTGTACGTGGACAATTATTACACGAGCCTGCCACTTTTTAGTCACTTGTTTGATCATCAGATTGGAGCATGTGGCACCGTGCGACCCAGAGGCTTGTAGATTCCCGTCATAGGCTGGGGGAGAGAGCCTGCTTCAAGTGTAATAATTTGCTTGCTGTGAAGTGGAGGGATAATAAGAATGTTTTTGTTGCCGAAACGCAGCGCACGCCGATTCGATGATTACAAGCAGGGAGTGTGCACAAAAGGCACGCCATTCAGCGTCCCTCTATCTAGTTCCTGGTTACAGTCGCCCGAGCGGCCGTTTTCTTTGTATATCCAAGCTTACTATCTATCAGCAGCAGGTATGTTCCTGGATTCTAGGATATGTTACTGGCACTTCTTTTTTTTTTTTTTTTATCTTTATTTAATTTTCAAATTCTCAATACAAACCCCCCCCCCATATATCCCTCCCTTTCCCTTCCTCCCTTCCCCCCTCCCGGCCCCCGCAGATTATTTCCCATCCGACTGAATCTTGACGAGTTAATGTGCTCCTATTTCTGCTTTACTGCATGATAGAATCCACATATCGCTCAGTTTTTTTAAAGGTTATCCAGCTACCCCATTTACCCCTTTGTTCTTCTTGATCTCTTTCTAAATAATCTCCCGACTCTTCTCTCTCCAAACTATAGGTTTCGTTCACTCTAGCTATCCAATCCCTGAT
This sequence comes from Aquarana catesbeiana, assembly GCF_042186555.1. Taxonomy (NCBI): domain Eukaryota; kingdom Metazoa; phylum Chordata; class Amphibia; order Anura; family Ranidae; genus Aquarana; species Aquarana catesbeiana. Next base: position 411,444,872 of record NC_133325.1, read on the forward strand.
CCTCGGCGCTTCTGCTTCCTGCCATTTCTTTGGGATTACGTTCTTAGCTGAATTTAGCAATACTGGGACTATTGAGGTTTTATACCCTCTTTTTCCTCCTTCCGTCCTATGGAACAAATATTCCCAGGGGTCGAACTGGATAACCTTGCCCATTATCGCTTCTATTAACCCAGTCACTTCCTGCCAAAATGTTTTAATTTTGGGGCAATTCCACCACAGGTGCGCCATGGTTCCTGGTGACCCACATCCCCTCCAACAATTGGGAGACCTATCTGGTGCGAACTTGCTGACTTTGACCGGGGTCATATACCACCTGGCCAGACATTTATAGTTACTCTCCGTAGTTTTCGAATCAACTGCCGTTCCATGCGTCGCTCCCAGGATGCTCCCCACCATTTCTCCATCACCGCATGCTCCCAATTCCTCTTCCCATTTTTTGATAAATGGAGGTGAGTCCCGCCCTGCTCCACTCATCAAAATTTTATAAATCTCAGAAATTTTCTTCTTTATTTTCTTCTTCTGAATCCCTACAAAATAATTTCTCTATCGATCTATAATCCTCTTCCTCCCTTAAGGGGCCCGGAAGACTATTAATAAAGTGCGTGAGCTGACCATATCTCCACCCATTTAGTGATAATAACTCCCTTTGTGCAACTAACTCTTGAAATGTGCAAATTTTCCCTCTCTTAATAATACCTCTTACTTGTGCTTCTCTATCCAATATCCAGTTTCCACCCACCTTCTCCATCCTCGGTGGAAAGTACATATTCTCTTTTAAGAAAATTAGAGGTGAGTTATACTCCCACTTATTGGTCAAGTGCATCTGATCCCAAATTTTAAATGTGAGGTGTGTAATATAATGCGTGTCCTTACCTAAATTCCTAAGGTAAGGAGGGTTCCAAATCAAATGGTTTAACCGTGTGCCACTTAACCCTTTTTCTAAGTTAACCCATCTTTTATTCTCACTATTTTTTTCCCATTCAAGTGCCCGTGCTGTAACAATCGCTTTATAGTAGTTCCTAAAGTCGGGGATAGCCAGCCCACCATGTGCTTTTTCTCTCCTCAACACTGTATGTGCTATCCTAGGTTTCTTATTATCCCATACATATCTGCTTATTAAATTAGTCAATATTCTGAAAAAATTTTGCGGTAAGGGAATCGGGAGCATTTGCATCTTATAAAGCACCTTTGGGGCTAACACCATCTTCACTATATTAATTCGCCCAATCCATGAGACGGGGCTATACATTATTCTTTTTATTTCTGCTCTAATTTTATTTAATAGAGGAATAAAGTTCAACTTATACAGCTTTTCCCTGTGACCCGTTAGATTGACCCCCAGGTACTTAATGTTATCTCTCCATGGGATATGAAACACCTCACCGAGTCTGCTCGCTTCCTGTTTATTAATATTAATCATTAACGTTCTGACTTCTCTATATTAATTTTAAAGTTAGCTCGCTATATTTCCTCAGTGTGGACAACAGGTTTGGTATCGTAATTCTAGGTTTCGAGACATACAAGAGAACATCATCAGCAAAGGCGGCCAATTTATGTTCCTCCTCTCCCACTGGGCAGCCGCTAATGTCCGGGTTCCTCCGGATCATAGCTAGCAAGGGTTCTAGGGTTAGGACAAACAGAAGCGGGGACAGTGGACAACCTTGTCTCCTCCCGTTTTCCATAACGAATTGTGCTGAGGGTATATTATTGACCTTTACAAATGCCGAAGGTTGGTTATATAATGTTTTTATCCATTTTAACATTATTGGCCCTACTCCCATTACTTCGAGTGTGCAAAACATGAATCCCCAGTCTACTCTATCGAAGGCCTTCTCGGCATTTATCGACAGAAGTAGACCAGGGGAGCCACTCGCTTTAAATGCCTCCATTGTCAGGAGAGACCGCACCCCATTGTCTCTTCCCTCTCTCCCAGGAACAAATCCCGCCGGATCAGGGTGAACCAGATAGGCCATTTTATCCCTGAAGTGCCAACACCTTAGCATATAATTTGGTGTCCGTGTTTAAAAGCGCATTCGGTCTATAACTCGAGCACGAGGTGCGGTCCTTCCCCTCCTTAGGAATAAGTGTCACTGATGCCAATAATGCCTCCCTGCACAATTCTCCCTGCCTCCCCAAGCCATTCCAAATTTGGCACAACCGGGGAACCAGGGAGTCCTTAAATTTTTTATAGAAGCTGGTTGTGAAGCCATCCGGCCCAGGACTCTTACCCGGAGGAGAAGACTTTAGGGCTGAATAAACCTCCTCTTCCGTTATCGGACTCTCCAGCTCTAATGTATCTAACTCTGACAGAGTAGGAAGTCCCGTCCCTTTCAAGAACTCTCTCATCTTCTCTTCTTTATTTCTGCTGCGATTTTCTCTTTGCCCGACCGAGTAAAGAGATGAGAAAAACTGTCTAAATTCCTCTCCTATCTCTCTAGTAGTGTGTCTCATTTCCCCTTTTTTATTTTTAATCTTCTCTATAAAGTTCTCGTCCTTTTTTTTCCTTATTATTGATGCCAAGTGTTTCCCCACCTTATTTCCACTCTGATGGAAATTTTTTAGATATTTATTCCTAGTTTTCACTGACTCTTCTTCTAATAACTCCCTTAGCTCATCTCTTTTTAAAGTCAGTTCTTTAAATACGGATCCTTCACTTCCCTTAGATGCTTTATGAAGCTGTTCTAGCTGATGTATTTTAGTTATGAGACTCTTTTTTTTTTCCCCTTTCTCTCTTCTGAGCCAATAGAAATTAGGGCCCCCCTTATATATGCCTTAAAGGTCTCCCAGATGACTGCCCCCGCTATCTCACTAGACTCGTTATTTAGGAAAAACTCATCAATTTCCTGCTGGATTTTCTCAACAACATTGTCTTTTTTAAGAAGTTTTTCATTAAACCGCCATGAAAACGGGACCCTTTGAAGGCCTTTAATCTTTACTGTCATCGTTACTGGAGCATGGTCTGACAGAGTCGCAATCTCAATCTTTGACTCTTCTATATAGTCCAATAGACTATGGTCAACCATCAGGTAATCCAGCCTTGAATAGGTCCTGTGGACTGGGGAGGAGAAAGAATAGTCCCTCTCCTTGGGATGTTGCACCCGCCAAACATCTATCAATTGACTATCATGCAGCTTTTTCCCTAAACCCATCAATAACTTTTTACCTACCTCCCGAGTTCCAGATGACCTATCCAAGGCTGGGTCTAAACACAGGTTAAAATTGCCTGCTAAGATCACTTCCCCCTCCTTAAAAACAGCCAGGTTATCCAGGGTCTGGGAGATATTTTATCGGGTCTCTATTCGGACAATAAACATTGACCAATGTATAGATCCTGTCCCCTAACTTAATTTTTACAAACAGAAACCACCCCTCTATATCCACCCTCTTCTCTATCAATGTAAATTTAATCCATTTCGAGAACCCGATAACCACTCCCTTCGCCCTTTTGATGGGTGTATCACAGTAAATCCAAGCCGGAAAATTCCTTGCGTCCAACCTAATATTTTCCTCCTGCACCAAGTGAGTCTCCTGCAAGAAAACAATGTCTATGCCATACCTCTGTAATTCATTTAAGATTTTTCGCCTTTTCCCAGGAGAATTTAACCCCTTCACATTATAGGACAAACACCTAACCTCCATCCACGCAGCTCTTTAAACTTGCTGCTATTCCTCTCCTCCACACCTCAACTTCACCCCCCGTCAGACCCTGAGGCCTGACTGGGAGTGGATGAGAAAAACAAAAGGGAATCTGCGGAAACCCCACCCCCCTTCTCGCCCCCCCACCCCTCCCTCTCCCTCCCCCCCTGCCACTACCTGACCTTGGGGCCGCGGCAACCAAATAGCCATCACCGCCTACAGCCCCCACATGCCGTAGGGTGGAGCTCTCACAGTGGGGGAGGTGTTCCTCCTTCCACCCCCCCTTACATGTAGGTCCTCTAATTGTTTTAATCTACAGCTTCTTCCACCTTCGTTACAGTTAGTACAAAAGGGTGACCCCAGCTGTACTTCAAGTTTGCCCCCCTCAATGCGTCCAACAAAGGCCTTAGTTGTCTTCTCCTTGCTAACGTTCTAGCAGAGAGATCCGAAAAGATTTGAATTTCGCTGTTGTTATGTTTCACTGGGTGGACCCCCCTCAGCTTTCTCCAAATCATTGCCTTGTCTTCATATTGGTGAAACTTTACAATGACATCCCTTGGTGTATCCTCACTTATGCTTGGGGGTTTTCTTATTCTGTGGACCCGGTCTATTTTTAATTCCTCTTCTATGCTTCTTCCCAGGAGTGGATTAAATATTTCTTTCATTGTAACAAACAGGTCTTCCCCGCTTTGCTCAGGGATAGCTCTGAGCCTTAAGTTCTGTCTCCTGCTTTGATTTTCCTGTTCCTCTAGTTTACGGAGCACCTCCCGCTGACCTGACTGTATATTTTTAATTTGCCTTTTTAACTCTTCGATCACGACCACTTGCTGTTCTGATGCCTCCTCCACTACTTCCACCCGTTTCAGAAGGTTCCCCATGTCTGCCCTTATATTAAGAATCTCTGCTTTTAGTACATTCTCTAATCTTGCAAACATGTCTTGCATCTCTGCCTTTGATGGGGGTGCATCCATATTTACTTCTGTACTTAGATCTAGGTCAGGTCCTGGATAGGTCTCGCCTCTGGGGATCCCCCCTAGCGTTCCTTTTTGTTTCGTGGTGTCTTTTTTCTTGTCTTTTGTGCTTTGTTGCCTGCTGTCCATGATCGGGCTTTTAGATTGCACTTCTTTTAAATATGTTTGGATAGTACTTGAGTTTAAGCTTTCTCTAGGCTTTTTAGCTTCCCCAGCCTTGTGTGAGCGTCCTTTCATATTCTTCACCCCCCTCGCTTAGCACCTCTCCTCTGCTTTTTGCTTCTAAGTCTTTTTGGCTAGTATACAACCCACAGCATGCGACCTACATGATATACAGGTATATTTCTTTTGAAATTAAATTCAGCAACAGTTCATCATCATCTGATCCTACCTTCGGTCGGCTTGTGATGCTGGCCGTCAATCCCGACTTATCACAGGTGCAATCACATCCTCGACTTGCTGCGCTCAGTGCATCTGCTGCGCTCAGTGCATCACTGTGTCACGTACCTGGTAGGTTGTGAGCCTGAAGTGCAGGGAAAGACCTCCCTTACAGCTCCCACTCCCGTTCCCCTGGAATGGAAACAGAGGGCCAGGAGTGAAGAGTGGTATGGGTGCCTGGCAGGATCAACAGCTGTTGGTAGTTCAGTAGTGGTGGCACCCTCTGAAATCAGGAACCTGAAGAGAAGACTGAAGACAGAGACTAGAATGCAGATAGGACCAGGAACCCAACAGGTAAAAAAGGCGGATAGTGGAGCGCTGGACTGGAGCCAGGAACAACAGCAGGTAGGAGCCTGGAATGCTGGGCTGGAAGCAGGAACAAGCAGCAGGTGATAGCCTGGAACGCTGGACTGGAACCAGGAACAAGCAGTAGGTAGCAGACTGGAACGCTGGACTGGAACCAGGAACAAGCAGTAGGTAGCAGACTGGAACGCTGGACTGGAACCAGGAGCAAGCAGTAGGTAGCAGACTGGAACGCTGGACTGGAACCAGGAACAAGCAGTAGGTAGCAGACTGGAACGCTGGGCTGGAACCAGGAACAAGCAGTAGGTAGCAGACTGGAACGCTGGGCTGGAACCAGGAACAAGCAGTAGGTAGCAGACTGGAACCAGGAACAAGCAGTAGGTAGCAGACTGGAATGCTGGGCTGGAACCAGGAACAAGCAGTAGGTAGCAGACTGGAACGCTGGGCTGGAACCAGGAACAAGCAGTAGGTAGCAGACTGGAACGCTGGACTGGAACCAGGAACAACAGCAGGTAATAGCCTGGAAGCCGGTATACACAGCGGAGGGTCAACAAGCCGGTGGTCGGTAGCGGTCGGACAGCAGAGGTACCAGGGGTAATGCAGAGGGATGGTCAGGCAAGCCAAGAGGGTCTGGTGCAGGCGGATAGCAGGATGGTCAAACAGGAAGCCGGGTCAGATAACAGGATACACAGATCAGATCAGGTAACTCACACAGAACGCTGTAGAGCAGACAGCAGGGATGGAGTGTGACAGACCGGTTTAAATAGCCCGCCTGACACCAGCGGGAGTGCGCGCGCGCGTGCCCGTGCGTGACCGCACCTGTGAACGCGCACGCATGCGCAGTGGAACCCGTGGCCGTGTTTCCGTGCGCCTGGATCGCTGGTTACTGGCAGGATCTTCATGACATTGCCCCCCCCAAGGGGCAGCCTCCGGATGCCCCTTTGAGAAAATTTCTCTGGGTGGGCTCTTTTAAAGGTTTGTAACAGATCTTCAGCACGAATATTATCTTCTGGTTCCCAAGAATTCTCCTCTGGGCCAAACCCCTTCCATTTTATCAAAAATTGATTCTGGTTACCTCTTTTCCTATGGTCCTTGATAGCCTCCACCTCGAATTCCTCCTCCCCATCTACCAGGATTGGATCAGGAGGATCCGTACTTCGATCTGGAAAAGGGTTGGCAACAGATGGTTTGAGCAAGGACACGTGAAAAACTGGATGCACCTTTAGTGAATCCGGGAGTTCAAGTTCGTATGCGACTTCATTAATTCTCCGCTTAACAGAAAATGGTCCAAGAAACTTGGGACCCAATTTCTTGGAAGGGCAAGCCAACCTGAGGTTTACTGTGGACAACCATACCTGATCCCCAGGTGCAAGTAAGAGCTCACCTCGCCTTTTCTTATCGAAGGTTGCTTTATTATACTCCTGGGTCCTGGTCATGGTGTCCTGTAAAACTTGGTTGTTGGAGGTAAAGAAATCCAGTTTCTCCTGGACTGCGGGTACTGTGCATTCTGGAAGAGAGTTAGGTAAAAATGAAGGGTGGAAACCATAATTTGCAAAAAACTGAGTTTGTTTGATAGCAGAATGAATAGAATTGTTATAAGCGAATTCGGCCAATGGCAAAACAGAAATGCAATCATCTTGGGCAAAAGAAGAAAAACAGCGCAAATATTGTTCAAGGGTCTGGTTTGTTCTTTCTGTTTGCCCATTAGGTATTTGGTGTTGGGTGGCAAAAAGAGAATCCATGAAACAGCTGCAAGCTCCTGAGTCAATAATGGCGGTGATTTGCAGGGTCTTTCCTGGAAGCTGCAGCAGAAGAGGAAGAGCAAGGTGAGTGGTGTTTTTAACCAGAGTTGTAACATAGTCAGTAGATAGAGATAAACACTTACGGAGTTTAAGGGGACAGTTCCTGACATAGTGCCCAGGTTCCCCGCAATACAGGCACAAATTATTTGCTCGACGACGTTGTCGTTCCTCTTGGGTGAGTGAAGGCCGCAGGACTCCCAATTGCATCTGCTCAGGTAAGTTAAACGTGGAGGTAGGTGGTGTTGGTGATGAGTGATGAGGAACCTTAGGGGTAACCCAAGTTGGACGAGAAGACCCCATAGCTCTCTCAGACCTACGCTCTCGTAGGCGTCGATCGATCTGGATGGCTAGATCGATTAAAGCATTTAAAGTCTGTGGTGTACCCACCCTGGCCAATTCATCCTTCAGAGAATCAGAAAGTCCCGACCAAAACTGATAGCAGAGAGCCGCATCATTCCAATTAGTGTCCGCACTCCACTTCCTGAATTCAGCCACATAGTCCTCTGCTGCTCTGCGACCCTGTTGAAGGGTGTGCAGAGCCGTCTCTGCAGTTACAGACAGCTGGGGGTCATCATACAACTGACCCAGTGCATCAAAGAAGGTGGAGAGATTGGTCAGGGATATATCCTTTTGCTCTAAGAGGCGATGGGCCCAGGTTTGGGGGTCACCAGAGAGTAGAGAAATTACGTAGCCCACCTTTGTAGCCTCCAGGGAAAAGGTACGTGGCTGAAGAGCAAAAAATAATTTGCAGGAGTTGCGGAAGGCCCTGAACTTATGGCGATTTCCGAAGAAACGTTCAGGTGTAGGAACCTTAGGTTCTGGAGGGAGTATGACCACCGTTGAGGAAGGCCCGACTGAAGGAGCAGAAGCAGAGGGAGCTCCCTGGACCCCAATGGGATTAGACAGGGTTAACACTCGTTCCTCCAGCCTGGTGTATCCTTGCTGTAATTCTTGATTGCTTCAGTCAATCCTGCCAGGTGTGCACAGAGTTCCTCCATGGGAGACGTTCCCTGCTCAGGCTCAGACATGGCTGTCTGCTACTGTCACGTACCTGGTAGGTTGTGAGCCTGAAGTGCAGGGAAAGACCTCCCTTACAGCTCCCACTCCCGTTCCCCTGGAATGGAAACAGAGGGCCAGGAGTGAAGAGTAGTATGGGTGCCTGGCAGGATCAACAGCTGTTGGTAGTTCAGTAGTGGTGGCACCCTCTGGAATCAGGAACCTGAAGAGAAGACTGAAGACAGAGACTGGAATGCAGATAGGACCAGGAACCCAACAGGTAAGCAAGCCGGATAGTGGAGCGCTGGACTGGAGCCAGGAACAACAGCAGGTAGGAGCCTGGAACACTGGGCTGGAACCAGGAACAAGCAGCAGGTGATAGCCTGGAACGCTGGACTGGAACCAGGAACAAGCAGTAGGTAGCAGACTGGAACGCTGGACTGGAACCAGGAACAAGCAGTAGGTAGCAGACTGGAACGCTGGACTGGAACCAGGAACAAGCAGTAGGTAGCAGACTGGAACGCTGGACTGGAACCAGGAACAAGCAGTAGGTAGCAGACTGGAACGCTGGGCTGAAACCAGGAACAAGCAGTAGGTAGCAGACTGGAACGCTGGGCTGGAACCAGGAACAAGCAGTAGGTAGCAGACTGGAACGCTGGGCTGGAACCAGGAACAAGCCGTAGGTAGCAGACTGGAACGCTGGGCTGGAACCAGGAACAAGCAGTAGGTAGCAGACTGGAACGCTGGGCTGGAACCAGGAACAAGCAGTAGGTAGCAGACTGGAATGCTGGACTGGAACCAGGAACAACAGCAGGTCATAGGCGTGCACAGAGGGTGTGCCAGGTGTGCCTGGGCACACCCTAATCACCCCAAGAGCATTAGCATTATCACTCTGTGTGTCGGCGGGGAGATGGGAAATATCTCCCTCTGACCAGTTCTGCCATTAATAAAGTGCTACCACACCTCTCTTTCACTGCATTGGCTCTGCCATAAGAGTGTGTGTGTGTGTGTAATATACACATACATACATACACGCGCATGTGTGTTTGAGCTTTGGGGTGCACACCCTAATGCAACAGGCTGCGCATACCTATGCAGCAGGTAATAGCCTGAAAGCCGGTATACACAGCGGAGGGTCAACAAGCCGGTGGTCGGTAGCGGTCGGACAGCAGAGGTACCAGGGGTAATGCAGAGGGATGGTCAGGCAAGCCAAGAGGGTCTGGTGCAGGCGGATAGCAGGATGGTCAAACAGGAAGCCGGGTCAGATAACAGGATACACAGATCAGATCAGGTAACTCACACAGAACGCTGTAGAGCAGACAGCGGGGATGGAGTGTGACAGACCGGTTTAAATAGCCCGCCTGACACCAGCGGGAGTACGCGCGCGTGTGACCGCACCCGTGAACGCGCGCGCATGCGCAGTGGAACCCGTGGCCGTGTTCCCGTGCGCCTGGATCGCTGGTTACTGGCAGGATCTTCATGACACACTGACACTTCTATTCCTGTTTTTCCTTGCTCCCCCCTCCTTACCTTCCTCCTCCCTGCTAGACCTTGCTTTCTTTACTTTTTTAATTCAACTATATTTATGAGTATTCATGCACTAACTTTAATAACTTTGCCTTTTTATCTGTTTGCATCCTATTAGGTCTCACACTACCAATCTTTATATGGGATGTCCAATCACCTTTTTGTGACTACCTATAAATGTCTGTGACTGCTGTGTTTTTTTACACATTTAAGTAACCCCACATTGCTACTTATATAACTGTCCTGTGGTTATTATGTGTTGCTAGATGCTTCTGGCACTATATACCACAGTGCAAGTTTTTAGTTTACTTCCCTGGCGGGTTAATTCCCCGCCTCCCCCCCCTTTTTTTTTTTCCTCCCTCCACCCTTCACATCTAACCATCATATTACTACTATTATGGTAAGTACTTGTAATTCTTGAGATTGTTAAATTATTACATTCATGAGGGTACTGCAACTAGAGGTCACTCTTACCTACTAATTATTAGGTTCACTATCTAGTACCTACCTTCATTACCAAAACCAATTGCTTTACAGCTTTTTATTACATTTCACTTGTTTGTCTGGTTAGTACTCCCCCCCCTTCCCCCCCCCCTTTTCTCCCCTTTATTGCTCTCCTTCCTGATCTTTCCTATACCCTTCCTTTCCCTTACTTCCTTCCTTATCCCCTCCCCTCCTTTGCCCTTCCTCCCCCCTTTCCCTCCCCCCCTCCCTTTTCTCCTTCCCTACTTCTTCTTTTTCCCTCCCCACTCTTTCCTCCCCCCCTTCCCTTCTCCCCCCCCCCTCCATTCGTTGCCAGCTGCCATACTGCTATTCCAGGAATATCCGATCTTAGGTTATCTTTACATATCGATATTACTAACTACATTACTAGCATATATAAAATATTTTTTGCTATTATGTTGCATACGTCCCCATAGTGGACGAATACTTCCTGGGTCTTTCCTGACTAGGACTGACCTGTATGGGTTTCCACCTCAGCCTATCCAATTCGCAGTGTTCATTTATATTTAAGTGTTCTTGCATAGCAAGACCACTTACTGTTATCTCACATATATATTATTAAGTGTTCTTGCATAGCAAGACCACTTACTGTTATCTCACATATATATTATTCTTATTATTATAGCCAAATTTACCACCCTAACTCCTCCCACAGTTTTTACACTACATAGACAAGTAATATACCGAAACGTGCGGATTGTTCCCGAATGGTGTGCTATTACTTTGTGGAACGTTTCGCCGAATGGTTCACAAAATATCGTCGTTTTTGCGGCGAAATTGGTCCCATAGGAATGAATGGGGAAACTAGAGTGGGAGATGAAAAAAGCTGGAAAATCAGAACATGATTTCTAAACTGCCGCCACTCCCTCATTTTCAAGCCCACCTACACAAATCTTATATCAAAACGTTCAGCTATCCCTGCTGCCACTAAACATGTCCACGGCTAAGCCATAGTCCTGATAGTTTTCACAATATGACCATTTGTTTGCAACTCACGCCGTCCATTGACATTCATTGAAACTACACTCTAGCCCCCTCCAAATTTGAAGGGCAATTTCTAAACTGCGACTGTGCCTTCATTTTTAATATTTCAGAGACATACTATACATCAAAATCTAGGTCTGAGTCTTGTGATTCTCACAATATAAAGATCTTCGCTGTAGGATGTATAGTTTTTAAAATACGGCCATTTGTTTAGAGGTCATTTCAGGAAATTTTAGCCATTAATCAGAGTGTACTGTTAGTGTTTGTTTTGTTGCCATGGTTACCAAAGCTTCTGTTATACACAGGGGGGAAGGTGGCTGGAGCATCTCAGCTGATTACAGAGCCTGGGGGAGGGGACAGACACACCATGTACAGATTTATAATAGAGGAATATGATGGGGCAGTTTTGATGGGGTAATTCTGATGGGGCAGTTTTGATGAAGCAGTATTTGGGAAGCATAAACAGGGCATGAGCGTTGCTAGGAAACAGTGGTTGTAAACACAAGATGCTGAGACACTCCAAATGCATGTGACTTCATCTGCTAGACTTGATAATGCTTGTAGACTCCTCCCACAGTTTTCACACTACAGAGACAAATAATATACCGAAACGAGCGGATTGTTCCCGATTGGTGTGTTATTACTTTGTGGAATGTTTTGCCGAATGGTCCACGAAATGACGTTTTTGCGGCGAAATTGGTCCCATAGGAATGAATGGCGAAATGTTCAAAACTAGAGTGGGAGGTGACAAAAGCTGACAACCCCATGATCAGCCAAAACATTATGACCACCCCATGATCAGCCAAAACATTATGACCGCCCCATGTAAAAAAAAAAAATATTTTTGAAAAAAAAAAAAAATTTTTGAAAAAAGTAAAAAAATAATTTTTGAAAAAAAAAATCATTTTTGAAAAAAAAAAAAAAAATTTTTGAAAAAAAAAATATTTTTGAAAAAAAAAAATTATTTTTGAAAAAAAAAAAATTATTTTTGAAAAAAAAAAAATTATTTTTGAAAAAAAAAATATTTTTGAAAAAAAAATTTCTTTTAAAAAAAAAATTATTTTTGAAAAAAAAATATATTTGAAAAAAAAATATTTTTGAAAAAAAAAATTATTTTTGAAAAAAAAAATACTTTAAAAAAATAATAATTTCGAAAAAAAAATTATTTTTAAAATAAAAAAATTCATTTTTGAAAAAAAAAATTACCTTTGAAAAAAAAAATTACTTTTGAAAAAAAAATCATTTTTGAAGAAAAAAAAATCATTTTTGATTAAAAAAAATTCATTTTTGAAAAAAAAAATTACTTTTGAAAAAAATGTTCAGCTCTTTCAGCGAATGATGGAACTTTTTTACTACTATTTATACTTTTTAAAATATTAAGCTTTTTAACACTTTTCACAGTTACTCAAGCCACTCCACCCCACCCAGTTACTCCGCCCACTCCAGTTGTAGAGGCAAGAACACTTTCACAATTTCCCCAGAAATTGTACCTTTTCTAGTTCTTATTATTATAGCCAAATTTACCACCCTAACTCCTCCCACAGTTTTTACACTACATAGACAAGTAATATACCGAAACGTGCGGATTGTTCCCGAATGGTGTGCTATTACTTTGTGGAACGTTTCGCCGAATGGTTCACGAAATATCGTCGTTTTTGCGGCGAAATTGGTCCCATAGGAATGAATGGGGAAACTAGAGTGGGAGATGAAAAAAGCTGGAAAATCAGAACATGATTTCTAAACTGCCGCCACTCCCTCATTTTCAAGCCCACCTAAACAAATCTTATATCAAAACGTTCAGCTATCCCTGCTGCCACTAAACATGTCCACGGCTAAGCCATAGTCCTGATAGTTTTCACAATATGACCATTTGTTTGCAACTCACGCCGTCCATTGACATTCATTGAAACTACACTCTAGCCCCCTCCAAATTTGAAGGGCAATTTCTAAACTGCGACTGTGCCTTCATTTTTAATATTTCAGAGACATACTATACATCAAAATCTAGGTCTGGGTCTTGTGATTCTCACAATATAAAGATCTTCGCTATAGGATGTATAGTTTTTAAAATACGGCCATTTGTTTAGAGGTCATTTCAGGAAATTTTAGCCATTAATCAGAGTGTACTGTTAGTGTTTGTTTTGTTGCCATGGTTACCAAAGCTTCTGTTATACACAGGGGGGAAGGTGGCTGGAGCATCTCAGCTGATTACAGAGCCTGGGGAGGGGACAGACACACCATGTACAGATTTATAATAGAGGAATATGATGGGGCAGTTTTGATGGGGTAATTCTGATGGGGCAGTTTTGATGAAGCAGTATTTGGGAAGCATAAACAGGGCATGAGCGTTGCTAGGAAACAGTGGTTGTAAACACAAGATGCTGAGACACTCCAAATGCATGTGACTTCATCTGCTAGACTTGATAATGCTTGTAGACTCCTCCCACAGTTTTTACACTACAGAGACAAGTAATATACCGAAACGAGCGGATTGTTCCCGATTGGTGTGTTATTACTTTGTGGAATGTTTTGCCGAATGGTCCACGAAATGACGTTTTTGCGGCGAAATTGGTCCCATAGGAATGAATGGCGAAATGTTCAAAACTAGAGTGGGAGGTGACAAAAGCTGACAACCCCATGATCAGCCAAAACATTATGACCACCCCATGATCAGCCAAAACATTATGAACGCCCCATGTAAAAAAAAAAATATTTTTGAAAAAAAAAAAATAATTTTTGAAAAAAGTAAAAAAATAATTTTTGAAAAAAAAAATCATTTTTGAAAAAAAAAAAATATTTTTGAAAAAAAAAAAATTATTTTTGAAAAAAAAAATATTTTTGAAAAAAAAATTACTTTTAAAAAAAAAATTATTTTTGAAAAAAAAATATATTTGAAAAAAAAAAATATTTTTGAAAAAAAAAAATTATTTTTGAAAAAAAAATTACTTTAAAAAAAATAATAATTTCGAAAAAAAAATTATTTTTCAAATAAAAAAATTCATTTTTGAAAAAAAAAATTACCTTTGAAAAAAAAAATTACTTTTGAAGAAAAAAAAATCATTTTTGATTAAAAAAAATTCATTTTTGAAAAAAAAAATTACTTTTGAAAAAAATGTTCAGCTCTTTCAGCGAATGATGGAACTTTTTTACTACTATTTATACTTTTTAAAATATTAAGCTTTTTAACACTTTTCACAGTTACTCAAGCCACTCCACCCCACCCAGTTACTCCGCCCACTCCAGTTGTAGAGGCAAGAACACTTTCACAATTTCCCCAGAAATTGTACCTTTTCTAGTCTTGTTATTAATATTTTTGGTCTATGTTTTGACTTATGCATTATCTGTCATATTTATTCAATGCCTTATATTTCAGTTCCATGCTCCCGAAGAAGGCGTGCAACATGTTGAGCTGTAAATATTAACACCTACCAAAGACATAGCTCTTCCTTGAATATAATATTTCTATGATGGAATGATGGTTATCACAAAAATAGTTGTTGTTTTATTGTTCTCTCTCTCTATTCTCTCTCTATTGTTCTGCTCTTTTTTTACTGTATTCTATTCTGCAATGTTTAATGTTATTATGTGTTATCATGTTTGCTTTTCAGGTATGTCATTTTTTTATACTTTACTGTTTACTGTGTTTTATTGTTAACCTCTTTTTGTTTTTAGGTACGCCATTCAGCTGCAGCGCAGATTTATTAATCTTGACAGCAACAGCGTTTGCTCCCACAATACATAAAGCCATGACTCCAGCGTTATCGGAGGTGATTTCACCACCACGGTTAAAAAAAAAGCATATATGCCGAAGCATGGGGGCAGCAGGGGTGGAGGAGCGATTTGCTCCTAACTTTTGGGGCAGATGCCCCCCTGCTTCAGCCTATATTTTTTAGGCCATTCAGCTGCAGCACTGATTTACTTATCTTGACAGCAGCAGCGTTTGCTCCCACTATACATAAAACCGTGACTCCAGCGCTGTAGGAGGTGATTTTACTACCACAGTTAAAAACAAAATGGTGCATGTATGCCCATCATTAGAAGTGGGTGGATGAAGGGAGGTATTCTAATGGTGGGCATACCCAACGATCAATCTCTTTTTTCATGCAGCCCACAGGCTGCATGAAAAAAAAAAAGATTACAATATATGCCCAACAAGGACCAGCAACGTACTGGTATGTTGCTGGACTTTGAGTGGTTATACCAGAATGATGCCTGCGGGTTTAGGTATGATCTTGGTATCATTCTTTTCAGCCAGCGGTCGGCTTTCATATAAAAGCAATCCTAGTGGCTAATTAGCCTCTAGACTGCTTTTACAAGCAGTGGGAGGGAATGTCCCCCCCCACTGTCTTCCATGGTTATCTCTGGTTCTCCTGTCCCAACAGGGAACCTGAGAATGCAGCCGGTGGTTCCGCCAGCTGACCATAGAGCTTATCAGAGACCAGAATGGCTCCAATCATCTCTCTGGCCTAAGAAACCGGAAGCTACGAGCATTTCATGACTTAGATTTCACCGGATGTAAACAGTGCCATTGGGAAATTGGGAAAGCATTTTATCACACCGATCTTGGTGTGGTCAGATGCTTTGAGGGCAGAGGAGAGATCTAGGGACCCCAATTTTTTTAAAAAAAGAGTACTTGTCACTGCCTATTGCAATCATAGTGGATATTTACATTCCCTGAGATAACAATAAAAATGATTAAAAAAAAAAAAAAATGAAAGGAACAGTTTAAAAATAAGATAAGAAAGGAAAAAAATAAATAAATAAATAAAAAAGCACCCCTGTCCCCCACTGCTCTCGCGCAAAGGCGAACGCAAGCGTTGGTCTAGCGTCAAATGTAAACAGCAATTACACCATGTATGTGAGGTATCACCGCAAAGGTCAGATCGAGGGCAGTAATTTTAGCAGTAGACCTCCTCTGTAAATCTAAAGTGGTAACCTGTAAAGGCTTTTAAAGGCTTTTAAAAATGTATGTAGTTTGTTGCTGCTGCACATTTGTGCGCAGTTTTAAAGCATGTTGTGTTTGGTAACCATGTACTCGGCCTAAGGTCATCTTTTTTATTCCATCAAACATTTGGGCAAAATAGTGTGTTTTAGTGAATTAAAATTTAAAAAAGTGTGTTTTTTCCCAAAAAAATGCGTTTGAAAAATCGCCGCGCAAATACTGTGCGAAAAAAAAATGAAACACCCACCATTTTAATCTGTAGAGCCTTTGCTAAAAAAAAAATATATAATGTTTGGGGGTTCAAAGTAATTTTCTTGCAAAAAAAATATTTTTTCATGTAAACAAAAAGTGTCAGAAAGGCCTTTGTCTTGTCTTGTATTGTCACGTGGTTAGACAAGTGGGTATGACATAAGCTTCTAAATGTTGTGCATAAAATGCCAGGACAGTTCAAAACCCCCACAAATTACCCCATTCTGGAAAGCTATTTGCTGAGAGGCATGTTGAGTCCATTAAATATTTTATATTGTGGCACAAGTTGTGGGAAAATTACACATTTTTTTTTTTTTTTGCACAAAGTTGTCACTAAATGCTATATTGCTCAAACATGCCATGTGCATATATAAAATTACACCCCAAAATACATTCTGTTGCTTCTCCTGAGTACGGGGATACCACATGTGTGAGAATTTTTGGGAGCCTAGCCACGTACGGGACCCTGAAACCAAGCACCGCCTTCGGGCTCTCTAAGGGTGTAAATTTTTGATTTCACTCCTCACTGCCTATCACGGTTTCGGAGGCCATGGAATGCCCAAATGGCACAAAACCCTCCAAGCTAGACACTCCAAGCTATTTGCTGAGAGATATGGTGAATATTTTGCAGACCCCACTTTTTGTCACAAAGTTTTGAAAATTGAAAAAAAAATACATTTTTCTTTTCTTTCTTCATTTTCAAAAACAAATGAGAGCTGCAAAATACTCACCATGCCTCTCGGCAAATAGCTTGGGGTGTCTACTTTCCAAAATGGGGTCATGGGGGGGGGTTTGCCACCTTGGCATTTTATGGCCTTCAAAACTGTGATAGGTAGTGAGGAGTGATATCAAAAATTTACACCCTTAGAAATCCTGAAGGCGGTGCTTGGTTTTCGGAGCCCTGTACACAGCTAGGCTCCCAAAAAGTCCCACACATGTGGTATCCCCGTACTCAGGGGAAGCTGCAAAATGTATTTTGGGGTGCAATTCCACATATAACCATGGAATGTGTGAGCAATGTATCATTTAGTGACAACTTTTTGTAATTTTTTTTTTTTGTTGTCATTATTCAATCACTTGGGACAAAAAAATTAAATATTTAATGGGCTCAACATGCCTCTCAGAAATTTCCATGGGGTGTCTACTTTCCAAAATGGGGTAATTTGGGTGGGGGGTTTGTACTGCCCTGCCATTTTAGCACCTCAAGGAATTAGATAGGCAGTCATAAACTAAAAGCTGTGTAAATTCCAGAAAATGTACCCTAGTTTGTAGACGCAATAACTTTTGCGCAAACCAATAAATATGCGCTTATTGACATTTTTTTCCCAAAGACATGTGGCTGAATACATTTTGGCCTAAATGTATGACTAAAATTGAGTTTATTGGATTTTTCTTATAACAAAAAGTAGAAATTTTCATTTTTTTTTTAATTTTTTGGTCTTTTTCTGTTTATATTGCAAAAAATAAAAATCGCAGAGACAATCAAATACCATCAAAAGAAAGCTCTATTTGTGGGAAAAAAAGGACGTAAATTTTGTTTGGGTACAACATTGCATGACCGCGCTATTACCAGTTAAAGCAACGCAGTGCCAAATTGTAAAAAGTGCTGTTCAGGAAGGGGGCAAAACCTTCCGGGGCTGAAGTGGTTAAAATTAGCACTTTTGATTTTTCACATTCGGGTCCCATAGACTTTAACATTGTTCGCACAAACTTTTTGTCAGTTCGCATGTTCTGCCGCGAACCGGGGGGTGTTCAGGCCATCCCTAGTAGCTGACTCTAGGCACCCGGTTTCTTTTCCAGTCCTCGGTGCTGTGGTTGGGCAATTGGCTAGGGTTCGTGCATTTGACTATGCGGTGGCCTTATTTCAGGCTGTCTTTGTGCTTGCCTTTTTTGAGGCTTTTCGAGTGAGGGAACTTGTCAGTCAGAATAAATGGGGTTCAGGTGGTTTGGGGGGTACAGGATGTTTGGTTGCAGGACAATACCGTGTGGGGTTTTCTTCGGAAATTGAAAACGTATAGGTTGGGGAGGGGCGCTAGAATTGAGTTGTGTGCTGTCCCTTCTTCCCCAGTGTGCCCAGTTCTGGCAGTGTTTTTTTTTTTCGGCCTTCGACTTGATCTTCCAGGTGTTTTCTTTGTACATGCAGATGGGACAGCTCTGTCTCAATTCCAGTTTAAGGCTGTGTTGAACAAATGTCTGTCTTCCACCGGATTGAGTGGGGACAACTATTCTTCTCATTCTTTCCGGATTGGGGCAGCTATGGAAGTGGTCAGATGGGGCCTGGATGACCAGGTTGTTCGGCATATTGGGAGGTGGAAATCAGTCCATTTCCGGTCCTATGTGCACCTTAATTTATTGTAAGTGTGGTGGAGTACAGGTGTTGGGAGGGTTTTTCTTTCCGGGGGTTTCCTGCTGTTCTTCCTCTATGTATGTTTGGTTTCTAATATGCTTGTTATTTGTGTCTGGGGGATCTGGGGCATCTCCTGATGTGGTTGTGTTGCATGTCGGAGGTAATGACCTCGGCTTTGCGATGCTCCCGCGAGCTGGCTATGGACATTAAATTTGATTTTTTGAGACTTCGGTCTTATTTTCCGGATACCATCTTTGTGTGGTCTGACATGGTGGCTTGGTCCACTTGGCGCTTGGCTCATTCTGTTGACAAAATAAACAGTGCTAGAATGAAGGTCAACAAGCAGGTGGCAAAAATGTTTGTGCGCAATGGGGGCCTGGCGATTTGGCATCGGTATCTTAAGGAAGAGACCTGGCATTTCCTGAGAAGGCATGGTGTTTATTTGAATACCATTGGCATTGACTTGTGGCAGCTGGGTTTGAAGGATGGGATACAGTGGGCTTTTCGGGTTTTTAAGGGCTACACGACCGTAAGGTTTCACACTCGTGTGCTGTGGCGGGTGGTCTATTGGGACTATGAAGGCGGTGTTAAAGAAAATACAATGGTAACATCAGGTGTTTTTAAGGTGGTTGTATCTGGTAGTAAGTAAATGGTACTTGTCCTCAAGCCGGTGTAAGTTTCGGCTGGGGGCCTTTCATGGGTGACAAATACAACTGGTTGGTAAAAAAGAAAATAGGCCTTCAAAGATCTTTAGACTCGGTAGGATTAGGCTGAGGTTTTTGTTAATGGGTTATGTATTGTATGTATTTATTCATTTCGGCTGTTTATGGAATTTTTGTATTTCAGTTGTTTGAAAGAATAAAACAAAGGCTGCTATGGCCATTCGATTCCAAAAATTACTGTGTCGTCTGGTCAATTTGGGAGGGGAAGGAAGAGGTCAATTGTTTAATGTTATAGGTAGTTGGAGCCTCAGCAATCTGCACATCCATCCATCATGTATTTCCAAATTACACTTATTGGTCAATGTGCTGCAGAACTATCCACTAGTGTTAGCCTGTGAGCATCATGACTCACAATAGTCCATAATGGAGATGCAAATCCTGGCATCAAAGCCGCCTTCCTGCACCAAGGATAATAGCCTGTGGAAATTCATGTTCCCAAGCCATGTCGCCACCAACATTTGGTTGGCTCAAAAGCAGCAGTCAAATTGAAAACTTTTTATTTTAATTTTGGATAGGGTGGGGAAGAATGAACATTTCTGTTTTTATTTCTTTAAGCCATTAGGAAGATTTTACCTCACTAGCTTGTCCCTGTGTCTCTCATATAACTGGACTCCAGGTATGTAGCTTTTCACTGAAACAGAAAGACTTGGCAAAAATAAAAACATTTTCAGATGTTCCAAGGCTTCCACACTCTACCAAAACTTTCTGTTTGTATGTGTCCCTGTTAAATAGATTTTTAATTACTTCCTGTCCTGACATAAAAAGACAATCTTCCCAGTAGTAATGCAACCAGCAAAAAAATCCACCAAAAAAAAAAAATCCTGAGCAAGACTCTAAAGCTAGCCATACACAGTTAGATTTTTCTCCTTCAGCCCATAGGCTGAACGAGAGAAAATAATGGGTTCCAAAAATAGCATGGCTGGAAAACTATGCACTGTCAGCTATTGTATTCAATCAGCTGCAGCACCCGTGACCGATAGGATGCAGTCAATCTTTAGCTGACAATTATACACATAAAGCCTGGTACACACAACGATATTATCGGACAAATGAACGTCCATTTTTTATTATTTTTTTTGCATGCTACCCTCTATATCAAAAATGTAGAGGTTACTAAAGTTATGAAAATTCTCATACGCCAGAATAAAAATTCAGAAGCGATGTAATGTATTGCATTGTATTTGTATTGATTTTTGGGCAAAAACTGTACTGATTAAACTAAAATTGTACGTTCTGGTATCATAAGAGAAAAAATTTGGATAATTTTGGACTGACTGTCGTGATCTGCTCTCCAAAGCTGTGTACTAATGATCAGATTATTGTACGATCGCTTCGAAAACTGTATTTTTTTTACGATTCTCTGATCGTGTGTACTAGGCTTAACCAATATTTCAGTCAATTTTTACAGAGCTGGATGGTGCCCACAGGATTGAATTTCAGCAGATTCAGCTGGAATCATCAGAAATTACAGATGCGTATGGCCAGGTTTAGCTGTCCCTGTTCTAGCAAAAGTTAAATAAAACATTTTGGCTGGAGTAAAAAACATACAATCTACTAAAAATGTTTTGATATTTTTAAAGGAACGTTTCATGCCTGGCTGAGAGGTTTATGTGGAGCAAAAACCAGTAGAGCTATTATCCACTTGTACTATAGTTCTGAGGCTACTGGGCGGGCACCACTGTTCAAGAGTAGTATGATAAAAAGCTGAAAAATGTTCCAAAAATGTTTGATTACTTAAATCCAACTATAAAATTGTAAAAGTGTGTTTCTCTCTATTCAAGTCGAAAGCAGTTTTTACGCACATGTGCCTATTAGCGCATTCATAACAGATCATGCTTGCAGGAATAATAACACCTATAAATGTGAAGTGTGAATTATTTTTGCATGATTAGAAAGGAAAAAGTGGAAATGTTCAGCGTATTGCCTGAATGATATGCTGACTGTGCTCACACATGAAAATAGTGTATCATTTTGCAATATTATTTACATTATATTTAGAGAACCCATTAGAGGTGAGAAGGACAATACTATCAAGATACACTTTTTTCCTCTGCACAAGAGGGATTTACCGTATTTATCGGCGTATAACATGCACCCCAAGTTTAGGAGGGAATTTTAAGGAAAAAAACTTTTTAAGGAAAAAACAACTTACATTTAAATTACCATCAATGCAGCCTTATCAGTGTCCATCTGCAGCCTTGTAGTGTCATTTGCAGCCTTGTTGTGTCATTTGCAGCCTTGTTGTGTCATTTGCAGCCTTGTTGTGTCATTTGCAGCCTTGTATCATCTGCAGCCTTGTATCATCTGCAGCCTTACCCAGTGACACTGCCATTTTTAAATATGGCGCAGCCGAGACTCTCGGCGGCTCTCGGCTGCTTTTGGCTCCTCTCGGAGCCGAGCGCCACCTACATTCATACGTAGCCGAGTGTACTCGGCTAGGTTCGGCTAGCTCCGCTCACAGTCACACCCAGTCCCTGTGTTATGTCCATCTTAGGGCGGGACTGGGCGGGACTGTGAGCGGAACTAGCCGAACCTAGCCGAGTACACTTGGCTATGTATGAATGTCGGCGGCGATCGCTCCTCCGCTCACAGTCAGCGGGGGATCGGCGGGCATCAGCGTATAACACGCGCTCACGATTTTCCCCTGATTTTAAGGGGAAAAAAGTGTGTGTTATACGCCGATAAATATGGTAGTTTAGATGCTCCCTCCTTTTTATGATTTGTTTAAGAAATTATTTAGGGCCATATTAAAAAAAAATACAAATGTAGTAGGTATAAATCATTTAAATACCTACAAAAGTAACTAAGGAAATGATATATATCTTTAATTTAGGTTTACGTAAACCCAATGTTTAATATTTGAAATTTCATTATATTTACCTATAGAAACCCTACTGTAAAACAATGAGCTTACTTTATAAATCCTTGTAAACTTGCTTTATGTATCTTTATAACATTGTATACTCAATAAACTTCTTTTGACAAGGAAAAAAAATACAAATGATAACTCTGAAACAAATGGAAAAGTTAGATACTTGGTATGCTGGAGTTTATGCAGTGTACATGGAATCTGTGGGCTGAGTCCCCCACTGATTGTTTATCTCCCTTGGAGTTTCAAGCTGTTGGAGCAATCCACCACAGTTTCTGGCTATGCTCCCACCTATCTTTTTGATTTTAGATGTACTGAATGAGGCTGTTGCTTCGTTCATAATATAGAATAAAATTTGAACAGGGTAATGCATTTGACAAGTTTGCGAATCTGATAACTCTGAGTTCTTGTCACCAGAGTGTCTAAAATACATAAATAGGTGATTAACCTCCTGAGCATCCACCAAGAGAAATGGCAATTTTAGGTAGGCTAACCTTATATAAATCTTCAGACTAAAATAAGGAATTACGGTATACCTTACACTGGTAGTCCCTTTCAGGGTTTGTCAACTCTAGCCTTCAAACAATCTGAAAATGAACCTAAATCAAGGACTTTCCTCAGTGGAAATTGGAAGTGTTGGGAATAAAGTGCCTGTACAATATGAAGTAAATCCTGAAACCCTTCTACCATGTGCTATAGACTGGTGCTGATAAATCATCCATAACTGTGCTCTAATCGAAATGTTGTTCTACAGTTCTGGCACGCCTCTTCATAGTTTTTCCATTCTACTGTACAATACAAGTTGGCTTGTGAAGGTGACCTGGAAACTTGTGGATGGTGTCTACTGTACCATGCACATGGAGGTATATTTTGCGTGGAGCATGCTCATCAATGCCCAGATCAAGGCGGGGACGGTGGTCATGCAAAGCATCAAACATTAAGACAGTTTCGAGATGAGACTTACTGTGTGTCATGATGAAGTGGAGAGCTCTGCTGACAGATGGTTTGTCACATGTTGCTATACACTGTGCTTGTATGTTTTGCATTAGGAGGGACACGCTGAGCCTGCGCCCAATCCACCAGTCCAAAGTACCTGTTATTTTACTCCCAGTAACATATTGGGGTCCCCCTGAGCACATAGCACAGACCTCATGTATGCTCAATAACTACTTCCTTGCCATGCCATCAGTTAGGCTGAGGGCCTCCGACTGCTGTTGGTTGCCATGGGAGATGGCCGCTAGAGCGGGAGCCCAAGAAGCGACTCCCTCGCTACCGGAGGGCACCTTGCCTTACCTAGGTACTGCATCTAAGGACTGATTGCTTGCAGTGTGTTCTTTACTTTGGTTACTCATGACAACTACCTCCTCTTTCTTGTCTTGCCAAGTTAACCTTTTGTAGCGATGTTACTCATACCCCATCATGCTATTACAGTTCTATTGATATGCCAAAACCCAACATGCTCCCCTTGGAAAAATTTCAGACCAGGCTTAAAACAGTTAATATAACTTTACTGTTGGAGCTTAATGTAACAGTGTAACAGGCAAGAGTCTTTCTCCTAACTAACCCTAAGGGTGGCTGCCCCAGCATACCTGTATAGGAAGAGGCCAAAAAATGGTAAGTCCAGATCGGTAGTTGTTCATAGCAAAGGTGTCCTGACGAGTTGGTGTTCCTTGGAGCGGACCAAAAGTACCAGAGAACTTTTTCTTCTCTCTCTGTTCTACTGCTCTCTTCCAGGGTATCTGGACGCCTCTCCCATTTATAAACACAAAGGATGGGAGGCTGGACCCCACAAAGCCCGCAAACTTAGCCTGGGGTAGGCGGTAAAAACATTAACCCCTTCCTCTTGCCTAGTGCAGCCTTAACTAGCTAACTTACTGTAGTCAGCGTGCCTACAAACTGAAAGGTTTTTAATGCTACGTTCTAAGAGACTTTTTGGATTCAGACAGGATAAGTGGTTTATGTTTTAAGATACATACAGTATATTTCTTTATATTTTGGTTCTATGACTACTGCTTATTGCCATTCAGGCTTTATTGGCATGCCTCCCAGAAGCAAAAATTGCCAATCTTTGCACCAAGGTTATAGTTTTGTTCCTTTTGTATCTTCAAAAATGTTTTTTGAGGTATTTTAGATCAGTCTTTAGATTTTTCTTGGTATACAGTAGTACCTTTTCAAATTGTAGCCATCAAAATTGCAACATTTGTACCTAAATTATATGATTGTGCTATAATAGGGGAAGCACAAATTATAGATCAATTCCTGTACTGAAATAATTGCTTGAAAGTGGTTTTATGGTTTTAATCCCCTCCACTTGTCCATGGAATTGAAGGTGTCTTTAGTTTAATTCCTTACTGGAATGCCAAAAAACATATGTCTTTGGTGTGAAATATTTTAACTGGCGGTTGGAGGATTTAGATGGAAAACATAAAACAAGAATATTTTTGTCCTATTATATTTAAAAAATACCCTTGGCAAGCTTGCATCTTGGTAGTTCAGAAATGTCATGTGAGGAAGGATACTTTTCTTGGTTTGCTTGCCTGTTTTCTCAACAAACTTTGGAGTTTTACCTGCCTCTGGACATACAAGACAAAATCCTATTCTCTTTCTACTGAAGAAGGTGCTGTGTTGATGTACCTGAAAACTAACAGTTTTGCATTAGCTATATTATAACTGAAACCTGCAAGAATCATTAAATAACTGCACTTGGGAAATAAATAATGAAGCGAAGTGAAATCAGATCATATCAGACAGCTTGGGATTTAGGTCAATCTAGCAAAACAAGTAAGAACAATATAGTAAATCGCTATTCTGATATTGGCTTTGGCTCTATGGAGAAACCAACAAATCTATTATGACTATAAAGTATTAGTGAATGTCTCTTGAAATTTTGCACATTTTATCATGTTACAACCAAAAATGTGAATGTATTTTATTGGAATTTTATGTGATAGACCAACACAAAGTGAAAGATAATTGTTAAGTGGAAGGAAAATGATAAATGGTTTTCAAATTTTTTTTACAAAAAGATATCTGA
This sequence comes from Aquarana catesbeiana, assembly GCF_042186555.1. Taxonomy (NCBI): domain Eukaryota; kingdom Metazoa; phylum Chordata; class Amphibia; order Anura; family Ranidae; genus Aquarana; species Aquarana catesbeiana. The sequence continues at coordinate 411,470,196 of NC_133325.1, forward strand.
AAAGTGTGGCACGCATTTGTATTCAGCCTCCTTTACTCTGATGCCCCTTACTACTAATTGGATTCAAAAGTCACCTAATTGGTAAATAGAGTCCACCTGTGTGTAATTTAATCTCAGTATAAATACAGCTGTTTTGTGAAGCCCTCAGAGGTCTGTTAGATAACCTTAGTGAACAAACAGCATCATGATGGCCAAGGAACACACCAGACAGGTCAGAGGTAAAGTTGTGGAGAAGTTTAAAACAGGTTTAAGTTGTAAATAAATATCCCAAGATTTTAACATCTTACAGAGCACTGTTCAATCCATCTTTTGAAAATGGAAAGAGTATGGCACAACTGCAAACCAGGAGTCCCATGGTAACTCTGGAGGAATTGCAGAGATCCACAGCTCAGGTGAGAAAATCTGTACACAGGACAACTATTAGTCATGCACTCCATACATCTGGCCTTTATGGAAGAGAGGCAAGAAGAAAGCCATTTTTTAAAGAAAGTCATAAGAAGTCCTGTTTGCAGTTGGCGAGAAGCCATGTGGGGGGCAGAGCAAACATGTGGAAGAAGGTGCTCTGGTCAGATAAGATCAAAATTGAACTTTTTTGCCTAAGAGCAAAACGCTATGTGTGGCGGAAAACTATCACTGCACAACACCCTGAACACACCATCCCCACTGTGAAACATGGTGGTGGCAGCATCATGTTGTGTGGAAGATTTTCTGTAGCGGAGACAGGGAAGCTGGTCAGAGTTGATGGGAAGATGGATGGGGCCAAATACAGGGCAATCTTAGAAGAAAACCTGTTAGAGTCGGCAAAAGAGTTGAGACTAGGGCGGAGGTTCACCTTCCAGCAAGACAACGACCCTAAACATACAGCCAGAGCTACAATCAAATGGTTTAGATCAAGGCATATTCATGTGTTAGAATGGCCCAGTCAAAGACCAGACCTAAATCCAAATGAGAATCTGTGGCAAGACTTGAAAATTGCTGTTCACAGATGCTCTCCATCCAATCTGACAGAGCTTGAGCTATTTTGCACAGAAGAATGGGGAAAAAAAATCACTCTAGATGTCCAAAGCTGGTAGAGACATACCCCAAAAAATTTGCAGCTGTAATTGCAGTGAAAGGTGGTTTTACAAAGTATTGACTCAGGGGGGCTGAATACAAATGCAAGCCACACTTTTCAAATATTTATTTGTAAAAAGTTTTGAAAACTTTGGATATCTCGCTTAGCGAGATTGGTTGTGTTATGGAGAGATTCTTCTCTGAATACTAAAGGTTGAGAGTGTAGGGCTTGGACCTTGATCTTTTCTGGCAGACCTTGTTTTGTATGAGGTCACATCTGGGGTACCAAATGAAGTAACCACTGTAAAATTATATAATCTAGTATACCCTATATAACTATTGCATATATGTATTAATTTGTCTAATCCCTATGGTTAGTCTATTAAAACTCTGAGCATATGTTACTGTTAATATCACAATAATACCAGGTTAGCTATGAAACCAAACACACGGTGTTGCTAGTAAAAACAATATCTTATTTATTTCCCAAGGAAATAGGAATGTACTAACGTCACACACTACACAGCACAGTATATATACAGAGCATATAACAACAATGAAATATCAAAGATACTTATCACACATGGTTTCATCTGCTGGTTCTGGATGATAAAAGGGGTCTGGGCCACATGGAATTTAGGCCCAAGCCCTCAGTCAGAGCAAAGTCCCAAGATGGCAGAGGGACAACCTCATGGTCAAGGTTTTTGCAGCAAGAAAGAGACAGAACAATTGCCTGTGTGCTCCTTTCATTCAAACACACACGCCCACTCGTAGCCACCCCCATTTGCCTTCCATCCAATAGATATTGCCGAGAGGTATTCCTTCAAATGTTTGCTTATTCTCCAGGAAGCATGCTGTATTGTCCACTAGGGGCAGCCCTGTGTCAAAATCTCTACAGCTCTTTGAAGCTTGCAATCACACAATATCACAGCAGGTGGGCTTGAGCCAAGCCCTTGTTCTTCTGGTTACAAAGCTTTGATGTGTTTCCTTCCAACTGAGGTTACCTGGCTGTGTCAACCAGGAAGTAAAATACCAGAAGTAAGATATTAAATCATGTTGCTATCCAACACCATTTATAATTTTCCTTCCACTTAACAATTATGTGCCACTTTGTGTTGGTCTATCATATAAAATCCCAATAAAATACATTTACGTTTTTGGTTGTAACATGACAAAATGTGGAACATTTCAAGGGGTATGAATACTTTCTTAAGGCACTGTAAATCCAAACCCAAGTGAAATTTATGGGAGCGCAGTTTGAAAATCAGTTCTGTCTACTTTCTAGGCTTATAGGCAAAGGATTCAAGCAAAGTGCATGGGAAACTGGTAAATGTCATTGGAAACATGTACCAATGAGAAAAAATGAAAAATAGAAAAGATTTTTACCAAACCGTAAAACTCCAACTTAAGATTTTGAGGGTAATGTGGAAAAAGCAGAGCCTTTAAATTACATGCTTGGGCGATGCCTCAAAGCTGTATGTAGTGTTACGGAACAGTATGATTCTCACGGACAGCATTAACGACACCGTATTCTGTCATCACATATATTTGTAGTACGACCCTCTTGGGGAATGCTTGGATTTACCTGCTCATTATCTGCATCACCATGACCCTGTAAACATTCCAACCCACCTGACACTCTGGGTTCAGACATCTTTGCACCACCTTGAAGTAATAAGTCAAACAATTCAGTGCATTTATATTCTAATAACTTTTAACTTCTTGTTGCACAGGAGAAGTAATAGATCAACTGAGCTTGGAATAACAATACTAGCAAGCAGTTTGGTAATAACAGAATATTATATACACGTATGTACAATGAAATACCACTTGAATGTGACCTGAAAGGATAAGCAAGAATTAAGCATTAATTCTGGCATTATTTCTAAAGATAACACAGGCCGGATTAACCTTTAATCCTAATGAGAGATCAAGCAAACAGGATTAGTATGAGGGCCCTTTAAGCAGTAATGACAGCAATGTCCCTGTTGCAGGCCTGATGGTCTTCACCGGCAATCGGAGCTCATTAACTATATCCAATAAGGTGCAATAACAAGGTAATGGTATTTCCTGGAATGGTTAAAGGTAAAGGTGTCTATGTGCAGTGTTCAAATAGGAGTGCAGTAAAGTATTCCCAAGGTAAAACTGTCTGTACACAGTGCCCCAATGAAGCACCAGATGCGAAGCATGGGACGCAGTTTGTCGGACGGCCGAGTGATGCTAGATAGATGTCTGAAGGACAGCAAGCAGTTCTAGGCCCTCCTTGGCGTGTTGGAATGTTGTACATCACGTGGTAGGCCGCGACCTCACTCTCCCTGTACAGAGAGGTCCGTCACACACAAGGCCCCGGAAGAAGAGAGCGCGGGGCAGGTCTCTGGCCTCTTTTATGCTCTTCCCAGCAATCTCCCCGATGGTAGCAAAGATCCCTGGAATATGTAGTTCAGGTGACTAGGGCAGGTTAATTTGGTTGGTAAGCAGACAGGTTGGTAAGTTGAGCTGGGAATTTTCTCTGGTTTTGTCTTTCACGAGTTTGTCCTTCCATGTGCTCCTTGCTGTGAAGGCCAGTTATAGGTGGGGGCAGGGGCCATCTCTTTATTACTGGTTTAACCACCTGAGATCCGCACTATAGCCGAATGACCGCTACAGCGCTGACCTGTCCCGTGCACGAGCGGCCTGCGCGCCCCCTGCAGGGTGCACGCGGCGCGCTCTGTGATCAGCGAGTCTATGAGACTCACCTGATTACAGATTGGAGTATCGATCCCGACCCCTTACCACACGATCAGCTGTCAGCCAATGACAGCTGATCATGTGATGTCAACAGAGCCGGTAATCGGCAATTTTTTCTCCTCGCGCTGACAACGTGAGGAGGAAAAAAAAGCCGATCACAGGCGGTCATGAGACGGACATCAGTCCCGATCACGGCAAGCTGCTGAAGATCCTCAGTGCCCACCTGTGTCCCCTGCCAGTGCCACCTAGCAATAGGCAGCAGTGCTGCCTACCATTGCCCACCAGCGCCACCCATTAGTGCCCACAGTGCCACCCATCAGTGCCCACAGTGCCACCCATCAGTGCCCACAATCAGTGCCTCAACAACAGTGCTGCACATCAGTGCCACCTATCAGTGCCCAACAGTGTCACCTACCAGTGCCCATAAGTGCCCATCAGTGCCGCCCATCAGTGCCCATCAGTTGCTACCTATCAGTTCCCATCTGTGCCACCCATCCATGCCACCCATCAGTGCCACCCATCAGGGCCCATCAGTGGCCATCAGTGCCGCCTTATCTGTGCCCATCAGTACCGCCTTATCTGTCCCCATCAGTGCCGCCTTATCTGTGCCTATCAGTGCTGCCTTATCTGTGCCCATCAGTGCCGCCTTAACTGTGCCCATCAGTGCTGCCTTAACTGTGCCTATCCATGCCCATCAGTGCAGCCTATCAGTGCCCACCAGTGCCGCTTCATCAGCGCATATCAATGAAGGAAAAAAATTACCTGTTTGCAAAATTTTATAACAAACTATGAAACATGATTTTTTTTTTTAATTTTCCATCTTTTTTTGTTTGTTTAGCAAAAAATAAAAATCCTAGCTGTGATTAAATACCAACAAAAGAAAGCTCTATTTGTGGGAAAAAAAATGATAAAAATGTAATTTGGGTACAGTGTTGTATGATCGCGCAATTGTCATTCAAAGTGCGTCTGCGCTGAAAACTCAAAATTGGTCTGGGCAGGAGGGGGGTTTAAGTGCCCAGTAAGCAAGTGGTTAAATTTGGTCAGAGGACACACTGAGAACCTTTGCTTCTATTGTGCTATGTGCTGGGTGTCCACTGTGCCCCTGTGACTTTAAGAAGGATTGAGCTACCTCCAGGCCGACCTGCCCCTTATCTATCTATTATAATGCATGTGCTCCCATTGTAGAGACTCTCATAAATTTACAAGAGTAAGGACTGGAAGTGATACCGGGTGCCATGAAGAGCCCTTGTAGCTTAGGCATGCGTTTGCAAATGTGTGCTGATTAAACCCCTGTTTTTAGCGCAGAATGTTAGACAGGTTAATTCGGTTGGTAAGCAAACTGGTTAGTGAGTTGAGCTTGGAATTTTCCCTGGTTTTGTCTTTCATGAGTATGCCAATTGAGCAAGCAATATGTGGTTAGGGTGGTATGTCCAATGCATGCAGTACAGCTAACTAGAAAATGTTTCAGATCTCTGTCTCTGAGTTGTTGCTCATGGGTTGAGAAAAAAAAAAAAACAGAAATTTCTGGTTTAAGCATTATTTTCCTGCATACATTTTTCTAGTGTATTATTAGGAACATTACCTAAAGTTAAGTAACAGGATAATGAAAAGTAATGGTAATGTTCTACTCCTGTATAAAAGCAATCAGCTGTTTTTATGCTGTATTTTTCTTTGACCTAAGAGCAAAAAGCATTCCCAGTAACAAAATGAACTGCTTGCTGTGTTTTCATCTACCAGAAACAGAAAAGTGTTTGTTGGTCATTATCATTACTGTAAATATTTTATACAATAGCATGTATGTAGTTACATAATTGTTCATATTCAGTAAGGGTGCAATGTGTAGTTATTCAAGATAGACAGTCAGCTTTGGCTGGAGTCTGATAAATCCTAATCAGTTACTTTTGGATCTTGTACTTTGTTGTTTGCTTTACAGTATAAGCATAATTAAAGTGATTGTAAGCCCTCACCCTGTATAATAACTCATTTAGTTTAACCACTTGCCGACCAAGTCTTTTCTGGCACTTTTTGCTTACAAGTAAAAATCAGTATTTTTTGCTAGAAAATTATTTGGAACCCCTAAAGATTTTACACACACACACACACATATATATATATATATATATATATATATATATATATATATATATATATATATATATATATATATATATATATATATATATATATATATATATATATATTTATTAGCAGAGACCCAAGGGAATAAAACGGCTATTGTTAAAATTTTTCTATGTAACATGGTATATGCGCAGCTGTTTTTCAAACACAATTTTTTAGGAAAAAAACACAAAATATAACCGAATCATTTTTGGATAAAATATAAAAGATGATGTTGCGCAGAGTAGATACCTAATATGTCACGCTTTAAAATTACGCACACTTGTGGAATGGTGACAAACTGCAATTCTTAAAAATATTGATAGACAACACTTTAAAAATTTGTACAGGTTATGCCCTGCACACACGACCGGTTTTCCCATCTGAATAAACTCTGAAGGTTTTTCCGACGGAGTTCCGACGGAATTCCGCTGAAACTGTCTTGCGTACACACGATAACACCAAAGTCCGACCGTCAAGAACGCGGTGACATACAACAAGTAAGACGGGACTAGAAAAAGGAAGTTCAATAGCCAGTAGCCAATAGCTTCTGTCTCGTACTTGCTTCAGAGCATGTGTCGTTTTTGGTCTGTCGGAACAGCATACAGATGAGCGGTATTCCCGATAGGAATTGGTTCCATCGGAAATATTTAGAATATGTTCTCTTTCTAGGTCCGTCAGAATTTTCGACGTAAAAAGTCTGATGAGGCCTACACACGATCGGAATATACGATGAAAAGCTCCCGCCGGACTTTTTCTGACGGACATTCCGCTCGTGTGTACAGGGCATTACCTGATTGGAGTTACAGAGGATGTCTTATGCTAGAATTTTTGCTCTCGCTATAATGTTTGCGGCACTACCTCACATGTGTGGTGCGTTCGCTTCTGCACACGAGCACAGGGGGATGTGGGTGCTTTAAATTTGTTTTTCCTATTTATTTTTTACACTGTCCCTTTACCACTTGACAACTGGGCACTTAAACTCCCTTCCTAACCAAACCAATTTTCAGCTTTCGGTGCTCTCACAGTTTGAATGACAATTACTCATGCAACACTGTACCCATATGAAATTTATGTCCTTTTTTTCACACAAATAGAGCTTTCTTTTGGTGGTATTTAATCACTGCTGGGTTTTTTATTTTTTGCGCTATAAATCAAAAAAGACTGAAAATTCGATAAAAAAAAAAAATTCTTTGTTTCTGTTAAAATTTATTGCAGAGTATTGGCGAGTATTGGCAGAGTATTGGCGAGTATTGGCAGAGTATTGGCAGAGTATGGACGAGTATTGATAGAGTATTGGCAGAGTTTTGCAGTGTTGCAGAGTATTGGCAGAGTATTGCACAGTGTTGCAGAGTATTGCACAGTGTTGCAGAGTATTGCACAGTGTTGCAGAGTATTGCACAGTGATGCAGAGTATAGCACAGTGATGCAGAGTATAGCACAGTGATGCAGAGTATAGCACAGTGATGCAGAGTATTGCAGTGTTGCAGAGTATTGCAGTGTTGCAGAGTATTGCAGTGTTCCAGAGTGTTGCACAGTATTGCAGTATTGCAGAGTATTGCCGTTATTTATATTGAGCAGCGCTGTGGGCACTAAACATCCAGCCCACAGCGCTGCCATCTTTCCCCCTCTCCCCCCGCACTGTACGATCGGTTTGTTTACATGTGATCGCTCCGTCATTTGACGGAACGATCACGTGGTACACGGCCACAATCAGCGGCTATTTACCGTGATCCGTGATCCTCCGGACCCGGCGGTCACGGATGTTCCCAATTGCGCGCCCCAGGGGGCGCGCGGGAGCAACATTCTGGAATGTCGTCCATGGACGTCCACCCAGAACTAGCCGACCGCGCTGTTGCCATCTTTCGGCAATGGCCCGGTCGGCAAGTGGTTAAAGTGGATGTAAACCCAATGTCATCCTTTCTAAACTACTGCCATAGGGGTTATCTATTAGGATATACATGCCTCCTGCATGTATCTTTACCTTTTAAAATGTCTTCCCTCTGTCTGTTATGAGACCCGAAAAACTGCATATTCTGTGGGTGGGTCTGTTGTCTGGAGCTCGGTGGGTGGAGTTGTGATGTCAGTAGACTCCCCGCCCACCTCTACACTCCCCTTGTCAATATGCATTTTCTCCTGTGTATTTCTTACACTGAACTTCTGCTATGATCTCTACCATCCAGTGAAAAGACAGGAAAGTAACCACATGACTTCAGCATGCCAAATCATGCTGAGGTGTGGAAAAGCCAATCCTTGAGGAGCTGCTGAAGAAAGGAGTGGGGGTGGGAATTAAAAAATACTGCATGTCTTAGGCTAGTGCACGAGATGTAAATCACCTGTCACTCACAGCAAGGGGGAGGATTTGACAAAGTTTTTCTCAGTTTGTCAAGATTTATCTCACTGAACAATAAAAGAGGATTGCTCAGAGATGGATTAACTCTTTGTGGCAAGACTGGGCTCAAGTGATAGGAAATCTTATACTCTACAGTATGATATCATAAAAATTTTTTTTTTTAAATTTGGGTTTACATCCACTTTAATTATTTTTTTTAATCACATTTATTTCTGTTACAAGGAATGTAAACATCCCTTGTAATAGAAATAAGGGATCACAGGTCCTCAAGACCCCAAATCTCTCCTCTACCCTTTAAAGCAAAATATAAAAAAAAGAAGATCTTTTGCGTTAAAGTGGTAGTATAGGCTTTTTTTAATGTATATGTACAGGTAAGCCTTTAATAAGGCTTACCTGTAGGTACTGTAAATATTTCCTAAATGTGCACCGTTTAAGAGACATTTACTTTAGCAGCGCTGGTGATGTCACAGGCGCATGCGCACTGTGCTCTCAATGGATGGCGTGCAACGCACACTAGCACATTATGACATTAATTTGCAGGGAAAATTCTTTTTTTTCTTTCTTTTTTTTTTTTGCGGTTTTCTACAAGATCATAGAGGTGATAAGAGATGATCTGGTCTTTATTCACCTCTATGGCCAGCCACATGAACCGTTGGATTATTTCCTGGGCATGCTAGTAAAAATGGTAAGCCCAAGAAACATTGGCGAGTGGCAGGAGGGGGGCGCAACCCCGCAGCTTTCAAAAGTGATTGAGAGGTTAATTAATTGCTCGGACCGCTTTCATGAGAAAGCCAATAGCCGGCTGCCAAAAAGAATACTGGGATATGGCTGATAGCTTTAGCCAGAACCCAGATAAACCACTTGCAAGCCGCAACGTATATAGAAATGAAAGGCAAAATATTTGTGTATAGATATAAAAAACATAATCAATATCTTTTTTCCCTATTTTTGTAAGCGATCACATTCCCAGTAGCAGTACACCGATCTTCCCAGTGAATGGCTGTACAGGGAGATGTCAAAACAAGCCTGATCACTGGAGGAGAGCAGGCAGAGTTTCCAGCACAACTAACTGACCATGGTGTGTTCTCCTGCTTAGTGTGGTCAGTTTTTAATAGGAAAGCAGAGGGAGTGGCAAGAACATAAAGAAGCAATACAAAGAGAACAGAATACTTTTCATAACAGTACATGATACGCATATATGCGGCTTCGGCTTTAAGGGGTTATTCCAGGATGATGCCTGCAGCTTAACCCCGGTATAGTTTTTTAGCTCAGCTGTTATCCTAAAGGAGCGGAAGGGAACATTCCCCCCTCCCGCCGCTTTCTGCCACTCTTCACGGGCCTCCTGTCCCACCGGGAGACCCGATCCACGATCTAGCACATCCGCCAGCTAGGCTGAGACTGGAACAAAGCCGGAAATGGCATCACTCCAGTCTCCTATGTAAAAACACGGAAGCAACATTACAACGTCACTTCCGGTTTACTTGGCTGTCAATGGCGCAGATTTTACAAAAATTACAGTATTCAGAATCGCTGTTTTTGTCGATCTGAATACTTTGAAGTGCAAAGGAGGGATATGGGATCTTTTAGACCCCCGATTCCACCATAAAGAGTACCTGTCACCACCTATTACTGTCACAAGGAATGTTTAGTGACAATGTAAAAAATAAAAATAAAATTAAATAATAAGAAAAAAAAATGAAATTTTTAAAGTGCCCCTGTCCCCATGATCTTGTGCAGCAAAGAAACCGAATGCGTAAGTCGCTCCCGCATATGTACAGGATGTTCAAATCACACATGTGACGTATCACCGCAATCGTTAGAGTGAGAGAAATAATTCTAGCAAAAAACCTCCTCTGTAACTCTAACCTGGTAACCGTTTTTTTTTTTTTTAAAGCATCGCCAATGGAGATTTTTAGATACTGCAGTTTGTGCCATTCCATAAGTGTGCGCAATTTCAAAGCATGACATGTTAGGTATCTATTTACTGGGCATAACATCATCTTTCACATTATACAAAATAAATTGTGCTAACTTTACTGTTTTATAATTAATGAAAGTGTCTTTTTTTCCCAAAAAGTGTGTTTGAAAGACCACTGCGCAAATACCATGTGACATAAAATATTGCAACGTTCACCATTTTATTCCCTAGGGTCTCTGCTAAATATATATATATATATATATATATATATATATATATATATATATATATATATATATATTGTTTGGGGGTTCTAAGTAACTTTCTAGCAAAAAGTACGGATTTTAACTTGTAAGCAACAAATGTCAGAAATAGGCTTAGACATGAAAGGGTTATATTGGATTATAACGAGCAGGACCCTCTGATTCCTACTATATTAAAGTGTATTGTATTTGTACTGTCTACTCTCAAGTTGTAAAGCACTGCATAAACTGTTGGCACTATATAAATCCTGTATAATAATAATAATAATAATAATAATTGTCAAAAATAACTATTGTTAGTATTGCTGTTACAATGCTGATGTCATAAAATCAAAGTGTATGCTGTGAAAACAGAACTCCTTTAAGTTGTGTAGATTGTATGTGCAATTGCAAACATCTATGGTTCCGTGGCGGCATCGTATCCAATGCTACCTGACCTGTACTGCTCATTGTATTCACTTTTACACGTACTCTTGGTCAAATATGCTAATGATGTAAGTTTGCACCTGTACGGAGAGTCTGGGTTTTGAATCATTTATCTTGGTTTCAGACCACCTAAAACTCAGGCACATTCTTCAGCCCAGACTGTGGCTCCCTCTGTGCAGACTTCTGGGAGAGTTAGTCTTTTGCAGAGGGATGAGAATGACAGTAAATGTCCGATGTGGCTCTTCTATACTTCCTCTTCTCCTCACTTCCCCTATGTCAGTGTTTTTCAACTGGGGACTATCTGAGCGATCCTCTGTCGATTTCTGTGATAGAGGACGGAGAGAGCATTATTAACTCCAGTGTACAGAGAGGAAGCAGAGAGCACAGCCTATACCTCCTGGCTCTCTCCTCCTCCCAGTACTCTTGCTGGCAAAACAGAAAGCTGTGCTGGCCGCCCGCCTATGTCCTATCAACCGGTGATGTCATTGGTTGCTAAGGACATGTCGGGCAGCTTGTATGTAAGTTGCAGGGGCAGTCCATGACTCTTTTTAATGACTGTAGTGTAGTCTCTCTGACTATTTTTAGTGTACACAAAATCATATGTAATGGAAGAGGTTTTTTTTAAATGATTGTGCTGAGGTTTATACATGTCTGTGAATCAGACCCCGTTCTCTCAGTCAGTGCTGGTTCTTTGCAGACACAGGACTTGGGAAAGTCATTGTCTAATTACACTTCAAAAGACAATTAAAAAAACCTCCTCTGTATTGTAATTATCTGAAGAAAAATCACATTGAATTCAATTTCTGTGCCCCACTGAAGTATTAACCTACTTGTGGATGGTGCAAAGTCAGCAGGTAACCATACTGCCTACACAGACTGGGTCTGAGCAGGTATGCCAATGTATACAGATGCATTTGAAACAGAACAAGGACTTCCTGAAATTTTGAGTATATTTGAGGTATATGCCCCTGCCTTGAAGCCTACCCTCCTCAATAATATGGTTATTTACTTTTTTTCCGATGCCTTATGGCTGAGCATATGATGTGCTGGGTGCTTCAGACTTTTTTAGACAATGAGATGATCCAGAATGATTAAGAGAGCAGTGCTAATGCCCTGTTAAAATTAAAGCAACTCTCTGCATCAATACATCGTGAGTAGGGATGAGCTCAGTCGTGTCCGTACACAAGTCCAAACCCCCCTTAGCTATCCCACCAGGAACCTGTCAAAGCAGACCCAAAGCATATATTCGGCTGAGGCATTCCCCACGCTACTTGTGTCTGAGCATGCTTGAGCTCACCCATGGATGTGAGTAGAGGGCTCCATATTCATGAGTGGGGACATGGTGACCTACACACATAGTCTTTTTTCAGTCCTCCAGGTTAGGAGACATAGGGCATCATTCCACTGAGAGGACTGAGGACATCTTGTTGTGAAGAAGAGGTGCTGTGAGGGACAGCTCAGGACTAAAGAGTTTTGGAGAAATTTCCTCTTACTTCCTTCTGTGTCTACAGGTAAGGAAGTTAGGGGGCATCATCCCAATGGGACAGTTATAGCAAAAAAAAAAAATCATGGTTTTATCAATACTCTACAGAATCCAAAAGGTAAAAAAAAACTTTGGCTTTAGATATACTTTTAAAACAATGCAATGGGGAACTGCAGATAAAAGGCAGCTAACGAACAGAAAGTCAACAGTAAGTGACTGCTTCCAAAACTTAAAAAAAAAAAAAAAAAAAAAACACAGCAGCTAAGGGTATGTAAATAGGGAGTATTCGGAATGGTCTGGTGTGGAAAGTGGGATCCCCCAAGGATCTGCCCAGGGACCAATCCTGTTTAATTTATTTAAAAAAAATTGGGGTGTGATTCCGCGCATGGGAAAAAGGTACAAGGCAGATAGTGGGGAGAGGAAACTGCAGCCCCTACAATATACTATCACCTAGGTGGAGTACAAAAATTAGCAAAAAAAGAAGGTGTAGGTGTGGCGCTGTTCCCCTATGATAAGAAGGTATGAAATATACATATAAAGTGACAAGCACTACAAATGATGTAAAACAATAGTTAATGTGCCCAAAGAACGTGACTGATTAAAATTTTACTAATTTGATGTGTTTGTGCAATGCAATTGATCATATAAGGTGCTGGTGTGTTTAAATGGTGCTAGTTGGTATAATGACATAATATCTGTAATACCACAATTAATAAATATATATATAAATTAACATCCACGATTACTGATTTGATGTGTTTGTGTAATGCAATTGATCATATAAGGTACTGTGTGGGGTTAGATCCACTGCTGGTGTGTTTAAATGGTGCTAGTTGGTATAATAATATAAAATCTGTAATACCACACTTAATTAATAAATATATATAAATCCACATTAAGCACTTATTATAAAACTTATTATAAACTTTGTGCTAAAATAATAATAAAGTGATAGGTGCTCATTAATAAAGTGTCTAGTGCTGATTATCCACAAATAAAACTGTCGTATCTTCTCCTTTTAATAAAGCGCTTGCAGTGCAGGTGACTAACCCGTGGTCTTATTCAGAATGCACTCACCGAATACTTCTTACCCCACCTGGGGTGCTCTGCAGCCACAATATTTTCCACTGTGTAGCACTCTGGGAGATTGGTCCTTATTTGTGGTATTGGCGTTCCTCCATGGTTTAGACTTTTCACCCTTGGGTATCTGCTTTCCAAAATGTTGCAGGTGATTGTTCTCTTATTTTAGGGCTTCTCAAAGGCATGCATTGCCATCAACACGTAGCGTCATACCCACGTGACTTCATCCCCTGATGAAGTCATGTGGGCATGACGCTATGCGTTGGGACAGACAGGCATACCGGAAGTGACGTCAGAGTATTAGCTCGCTGCTCGTGGATTACATGCTTTTATTTCCAGTGCTAATGTGAGCACATCAGCTGTCGTTTTGAATAAACTATTGTTGCTCTTACAATACTAAGGCATGCATTGCCATCAACACGTAGCGTCATACCCACGTGACTTCATCCCCATATGAAGTCATGTGGGCATGACGCTATGCGTTGGGACAGACAGGCATACCGGAAGTGACGTCAGAGTATTAGCTCGCTGCTCGTGGATTACATGCTTTTATTTCCAGTGCTAATGTGAGCACATCAGCTGTCGTTTTGAATAAACTATTGTTGCTCTTACAATACTACACTAGCTGGGACCCCTTCTTTCCTTCCATATACCTTACGGGTAAGCCTGGGAGGAACTCCCAGAACATTTATCTGGTCTAAAGAAGTATATATTATACCCATCCCGGTGGAAATCACCAACAAGGAGAAGAAGGCCTCCTAAAGGAAGTCATTTTTTTTTCATCCACAGGAGCCCACAGTGAGACTGATCATTTAGGAAAGGGATATGCAATTAGCGAACCTCCAGCTGTTGCAAAACTACTAGTCCCATCATGTCTCTGCCTCTGGGTGTCATGCTTGTGGCTGTCAGAGTCTTGCTATGCCTCATGGGAATTGTAGTTCTGCAACAGCTGGAGGTCCGATAATTGCATATCCCTGATCTAGGATCTCCAACATTAGCCACATATGCTGTTACCTTACAGCAGTAAGGTGAGAGGCCAACCTGCACTTAGGTGTCACTACTCAGGAATAAAGTCATCCATTTTTACTATTTATAGTCTGCACAGAGTGAAAGAGGGAATACACCATTCTACCCGCTACTTCCCAGTACTGTCATCTAGGACTGCATTTGTGTCACAATATTATTGTTATCATTCATTTGCATGAGTCACAACTTGCACTATTGTTACTTGTAGAAGTTGCACCTTTGAACATGTTTTTATTTTTACCTGCTAACTGGGTTCTTGCCCAGCCAGATGATGTTATATTACTGATCCTTTGGTAGTTTTATTTGCCATAGCATTTTGCAGAGTGTTTCACCTGTTCACCTAACAATTTGATTAGATATGTGCGTTTTATATATGTTCTAAGTCTACTTACCTTTAAAAGCGCAGCACCATACACTACACATATTCACTAGTACACACTGAATGAATAGATTTCATTAAGAAAAAAATGGTTGTAAACAATCAGTGTGTAAAAAGAAAAAAAAAATCCTGATCACCTTCCCAGAGTAGTACAGTGTTACTATGGTAAGGATGTAAAAAAAAAAATATTTTATAAAAAAGAAAAAGAAATTAAACAAATTAAAAATATATAAATATTGCAAATATTTTTACATTTTTTAACATACTGTCACCAGTCAGTGTCCCTGATCACCACCACACTAGTTATATGATGATGCCGTACTACACTGGTGACAGTATGTAAAGAAAAAAAAAATAGTGAATTTTTTTTTTTAAATGTCTTAATTATCCAAAAAATTGTGCCAAAAATGCATTATTTTTCATAATTTTCAGTCTTTTTGTTTGCTTATTTAGTAAAAGATAAAAACACAGTGGTGATTAAATACCACCAAAAGAAAGCTTTATTTGTGTGAAAAAATTTGAAAAAATGAATTTGGATAAAGTGTTGCATGACCGTGCAAATGTCATTCACAGCGTGACAGCGCTAAAAGATGAAAATTGGCCTGGGCAGGAAGAGAGTGAAAGTGTCCGGTATTGAAGTGGTTAAATTCACTGGGAAACAAATAAGTCCTTTAAACACTTGCCGACCGCTCTAAATTCTAAATTGCTGCATTTGTAGATCCCAAAAGCCAATATAAAGGACTAGTAGTGGTAAAAAAAACACTTGTGGGTTTAACCAATCTTATTTTTTTTTTTTTGTACAATTCAGCTTTATTGGGGAGTGACAAGGGGTGTGTCCTAGGACTACCTACTTTTGCTGATAGGTGTCCCTCAATCCCATCTCAAAAAGTTGGGAGATATGGAAATGGGACATCTACACTGCTAGTCAGGACACTGATCAGTAGTGTTCCAATGATCAGTGTTGCCAATCAGCGCCGCCTCATCAGTGCCCATCAGTGCAGCCGAAAAAAGACCAGTTTGCAAAGTTTTATAACAGAAAATAAGTAAAATTTTTTTGGTCTTTTTTAATTTAGCAAAAAATAAGAAGAACAAGTAGTGAGTAATAACAACCAAAACAAAGCTGTATTTGTATGAAAAAATGATAAAAATGTCATATGTGTACAGTGTTGTATGACCGCACAATTATCATTAATAGTGCGATAGCATTGAAAGCTGAAAATTGGCCTGGGCAGGAAGGGGTTGAAAGTGCCTAGTAGGCAAGTGGTTAATTAAACTTGTATAATGCCATTCCTACCAGTCTAAATTATGCAGTATTTCTGTGTAAGCTTGGCTGTATACGTTGTACAATATTTGGCCACATGGCCTAATAATTAATTCCCCATATTTTTGTTTGAGTTCAGATTAAGAGGGCTTCAGCAAAATCAGTGATGGAAATACCAAATGCTCTCACAACATAATGGTACTGACCTCCCATCCATTCTGTGCACATTCAGTACAGATTCAAAAAAGGATTTACTATACAACTGAAATCGTTTCCACCCTAAATTTGATGCAGTTTGTTGTTTAAAAAATCTTTTCCACGCTCTAAGGCTCGATTCACACCTATGCATGTTGCTTTTGAGCGTTTTTGGAGGTTTTTTTTTCATGCTTGGCACGTTTTTGAGCAGCGTTTTTGTAGCGTTTTTGCGGCGTTTTTGCCGCGATTTGCGTTTTGCGTTTTTTTTTTTTTTTTTCATTTTTTTTTACAGTCTTAAAAAAAAATTACAAAAAAAAAAAAGAAAAACGGCAAAAACGCACCAAAAACGCACCAAAAACGGTGCACTTGCGTTTTTGATGCTTGTCCATTGAAATCCATTACATGCAAAACGCTGCTTTTTGCATGAAAAAAAGTCCCCGACCCTTTCCAAAAACGCAGAGATACAAAAAAGCATTGATGTGAACATGTTCCATAGGAACCCATGTTAAAAAATTCCCGTGCATTTCAGCAAAATGCAAAATGCATCAAAAAACGCGCTAGTGTGAATGGAGCCTTAGTGCCATTTTCCCATTTTATGTACGGTTTAATGTTCCATCACCTTACGTACAGTAGTCACCACCTCTCCCGGCCTGTCAGTCTATGCCCCTTCCGTATTGTCTTCTGTGCATTGACAGTTTTCAGTTACTAAGTCGTTGGCATGCTAAGAACAATGCACAGCTTGAACACATTGCACTGATTACAGCAGCCATGAAATTAAAACTGATAAAAGAGCTGTCATTAACTTTCACCCCTCCCTCCCCAGAGCCAGCGATACAGGCGAAGAGAAGGATTCAGCATGAACGCTGTGGACCACAGACATAAATGTACTGATAAAGATCCCGAGACTAATTTATTCTCAATGCGGCAGCTCACATAATTTAACGAGAGGCCATAACTCTGTGTTGTGCTGTGTTTCTGATGATTGGATTTGCGACGCAGTAATGAGCCAGACGTGAGGTGATAAGGAGATCGCAGTGACCAAAGTCTCCGAGGGTCTCCCACCTTCACATTTACTGCGACAGTGATAGGCAGGGCGCCTTTTTTTTAACCCAATACGGCATGGAAGCAACATGCACGTGCCACCAGTCTGCCGCCTGTTCATTAGCTTCCATTGTTTCTTGGCCTCCTGTCACTGCAATGCTCTGACTTGCTTTGTCTGGCTTTTTCGCTTTGACAGGGTGGTAGGAGTGGGTGTGCAAAGAGGTTTGCTCCCTCTTATGCTGTGTATGACTCATAGCCATTCGCCATCTGCGCATACATTTTGGCAGACCCTTTTTAACTTTAGAAATGCACACAGACAGCCCAGAAAAGACATCACAGGCTTTTGGGATATAAAGGGTGAGTTCTTTCATTCAGATGTGTTGAGCCAGGGAGGGGACTGCGCTTTGAGCTCGCTGAAATGCCATTTTACCCAATGCTGTGCGGATTAGAATATTTGAATAACAATGAAAATCTCTGCCTCTTGAAGAAGAAGATTTCGCTCTGCATAATGATACCCACTACTGAGAAGCTGGAGACTGAGGAACACGAGCAAAATAAGATGTAAAACAGTTAATGGCTTTTTTTTTCACGTGTAATCTACTGGTACATACATTTTGATGGAGAGTGTAGAACATTAATCAGGGTTGGGGATTTGCGTGCCGGTTCACGAAATATAAAGTAATGGCAGCGGCAGGTGTGAGTACGCGGAGTGTCGTTACCGCACCAGCTATGGATGCCAGCTAACTGTTGATCAAATTGATAAGACATGGCCAACCATTCACAAACATTTCCATGTATGCAGCTTGGCTAAAGTTTTTACCTACTGCAGAGGATAAGGACCAGAAAGATTCAAATCTCTGTTTGCTTTGTTGCACAGTTTAAGGATTATAGATATTATTAGCCTAAAAAGTGCAAAATTACAAAATGTAGCAAAGTTTGTATCTGCTATTAAACTTTCACTAGACTAGCATGTGGACACAATAGATTGTGTATTTCATTTGGTTAAAAAAATGACGCCTGTGCATTATGATCAACCAAAAATTTGTATGTGTGAGTGATAAAACTCTGATTACCATAGCGCACTATAATTCCTTCTGGACCAGCTCTCTCTATATATGTGCTCAGTACATCTCAGCTCACTCAGAGGCTCTCTTATACTAAAAATAGTTTATTCAGTGTAGAAGGAGACCGGCTGTTCTCTTAGTTATTCGATAGTCGCACAGCACCACCTAGTGTTTGAAAATCTATCAGCTTTCCTTTTGGTTTGGTAAAGGAAATGGGATAAAATGCATAAGCTGCCACTACTGACCTCAACATAAGAAAAAAAAAAGCTAGTTTATGGCTCCATACATTTTAATGCTTCATTACTCTCTGGCAAGTGGGGGGGTAAATCAATAAAGAATTAAGCACACTTTTCGGGCGGTATGGCCCCTTTAAAGTGGCCTGCACCTAATTATGAAAGCTTTGCGCCTGTTTTGGTACCAGTACCAACTTGTGCACCAGATTCAGGTAGTTCTATGTGTCTCCCAACAGTTTTATAATTACTGCCAGTTTACAGATAAGCAAACTGGTGATAATTAAGAACATTGGAATACAGAGAAATGTGACAGCTTCTGCCAGCGTCCCAGCAACAGATGACTCCTGGCCCCACTCCGTGACCAGCTGGGAGACTCCCCAAAACTCTTGCACTGCGCTGACTTTGTGACAGCTCCAGTGGTTAGGGGGCAACTCAGCTGCACCGGAGATGGAGTGTCCATGTGAACCTCTGTAGACAGTACTTACCCCAAATTCATGTACCCATTTCCAAAAGATATATGAACCTGTCCCCTGTACCAACATTTGTTGTGTGGAGACACAACAAAATTCTCGATATGTTTTATTAATTCCCCTCATTCTTTTAATTTAGGCACATATTTTATGGCCACCATATTACTTTTTGGCACAGGTTTTCTTTAGACCATTTTAAAATGTTGAGCAAAATGTTATCTTTTGTTTAAGTTAAAATTCAAATTGATGGTGCAGTTAGCATTTAGAAGGAAATAATTACATTTGAATTCCAGCTTTACCTTCAGCCTTGCACAGTTGTACTGAAATTATTTACTACAGTAAGTCCCCTACATAGGAACCTTCAAGTTGTCAAAAGAAAAAAAACCAATGTTGGTGCAGCCATCTACCCCGCTGTGTTATTGTCTTCTGACAGGGGTACCCCCCCCCCCCCCAGAACACATTGATCAGCACACATGGCCTTTATCTGCAAGCACTGATCTTTGTTGGACTTATCTTATGAACAAGTTGGACTCACGAACCAGCTTCCAGAACGGAACTCGTTCGTAAGTAGGGGACTTACTGTACTTGCCATCTACACATTTTCCAGACAGATACTTACAGTATCTCACAAAAGTGAATACACCTCTCACATTTTTGTAAATATTTTATTATATCTTTTCATGTGACAACACTGAAGAAATGATACTTTGCTACAATATAAAGTAGTGAGTGTACAGCTTGTATAACAGTGTAAATTTGCTGTCCCCTCAAAATAGCTCAACACACAGCCTTTAATGTCTAAACTGCTGACAACAAAAGTGAGTACACCCCTAGGTGAAAATGTCCAAATTGGGCCCAAAGTGTCAATATTTTGTGTGGCCACCATTATTTTCCAGTACTGCCCTAACCCTCTTGGGCATGGAGTTCATCAGAGCTTCACAGAGTTTAGGTCTGGAGACATGCTTGGCTAGTCCATCACCTTTACCCTCAGCTTCTTTAGCAAGGCAGTGATCATCTTGGAGGTGTGTTTGGGGTCGTTATCATGTTGGAATACTGCACTGCCACCCAGTCTCTGAAGGGAGGGGATCATGCTCTGATTAAGTATGTGACAGTACATGTTAGCATTTATGGTTCCCTCAATGAACTGTAGCTCCCTAGTGCCGGCAGCACTCATGCAGCCCCAGACCATGACTCTCCCACCACCATGCTTGACTGTAGGCAAGACACACTTGTCTTTGCACTCCTCACCTGTTTGCCGCCACACACGCTTGACACCATCTGAACCAAATACGTTTATCTTGGTCTTATCAGACCACAGGACATGGTTCCAGTAATCCATGTCCTTAGTCTGCTTGTCTTCAGCAAACTGTTTGCGGGCTTTCTTGTGCATCATCTTTAGAAGAGGCTTCCTTCTGGCACGACAGCCATGCAGACCAATTTGATGCAGTGTGCGGCGTATGGTCTGAGCACTGACAGGCTGACCCCCTACCCCTTCAACCTCTGCAGCACTGCTGGCAGCACTCATACATCTATTTCCCAAGTAGTCTGCATGGAGATGCAGAGGGAATAACAGTCTGCAGGGAGCTGCAGGAGAAGATTTCAACTTAGTCAAGTATGCAATTTCAATCTTCAAGCTATAACTTTGATCAAAGTATACCGAAATCTGTAAATATGATGGCATTGAAAACGTCTGCTTGATGACGAAACGCGTCTGGGCACGCACGCAGTGACGTCACCACGTGAATGAGAAAGTAGGACGAGCTCCGCTCCGTGATTGTTATGCCGGCCGGCGTTTTTATACATTCCATGCGCAATTTGATCGTCTGTTTGTAAGTGTATTACTTTTATTCATTAAAGGGTTTGTTGAATGTATTACACTATGGCCAATTTATTTCATTTTTGGGTCGTATACTGTGGATAAAGATTTCCTGATACAGCAATCAATCTCCCAGTGTGGCATAGAGCCCAATGAGTGCAAAGTCTGAGAGTTGGTAAGCACACTCTACAGCTGTGGTGGTGGGATATCACCCTTCGTTTTTAAGTGCACATTAGGGTGTTGGTCTCAGGTGCATGCTTATACATGATTGCCAGCAATACTACACTATGGCCAGCTTTTTTGTCTTTTTTTTGGTATTGAACTGAGGGAACCACGCCTGATAGAGCTGATCGGTCCCCATCTTAAAGGCCCCGGCTGGGTTTAAGCCATCCGCTTACTATATCTGGCGTTCTGGTAAGGGCAATTCATTGTCATGGTCTCTGGATCGTGAATCATTTCTGTGCATGTTGTAGCATCTGGATGACCCGGAGTGCTTTTTTCTTGCCAAAAGGGATATTTGGACTATAACATTGTACATTCATTTCAGACGCATATGTCATTAATGTTAGATAAAGTAATGGACACTTAGCGCAGTTTATTTTTTATTATTGATACTGACATCCGCTTAGAACTTTGTGGGGGCTCTGGGAGTGATCGGAGGAGTGGAGTGGCTGTGCATGCTATGTTCCAGGTGCCATTTACCGACCATCGGAGTCAGCGCCTGGGCCCGGTGCGGTCACTGTGGGGATGCACTAACCCGCCTAGGGCCTGTGCAGCGAGAGGCAAGATATTACAATATCAACCCGCTCACAGGACTTTGCACACTGCAGCCACAGGACATTCAGAGGGCCAGAAAGGGCCAGGGATCACTCGCCAGTGATGGAGAGGAGCATCCAGGTTGCAGGAGCTAGTGTGCGGCCTACGGTTGATATCCCTGAGGAGCCGGCCTCCAGTAAGACCCTTGCTGTACCCATCTGGAAGGAGCCCATGCTGCAAGGAGGAGAAACTACAGGTGAGTCGGATGTGGTGAGCAAGGGCTGGGTCATTGATTGGGGTTCACCCAGAGTGTTGGAGCGGTTCGGGTTAGTGGAGAGCTTGTTCTCCTGATCCTCCCGAAGAGGGCTCCAGTGAGGAAGAATGGTAGACCGGAGATTCCCTACCTGTAGATACCTCACCTGATACACTGGAGGAACCACATGTCCCAGCATGGACCCCAATATGTTCCAGCAGAACTTTCCATAGTCAGCCTTCCACAACCTAGACCAGGGCACCCACTTACAGACAATGGGCCACTAAGGACCCAGATGCCTGCGCCCTGCCCGGAAGAGGAAAAGTTAAGGAGCTACCCGGGCTCTCAAGGTTCCAGTGGGAAGTACAAAGAAGGGTTGCCTTGGAGTGGGGCTATGACTACCCTTATGTCCTAACCCAGACCATGAACATCATTGATAGCTCATTAGGGAAGTGGGAGGATGACATGGTTTGGGATTTTCTGCATGTTCCCAAGCCGCTCCGGGTGCCAGAGAGTGAAGTTTGGGCCCGGTTCAAGGACATTAAGCAAGAATGGAGCTTGGGACTTGCCATTCACAGAGACATGGTCTTGGTTGTAAAGGCAGTTCAGCCTACCAAATGCTATTCAGTCTCAGTCAGAGGGGAGGGGGATGTTCGGAGGAGGTTGCCAGATCCCCGGTTGTGTGTGAGCGAGGACTGCTGTGTTGTGCAGCCCACATGGAGCCGTTCACCAAGACTGCAAGGACAGGGCAGGGCTTGGGTGGTTTTTCTCAATGACACTGTCAAAATTCTACAGAGACAGCTTTTGCCCGCCACCCATGGTGCCTGATAGGAGGGTTAATTATCATGGACACCAGGGTGCACTGTCTCTGTCAAACCTTCCTGTTACTTGACATTTGGGAGGGGCCCCTACAACTAAGAGCAAACAGAAGGTTTCAATTTATTATGTTTGAATAGTGGCATGTCTGTTTAGGCCGCACTCTGCAGGAGGTCTCTTAGACTCCTTTTGAGGGAGTGACAGTACTAACAGGGAATTACATTCCACTTTGATCTACTTGAAAAAAAAAAAAAGTGTGTTTTTATTCACCCAATAGAGGATTATAACCCCCTCTATCTGGTGAATAGTGTACAGTGTATAGTTAGACTGTGTGTGTGTTTTGTCTTCTCTTAAGTTCGTTGTCATGGTTATGCAATAGAGTTTGTCAGCTTACCTGTCTCCATGTGTTCATCTCCAAAGACCAGTTATCTCTCACCTGACTGCTTTTATTAACTCTCCTCTAGCATGGCTCCACCCCAGCTCCTATCAGAGAACTCTATATTAACCTCTGCACTGCAGGCCAGCCCTGCTGATCAACCTTTGTGTGTTTGGCTTCCTGTTCCTGCCTGCCGTGTGTTCTACGTTTATTTCTGTTACTGACCTTGGCGTGTTCTATACTATTCCTGTCTGCTCGTGACCCTGACTTTTTGGTGTGTCCCTGACTATCCCTGTTTGCCTGTGACCCTGAACCTTGGCGTGTACTCTGTTGTCCTTGTCTGCTTCTGGCCCTGACCTTGGCTTATTCCTTTAGTATCCCTCTCCTTCTGTTGCCTACTTTGGGTGTGAGCTGGGGGACCCTGGGGGTCGCAACCTGGAGCCAGTTGCAGCCCAGTCCAGTCTCACCACTAGAGGCTCTGGTGAACACCTGCTGGCTCTTAGACTCCATGCCCCAGGGAATCCTACGCTCTAATCCCACTGGGATCCATGTTGGTGTTCCAGCGGCCCTGCCTTCCTTATACCCGGACTCCCATCCGCAGCAGTCAGCTGTAAATATATGAACATGAGTGTATATACTATATTTTTGTATTTTTATACAAAATTCCCCTTCTACGTTGTTATCCTTTTCCCCATCCAACCAAATTTTATGGGATGCCCTTTACTCCTGGGCCCAGGAGGTATTTTCGTAAATGGTTTTCGACAGCTGAGGACAGCTGTGATTTTGGTGGGGGGTGAATGTAGCACCCTCTACCAGAAGGTAGGTGCTAGTAAGGGTTATTTTACTAGGTTGTTCAACACAGGCAAATTTAGGCAGGCCTATGCTGCAAGCTAGGCCTGTCTGTTTTGAGCTGGGGGCTGGGAGTGGTTAGGGTAGCAGTGGGTGTGACCACCCGTACTTCAGTTCTGAGGCACCTCCCCTGCTTCCAGGGAGAATGCTCTGGAAGAGGAGGTTGGGCCTAGAGCTGGAGTGGCAGGCAGCCCATGTGGGAGCCCTGACTAATCCCTAACTAGCATTGGCAGGGAGCAGGCCTCGTAT
Organism: Aquarana catesbeiana; assembly: GCF_042186555.1. Classification (NCBI taxonomy): domain Eukaryota; kingdom Metazoa; phylum Chordata; class Amphibia; order Anura; family Ranidae; genus Aquarana; species Aquarana catesbeiana. Next base: position 411,494,401 of record NC_133325.1, read on the forward strand.
ATAGGCTGAAGTCACATGCTGCTGGGGAGGAGTAATCGACTGGGTGACGTGAGGAATGGAGTGCTAGACAGCCGCAGGAGCACACCCCCGTCTGGGGGGTGTGGGTTTGCAGGAGGAGGCCCGGGGAGAACTGTGAGGTTACATTGATTCTACACGGTCACTGGCAATGTCTATGTCACCAGGGAACTCCTGGAGCAGAGGGGCAGGAGAAGCTGTCAGAACACATGGTCCGGGCAAGTTCCTCATCAAGGACTTAGGGCTGGAAGGTTGTTGAGTGTTACCACAGTGGATGGCTGGAGATGCCAAGGATTCTGTAAGGGAACTCTGCTTCTACATGGTCACTAGCAGTGTCCTTATCATGCACACGGTGGATGGTGAAGAGTCCTGGATCAGAGAAGAGACTGTGGGGATGTGTGTCAAATCAGTGTGGCCGGCTGGCACATGGTTTGCAAGTTGGACTTGCTGGGAGCAGTAGTCCATTTCCTAAAACATAGACTTTAACCTACTAGGTCTCTGGGAGAGGTTCTGCAGGCCTCAGGCCTAGTAGCAGCGAGTCACCAGAGCCAGTAGAGGGGCTTATTCAGAGTGAGTTCTTCATACCCATTAGAAGAGGATGTGTTATACCTTAAACGTAATTACAAGTTGTGCAGGAGGAAACCAAGGGTGCAAGAAGAAGCAAGTTTGGGCAGGTGGTGAAGAGATCTAAGATCATTACTTTTACATGGTAAAAAGTGATGTATCTGTCCCTCACACGGTGACGGATGGAAAACTCTTAGGAACAGTAGTCTGCATGGAGAAGCAGAGGGAGCAATAGTCTGCATGGAGATGCAGAGGGAATAACAGTCTGCAGGGAGCTGCAGGAGAAGATTTCAACTTTCAGTAAAGTATGCACATTCAATCTTCAGGCTATAACTATGATCAAAGTACCCCCCCCCCCCCAATAAAACAACAAAAACAAAGCTTGCAAAAGACTGTTCATTGTCTCTGGAAAGGATGCATGAAGACAGTGGGGTGATTTGGCGAATTGTTTGTCAGTAGTGCTAACACCATGGCTACAGAAGTTTTTTTTTATAATTCATAGGTGAACCTCCTGATTTATCAATGATCCAATTGCAGGCACTACTACATAATAGTTACATAGTAGGCAAGGTTGAAAAAAAACACAAGTCCATCAAGTCCAACCTATGTGTGTGACTATATGTCAGTATTACATTGTAGATGTTGTGGTCGTTCAGGTGCTTATCTAATAGTTTTTTTTAAATTATTGATGCTCCCCGCTTATACCACTACCCGTGGAAGAGAATTCCACATCCTTACCGCCCTTACAGTAAAGAACCCTCTACGCAGATTAAGGTTAAACCGCTTTTCTTGTAAGTTTAGTGAATGGCCACGTGTCTTATTAAATCCCCTAACGTGGAAAAGTTTTATCCCTATTGTGGGGTCACCAGTATGGTTGAAATCCCCTCTCAAGCGTCTCTTCTCCAGAGAGAATAAGTTCAGTGCTCGTAACCTTTCCTCATAACTAATATCCTCCAGTCCCTTTATTAGTTTTGTTGCCCTTCTCTGGACTCTCTCCAGTTCCAGCACATCCTTCCTGAGGACTGGTGCCCAGAACTGGACAGCATACTCCAGGTGCAGTCTGACCAAAGTCTTGTAGAGTGGGAGAATTATCGTTTTATCTCTGGAGTTAATCCCCTTTTTAATGCATGTCAATTTTCTGTTTGCTTTGCTTGCAGCAGCTTGGCATTGCATGCCATTGCTGAGCCTGTCATCTCCTGGGACCCCCAGGTCCTTTTCCATCCTAGATTCCCCCAGAGGTTCTCCCCCCAGTGAGTAGATTGCATTCATATTTTTGCCACTCAAATGCATTATTTTACATTTTTCACATTAAACCTCATTTGCCATGTAGTTGCCCACCCCATTGCTGAATCCTCAACAAGTGAAATCATCCGGCCTTATGTAAGCAAAGGAGCCGAGGATCATTAAAGGAAGAAAAGGTGTGGGATTCCCCCATATTTCATGCCAGGACTTAAGATCTGGTGGGAGATTTTAAGGCGGACCCCATACAAAAAAAATGGTGTTGAATCCCACCCAAATTCCATACCAGACCCTTTGAGTCTGGTATGAATTTAAAAGAGAACCCCATGCAATAATCAAGGAAAAAAAGTCTGGGATCCTCCTCCAAAAATACATACCAGACCCTTATTCGAGTATCCAGCTTTGCTGGCCAGGTGAGAGGAGGAGGGTGCAAGCCCCCCTCCTGAACCACATCATATGATACCGACCCCCCACGTGAATGAGTAACATAATACTCAGTCCTAAAAAAATGTATAGCAGTATAAAAAGCACAGTTTTTTACAAATCCTTTAATAATCCTTTAATAAAAAAATTCAGAAACCACCTTCGGAAAAAAGGCCGGATTGGTTTTAAAAATAATCCTATCTGGAAAAACTTGAAGGAAAGGTGCCCTCCTAGAGAGGGCTTGTAGCTCACTAACCCTCCTTGCAGTAGTGATAGCTACTAAGAAAACCGTCTTGAGGGTTAAAAACTTCACCGTACAAGACTCAATAGGTTCAAAGGGATTCTCTGTAAGAGCCTGCAATACTAAGGATAGATCCCATACCGGAAAGGGGTGAGAGCTGACTGGTCTCTGCCTTCTCAAAGCTTTAAAAAACCTGGATATCCAAGGATTTACTGCTAGCTGTTGTTCAGGGAATACACTTAAAGCCGACACCTGACTTTTAAGGGTACTAAGTGCCAACCCCTTATCTGTCCCACTCTGTAGGAACTCTGGCACCGCTACTAGACTGCGAACACTAAAGGAGCTCTCTGCGCACCAAGAATTTAATTTCTTCCAGACCTTCAAATAGATCTTGCGCGTCTCTTCTTTCCTAGAATTTAGAAGAGTTGTTACCAATTCTTCGGAAAACCCCTTACTTCTCAGCATGTCCTCTTCAGTAGCCAGATTCCACCTCTCCACCTGAGGACAGCAGATTGGACCTTGATAGAGTAGATCTTCCCTGACCGGCAATATCCAGGATGGCTCCACTGCCAGCTTCTTTAGGACAGAGAACCATGGCCTCCTGGGCCAGTGTGGCGCTATCAAGATCAGGGTCGTGTCCTCTAATTGGAATTTTCTCAAGGCCGCAGGCAACAGAACGGGTGGGGGGGGCATAGCATTTGGAAAAATGCCAGCTCTGAGACAGAGCGTCCATCTCTATCGCCCCATCCCACCGGTTCAGGAAGAAGAAGAGGGGAGCTTTTGTGTTCTTTCCTGAAGCAAAAAGGTCCACACATGGGACCCCCCACTTCTGGATAATCATCTTGTAGATGACCTGACTGATGACCCAATTTCTTTCCCTCAACTTCCTTCAGCTGAGGAAGTCTGCTCTCTGGTTTAATTCCCCCTTTAGGTGAACTGCTGATAGTGAGAGCACCGTGCCCTCGGCCCAATTGAAAATTGTTTCCGTCAGAGTCCAAAGGGAACTGCTTCTGGTGCCCCCCTGTCGGTTGACGTAAGCGACTGCTGAAGAATTGTCTAAGCGGATCTGCACATGATGTCCCCAGAGCTCCTGTTGGAAAGCTCTGAGAGCCAGAAAAATGGCCCTCAGTTCTCTCCAGTTCGAGGACTGCCTTGCGTCTTCGACTCCCCAGGAACCCTGCACCAGACTCGCCCCCAGGTGTGCACCCCAACCTGTGCTGCTTGCGTCTGTTGTCACAATCTTGGACACAGGCAGTACCCATTCCAGACCCTGCGATAGGTTTGCTGCCTTTCTCCACCACCACAGGGATCTCTCTACTCGTACAGGAATGAAAACGCCGAGTCCAGAGACTTCTGAGTGCGGTCCCAAACTTCCAGAATGAACAACTGTAAAGGCCAGAAATGCAATCCTGCCCAGCTTACTGCTGGGAGGGCAGCTGTCAGCAATCCCAAGGCTGACATGGCCTTCCTTATGGAGATTTGTTGATTGCCCTGTAGAACTGCCAAGGCTCTGTCTATTTTGCCAATTTTTTCTTCGGGAAGAAAAACTCTCCGTTGGGTTAAGTCCAGGATGTAACCTAGGAACGTAATCCTCTGGGATGGAACCAGGATGGATTTCTCCAAATTTAAGAGCCATCCCAGATGTTCCAATATACCCCTTGCTACTTGCAAATCCTGGACCAGCTGCGAGGGAGCAAAAAGGAGCAGGCTGTCCAGGTATGCGATTACCGAAATTCCCCGAAGACGCAGAAAAGCCAGAGCCTCCACCATAACTTTGGTGAATATCCGGGGCGAAGAGGATAGCCCAAAGGGGAGGGCTTAGAACTGAGGATGCACTACTTCCTCCCCGGACCTTACTGCCAGTCTGAGGAATTTCTGACTGTCCTCTGCGATCGGAACGTGCAGATAGATCTAAGGGACGCCTATGGACGCCATGTAGCAATTCGGAGGAAGTAGTGTTTTTACAGAAAAAATGGAATCCATCCGAAACTTCTTGTAGGAGATTGATAGGTTCAGGGGTTTCAAGTTCAGGATGAGCCTGAATTTCCCAGAAGGCTTCCGAACCACAAAGATGTGGGAATAGAAACCCCTGCCGATTTCTCCGGATGGGACACGTGATATTACATCCTGCTGTTCTAGATCATCCAGTGAGGCTAGTAATGCCGCTGCCTTTTCCCACACACTTTGGCAAGTCCGTAACTAGCAACCTGTGTGGGGGCTTGAGAATTCTAATCTGTACCCCCTCCTTACGATCCCTAGTATAAACAGATTGGAGGTAACTGACTCCCACTGTGGGAAGAAGGCCCCCTGTCATTGGGGTTTTCGGGGCTGCTCAGGAGGGCGAAAAATCGCTCCCCCGTGCCCTCTGCCCTTGTTGGTCCAAACTTTTTTCTGAGACTCTGCTCTCGGAAAATTAAAATTCCTTTGTGAGCGAGTTTTCTTTTTAGGCTGTTCCCCCAACTTTTTCTTCAAGTGGAAGGCCTTCTTTTTATCGGCCGTTCAATCAAGAACCGCCTCCAGATCCAGACCGAACAGCAAGTCTCCCATGAAAGGGACTCCGCAAAGCTTGATTTTTGAAGCATTGTCCCCCTGCCAGGTCTTTAAACAAAGAGCTCTCCTGGCTGAGTTGGCCAAAGCAGAAGATCTAGCAGACATGCGGACCGATTCTTCCACTTCCTCCAAGGAGAGTTTATATCGGAGGGTTCTGGAGCACACGCCGTCTACCTTCTCTCTGTCTGATTCTCTTGAGGAATGTGAGGATGCACTATCTGGTTCATCCTCCAAAGCCTCTCTGGAGCCCCCCGGTAACTCCTCACTGACGGAGGGACCTGAAGGACCAGGTGCGACATCTTGCTGCGCTGGCAGAGGACCGGCTGGGGGCTATATAGCCTAAAAATTTTCAAACAATGCTTTAAAAGATTGAAAAGTGCTGGAAAGCTCCTTAACAGAAGCTGCCAGGTCAGAGCTTTGTTCCACAGAGTGTTCCATGACTAAGCCTTCAATGCATTTATTGCACAAAACCTTCCCCCAGGACTCCCTTAAAGTACTCCTACATGATGGGCACTTTCTTTTGGACACATGCAGGGGCTTGTTTTTTTCTGCAGATTTGTCCTGAAACGACAAAACAAGCCCCGCCAGCATCAACAACAGTCTTTAACCACTAAGCCACCGCCCACCGTCATATGACGGCTGGACGAGGCTTCTGTTATTCTGGGAGGACGTCATATGACGTCCTCGCCTTCCCGAGCCACTAGGGGGCCGCGATGTCCGCCGGGCACCCGCGATTGCCGGGTAACACAGCAGGAGCGTGGATCTGTGCATGTAAACACAGATCCACGTCCTGTCAGAGAGGAGAGGAGACCGATGGCGTGTCCCTTGTACATAGGGACAGCGATCGGTCACCTCCCCCAGTCAGTCCCCTCCCCCCACAGTTAGAATCACCTCCTTAGGTAATACATTAACCCCTCGAGCGCCCCCTAGTGTTAACCCCTTCCCTGCCAGTCACATTTACACAGTAATCAATGCAATTTTATAGCATTGATCGCTGTATAAATGTGAATGGTCCCAAAAATGTGTCAAAAGTGTCCGATGTGTCCGCCGCAATATCGCAGTCACAATAAAAATTGCAGATCGCCGCCATTACTAGTAAAAAATAAATAAATAATAAAAATGCTATAAATCTATCCCGTATTTTGTAGACGCTATAACTTTTGCGCAAACCAATCAATATACGCTTATCGCAATTTTTTTTTACCAAAAATATGTAGAAGAATACGTATCGGCCTAAACTGAGGAAAAAATTTGTTAAAAAAAAAAAAAATTGGATATTTATTATAGCAAAAAGTAAAAAATATTGTGTTTTTTCAAAATTGTCCCTCTTCTTTTGTTTATAGCGCAATAAATAAAAACCGCAGAGGTGATCAAATACCACCAAAAGAAAGCTCTATTTGTGGGGAAAAAAATGATAAAAATTTAATTAAGGTGCAGTGTAACACGACCGCGCAATTGTCATTCAAAGTGCGACAGCGCTGAAAACTGAAAAATGGCTTGGGCAGGAAGGGGGTGTAAGTGCCCTGTATTGAGGTGGTTAAAAAATAAAAATCAAGTGACCAACACCAGGAGTGCACCCCCCAGGACCAACCACCACCAGGGTCCCAAACGTGCCTCTCCTCCCCTCTGACCAATAAGAGGTGGGTTCACCCGTGGAGCTAATTGGGAACATGGTAAGGGAACACCACCCCAGGGTTCCACTTACCTTAGTGTGGCTGGTGCTGGAGTCACCCGGCACAGAACGGGAACCATCAGTCTCCGACATCCCTCTGGCCAGGATGCTCCTCTGGCTGACACTACAGCCTTAACGGAGCCCACACCAGCCATCGCGCCGTTCGTTTTCCGTCCCGCAGGCCGGAACCGGAAGCCGCGGGTCAAACGAAAGTGCCCTCCCCGCCCGTCATCCGACTCAGCGCTGAGCTCCATGCTAACTCCCCAGAGCAAGGGGGATCTGGACACCTTTGCATCGCCCTCCCCAGGCAGCGGAGAAACGAACGCCCAGGACTCCACATTCCCCAAGGGAGGACAGGGAGTGCAATGCCACAGCAGGTAAGCAGACTCCCCATCCCTACTGCTGTGCATGAGAGACCTCTGTCTCTCCCTTCCAGGATCATACCGGCCTCAGCCTCCCCAGCTGAAATAGCCCAAGTTCCTAGCGATGTCTTGCTGGAGGAAACACCAAAAACAGGCTGGAGGATAGGGGCGACTTAAGGTCTGGTGGAGGCGGTGTTTCCTAAGAAGGGAGGAGCCGAGGTCTCTCAAGTGTGCTATCCTGAAAGACGAAATAGGTAAAAATCTTAAAGGGTGTATATTAATTGGTTTGTGCGAAAGTTATAGCATCTACAAACTATGGTACAGTAAAACCTTGAAGCATAATTTGTTCCGGAAACATGCTTGTAATCCAAAGCACTTGTATATCTAAGCAAATTTCCCCATAAAAAAATAATGGAAACTCAGATGATTTGTTCCACAACCATTTATTCATAAGTCCTTCAGTCTATAGTGCATGTAAAAAGATTATAGCAATGTGACCAGGTTGTGTAACCATAAAATGTGCATCCAGAGATGGCAGCCTCCACAAGGGGATTAGAAGCAAACTCCAGAAGAAGCTACAGTGTATAAAAGAGAAGAGAGGCGCCTCTAAGTGTAGCAATATGGTTACATTTAATGAAGGTATAACATTTAGCAACTCACATGGTTGATGATTAAAAGAGGCACATCTAAGTATTCAGGCATCCGGGGTAAAGCTGTCCACATAGACCATCCTCTGTACCCCTGGCTCTCACCGATGTCAGTCTGCAATCGTGACCAGGAAGACTACCCTGCAGTAGAGCGATCTGAATGTGAGGCTTGAGGCGCTCATGGAGTGCAGCGTGGAAGTCATGATGTCGATGGTGGTGCGGAGGATGGTCTATGTGGACAGGTTTACTTCGGATGCCTGCATACTTAGATGTGCCTGTTTTAATCATCAATCATGTGAGTTTCTAAATGTTGTACCTTCATTAAATGTAACCTTATTGCTACACTTAGAGGTGCCTCTGTTCTGTTTTTATACTCAATTGTGTCATGCCACTACTTGTATATCAAGACATCGCTTACATATCAAGTCAAAATTTATTTAAAAATGTTGCTTATCCTGCAAAATGCTCTCAATCCAAGTTACTCTCAAACCAAGGTTTTACTGTATATGTAGCACCCTCTACCAATAGGTAGGTGCTAGTAAGGTCATTTCACTAGGTTTATCCAGCAGAGACAAATTTAGGCAGGCCTATGCTGCAAGCTAGGCCTGTCTGTTTTGATCTGGGGGCTGGGAGTGGTCAGAGTAGCTGTGGGCGTTACCACCTGTGCTTTAGCTCTGAGGCGCCTCCCCTCTTTTCAGAGAGAAGGAGGTTCTGGAAAAGGGGCTGGGCCTAGAAATGGAGTGGCAGGCAGCTTGTGTGTGAGCCCTGATCAATCCCCATCGAGATTGGCAGGGGGGCAGGCCTCATATATAAGCTGAGGTGATTCTCCACAGGGGAGAGAGTCGGCTGGGTGAAGTCAGGAATGGCATGTTAGTCAGTCGAAAGGAGGCCATCCTCAAATTGGGGGGGGGTGCACCGATTGCAGAGATGTCCGGGGAGGGCTGTGAGGGAACATTGCCTCTACATGGTCATTGACAATTTCTCTGCCACCCCCCGGCAGATGGCAGGGAATTCCTGGAGCAGAAGGGCAGGTGAAACTGGCAGTACACATGGTCCAGTCAAAGTTCCTCATCAAGGAGTCAGGGCTGTTGGAAGTTTGGTGAGTGTTACCACAGTGGGGCTGGATTTGCCAAGGGCTGAAGTGTCAAGGGCTGGAGTGCCAAGGAGTCTGTGAAGGGACCTCTGCTAGTACTAGTGGAGTCTTCATCAGTACACACGGTGGATGATGGGGAGTCCTGGATCAGAAAAGAGACTGTGGGGATCTGTCGATGTTGCCTGTGGGCACATGATTTGTAAGTTGGGCTGGCTGGGAACAATAGTCCATATTTCCTAGAAGATATGCTTTTAAACTACTGTGCCTCTGGGGAAAGGTTCTGCAGGCCTATGGCCTAGTGGCAGCGAGCAACAAGAGCCATAGGAGGGAGGCTTATTCAATGTGAGCCCCTACTATTCTTTAGAAGAGGATGTGTCATATTTCAATACAGTAACTTCAAGTTTGTGCAGGAGGAACCAAGTATACAGGAGAAAACAAGTTATGGGCAGGAGGTGAAAGAGATCTAAGAACATTGCTTTTACACGGTCATCAGTGATGTCTCTGCCACCACATGGTCGGATGGTTAGAGAACTCTTGGATGGAATAGTCTGCGGGGTTGAGTCGGGGTTGAGTCGCAGGAGGAGCAGCAGTCTGCATGTAGATGCAGGAGGAAATTAATACTAAAGCCTATATGTACATTATATCTTCTGGCTCTAACTTTATTCAAAGTACACTCAAATCTTTAAATATGATGGAAAAGACCTATCCTATGGACATCCCATATTCCTATCCAAGTTGTACCCCCCAATAAAACAACTAAAACAAAGCTTGAAAAAGACTGTTCATTGTCTCTGAAAAGGATGTATGAAGTCTGGCAGTGGGGTGAATTGGCGGATTGTTTGTTATTAGCTGCAACACCATGGCTACATATGTATACTGGAATGTACGCAGCTATAGATGCTATACTGTAATGGTGGTGATTAGAGATTTATAACAGATACTATCTGGGAGGGTCAATAACTCACACTGACATCACTAGTGACACTAATACAGTGCTCAGTGATAATACTAATGACACTGGCTGGGAAGCGGTTAACATCTAGGGGCGATCAAAGGGTCAACTTTGTGCCCAAAAATGTGTAATGTGTGTAATATGTCTTGCTTTTCAGGGAGAAGAAACAGCCAGATTGCTGTTCCTTTGCACACAGAGTTCTTAGAGTTCTGTGTTTACAAACACAATGTGCAATTGGACACAGCTGATCAGCTGCCTTCAGCCAAAATCATTGGCTGAAATCTGTTGCCAAACCCATGCTGTGTCCAATCAGAGCATGGGAAGGCAGGGGGCGTGCGGATGAACCCAGAAAAAAGGCATGCCGTACAGGTACATGATTGTGCCTTTTCCTTCCTGCCCGCTCGCAGTAGGTTGTATACATGCCTCTGATGCACCACTTCACGGGCAGGACCAGGGCATTCCCAAGACGACATTTTGTTTAATTGAGGTTTGCATTTTTAATGTTTCTCTCTAAGCATTACTAAAATTGCTGCTTCCACTTAAAAAAAATTTATTTTTATTTTGCTTTAGCACATTACTAATAGCAGTGTCCAGCCATACATGCTTCCACATATTTGACAATCCTTAGCCTATTAGCCTAGAAAATGGCCATAACTGTTAACCACTTGACCTCCGGAAGGTTTACCCCTCTTCATGCCCAGGCCATTTTTTGTGATATGCACTGAGTTATTTTAACTGACAATTGCGTGGTCATGTGATACTGTACCCAAATAAAATGTATGTCCTTTTTCCCCACAAATAGAGCTTTCTTTTGGTGGTATTTGATCACCTCTGCAGTTTTTATTTTTGCGCTATAAACAAAAAAGACCAACAATTTAGAAAAAAATACTATATTTTTTACTTTCTGCTATAAAACATATCCAATAAAAAATTGAAAAAAATCTAATTTCTTCATACATTTAGACCAATATGTATTCTGATACATATGTTTAGTAAAAAAAATCCCAATAAGCGTATATTGATTGGTTTGCACAAAAGTTATATGGCGTCTACAAACTATGGGATATTTTTATTTATTTATTTATTTATTTTACAGGTGGCTATCGGTGACTTATAGGACTTATAGAGGGACTGCGATATTGAGGAGAACATTCTGACACTTTTGCCACTTTTTGGGGACCAGTGACACGAATACAGTGATCAGTGCTAAAAAATATGTCACTGTACTAATGACACTGGTTGGGAAGGAGTTAACATTAGGGGTGGTCAAAGGGTTAACTGTGTGCCTAGCCAGTGTTTATGTGTACTGTGGGAGGTGCTTTTACAGGGGGTAGACATGGATCCTAGTCCCTGCTTTGCAAAGACAGAGGATCCATGCCTTCCCTCCCGTCAGAACGGCAATCTGCCTTGTTTACATAGACTGTTGTTCTGCCTCTCTGCTAGATTATCGGCAGGTACTGGTGAGCATAAAGTCAGCGGTACCCCCCGCTGGACTTTTTCTGTGTGTGATCATAGCAGGAGTGAGCAGCCGGCGGAGACCATGCATGCCCTCTACCCAGAAGAGCCGGACCACGTATATATACACGTGATCTGGCGCACAGGTGCTGCCCTGTAGCAGTAAAAGTGCTATAGGGCGGACATGAAGTTGTTAACATTCAGCTCCCAATGACTCCAGTGGATTTCAGATTTGGCACCTGAACTTTTGTCATGTTTTTTGGACCCTGCTAGAGTAGAACCCAGGTGAGTTTGGCTCATCACTAGTTATCAGATGAGGTTGTAAATAACACTATAAGAAAGGATACGGAGCCTTGGCACAGAAAGCATACTTGTATTGTGGCATTGGCATATAGATTGGCCTAAATAAACAGCCTTGTTTATTGGTCTACATTAAATGAAATGTGCCATTCTAGTGAGACTTGGTAAAGAATGATACTTATATAAACCATTTGGCAGCAGAATAATTTGCTTACATGTACTTATCTGATCAATAGTGCATTTGCAGAGAGATACGTGACAGTTGTAAGGGTTAGCAAATGTTTTCTCATTATACAAAGAGTAGTTAGCTATGGTACCATTCTTCATGCGCACATTAGATCTTGCAACATCTTAATAGGATTACAACAACAAATAAAATACAGTGTATGTCTCAATTCCAGATCATTTTCCAGTCAAAATGATACAATATATCTACTTACTTAGAAAATGAGTTTGTGGATGCTGTTAGACTCTGTGTTAAAATTGCTCTTTTCACACATAGAAAGTGAAAAAAAAATGATTGGTTAAAAAAATATTCTATAGCTTAAGTGTGGAAAAGTGTTGCTTATGACAGATGCTCACGTTCCAACAATAGTTTCACTTAGCAGGTCTAAAAATTAAAACACTTGCGTTCGGTCATAATGTATGTTTATTTAACACTTAAATGATAGTTAAACCCAGGGTGACAAGGTGTCCTAGGGTGACAATTATCACTTACTATTTTGAATCTATGAAGAAGCAGGGTGTAGTGCTACAATACCTCTCCTTTCATGTGTAATACCAGTGATGTAAAAAAAAAAAAAAAAAAACTAATAATAATAATAATAATAATATTTATATAAATCAGGCCAATCCTGGTGACGTCACGACGATGAAATGCATCGGGCGGAGCTACTTGCGTCACTTCCTATGTCATCACTTGTGGAGCACAGGAGCATCCCGGACATAGAGTTGTATAGCCCCGTTGCCTGTTAAGGCATTTTTCTTGCTGTAAGTCCAATTTTTGAGTTTTATTCCAATAAAAATTTGGTATAACACTATGGAAGATTAACGTCTTCAACCCCTTCCCACCCGCACTATAGCCAAAAGAAGGCTACAGCACGGGCTTAATTTGCCAGGAGGGCATGCATTGACATCCTCCCATCATCGCGCTGCCTGCATTCCCCCTGCAGCTCTGTGATCACTGAGTCCTTTGGACTCAGCTGATCACGGATCAGGATAAAAGGATCAATCACAGTGGCCCTTTACCATGTGATCAGCTGTGTCCAATGACAGCTGATCATGGAAGTAAACACAAGCCAGTTATTTACTTTTCTTTCCTCACACTGACAGCACGAGGAGAGAAAAAAAGAGCCGATAACCGGTTTGTGTTAAAGGGACATCGGCACTGATAATCAGTGTCCTAATTATCAGTGCAGTAACAACAGTACCCACCAGTGCTGGTTATCGGTGCCTACCAGTGCTGCCAATTAGTGCCCATCAGTGCCCCCATCAGTGCCCATCAGCGCTGCCTATCAGTTGCACCTATAAGTGAAGCCTAATCAGAGCCTCCTCATCAGTGCCCATCAGTGCAGCCTCATCAGCGCTCATCAAACTATGAAAAATTGTTGTTCTTTCGGGGTTTTTTTGTTTGTTTAGCAAAAATAAGAAAGCCAGTGGTGATTAAATACCACCAAAAGAAACTTATATTTGTGTGAAAAAATTGATAAAAATGTTATATGGGTACAATGTTGCATGACCGCGCAATTGTCATTTAGAGTACGACAACGCTGAAAGATGAAAATAGCTTGGGCAGGAAAGGGGTAAAAGTGCCCAGTAGGCAATTGGTTAATTTACCCTGCCTGGTCCGTGTGGAGGAGAGGAGAGAGGATTTGAGTGGGAGCCAGAAGGAGATTGTGGTCACAGACTGTAGCCAGCGGATATTCCATTCATAAGTACATTTTGACCCAATTAGGTGTAAGGGGTCAAGGATTTCTGGTGAGTGCAGACCTGGAGGGGAAGCATGAGCAGCACCAATTTCACACTATATGGAAAGAGCATGTTTATTCTGCAATAATTATAAGGATTTCACATTAAGAGACTGTTTAAAGATTGCCTGTGTGGAAGGTGTTTTATAGTTCCACATATGCACTTTATATTTTAATTGATATTTGCGGAATACATCCTTGTTTTATGTTTTTTTTATTTGAACGCATTGCTTATTTTTTTTTTTTTTTTCTCCAGAGGAAGTGTTTTGTAGTACATCACTATTTAGTTGAATTACATTGGTTATCATTGCATGTAGTCCCTTAGGGGACTTGCAAGAGCTTTTTAGAGAATTTACATATGGTATTGATCAGTAGAATTATTGGTGAGAGAGGTGCACTGTAGCTCAGATAACTAAGTTTAATTTCTTATATAATGTATTTATTTTTTAGTACAACACTGGTATCACACAAGGAAGAAGGGTCATTGTAGTGCTACACCACAGATACCTTATGCTTGCATATATCCTACTGTCTTAGGGTATATTACCTGGTGACAGCAGCTGCCCAAGTACCCTGATGTTCCATAGCTCAGAAACTGGTTTAATTCATATGAAGAAGCAGCATTGTTGCCTAAAGTAAAAACTATAAAACACCTCCCCCTCTCCATAACATGGGCGTGTTCAGTCCACACAGAGAGCTGAGGAATGTGTTACTGATTGGAGTGCGGCACAGGCAAAGAACACAAGACGTAATCAGCTGACAAGAATTCTGTCAGGGTCAAGAGGTATTTTTTCCATTATTACTGAACAGATATAACAAAGTGCTTTCTTTTAAGAATTCTATTAAGATTTTTGTATAAAGCGTGCAGAATATTTGAAGCTTAAAGGCTCGTACACACTAAAGGAAAGTTAGGCAAACATTTTCATCCAAAGAATTTTCATACGATTTTCGCATAGTGCGTACATAACTTTCAACAGCCAATTCCGAATTTTTGTAAGAAAATTCCCAGAGAGACAAACTCCAAATTTTTCTTGTACGGGAACAGAAAGAACAATTTTCGTTTAATGTGTACCGTTTTCTTACAATTTTTGTACAAGAAAAATCACAAAAGAAAGACTGCGAATGATAAGAAACAATAAACAACAAAAAAAGCCTTTGTCGTACAAGAATTTTCATACGAATTTCTGGTCATTGGTTTCCGATTTGCTGTGAAACAATGAGGTTGTTTGCCCGATTTACTTATAGTGTGTATCTCACTTAACCACTGGGCACTTAAACCCCCTTCCTAACCAGACCAATTTTCAGCTTTCGGTGCTCTCACACTTTGAATGACAATTACTCATGCAACACTGTACCCATATGAAATTTTTGTCCTTTTTTCGCACAAATAGAGTTTTCTTTTGGTGGTATTTAATCACCACTGTTTTTTTTATTTTTTGCGCTATAATTTGAAAAAGACTGAAAATTTGATAAATAAAAAAAAAATGTTGCAGAGTATTGGCAGAGTATTGCACAATGTTGCAGAGTATTGGCAGAGTATTGTACAATGTTGCAGAGTATTGCACAATGTTGCAGAGTATTGGCAGAGTATTGCAGAGTATTGCACAGTATTGCAGATTATTGACACTGAGCAGCGCTGTGGGCACTAAACATCCAGCTCACAGCGCTGCTGCAATCTCTTCCTCTCTCCCCTCGCACTGTACCCATCGGTACCGAGAGGGGAGGGAGGAAGTGGCGTCATGACGTGACGGCAGTTTGTTTACAAGTGATCGCTCTGTCATTTGACGGAACGATCACGTGGTAAACGGCGGCGATCAGCGGCTATTTACCGTGATCTGTGATGCACCGGGTCCGGTCATGGATGTTCCCGGGTGCGCGCCCCAGGGCGCGGGAGCAACATTCTGGAAAGACGTCCCACGGATGTGCACCCAGAATAAGCCGACCGTGCTGGTTAAGTGATAAACTTTATTGGATAATTGAAAGCGGTATTAAAACGAAAAACAAACATTTTTATATATAGCAGTTTACCAATCCTTAAATTTGGTGGCTGTATTAGCTTTCTTTTTTTTATTACACAGGCATTGCTTCAAGTCACATCAAAGTTTTGGCTTAAATAGTGGCAAAATCGCGTGACTTTCAGGTCACACAAATGTGAAAGGAGCCTAATACAAAAGTTCATATTGTCATACTGAAATAAATTCTACAATTAAAATATATCCGAAACTAAATATTATCCGAGGGTGGTTATGGATACCCTCTATTTATTCCATATATGTATTAATTTGTCTATTGCTATAGTCAGCTAATCTATTAAAGCTCTGATAGTTACTGTTGATAGCACAATATTATAAGGTTAGATATGAAAACAAACACACTGCTTAATAAAACAGCATCTTATTTATTTCCCAAGCAAATAGGAAAATGCTAACATGAAAATACTATAGAAAGATATTACAAAAGAACATCAAAGATACTTATCGCAAGACACGGTCTCATCAGCTGGGCTCAAGATGGTAGTAACAGAGACAGCCATCAGGCACGAGCCAAGCTAAAAGGGACGATTGTAACCGAGAGAGCTCTCTGTCTCGGTCAGCCCTTTTTATACTTCAATCATACACTGTTCAGACCCAACCTCATTGCCAGCCCATCTAGACCTTTGACGAATCAACGTATTTACGGGGCAGTCCTCCTCAATATATTATATTACTGTCCATCCTGCTGTATTGGTCTCTAGGGGCAGCATTATCCATATATCATGTCTATGTATCCTGGGTCAATCTTCAATGCCTTTGATCTCTGTAGGAACATGTTTTACTGTGCGTCTCCACAACATAAACATGTGAATAGGGCCTCAATCAGTGCAATCTGTAAATTCCTGAAGTAAGGGTTAATTATTGAGATGAAAGAATTTTTTCTGTGTAGCTGTACTGACATACCCTATTATTTATAGCAATGCCAAGTCCTAATGGCTAGTGAGATAAGAGTTATAAAAGACCTATAATTACTGTTATATAGTTTTAATTGGTCTTATTCTTCCAGTGTCTCTTTATATTATCACAATACAATGACTAAATTCCCTACTTGACGCCTGTTGTAGCAAGCCGTCTCCTGAATACCTATGAATAAAAATCAACAAAAAACAGTTTGCTAAGTTAAAAATATTTAGTTCATTGAGACCTTCTCTCTAAGATTCAGTTCCGGTATGTTTTCTAGGATCTATTTCTGTGTGAAATTCTCAGTTTTGACTAGGGTATACATTTGAAGCTTAACACTGGGCACCCATAAAATTAATAAAGTTGTTCTCACCCTACCTGATAAAGTATCTAGTGCACATTTGTTTTTTTTTGTTTTTATTTTGTTTTTGTTTTTTTGAGGATGAAATAATACAGTGATGCTTAATTTAATCTATGGTGGTACTGGTTGTCCTTCAAAGCCAAACTTCTTGCTGGTCCTCCCCTTCATCTCTCCCCCCTCTTCTCAATTTCTTTCGTCCTCCTCTATCTTCTCTATTCCCCCCCCCCCCTCTCTTTACTCTTCTCCCTTTGTTTCTCTAGCCCCTCTCCCTCTCTTTCTCCTCTTTCTCTATCCCCCCCATCCAGTGGTCTCTCCCCTCTCTACCCCTCAATCTCTTTCTCCCCCCGTCTCCTTTTTCTCACCCCCTTCTCTCTCCCCTTCTGTTCTTTCCCCTTTCTATCTTTCTCCCCTCTATCTGTCTTTTTTCTCTCTCTCCCCCCCTTCTCTCTCTCTCTCATTTCCCTCTGTCTCTCTATCTTTGTCCCCTTTCTCTGCACTTTTCTTCCCCCTCTATTTACCTTTCTCCCCTTCCTCTCTCCCTCCTCCCCCCCCCCATCTCTCTCTCTCATCCACCCCTCTCTCATTTACCTTCTCCCCCCACCCCCCACAACCCCTCCCTCTTTTCCTTTACCTCTCTTTCGCCCCTCTTCCTCCGTCTCACCCTCCTCTCTCTGCTCTTGTTATATGTTATAGTATGTTGTATGGTATAGTCCTGACTAGGATTGCACCAATATAATTTTTTCAACACCGATTATGAGTACCGATACTTTTTTAAGTACTCACCGATACCAATTACCAATACCTATTGCCTAGGCAGAGTAGGTAGAGGGGTGGTTTCGGAGGTGGGGGGGTTGGGGAGTTGGGTGAGGCTTGGGTGAGGCTGGGGTGAGGGCGGGGGGGTAAGGGGATAAGTGAGGACAGGGTGGGGGGGTAAGGGGATAAGTGAGGACGGGGTGGGGGGGTAAGGGATAACTGAGGGCCGGGTGGGGGGGGAGTAGAGGTGTAAGTGAGAGCAGAGTGGGAGTGGGGTTGAGGGCTGAGGTGGTTGGGATGCAGCTTCTTACGCAGGTGGATCCACTGGAGCTGGGAGCCTAGGACCAGCTGAGCACTGCTGATATATCTAGTCGTGTCCTTTCCTCCTGGGCAACTGGGGCTAGGGGGAACTCAGTTGGGGGGGCGAGGTAGAGCAGGGGGGAGCTCCAAAATTTTGTGCACCAATGAGCTAATCCCCCACTGTGCAGCTATTTTTTTTTATACAATTCTCCGGGTCCCGTATGTTCAGTGGGTGCCAGGGGACAGAAAGCTGACTATTTAACCACTTTGAGGTTTAGGCGTATTAATGCGCAGCAATGCTCCCCACTGGCCCCAGTGTACTGATATAGAAGAGGCTGGCCTTCGCTGTAATTGTGTGGAGCGCTGCTGCAGATTAATCCACCTAAACCCGACATCCCCACCTGCACTACCTCTGGCCCCTTCCCCCCCACTCAGTTTGCAGAGCGGAGCCAGGACAGGAAGGCTGGAGGCTGGTGTGGTATGAACGGTGGGGGTGGAGATGGGGGGCAGAATTGACAGCTGGTGGGAGGGGAGGAGGAGGTGGGGAGGGGAATCCCATGGATGGACAGCTGAAATGTCATTGGTTGTTAATAGGGATGAGCCGAACGCCCCCCAGTTCGGTTCGCAGCAGAACATGCGAACAGGCAAAAAATTTGTTCGAACACGCGAACGCTGTTAAAGTCTATGGGATGCGAACATGAAAAATCAAAAGTGCTAATTGTTTCCCGTGTTTAGAACAGTCCGAGAGCAAAATTACATTTCTAAAGGAAAAAAATGTCATTTAAAAGTACTCGCGGCTATAATGAATTGTCAGTCCCGGCAATTCACATAAAAGTCATTGAAAAAAACGTCATGGGATTCCCCCACAGTCCATTACCAGACCCCTTGGGGAACCCCGAGCCAAAATTAAAAAAAAAAAAACTGAGTGGGGGTCCCCCTCAAAGTCCATACCAGGCCCTTCAGGTCTGGTATGGATATTGAGGGGAACCCCACGCCAAAATTAAAAGAAAATGGCATGGGGGTCCCCCTCAAAATCCATACCAGACCCTTCAGGTCTGGCATGGATTTCAAGAGGAAACCCGCGCCAACATTTTTAAAAAAATGGCATGGTGTCCCCCCAAAAATCCATACCACACCCTTATCCGAACACGCAACCTGGCAGGCTGCAGGAAAAGAGGGGGGATGAGAGAGCACCCACCGTAATGACCGGCCTCTCAAGTGACAGCTCTTTTATAGCTGAGGGCGGGGCCACATGATGACGTCGCCGGGTGACCCCATGCACCCGATGATGTCATCGTGTGGCCCCGCCCTCAGTTATAAAAGAGCTGTCACCTGAGAGGCCGGTCATTACGGCGGGTGCCTCCCATAGAGGTAGATCGTAGGCGGCGTGCGGCTTCTTTTTTTTTCTTTTTTTTGGTCTGTCAGAGCGAGAGATTAAGAAGATGAATGGACTTCGTGGGACAGTTTTATTTTTTTATTTTTTAATAAAGGACTTGTCCCAAGCCATGTCTTGTGTTTTTTTACCATTTTCACACATTTTTTTTGAAATGGTAGGGGTACATTTGTACCCCGTTACCATTTCACAAAGGGGGGGGCCGGGATCTGGGGGTCCCCTTGTTAAAGGGGGCTTCCAGGTTCCGATAAGCCCCACACCCGCAGACCCCCACAACCACCGGGCAAGGGTTGTGTGGATGAGGCCCTTCTCCCCATCAACATGGCTGCTACCCCAATGCACCCTCCCCATGTTGAGGGCATGTGGCCTGGTACAGTTCAGGAGGGGGGGCGCTCTCTCTCGTTCCCCCCTTTTCCTGTTGCCTGCCAGGTTTTTGGGGGAACTCACGCCATTTTTTTTTTTTTTTTGCAGCGGGGTTCCCCTTAAAATCCATAGCTGAAGGGTCTGGTATGGATTTTGAGGGGGACCCCACACCATTTTTTCTTTTAAATTTTGGTGCGGGGTTCCCCTTAATAGCCATACCAGACCTGAAGGGCCTGGTATGGATTTTGAGGGGGACCCCCACGCATTTTTTTTTTAATTTTGGCTCGGGGTTCCCCTTAATATTCATACCAGACCCAAGGGGTCTGGTAATGGACTGTGGGGGAATCCCATGACGTTTTTTTCAATGACTTTTATGTGTATTGCCGGGACCGACAATTCATTATAGCCGCGAGTACTTTTAAATTACTTTTTTTTACCTTTAGAAATGTCATTTTGCTCTTGGACTGTTCTAAACACGGGAAACATGCATCATTTTACAGGCATACTATAGACAACTCCCAGGTACGAAATTTAAAGGAATATTTCACTTTTATTGTTTCACTTTAAGCATTATTAAAATCACTGCTCCCAAAAAAACGGCCGTTTTTAAAACTTTTTTTTGCATTGATACATGTCCCCTGGGGCAGGACCCAGGTCCCCAAACACTTTTTATGACAATACCATGCATATAAGCGTTTAAAATTAGCACTTTTGATTTCTCCCATAGACTTTTAAAGGGTGTTCCGTGGCTTTCGAATTTGCCGCAAACACCCCAAATTGTTCGCTATTCGGCAAACACCCAATGTTCGAGTCAAACTTACGTTCAACTTGAACATAGGGCTCATCCCTAGTTGTTAAGCATTCGGCAGCCCCGCTCCTTAACAACCAACAATTGCCGGCATCCTTTTCTTTACATTTTAGCTGTTAGTGGGGGAAATAACACTGACAGCTGAAAGAACCGAGCCAGAAGGTGTTGGTTTCGGGTATCGGAACATTTGCATGAGTACCGATACTTGTGCAAATGCTTAGTTTCGGCGACAATATCGATACTGGTATCGGTGCAACCTTAGTCCTGACAAAATGTTAAGTGTCTCAACAGTTTCTGGTTTTAGTGAAGTTCTTCTTTAGGGTAGGCTCTGATGGATAAAGTGATATAATTTTGTGTACAGAAAAGCAAATGTAATTGAAAATGTTATTCTTTTAATGATCCTTTGTCCTGAGGTTTATGTGTGTGTCTGTGAGATTGTCAGTTGTAGTATAGTAATTAGTTTTTTGTTGGTTAAAAGGACTGTGGCACAGGCATGCAGTGTATGCAGCGACTAGGCTCAGGTTCTGACCATAACAACCATTTGCCAGAGCAAATTTGAATGTTTACATATTGTTTAAATGTTGATTGTCTGAAGTTTTTAATAGTTTATGTCCTATTTTAGGTTTCAGTTCCAGTCCAATCCAGCTCGTCAGTAAATTTTCTAGGTTTTGTAAGTAATAAAAGTCATGGAGGGTTGACAACCCTGCTTATTACCTCCCCACTGCAGCATTTTAGCCTGTCTGGTGGTGGAGGGCCTTGGAATTAGATGGGGCATGACATTATACCTCACGATACTACACTATAAAAGTCAATTCAGACTCTATATTTAACCACACCCCTTTAAGCCACCCAAACATTTATTGGAATGTAAACCACATCTCACGTTTTGCCGTGACATGCTACAGGCGCCACTTTTTTCCCTCCAACTCTAGTGCACAATTTATGATCCTACGCAAAGGCCCACCAATTTTATAAAATGCTTGTGTTCCTTTCATATTTCAAGGAAGAAATGTACAATGTTTCTTGAGAGGATGTGGTTTGTTGTGAATGAGACAATAGGAGTTTTTGTTTTCCTTCCTTTGCAATTGCCACAGATAGTTGTTGTAAAGCTGGTCATGTATTGATCGAAATGTGGTTGGGTCAGCAGGGCCAGTCCAATTTCAATCAGTGTGTGGCTATCCTTGATTGATTGAAGTTTATTGTTTGATTAACTTGTGTTGAAGGGACATGTTGGAATATTTTTCATCGATCAGTAGTTGCAGCCCCTAATCAGTGTATTCTGACAGTGGTAGGTGCAACTTACAAACTACAATGTCCCAACGAGGGAAAATTGCACCATCCACCTCATTTGTGTGAATGGAGGACTCATTTTTTCTCAGCCCAATGACTGAATAAAAAAACAGCGTATGGCCAGCTTCACTCTCATGTCTCTAATGGAGACAGTCTAGTTTCTCTGTATTTAGTGGTTAGACTTTCTCTTCTTGTAGTTGGGGGTCAAAGAATGCTCAAATCCATAACCGAGAAGCTTGAATCAGTTGTAGAGCTGTTTAAGTCTTTGATGAATTTTGAAAAGAAGGAGAAAAGTGGAAAGAAGACTTATACGTTAAACCCAACGTTGCTCATTTTTCTCGGATATTGTAAGGCAATTTTAATGTGGCTGGGTTCACAACATGTGCGGTGTCTAGGAGCTGGTAAATGTGGCAATTTTAAGCTCAACAAGAAAGTTCTTGGAAATCTTTCATGCCTCTGTTGGACAATCTACGAGTATCCTATAATCTTTAGAATAAGATAAGTTCTATTACTTCAGGGCGACCATAATTTTGCTCTAGTCTCTCGCATATGAGATTAAGGTCTTTGTCTGGTTTGTGCATATGAACAGTCTTAGGTCTGTTAATTGAGAGCATAGCCATCTAATCGTCAAATCAAGTTCTTGCATAGGTGAAATGCTAAGCTCCTGTAGTTTTCTGGGTGATCGTCAAACTTCATAAGGCCCTAATTAGTTCTCTGCAAGTCATGTCGTGCAAGGTTTGACATATCAGTTGTTCACCTTTTTTGGTGGTGGCGGTATCCAATAACTGATATTTAGGTGTTGGAGCATAGAATGGAGTAGCAGATAGGTTCAGTGTAGGTGGAGGCTTGGGATGTGGAGGTCTCATGATGTGGGTCCCAAGAACCACGTGACTGGTTTCAGGTATTTTTGAGGAGATTCTGTGAGTTGGATTCAGGATGCTCTGCAATGACATATACATTATTGCTTAGTAAATTCATAATTTGAAAGATAAAGATGTATCTGTAGTGCCAGAATGACCTGTGTAGTTGACTGCTGCAGCTTCCCCTGCTTGCGAATGCACTTGCAACTAGTGTACAGGATTTAAAGCATCATACAATTTACTTTATTCTGATTTAGGATGAATTTCAAGGTCCATTTTGCAAGCTCATCACAGGTTGTCAAGATGGGATATTGGGCTTCTTCAAGAGCTTGTTGCAAATTTTTGACCTTAAAACAAAGTCAGAGTTACCCACAGGCCACCACAAAAAAAAATCTAAATCAGAGTCATCCACGGGTTCCTAGATTCTTAAGGTTGATCACTGGGTGAGCCACTGGTTCAATAAGAGTGGGTGGCTACGTGATAAATGGCCCCTTTTGGTACAGGGCAGAGTCGCGGATGGAGTTTATCTGCCTCCTGGCCTCTGGTGTTTTATGAGGTAGGCAGAGGGTTAACCGATGGCTACACCTTTTTCTCCACCTGGGGAATAATTGAAATGTTCTATGGGATCTGTGGTGTATGGTATGTTAGAAGAAGGGACAGCATGCAGGCTGTGCTGAAACATCCTGCAGGTCTAAGAAGAGTCAAATTGTCTTGCAGCTGGCCATGAGGCTAAATGTTTTTGTTGCATATTGGATTGTGCTGACACAGACCCCTTGGGATGGAAACACTATTGCTTTGTATTTGACACAACAGTGACAAATATACATGGGAAGGAAGCCCAAAACACACTTTGGCATCTGGATTATCTCTCTATAAGCTCTAAGTTTGAAGCTGTCCCCTACAATCAAAAAATCTAAGCAAACACCATGCTAGTATAAACTAAAATAAATAGTCTAAAATATGAAACAAAGTCCCGTAGTGTGAAGAAAGTGCTCATGCTCAAAATTCATACAGACAGATGAGTGTTTCGCTGCTTTGTGGTCAGACTAGGTGCCCCACTTAGATGTAAACTCACCCTAGATGTTGACCACCTATCTCTAGTGTGGTCACTTGCGCTTAGTGAAGAAGAAGAAAAAAAAAACCTAGATGGTGTATTTAATATCCAGCCTATAATGTAGATGATCCTCCAGTGGTAAGGAAAGAAACAACAGAGGGGGAGCCCATAGCGTAAAACCGTAATTTATTTGATAAAAAAATCAATAAACAGAAGTAGGTACACTCACATTTGCTGGTGCCTATATCCTGGCATCCGGTATGTTCAGCATGTGAATTAATAGGGAATAAATCCGGCTGGTGTCGGCTGAGTATCTGTAAGGGCTTACCTTGGTTGGAGTTCATAGTGCAGAGATGTATGCTCATCCTTGCAAATACACACAGCCCAAGGTAACAAGATAAAAGGCTACCTGGGCTTTGAATCTGTGCACGGGAGCTTGACAGGGAATTCACCAAAGGATTGTCGAGGTGAAGCCGTAGTCAGGGATTCCAGAAGTCAGAGTTAACAATGAACAGAGCCAGGGTCAGAAGCCGGGGTCAGTCTTGGAACACTGCAACTTGAAAATAAGAACACAGGAAACCAGGAACCTTTGACAATACAAGAGACAATTAACTGACCCAGCCCTCAGAGTGAGGCAGTGTTTTATACCCAGCTGATTAGATAAACTGCCTCAGCTGAACCAGGAGTGACAGGTACTAACTGCAAAGCAAGATCCAGAGTATAGCCCTCAGTGCTGCATGCAGAACAAAGCATAGCTGGAAAACAGGCTGAATGTCGAGCTGAGGTGTGGCTCAGAGGCAATGCAACAGGAGCAGTAAACAGAAAGTCTTCGGTTCAATACCTCCTTGAGTCACTTGGGGCATGTCCACACCTGGTCATTTGCATGGCACGGTAGGAACCGTGACAGTATCGCTCTGTTGCGGGTTGGCTCGGTTCCCTGGATATATTATTCGGGTGGATGTATGATGTGATGAAGGCTCGACCTGTTTCAGCCAATAGGAAAGGCCATCACCAGAAAACTCACAGCTGTTTGCCTCGAGTTCAGCCTAAACTTGAATTTTCACTAGTATGTTCCTTTAAGGTAGAAACATTTATAACTTGGGTGGCACAGTGGTGTAGTGGATAGCACTTTCGCCTAGCAGTAAGAAGGGTCACTGGTTCAAATCCCAACCACAATACTACCTGCCTGGAGTTTGCATGTTCTCCCCATGTCTGCGTGGGTTTCCTCCGGGTACTCCAGTTTCCTCCCACACTCCAAAGACATGCTGGTAGGCTAATTGGATCCTGTCTAAATTGTCCCTAGTATGTATGAATGTGAGTTAGGGACCTTAGATTGCAAGCTCCTTGAGGGTAAGGACTGATGTGAATGTACAATGTATGTAAATGTAAAGCGCTGCGTAAATTGACAGCACTATATAAGTACCTGAAATAAATAAAAAACAATTCAAAGTGTATGCAGAATTTAGAAAACTTCAGGCTTATTATCTTAGAATAGGAGATACATTTTATACATTATGTAAGTGAAAATGGAGTAGTCCTAGAAAATAATAAAATAGAAGATTGTTCTTAGTCATCAATTATTTAAATTTCCATTTTCACCTTTATGATTTCACAAGGGTGCACTGAGGCAGATTGGAAAGAAAAGCAAGACATTGAGAGTGTATTGTCACAAATCATAACGTGATAAAATATAGGAAAAGAAATCCTCTGTACTAACATTTTTCAGTTCATAGGTTTCATAATACATCTGCCGTAAATTACATAATTGGCCAAAGATAGCATATCAGACATTAAATGTAACTTTAAGGCTGGATTCACACCTATGCAAATTGGATGTGTGTTTCCCCTCATCCAATTCGCATAGCAGGAGAATGTGATCAGCTCTCTATGGAGCCGGTCAACATGTTTCCAGGGAGGCTGCGGAAAGGACTGCACAGAGCCGAATTCAGGCACAGATTCAGCCCTGATTCATCCCTGAACTGAAGAATGAGGACGCATAGCTTTCCTGTGCGATCCATAGCCGGTTCCAGTGTGAACTGAGCCTTAGTCCACTGTATAAGGAAAAAGCCACACTGGGAGTAAAGCAGAATGACCCTAATCTTCCATTAAGACCTTACAGCTCACAGTGCATGTCAGAGCAAATGAGAATTATGAGGTCAAAGGAACTGCCTGAAGTGCTCAGAGACAGAACTGTGGCAAGGCACAGATCTGGCCAAGGTTACAAAAAACATCTGCTGCACTTAAGGTTCCTAAGAGCACAGTGGCCTCCATAATCCTTAAATGGAAGATGTTTGGGGTGACCAGAACCCTTCCTAGAGCTGGCCGTCCGGCCAAACTGAGCTATCGGGGGAGAAGAGCCTTGGTGAGAGAGGTAAAGAAGAACCCAAAGATCACTGTGGCTGAGCTTCAGAGACGCAGTCGGGAGATGGGAGAAAGTTGTAGAAAGTCAACCATCACTGTAGCCCTCCACCAGTCCAGGCTTTATGGCAGAGTGGCTCGACGGAAGCCTCTCCTCAGTGCAAGACACATGAAAGCCCGCATGGAGTTTGCTAAAAAACACCTGAAGGACTCCAAGATGGTGAGAAATAAGATTTTCTGGTCTGATGAGACCAAGATAGAACTTTTTGGCCTTAATTCTAAGCGGTATGTGTGGAGAAAACCAGGCACTGCTCATCACCTGTCCAATACAGTGCCAACAGTAAAGCATGGTGGTGGCAGCATCATGCTGTGGGGGTGTTTTTCAGCTGCAGGGACAGGACGACTGGTTGTAATCAAGGGAAAGATGAATGCGGGCAAGTACAGGGATATCCTGGACGAAAACCTTTGCCAGAGTGCTCAGGACCTCAAACTAGGCAGAAGGTTTACCTTCCAACAAGACAATAACCCTAAGCACACAGCTAAAATAATGAAGGAGTGGCTTTACAACAACTCCGTGACTGTTCTTGAATAGCCCAGCCAGAGCCCTGACTTAAACCCAATTGAGCATCTCTGGAGAGACCTAAAAATGGCTGTCAAACCAACGTTTACCATCCAACCTGACAGAACTGGAGAGGATCTGCAAGGAGGAATGGCAGAGGATCCCCAAATCCAGGTGTGAAAAACGTGTTGCATCTTTCCCAAAAAGACTCATGGCTGTATTGGGTCAAAAGAGTGCTTCTACTAAATACTGAGCAAAGGGTCTGAATACTTAGAACCATGTGATAATTCAGTTTTTCTTTTTTAATAAATCTGCAAAAATGTCAGCATACAGTATATGCAAAGGCTTAGAATCACAGTTTTACTGTTGTGTCCTTCGGGATGCCACTGACAAATGTACACAAGTGGCATACAGTCATGCACAAACACATGCTTGTCTCCCATATGTGTGTGTGATCTCTAACCTAAAATTCCTTCCTTCAAATGGTTTAATGTTAATGCATAACTTAAGTGCAAAAGAAAACTCTGTAAATGTGAACAAAAGCATAATTTGCATGATAACACATCTGCCTATTTGTAGTCTCAGCCAACACATTTTGTGGGTTGTCACTTGTCACAAAGACAATGGGATGAATGCAGGCAAAATGTTCTTTCTGGCAACTTCATCCCTTCCTGATTCACATCCTGCACGTGTAACAGGTAATTAATAAATGTTATGGTCTAGCCCTGGGTACTAGATTTACCTGTTTCAATGTTACAAGATTGAATCCCATTGCACCTTGGCATGGATTTTGTGCCACAGGGGTGCTAATGGTCGCTATTGGCCTTTTCATGTCTGTAGACTACAGGTCCTTTGAGTGTCGGTGAAAGCTGCCTGTTTATTAATTCATACTGAGCACCGCATTGTATGCTCTGTATACAAATAATCTTTTCTTTTTTCAAAGTTCTTAAAAAGTATATCTGCTTTTCTCTTATATAATAAGTGATTGAAAAGGCATGTTTACATAAGCACCAGAAGCTCATGTGCACCCAACACATGAGTGTGTATTTTTCTGTTCTGCTGGGTAGTGCCATTAGTTAGAATTAAACAAAATTAAAACATGGGCAGTTAAATGGCAAACAGAATTTATAGCTGATTATCTTTTTGAGACCCTGTTGATTCCTATTCCTGCTCCCTATCTTAAAAAACTACAAATAGACTTGCTAAAATTTACCTGAAATTAAAGTCTACATCTCTATGTAGACTGGAATTTCAGGTGAATTTTAGCAAGTCTATTTGTAGTTTTTCTAAGACAGTTTTAAATTCCCTCTGCAACCATGGGGGTCTAGCTTTCCTATCTAAATACTATCAAGCTACCAATTTGAGAGCCTTGGCCTCTTGGTCAACTTTACACATTTAGAACTGCTGGACTGGGGTGGAGAAGCTGTGGATGGCACTCATCCACTCCAACTTTATGCTGTGGACCAGCAATATCAATAAAGAATCATATAAATTGCTCCATGTCTCATTTCTTAGAGGTCTCTGGCATAATGCAAAACGTCAATACCCTTGACATGAGAGGAATCTTTAATGACAGCTTTACTATTCAATCCAAATATACTGGACAGTCGGACCTCGTAGATGTCTTTACCTTGGATTTCTAAGGTCCCATTTCATGTTGGACACTTAGTAGATGTCAGAACTAGAAAGTTACATTCTTTGAAAATCTTCAAGAGAAATTTGAACTACAAAAACAAGCATTCTACGGATACTTGTGTAGCGCTACCCCCACAGGAGCCACTAGTATATTTGAGTCCTCTGTTTGTCACTGGGCCCAAGACAGAGCCACACCCCTGCTGACATCACCAAAGTACCTTGGTCATGGAGTCTGCTGCCTGCCATACAAGGAAAATATGCAAACTGCAATTCGTTTCGTAACAAATCGAAATTTGGCTGAATTTTGTATCTTTCAGATATTCGGATGCATCCGAATGTCCGAATAAAAAAATAACGAATTTCAACTATTGTGGAAGGAATTATAGCGAATATAACGAATGAATTTGACATGATTCGGTAATTCGTTAAAGATCTAATGAAACAAAAGTTCAACTCAAAGTAAATCATACAGTCCAATCAGCTGATTAATTTTGTGCTGAAGGTTGGATTACTGGCAAAGTGCATGCCTGAGAACTGAGTGAAAAGGGTGTTGTATTGTATTTGAGCAGAGGAGAAGAGATATTGTCATTGTGTGTGTTAATAGATTCAATAAACAAACGACTTTCCAAACTACGAATCATTATCACGAATATATATATACATAAATATCGAATTTCAACTAATACGAAATAAATTATAGCGGATATAACGATTGAATTCAACATAATTCGAGATTCAGTATAATGAATATTGACACTCTACGAATAAAAACGAATTATCCGAAAACGAATTAACGTAACATAACGAATATAACAGGACACAATTATGTATTTTACGAATGACAACGAATCTAAACTTTCCCGTTGTGCACAAGGCTAATGCACACACTCATAGAAAATAAATGATTAGGTTGTATTAGGATTAATAAACAGAAAGATAGGCAATTCAACAGTTACAAAGATTCACAATAAGTGGGGTGATTCAGCTCAGGAACAATGCAATATAGTACAATAACATTTAAGGTGTGCCCACCCAATCTACAGGACTGAAGGTATAAATAGAAGCCCTTAGACTCAGAGATACTTTACAAGTGAGATGCGAAAGGATATCAAGAAACCGTCAGGGCTGGGCTCAGCCCTTCCTTCTCAAAGCTGGCCGCTCAGCTGTCGGCTAATTGCGAGCTCCTTTCTCTCCACAGTAACTCACCTGTTGATGATATTGTGCTCGGCAGTCCTACCTACTTAAGCTATCCAGTCCAGATGATCTCTGCCTTCACCTTGGTCAAATCTCTAGAGACGCTCTCCTGTGGTCCTGTTAAAGACTTGCTTGGCTGACATTCCTTCTGGCTCCAGATCCTGCTTGCTGTTCTACTACGCTCATCTCTGGCTCACTGACGTTTTAGCTTGTCTGACTATCCGTTCCGGTTCCTGAACTCTGGCTATGTTTTGACTACGTTTACTCTGTTTACCTTTTTTTATTGTTATTAAGCAAGTGTGATTTAACTGTACTTGTGTCTCAGTCTGGTTCATGGTTTCTGCCAGAAACTAAGGCTAACTCAATTGAAGGCCCTCAGTTAGAAGGGTTTAGGTTTAAGCACAAGGAAGACTGTCAAATCTCCTGCACAAAAAGTAACAATATGGTGGGTTCATCTGCCGGCTTAGTTTGGATACTTAAGTTGATGCACAGTAAAGGGTGCAGCCCCTCTAAGATGTAAGAAACCAGAGTAAATCCTTTTTTTGCGGCAAGGTGATTTTCAGAGTTCTCCTTAATATGGGGAATTGATGGGAAAGGTTCAGTTTAAGATATGGAGTTGAAAACAAGAGTCACTTTAAGAGGGAAGGGGGAGAAAAGATTATCAGAAGTATTTCCCTTTAAATAATGAAGTTGAACTTGAGTGGCAAACTCCTTCCTTAAATGGCTTACACTTAGATTAAAGTGTTTGTTACCCCAACACTTCATATTCCTGATATGTGTCTGCTGTACAATGTACTTGTATGAGAAAATATCCTGTTTTCTTTGAATTGCTTCCTATATGTGAAATCCCTGGTGTTCTTGCCAGTCCCTTTGTTTTGCTATTAAAAACTGACCACACCAATCATTTCTCTAGCTATGCTGGGAACTCCTGCAATTATCAGACCTGTCCTGACACAGCCCTGTCACACAGCCATTCACTGGGAAGATCAGTGTGCTGCTGCTTCTCCTCCCCCAGCTCCTATGCAGCTGAGAACATAGAGAATGTGATCACTTATAAAAAAGGGGAAAAAAGGAATTTCTAATTTTTTTTTTATATCTATATAAAAATAGTTTGCGTTTTATTTCTGTTTTAAACTGAATGGGTTGTTTTGCCAGGTGAGGGTTTACATACACTTTATTGTAGCTGCAGAGTTCTGACTAGCAGGGAGTAGAGGGAATAGAAGGGTTTAACTCAGTCAGGTAACCTGCAGGCAGCATTTGTGGAAGCAATTAAAGATGGCAGATGGAAGAAATAAAAGGGCTTTGGCACATGTGCCACTTGCAAAGGCCTATGCTGAAGAGTGTCCTTGAACTTGAAAACTGGAATGGCAATAAATGTTTGCAATGAAGAGTAATGATAGGTGGGTCAGGAATCCTCTCACCCGGTCTTTGTGTAATGTTAAGAAAAGCGATGAGCATCCGGCGATTGGGAGGGGTCTTTTTCTTTGAAGATCCGACTGTGATGAAGGTGGCTCCTTTGATCCTGCAGCAAACAGTCTCCCAAGGCTGCCTCTTCACTTCCTTTTTTAAGGAAGATTTTAACCAAAAGAAGAGATCTCAGCACAAATGACACATCCTACCAACTGCAAGTTATTTCCCTTATGCTGCTATTTCTGTTTTTCATTTTAACTTAACTAAGTCCTGCAAAAAGCAAATGCTTACATTTCAATTTTGGACCCTTCAAGAACATATAAGACAAGACAGGCAATAAATACTACTTTTAGACTGCAATATTTCCCTGCCCTGCCTTCCTGTACAACACCTGTAGGCAGAGGCGGCTCTAGGCTTCGTGAGGCCTTAGGCAAAAATTGGACATGAGGCCCCACTCACGCCCATAATGGGAAAAATAATAAAAAATAACAGTGTGCCCCCCCACAGCGCTGCCGACTTCCCTCCTCTGCTCTCCCGCTGACTGCTGTGGGGGATATTCAGGATGGAGGCGGGAAAAAGGGGCTGGTAAATGTAATTTACCAGCCCCTATCTTTACTAAAAGAACAGTGAGTGATCGATACTGATCACTTACTGTGTTCATTCATAACTGAAGCACAGTAAACTGTGTTTACTATGCTTTAGTTTATGAATTAACAGGAGCCTCTGTCTCCTGCTCATTCATCTGCAGTGCAGCTGAGGTTACAGAGAAAGGAACTGGGGAATGTGTTTCCTCAGTCCCTTTCTCTGTCTCAATAGTGAGACTTCAGGGGTCCGTTTAGACCCCTGATATCTCTCTAAAGAAACCAAAAGGGGTGCAGAGTGTATGAGTTGGGTGGTATGTACATGAGAGGGGTGGGGAGTGTATGGAGGTGGGTGCTATGTACATGAGAGGGGTGTGGTGTGTATGGAGGTGGGTGCTATGTAACTGAGAGGGGTGCGGAGTGTTTGGAGGTGGGGCGTAGTATGTACATGAGACAGGTGCGGAGTGTATGGAGATGGGTGGTATGTACATGAGAGGGGTGCTGAGTGTATGGAGGTGGGTGCTTTGTACATGAGAGGGGTGCGGAGTGTGTGGAGGTGGGTGGTATATACATGAGAGGGGTGCCAAGTGTATGGAGGTGAGTGGTATGTACATGAGAGGGGTACGGAGTGTATGGAGGTGGGTGGTATGTAGATGAGAGGGGTGCAGAGTGTATGGAGGTGGGTGGTATGTACATAAGAGGGGTGCGGAGTGTATGGAGATGGGTGCTTTGTACATGAGAGGGGTGCGGAGTGTATGGAGGTGGGTGCTATGTACATGAGAGGGGTGCGGAGTGTATGGAGGTGGGGCGTAGTATGTACATGAGACAGGTGCGGAGTGTATGGAGATGGGTGGTATGTACATGAGAGGGGTGCCGAGTGTATGGAGGTGGGTGCTATGTACATGAGAGGGGTTCAGAGTGTGTGGAGGTGGGTGGTATGTACATGAGAGGGGTGCCGAGTGTATGGAGGTGAGTGGTATGTACATGAGAGGGGTGCCGAGTGTATGGAGGTGGGTGCTATGTACCTGAGAGGGGTACAGAGTGTGTGGAGGTGGATGGTATGTACATGAGAGGGGTGCCGAATGTATGGAGGTGGGTGGTATGTACATGAGAGGGGTGCAGAGTGTATGGAGATGGGTGGTATGTACATGAGAGGGGTGCGGAATGTATGGAGGTGGGTGGTATGTACATGAGAGGGGTGCGGAATGTATGGAGGTGGGTGGTATGTACATGAGAGGGGTGCGGAGTGTATGGAGGTGGGGCGTAGTATGTACATGAGACAGGTGCGGAGTGTATGGAGATGGGTACTATGTACATGAGAGGGGTGCGGAGTGTATGGAGGTGGGTGGTATGTACATGAGAGGGGTGCGGAGTGTATGGCGGTGGGCGATATGTACATGAGAGGGGTGCGGAGTGTATGGAGGTGGGTGGTATGTACATGAGAGGGGTGTGGAGTGTATGGAGGTGGGTGGTATGTACATGAGAGGGGTGCGGAGTGTATGAGGTGGGTGGTATGTACATGAGAGGGGTGCGGAGTGTATGGAGGTGGGTGGTATGTACATGAGAGGGGTGCGGAGTGTATGGAGGTGGGTGGTATGTACATGAGAGGGGTGCGGAGTGTATGGAGATGGGTGGTATGTACATGAGAGGGGTGCGGAGTGTATGGAGGTGGGTGGTATGTACATGAGAGGGTGCGGAGTGTATGGAGGTGGGTGGTATGTACATGAGAAAGGTGCGGAGTGTATGGAGGTGGGTGGTATGTACATGAGAGGGGTGCGGAGTGTATGGAGGTGGGTGGTATGTACATGAGAGGGGTGCGGAGTGTATGGAGATGGGTGGTATGTACATGAGAGGGGTGCGGAGTGTATGGAGGTGGGTGGTATGTACATGAGAGGGGTGCGGAGTGTATTGAGGTGGGTGGTATGTACATGAGAGGGGTGCGGAGTGTATGGAGGTGGGTGGTATGTACATGAGAAAGGTGCGGAGTGTATGGAGGTGGGTGTTATGTACATGAGAGGGGTGCGGAGTGTATGGAGGTGGGTGGTATGTACATGAGAGGGGTGCGGAGTGTATGGAGGTGGGTGGTATGTACCTGAGAGGGCTGCGGAGTGTATGGAGGTGGGTGCTATGTACATGAGAGGGGTGCGGAGTGTATGGAGGCAGGTGCTATGTACATGAGAGGGGTGCGGAATGTATGGAGGTGGGTGCTATGTACATGAGAGGGGTGCGGAATGTATGGAGGTGGGTGCTATGTACATGAGAGGGGTGCGGAATGTATGGAGGTGGGTGGTATGTACATAAGAGGGGTGCGGAGTGTATGGAGGTGGGCAGTATCAAATACACCACTGGTCACTGATGCATTAGTGACCAGTAGAGTATTGGTAACTGTAAGCGCAAACCAGTGGCAACTGACCAGTGGCAGTTAATTAACCCCTTTGTGCTGCATTAGTGACACCAGTATCAGTGTTTATGAACCCTTTCATGCTGTACCAAATAGGGGTCAATTAACACTGACGCTGGTGTCACTAATGCAGCACAAAGGGGTTAATTAACTGCCACTGATCACTAATGCATCAGTGACCAGTGGCAGTACATTAACCCCCTCCATGCTGCATATTAAAAATACCATTGTAAATTAACCCCCCCCAAAGAGTTACTCAGGCAGTTAACACAGCAAAGCCACTGTGACAACACTGCCTTAGGTTAGGTTTTTAGCCTCTGAAAACTTACTTGCTTTTGCATTCGTTTCACTGGCTCCTCGCAGGTCTTTGCAGCAGCACTCTCCCGCCTCCTGATCTGTGAATGACATCACGCCGGGCGGGACTAGGAAACTCCTGTCAGGCGGAGATCGCTCCGCCTGACAGGGAAGACAGTGAATGCATCGGTTCATTTGGACTCATGTCATATCACTAAGCTTCTTACTCGCACAGTCACACCGCTCTGTACTGCAAATATAACCCAGACAGTGTAGCAACAGCCGGCGGGTGTCACGGAGTACACACATTTTTACGAGTCATCCCCTGCTCCCCAGCCAAGTCCGCCCCTACCTCCTGGCATGTTCAGCAGCGACCGGCAGCTCCACCTCCACCTCCTCTGTGATCCTTTACCAGTCACCCTGCCAGCTTGAAGACACTGACCGGGGACATTCCCTCCCATTCTCCCACGCACAAATCAGGCAAATTAGGCGGCCGCGAGGCCCCTGGAAGCGCGAGGCCTTAGGCGACCGCCTTTTTTGCCTAATTAGAGAGCCACCTCTGCCTGTAGGAAAGTGAAAGCCCTATATGTGTGTGTATCACATGGTATACAGCTATATCTAGGAAAACAAGGCTGTTAATATTCTCAGAGTATATTTGCTGTTTAACATAAATAAAAACCTTAAAGTGACATTAAAATCTAGTTAAAACACAAAAAATGTATTCATGCATGTATTCCTCACTCAAGTACATTCTATAGCTTTCAACCTCCTCCGAATCTCCCTTTTTTTTTTTTTTTTTTTTTTGCTGCCATGATCTGACCTCCTATTAGAAGGCAACTACATACTGTTCTATGGTCCCACTGTATGTAGGAGCCAGGGGCGGCCCGTCCATTAAGGGTGCATGGGCGTTGCCCCCTCTGTCACGCCACCCCCTCTCACAGTCCACCCAGATGTGTTAGAAAAGCAAATGAATATTTGCTTTTCTAACACTGAACTGCCTCTCCACCAATCAAGTAGCGCGGGTCTAATACCCGTCACCTGATTGGCTGAAGGCACAGGCACCCCGATTGGAGTCGTCCCACAACTTGCCGCCGTCACCCGCTTCCGGACCCACCACTAAGATGGGGTAAGTGTCGGGCAGACAGCGGCAGGGATCACAAGTGGCTGCTTTTGATGGTACAAGTGGCTGCATATGATGGGCACAAGTGGCTGCATTTGATAGGAAAAATTGTCTGCATATGATGGGCACAAGTGGCTGCATATGATGGGCACAGTGGCTGCATATGATGGGCATAAGTGGCTGCATATGAGGGGCACAAGTGGCTGCATATGATGGACACAAGTGGCTGCATTTGATGGGCACAAGTGGCTGCATATGATGGGCACAAGTGGCTGCATATGATGGGCACAGTGGCTGCATATGATGGGCGCAGTGGCTGCATTTGATGGGGCACAAGTGGCCGCATATGATGGGCACAAGTGGCTGCACAAGATGGGCACAATGGCTGCATATGATGGGCACAGTGGCTTCATATGCTGAGCAAAGTGGCTGCATTTGATGGGCACAATGGCTGCAATTGATGGCACAGTGGCTGCATTTGATGGGCACACTGGCTGCATTTGATGGGCACAGTGAGGCTGCAATTGATGTTTTTTTTCAGTATTTTATCAGTTTGTTTGCGCCCCCCCCCCAAAAAAAAAAAATTGGAGCACCAGGCACCACTGGTAGGAGCATTGCCACCCTCTCTTGCTCACACCTGAGATGGACTATGGACTATGAGAATTCTGTATAGAGCAATGCACATGACTGCAACCAACATTCAATACTTCGCCAATCAAGTAGCATGGGTCTAATACCGTCACCTGATTGGCTGAAGGCACAGGCACCCCGATTGGAAGCCTAGCAGAATGGAAGAAGAGAGGAGGGGGAAGCATGGAGGACACAGGAGTCGTCCCGCAACTCGCTGCCGTCACCCGCTGCCTGACCCACCACTAAGATGGGGTAAGTGCCGGGCAGACAGCAGGCAGGCGGGGGTCACAAGTGGTGCTTTGATGGGCACAAGTGGCTGCATATGATGGACACAAGTGGCTGCATTTGATGGGCACAAGTGGCTGCATATGATGGGCACAAGTGGCTGCATATGATAGGCACAGTGGCTGCATATGATGGGCACAAGTGGCTGCATTTGATAGGAACAAGTGTCTGCATATGATGGGCACAAGTGGCTGCGTATGATGGGCACAGTGGCTGCATATGATGGGCACAAGTGGCTGCATATGATGGACACAAGTGGCTGCATTTGATGGGCACAAGTGGCTGCATATGATGGACACAAGTGGCTGCATATGATGGGCACAGTGGCTGCATATGATGGGCACAGTGGGCTGCATTTGATGGGCCACAAGTGGCCACATATGATGGGCACAATGGCTGCAATTGATGGCACAGTGGCTGCATTTGATGGGCACACTGGCTGCATTTGATGGGCACAGTGAGGCTGCAAGTGATGGGGTTTTTTTTCAGTATTATATCAGTTTGTTTGCGCCACCCCCCAAAAAAAAAATTGGAGCACCCACCACCACTGGTAGGAGCATAGCCACCCTCCCTTGCTCACTCCTGAGATGGACTATGGACTATGAGAATTCTGTATAGAGCAATGCACATGACTGCAAACAATATTCACTACTTGTTCCAAACAAATGGAAGTGAGGGTGAAAGGGAGAGATTCCAGACCTCACAAAGGTGCCACACAATTCTGTGACAAAAAAAAAAAAAAAAGCCCATTAAATAGTTGATATATGGATTTTTTTTGTAGAATAACGATTTTGTTTATTGTCACTTTAACCAAGGTTGAAAAAATATTAAGCGGAATGTGTTCTACAATTACAATATACTTATTCTGTCTCTTTATTTTTTTGTGGATCTGTCCAACATTTAAAAATGACTTTCACTACTCAACATACAGTCAGCTGCAATATTGAGGGTACCAGTACTAAACCGAACACCTTGTGCTCTATAAACCTATTATCATTAAACTGTTTTTTGTTGTGATAAGAAAAAGAACATAGTGTTACAATCCAAGATGATAACTTTCCATTTTTCATATGCTTGTTTGTGTCCTTGGTATTTTTCATTTTCAGCACTCCTCCTGTTGTAAAGTATAACATCATGTTAGTCAGCCTTTCATTATTTATTACATGATTTGCACGTAGTGTGCCTCAGTGAATGTCTGTTTAATTGCTAGAGTAACTATTCAAGAGCTCCCCTAATGTACATCATTCTTTGTATTAAAAATAGATTTGAACCTGTTTGAAGAGCATATCCCCGTAGTCGCAATAACCTTGCCAGGTGACCTTGTATGTAATGACACATCTACTGTAAGTGTCTCCTGATTACATCTCCTGCTCTGTTTTCCATCCACTCTAGTACGCACCCTGTATCCAGCTGCTGTTTTTGGCCTTGCATACATGCCTCTTTTCATTGCTTTGCCTTCTGTTTATTGCATTCTGGTCCCAACATCTGGAATCTCTTAGCTTTGTGTCGCAGAACGTGATGCAGATTGTAGGGAAAAGAAGATGTGTATGAAGGGACAGCACATTCCAAGTAAGAGGGGGCTATGTGTTTATAGGAAGTTTCTCAATCAGTATCTGCTGCATTTTTACAGATCCATGATTTCAACATCAGCAACTGATCCAAGCCCTCCTAGTGACATTCTTCTTTCACTGGCCATTAATTAAGAGCCCATAAACTCGTTGTTCTAGGTTACTGAGTAGAGGTGGACATAACAACAGCGACTCTTTTACCAGAAAAGCACAATAATATTAAAATAACTTAGTAACAGGAATGCACTGGTACTTCACAGATTCTTTTATAGGTTTGCAACTTGACTGGCGTTTTACCCACCCGAACAGTAAAGATTTAACTTCAGACAAAAAGAGCAAACATTTTTCATATAGCTGTCTAAATGTATTGGCTTTTTTTTTTACATAGTTACATATTTGGTAAGGCTGAAAAAAGACACCAATCCATCCAATTCAACCTGTGGTGTGTGCGTGCGTTTGTGTCAATAGTAAATCATATATCCCTGTATGTTGTGATCGCTAAGGTGCCCATCTAATAGTTTTTTTTAAACTATCCATGCTCCCTACTGATACCAATGCTTGTGGAAGAGAATTCCACATCCTTACTGCTCTGACAGTAAAGAACCCTTTATGCAGTTTATGGTTAAACTGCTACTCTTCCAATTTCAGTGAATGTCCACGTGTCTTTTTAAACTCCCTTTCACTAAAAAGTTTTTTCCTATGCTTGTATAGTATTTGTACATTGCTATCATATCCCCTCTCTAGCGTCTCTTCTCCAAAGAGAATAAGTTCAATGCTTGTAATCTTTCCCCATAGCTGAGATCCTCTAGTCCCTTTATTAGCTTTGTTGCTTTTCTCTGGACTCTCTCCAGTTCAAGCACATCCTTCCTGAGGACAGGTGCCCAGAACTGGACGGCATACTCAAGATGTGGCCGGACCAGAGTGGGAGAATTATATTGTTTTATTTCTGGAGTTAATCCCCTTTTTAATGCATGTCATTATTCTGTTGGCTTTGTTAGCAGCAGCTTGGCATTGCATGCCATTGTTGTGCCTATCATCTACTAGGACCCCCAGGTCCTTTTCCATCCTAGATCCCCCCAGAGGTTCTGCCCCTAGCAAGTAACTTGCATTCGTTTTGGGTTGTTTTTCGCCAGTTTGATCACATACTGGCTTGTACATAAGCTGGAACCTAAATGGAACAGCTTCATTTCCCCAGTCACCATCAAAGCTGGCAAAAATGTACCTTTACTTTCATCATTTATTGATGGATTAATCTTTTAACATTTAAAAGAACAGACTTCTGATCGCAGCCAGATGTCAAAGCATTATTTTCAGCAACTGCTCTTTGTAACAGTGTGGCTGAAAGTAGAAGTTACTCAGCAGCATTTCCTTTCCAGCCATGAAAAAACGCTCTCTAACTGAGATTTAGTGTTTTTCCATATATTAAAAAACAAAAAGAGTACTCTGCAGAGCTTCTTTCCCTGAAGCTATCATTTTAGATCAGTAGCTTAGAAAAATGAGTCGAAAAGTCACTGCAGTGGCTTTGTTCTCTATTCACTTGATATCTTCCTTGTGACTTACTTTTTTCCAAGCGCTGTTCCTCCTTTCCTTTGTAATGATCCTTTAGCATTACCAACACTTTCACAACACTGAGTCTATTTATTATTGTTTTCACTAGGAATGGGCTAAACTGCCCTGGGCTCGGTTCAAGCAGGGTTCAGCACACTTCAAATTAGTTTGGATGCTGAACCCAAACCCAATTGAAATCAATGGTAGCCAAATATGTCATATTAAAAACGACCATTTTCTGGATTATTAAGCAGGGGGTGTCAAAAAATACCATGGTGGTGTGGGCATTGCCCTGAGGAAATAGTGCCAATGCAAAAAAAAAAAAAAAAAATTTTATAAAAAATTCCTTTTAGCCAGAAGCAGTGATTTTTTTAAATGCTTAAAGTGAAACATTAAAAATACTCAATTCCTTTAAATTACATGCCTGGGGATAATTCTATCTCTGTGCATCAGCACTGATATTTAAAAAAAAGTCAAAAACAGTAGTGAGGACAGGAACAATCAAAACTCAGCACCACATCCCATACATTTATATGAACAGAAGAAGGGAAAATTGGGTTATCCATAAAAAAAAGATTTTTATTACAATTGGTACAAATTACACAACATGATTAAAAAAATGTATCTCCGTATCCACATCCAATGTTAGGCAGACAGTGGAAAAAATACCGCTTAATAGATACCACTCAACATGTTTCCCTCATTTGGAGCTTCCTCAGGAGTTTTGGTATAGATTATGGTATACTAGAAATGATAAGAAAAACACGGACAAGATATCGTATTACATCATAAAATCTACAATCTAGAATATATAGGTATATGTATGGATAGCATGTCATATGAGACTATAAACAGCTGAACGAATCAGAAAATATCAAACATATCAGAGACACAAGAGATCAACTTCTGTTTGAGTGACCTACTTGATGTCTTGTGTTTTTGACAATACTCTTTTACCAATCTAATTCGTATTTAATCTCTGGCAGCCTGGTAAGATTATTGATTTTGATGGATTGATTTTTTGATTGTTGTTTGATATTTTCTGATTCTTTCAGCTGTTTATAGTCTCATATGACATGCTATCCATACATATACCTATATATTTTAGATTGTAGATTTTATGATGTAATACAATATCTTATCTGTGTTTTTCTTATCATTTCTAGTATACCATAATCTATACCAAAACTCCTGAGGAAGCTCCAAATGAGTGAAACATGTTGAGTGGTATCTATTAAGTGGTATTTTTTCCACTGTCTGCCTAACATTGGATGTGGATACGGAGATACATTTTTTTAATCATGTTGTGTAATTTGTACCAATTGTAATAAAAATCTTTTTTTATGGATAAGTTGTACATGTTTATCTATGCTACCTACCTTAGAGTATAAGCACCTTAAAAGTCCTGGGGTTGTTTAACCCCATTTTCCCTTCTTCTGTTCATTTAAAAAAAAGTGTTTCCAAATACCAGAAATAGACATTGTAATACCTGGCTTCTTAAAAAAAAAAAAAAAAAAACAGCACACCAACTCCTCCAAGCATCTGGTATTTATTTAGGGGAACCCTCGGAGGTGTCTGTGTGCTTTTTTTTTTTTATTTGTAAATGTCACATTTGCTGCATCACATGAAAAAAAGTTTCTTAGTGTCCTCCCCAAAATACACACCAGACCCTTCGAGTCTAGTATGGATTTTAAGGGGGTACCTCTTACAAAATAAAAAAAGCAAATGTGTGAGGTCTCCTCATGCTAGACCCTTTGCACCTGGTATGTCTACATCCAGCCTTTGTTTCATAGCTTTGCAATGATTTGTACCAGTAATGTAATTTTAGTGTCATTATAAATGGCACAAATTAGTAAACTTAGAATAAAGTGTACGCTTTTTATCTTTAGTAACACTTTTTAAAATTAACCTTGGTCAAAGTAGAAAAAAGTACATTTTTTTACATTTTTTTAAATGTTTTTCTATAGAAAATAAAATTATTTTTGTAAGACAGTACCAATAAATGAAAGCCTAGTTTGTCCTGAAAAAAGCATTATATGTAGAATAAAGGAAAAGTCCAGCCTGCACTTTTTAGGCTGGGCTTCTCCTAAGGGTCACAGAAGTGCAATTTGTTTTCAGCGTAGAACGGTTTGAAATTTGCTCTCCGCTGACGTCACTGCCATCAGTCAAGGCAGCATGTCATCCTGACTTCCAAGTCTGGATCCGCCAGCTGCCTTGAATGATGGCAGTCTCAGTGTCTCAATGAGCCGCTGAGACAGCCTCTCCCAGCCCCTTCACAGCTCAGCGCTCCAATGGAGAAGCAGAGAGGAGAGACGCTGACTGAAAGTCAGCAGCTTTCCTCTTGGAGATCTGTGAGAACCGAGCCATTGGCGATGTTCGGTGGCTCGGTTCTCAGTGCAGAGACGGCGGGGGACAGCTGCAGCATTGGTCTAATGCTCCATCCACCGAGGTAAAGATGAACCAAAAAAAACCCCATACATCTCTTTTAAGCAATGACAGAGTTATCTCTCAAGGAAAATGTGGAATTTTAAATATTTCTCTGGTCCATAAGGAGTATATAGGTGCACAAGCTGAAGCGGTTAATGGTCTTACCCTGGCTTAAAATTTTGAATATTGTATAGAAAAAAAGTTTTTGCGATGATGTATTTCTACTGATGATGGGAAATAACTATAAAGAGAAAAGCCACTTCTGTTACCCAAAGGTACAAGCCTGGGACGGGCCCCATGCTTCTGTCTGATAATACTTCTGAATGTACTTCTTCCATTTTGTAATTTCTATTGGGCAGGAAGTCTACAATGCCTAGCACTGACAGTGTAAATGGGCATCTTGCATAGATAAAGTGTGCTGATTGTACTTTATCTATCTGGAATTCATACTCGCTATAAATGTGTTTCAATTTTTTTTCTACC
Source organism: Aquarana catesbeiana (assembly GCF_042186555.1). Taxonomy (NCBI): domain Eukaryota; kingdom Metazoa; phylum Chordata; class Amphibia; order Anura; family Ranidae; genus Aquarana; species Aquarana catesbeiana. The sequence continues at coordinate 411,536,489 of NC_133325.1, forward strand.
ATAATATTTTGGAAGCCCCCAGAGAGTCAGTAACATTAACCTTCATTTGGTAACTGCTAACAAAAGGACTTTTTCTAATTTGTCACTATAAACTGGCTTAGCAACACACAACAGTAGCATGGGATTGCGAGACAATGGGTCTTTGAATCTGAATACTTTCTTTTTTTCCAATGGTAAATTAATTTAGGGCAACCCAAATGAACATTTTGTCTTTTAAGCACATTGTGGCACAACAGTAGACCCGTCTGGTTTAAGTGTAACAGGATGTCTCAGTTCTGCATATGTCTAATTAGACAAGAATCCGGCAATGTGGATCCATCAGTGAAAGCGTGGCAGTAGAGCCAACCCAAATGGTTATAAGAGGGGAGGGGGGATAAAAGTCAAGCTGCTGAAAGTTTGCTCTGCTAAGCTTTTTCTAAGGCAATAGGCAGCTTTTAATTATAATAAACCCAAAATAGAAGCAAGAGACAAAAGGAAAATGAAGAAAGTGTGGATGAAAGCTGCCCATAGAAAATGTGGAAAGCATACTAGGAGGAAAAGGTGGAGCTTCAGATGAGGATCGAGAGAAAGGGCACTTTAGGGCAACATAAGAATGTACTTAGAACATAGTTTTAGAAATGTATCTTTTTCTTTTGGATACTTTTCAGACAGATGAGATGAGCCTGAATTTGCTGATATACATTTTCTCTACTTGTTCTCTTATAAATTTCTCTATAAAGTCTGATGGGCCAACCTGCACTGTAGGGCAAATGTTTTCCTTTATTTTTTGCTCTTTGATGCAAAAGACAGGTAATAAAAGTTGTTGTCATATTTGAGACCTAACATATGTAAATATATGACATTTCTGGGCACATTCAATGAGCAAAGTGTTAATTCCAAAGTGTGGTTACCAATAGCAGCCAATCAGAATACAGACAAAACCTGAATGCTCTGATTGGTTGCTATGTACTTAACCTTTGCACTGTTTTGCTATACATAAATATATACTGACTGTGCGTTTCAATTTTGTAGTTCCTCCTGGTGTTAAGTAATGTGTTTAACCTCTTGCCGACTGCCCTATAGCAGATATACTGCTACAGGGCTATATTTACATGAACCTGCACTTCTGAGTAGCCGGCGTGAATACACACCGCTGGCAGCTTGCTCCCGCTGTGCTTATACATACATACCTAGTTTGTAGACGCTATAACTTTTGTGCAAACCAATCAATATACGCTTATTGAGATTTTTTTCTGAACAAAAATATGTAGCAGAGTACATATTGGCCTAAATTGATGAAGAAATTAGATTTTTTACATTTTTTTATTGGATATGTTTTATAGCAGAAAGCAAAAAAGCAAAAAAATGTTTTTGTTTTTTTTTTTTGTCGGTCTTTTTTTGTTTATAGCGCAAAAAAAAATGCAGAGTTGATCAAATACCAGCAAAACAAAGCTCTATTTGTTGGGGAAAAGGGACATATATTTTATTTGGGTACAGTGTCACATGACTGTGAAATTGGCAGTTAAAATAATGCAGTGCTGTAACGCAAATAATGGCCTGGTTATGAAGGGGGGCAAATCTTCCAGAGCTGAAGTGGGATAACTGTACTTTCAGAGAGGCCTAGCCCCCTCAGCTAAATGAACTAGGTGTACAGTATGCTTATCGGAATCAGACAGTTTTAGCCTGCAGCAATCTTAAGATCTATTGGCTGAAATATTTTTTGCACTGACTGTGCCTGCAGATAATCACTTAAAGCATTACCAAACCCAGGACCCTGCTTTCACTATATCTGGTCTCCCACAGTACACAGAACATGGACATTATTATTATTATTATTATACAGGATTTATATAGCGCCAACAGTTTGCACAGCGCTTAACAAAATGAAGGCAGACATTACAGTTACATAAATATTTGGTACAAGAGGAATTAGAGGGCCCTGCTCATTAGAGCTTACAATCTTAAAAGGGAAGGTCAGTTGATACAAAAGATAAAAGCTGTGGGGGTGAGCTGATGGAAGAAGTAAAACAGTGTATTAGTTAGAAGAAGGGTAGGCTTCTTTAAAGAGAAGGGTTTTCAGGGATCGTCTAAAGATGGATAGATTAGGGGACAGTCGGACAGATTGGGGTCGGGAGTTCCAAAGGATGGGAGAAGCTCTGGAAAAATCCTGGAGGCGAGTATTGGAGGAGGTGACAAGGGAGCTAGAGAGTTGGAGGTCTTGGGAGAACCGAAGAGAGCGGCTTGGTTGCTATTTTTGGAGTAGGTTAGTGATATAGCTGGGGGCAGAGTTATGGATGGCTTTGTAAATTATTGTTAGTACTTTGAATTTAATTCGTTGGGTGAGTGGGAGCCAGTGGAGGGATTGGGGGGTGGAGGGCACTGAATGGTTGGTAAGGTGGATGAGTCTTGCAGTGACGTTCATTATGGACTGAAGGGGGGATAGTCTATGTAAAGGTAATCAGGTAATCCAATGAGTAGGGAGTTGCAGTGGTCGAGGTGAGAGATAACCAGGGAGTGAATTAAAAGCTTGGTGGTGTCATTAGTTAAAAAGTGGCGTATTCTGGAAATGTTGCGGAGGCTAAGCATGATTTGGACAGGGATTGGATGTGGGCCTGAAAGGACAGTTCAGAATCTAAGGTTACCCCTAGGACCCTGGCATGTGGGGACAGACTTATAGATGTGGTTTGACATCCAGGCTGATATGACTGTTAGTAAATCAGTGATGCATGGGGAGACTGATAGGGTGAGCTGAGGGGCAGAGGGATAGATTTGGATGTCATCAACATATAAATGGTAGTGGAAGCTATAGGAGGCTATCAGCTGACCCAGGGAGGATGTGTAGATCAAGAATAGTAGAGGTCCAAGGACAGAACCTTGGGGGACCCCAATAGTAAGAGGAGTTGGAGAGGAGGAAGTGGAGTTGTAAGTGACACTGAAGGTGCTGTGAGATAGGTAAGATTCGAACCAACGGAGAGCACAGCTATGGAGACCAAGGAAATTGAGTTTTTTTAGGAGGAGGGGGTGGTCAACTGTTTCAAAGGCAGCGGAAAGGTCCAAGAGTAAAAGTACAGAATAATGACCGTTCGTTTTGGCTGTTAGTAAGTCGTTTGTGAGTTTTAGGAGGGCAGTTTCTTTGGAGTGCTGTGGGTGAAATCCTGACTGAAGGGGATCAAGAAGGTTATTCTCAATGAGGCTGTCGCTCAGTCAGTTGTAGATTAAACGTTTGAGGAGTTTGGAGGCAAAAAGGAGTAAAGAGATGGGTCTTAGGTTGTTATGATTGATGGGGTCCAGTGAGGCCTTTTTTGGTATGGGCGTGACTAGCGCATGTTTTAAAGGGTTGGGGAAGATGCCAGTAGAGAGGGAAAGGTTGAAGATATGAGGTAAAGAGTGTAGGATAGAGCCAGATGGTGACTGTACTATTTGAGAAGGAACATGGTCCAGGGGGCAGGAGGTTAGGTGGGCGTTAGAAAAAACTTTAGTGACTTCCTCTATAGTAGCTGGGTTAAAAGAGGGAAGTATTGATTGTGCAGGAGGTCAAGGAGTGTAAAGTGAGGGAGATATCTGTAGAGTGGAGACCTCAAGACAAATTGTCTCAATCTTATTTTTGAAGTAATTAGCAATCTTCTGGGCAGTGAGTAAGTTAGTGGGTGGAGGTAATGGGGGACGAAGTAGAGTGGTAAAGGTAGAAAAGAGTTGATGGGGACTACGTGAGATGGTGTTAATGAGAGTGATAAAGTAGGTCTGTTTGGCAGTGTGGAGGCAGGAATGGCATTTTTGGAGGGCAGATTTATATTGGCTGAAATCTTGCTGTGACTTAGTCTTACACCACAGACGCTCAAGAGCGGGGCTACGTTTTTTGAGGCTTCTGGTATTGTCTGTCTGCCAGGGTTGTAGCAATCGGAGCCTGATTCTGTGTGTAGTGAGGGGGCAAAGGTATCCAGGGTGGATGACAGTGAACTGTTGTAGACAGAAGTGGCCAGGTTGGGGCAGGACAAGGATGAGATTTTGTCGTAGAGACAATTTGTACCAGAAAAAAGAAGAAAGGGGTTAAGATGGCGAAGGTTTCTACGGGTAATAGTTTGGTAGTTGGAAGGCAAGGAGGAGGAAGATAAGGAGAGAGTGAATCTAATAAGGTGGTGATCAGAGAGAGGAAAAGGAATGTTGGAGAGGTTGTGCAGAGTGCATAGATAGGAGAATATGAGGTCAAGGCAGTTGCCAACAGAGTGAGTAGAGGTGTGTGTCCATTGTTTCAGGTCAAAAGAGGTTAGGCTCAGCAGCTTAGAAGTAGCGGGAGTGTTAAGAATAACAGGGATGTTGAAGTCACCAAGAATGATTGTTGGAATTTCAGATGAGAGAAAGTAGGGTAGCCAGGCAGAGAATTCCTAAAGGAAACTTGATACCGATCCAGGAGGCCGATAGATCACAGCACTTCTCAATGAAACTGGAGAAAATAGACAAATACAGTGAGCTTCAAATGAGGAAAGGGACAGGGATGAAGAACCTCAAAAGTGCTTTGAGGGGATAGGAGTATTCCAATACCACCTCCTTTCCATCCACTAGCCCTGGGAGAGTGAGTCCACAGGAGGCCACCATAGGAGAGGGCAGCAGGAGAAGCAAAGTCAGATTCTTGAATACAGGTCTCAGTAATTGCAAGTAGGTGCATGGAGTTTTTGATACATAGATCATGGACGGTGGTGAGTTTTTTACAAACAGAGCGGGCATTCCAAAGCGCACAGGAGAAAGGGAGGCTGGTTCTAGGCAGAAGAGGAATAGAAATGAGATTGCATGGATTGTGGCTGCTATCAGAGGATGTGGGGTGCCGGGTATGTTGGCCGAAGGTAAATAATGGCAGTCCAGGATTTGGGGAAATATCTCCAGAAGTTAGGAGAAGCAGAAGGGTGAGAGGTGATATGGGAGTGTGACTTATGTGGGGGGGACACGTCCCAGTGTCCTGCAGGTTTTATTGGTATATGGGTTCAGAATTAGCAGGAGCTGATGCGTGCAGTAATAAGGTGAAGACAGGAGTGAGGGTGATATATATAAGCTGTGGGGTGCAGAAGAGGGATGAAGAAGAGAGAGTTTAAGGAGAGAGGATTCAACTGTGAGAAGGAAAAATAGGGAGTGCATGATATAGAGTTGTGAGATTGAGATGAAGCCTGGATGAGAGATGAAAACATTTGATGGAGAATCAGGTCACCTGTAGTCTGTTTAGTGTGCTGCAGTAGTCTTTTCTGGATTTTCGCTTTGTGCTGAGCCGAAGTGTAATACTTAATCCAATATGAATACTTTTATCCAAGATGATAGTTGTCAATACAATCCCTGGCTGTGCAAACCCCTGGCTGTGCATCCCCTTGAGAAGGCCTACATTTATACTGAGTTTGGGTGGGGGTATTGCCAATTAATTAGTCAGGATTGCATAGGAGGAACACATGGCTAACTGAATGAACGTCTCACACCAAAGCTATACTACAAGACACAGCAAGAGAGCAGAAGGGTCACGGTCATAAAGATAGGAACAGCTCATAATTTAGGTATAGACCAGTGATGGGGAACCTTGGCACCCCAGATGTTTTGGAACTACATTTCCCATGATGCTCAACTACACTGCAGAGTGCATGAGCATCATGGGAAATGTAGTTCCAAAACTACACTGCAGAGTGCATGAGCATCATGGGAAATGTAGTTCCAAAACATCTGGGGTGCCAAGGTTCACCATCATTGGTATAGACCAGTGTTTCTCAACTCCGGTCCTCAAGGCGCACCAACAGGTCATGTTTTCAGGCTTACCATTATTTTGCACAGGTGATTTGATCAGTTTCACTGCCTTAGTAATTCCCAAAGCCGTTTCAGATGAGGGAAATCCTGAAAACATGACCTGTTGGGGCGCCTTGAGGACTGGAGTTGAGAAACACTGGTATAGACAATATTAAAGCAAAATAAACATCACAGTGATATGGACAGAGGTAAAGAATTTGAAGGCAGCATAGATTACCAAAAGCACATACACAGAAATAGCAAGCAGATCCCAGTTTCATTTAAAGGTGGAAGATGTGGTTGAGCTGACACATACACGGAAATAGCAAGCAGATCCCAGTTTCATTGTAATTATTTTAGTAAATATAAACTGCTAAATACCTTTTCTGATCAGCAATTAGAGAAGTCTTGTGACTTCTATCAGTATCTGGTTAAGGAGGAGTTTTCATTCTACTCTGTTGTCCTATGAGGCTGCAGGACCCCCGACCCTCTCTCTTGACAGTGTTGATTGGCCCTATGCTGATCACATGTACTCTCCCAAAAAAAAAAAAAAAACTATACACAGCATGTGTACACAGCATATGCAGCTTGCTCCCAAAGGCTCTGTTCTATCAGCAGAAAGATTGGGGACTGTGGAAGAAGGGGAGGATAAGAGAAGACAGGATCAAACAGCCTTTTTTACACAATGCAGAGGATTAACCCCTTAGGTTCCACAGTAAGTATAACAAGCATGCTTTACTGCATATGCAGACTGATTTTACTGTTGTGGGTTTATTAACACTTTAAATGTCTATGAGGCTGCTCAGGAGATTGCCCCATAGGAATCTATAGGGCAGGGATATGCAATTAGCGGACCTCCAGCTAATTGCATATTCCATTATGCCTTTGCCTCTGGGTGTCATACTTGTGGCTGTCAGAATCTTGCTATGACTCATGGGACTTTTAGTTCTGCAACAGCTGGAGATCTGCTAATTGCATATCCCTGCTATAGGTACTAACTGTGCAGGTGCAACTAGCATAAAGATTTTTTGAGCCAGAGAATCTGAAGATTGCTGTGAAATGTAAATATACATCTGGGGCAGAGAAAATGGGTTATTTTAGCTTTGAGAGTAGGCCAAAACTGTTCTTTTTCTGCATGTTATAGCTGCTGAAGTAAGCCTATCAACTGAGGAAAACTATGGAAATTAGAGGTTTCCACTTAAGTCATCAAAGTTATAAGAAGCCAGCAAGTGATTTATCATTCCAAAATCTTCTGATAACTGAAATATTAATTTTAAGTGCTCTGACCTTCTAATGCTGCTCGAGCACTGGTAAGGGAACAATGATCTTATCAGATTTTAATAGGTATTCATGATAGATTTATACTGGTATAAAGCAAACATATTCTGCTTCTGAGACCCGAGTGCTATTCCAACATGTTCATTTCATGCACAATTAGAATTTACATGTCATATTTCACAACATTAGCAGATATTATACTACAGCTCTAGCTTTGCTCTTATGGGGGGATTTTCAACTTCTTTGAGGAAGATCTGTTATAACCACATTGCTCCCACCTATAGTTGCATGTGCCACTGTGTCTTATCAAGATTTAGGTGTAGGTGACCTAAATGTTTTCTTGAGCAAACAAAAATCCTGATTTCAACTCTAACTTGCCATTGAGCATACATTATTGACTTTTCAGTAATGTTTTCTTGGCTGTATTAAAGTGTTACTAAACCCACAACAGTAAAATCAGTCTGTACATGCAGCATAGCATGCTTGTTATACTCACTGTGGTACTGTGGTAGGGGTTAATCCTCTACATTGTGTAAAAAGGCTGTTTTATCCTGTATGCATAGCTCCTCCCCCTCCTGCACTGTCTATCTGGGGAAGGCCAGCTAACACAGGCAAAGTAGCTGACCTGCACATGCTCAGTTGTGTCTTTTTTGCTGGAGAGAATATTTACTTATTCTCAGAGGTAGCCAGGTCACATGATATTGACATCACACATGTGGGTGTGTATACAGACTGTAGTGAAAATTTCCTCCTACCTGAACTCTCAGCACTGGAGAAACTGTGCAGTTTACCATGTAACTGTGGTATACAGATCATGCAAAAGGTATATAGTGGCAGTATTTTAATGTAAAAAGAAGATTTATAAGCTGTGGGCACTGTGGGGGGGGGGGGTGAACTATTTTCATATTACTGGGTTTAACTAACGAAAGACAGCTACAGCGCGGGCCTTAATTGCTGGGAGGGCATCCATGTCTGCACAACTCTGCGGGGACCGAGTCTATGAGACTCGGCTGATCACAGATATGAGTAAGGGGTCAATCCCTGCCCCTTACCACGTGATCAGCTGTCAGCCAATGACGCTGATCACGTGATGTAAACAGAAGTTTGGTAATCTGTATTTTTGTTTTCAACACGTTGTCAGCGTGAGGGGAAAAAAAAGCCGATCACCGGCTTCTGTCAGAGGGACATTGGCCCACAGTGCCTACAGTGCCACCCATCAATGCTCACCAGTGCTGCCAATCAATGCCCATCAGTGTCTCATAATCAGTGCCACAGATCAGTGCTGGCTATCAGTGTCACCTACCAGTGCCCATCAGTGCCACCCATCAGTGCCCATCAGTGCCAACCATCAGTGCCACCCATCAGTGCCACCTCTCAGTGCCACCTATTAGTGCAGCCTCATCAGTGCTTATCAGTGCCCATTAGTGCCGCCTTATCAGTGCCTATCAGTGCCCATCAGTGCCACCTCTCAGCGCCCTTCAGCACAGCCTATCAGAGCCCATCAGTGCAGCCTCATCAGCGCACAACAGTGAAGGAGACTAATTACCTGTTTTCAAAATTTTATAACCTTTTGTTTTTTTTCAAAAATTTCAATTTTTTGTTTTATTTAGCAAACAATAAAAAACCCAGCAGCAATTAAATACCATCAAAAGAAAGCTCTATCTGTGTGAAAAACAGAGCTGAAAGCTGAAAATTGGTCTGGGCAGGAAGGGGGTTAAGTGCCCAGTAAGCAAGTGGTTAATAACACTAACTATTCTTTCACTTCTTCCCTTTCCCACAAGGCAGCTGAGTAAGAAGGAGCTTTCAAGTAGCTTTTAATCCAAAATACAGCTATTTTGGGATTAATGTTGCGTGGATGGAAGATTTAGCAGCAGTATACAGGAAAGCATTATTCCCACCAGGAAATCCTGTTATTTATTTTCAGAATGACACTTTTAAAAAACCAAGCTCTGTGTGTGGAATTCAGTGCTAATGTGTGCTCATCCTGATTTAGGTGGAAAAGAAAAAAGATGGTGTATCTAAAGCATACTGTTTAAGGAGTTACTTTGGCATCCAGCTACACCTGTTTTGAAACATGACTATTTGAAATTGCTAGGTGTACGTTTCAAATACACTTACATTTATATGTTGTTACCAGGTTTGGTTCAGTTGCATAGGCGTGCGCACAGGGTGTGCCAGGTGTGCCTGGGCACCCCCTAATCACACTGTGCTGCGCAGATTCCCCTTACTGCTTGGCTGCAGAGAAAGAAAGGGACTGGGAAATCTCTGTCCTCAGTCCCTTTCTCTGTCTCAAAAGTGTGGCTGTTCAGACCCTTGATATTTCACCAAAGTCCCTCAATGGGGCTCCTAATAAATTGTAAAAAAAATATATAATAATAATAATAATAATAATAATAATAATAAATTATTGGAAAAAATAATACAATTGTAAAAAAGTTATAATAATAAAAAAATAAAAAAAAATCCCTGCCCCCCCTACTGACACTATCTACTGCTCTACTGCCATATATATATATATATATATATATATATATATATATATATATATATATTTAAGCTTTGGTGTGCACACCCTAATGCAATAGGCTGCGCACGCCAATGTTCAGTTGAATTACTTGGGAAAAATGCAGACAAATCAAAGAAAACTGTATACCTTCATATTTTATGAGCTTAGAAAGAAGGATACATTTCTCCAGCCATGTCCCCAGTCTGGTGGACCATTAAGGACACAAAAAATGATTGGTTAAACCCAGATGTGATTTAGAGGGTGGATGAAAGCTTTAGTGCAGTATAAAGTTTTTGACAATTAAAGTGGAGTTCCGCTGAAAAAAAAAATTAAAAGTCAGCAGCTACAAATACTGTAGCTGCCGTCTTTTAATATTAGGACACTTACCTGTCCAGGGCACCCACGATGTCCTCGCCCGAAGCCAATCCGTCTCCCAGGTGGAGGCGCCGACATCTTCAGTAAGGGAATCAGGAAGTGAAGCTTTGCGGCTTCACAGCCTGGTTCCCTGCTGCGCATGTATGAGTCGCGCTGCACGTCTTCACTGGTCCCTGCTGTCTTCTGGGACCTGTGTGTCTCCCAAAAGACAGTGGGGGGGGACGGAGGAGGGGCCAGACATAGCGTATATCGCTGCGGATTCTGCAGCGATCTATCTGCAGAAGTTGGAGCAAATACCTGGATTGGACAGGTATTTGCTCCCCCCTGAAAGGTGCCAAAGTGACACCGGAGGGGGGAAGAACCGGAAAAGCGGAAGTTCCATTTTTGAGTGGAACTCTGTGTTAAATAATATTTTTATAGAACTATACATCAAACCAAAAAAAGGATTTGGGATTTGGTTGCAAAAGTGGGACAGCCCCTCCAGATGAAGGACAGTTGGAAGCTATGTATCTGTATAAGCAAATGCAACATTCATTCATGGAAAAAGTGAATTTAGGCAGACTTTTTTAAAGCAGAGCTCCACCCAAAAGGGGAAGCTCCTCTTGTTTGCACCCTCCCTCCCCTCCACTGCCACATTTAACACTTTTTTTGGGGGGGGAACGGGTACCTGGTTTTGACAGTGTAGCGGTACCCCCATAGGGGCTGCGGGCGTGGTTGTAGCAATCCACCAATCACCCTGCTGCCATCCCCTCATCAATCATCCAAAAGACAATAAACAGTCAGTTGCTCCTTTTTCTTGCTCTTTATTTGTGCGATTAAATTTGGAGCGATATTTGGTATGTATGAGATGCCCATGAAGATTTCAGAAAGATAGGTTATCATCCATGGCCTTCACCTTGTTAATGGATTTCTACTATAGAGTCCTCACTGCAGACTATTGCTTCTTCTGTTATCTATCTGACTGAAGATTTACTACTCACGGCTTCCAGTTAAACAAGATGAATCACTCGGCACATCCCTGCATGGGGATGTCTGGTATAGCACCTCAGCACATCATGCTGTCTTTCCTGTGCTCCACAACTCCTCCCTGGAAGCATGTGACCCCAGCTTATATAGGAGGTCTGCCCCCTGCCAATGCAAATTAATGATTGGTCAGAGAACCCCACATGAACTGCCTTTCACTCAGGTCTCAAGTCCAACCTCCCGTCCAGAACAATTCCACTGAAACCAGGAGAGGATCTCTGAGCCAGAGTGTAGGTGGCCACACCCCCCACTACATTAACATTCCCATTCCCAAATCAAAACAACCAGGCCTGGAATAAAAACACAGACCTGGCTGAATTCACCTGCCACTAGTCCTGCAACTAGAAAAATACTAATCTAGCACCTACCTAAAAGTAGAGGGTGCTACACTCACCCCCCACTAAAATCACAATTGTCCTCAGTTGTAGAAAAAATAAATAGAAAAACACCTCCTTAAGCAAGGAGGAAGGGCATCTCATAACAATTTAGTTGGAAAGGGGAATGGGTAAAAGGAACAATAACATAATATAAAATTACAAAATGACACAAAACATTTGTACAAATTATACTTCCTGACTGCAGAGCCCTGCAACTATCAGGTACATACAAGCAGAACCAGAGCATTGCTCCCTAGGGAGGAATATTCTGCTTACCGCAGGTCTTCTTCTGTTTCCATTGATGGGGATAGACAGCCGTCACATCCCAGGGTTTCCTAAGAGAAAACATAAACCAAATACAAACTAACTAACAGACTAAACTGACTAAAAATGACACTTCACCAAACAGAAAACAGAGGGGGTTATCATCCTCTATCCGGTGACAGAATAATAAAAGGATCAAAGTGGCATGAGTTCCCTGCCAGAATTGTCACCCCCTCAAAAGGAGTCTAAGAGACCCCCTGCAGGATGCAACCTGGACAGACATGCCAGTGGTGAGACATATATGCCCGTAGGCCAATATACTTTCTGTTTGGCTCCTAAACAGAAGTCTCTTTTTTTTTATTTATTTATTTATTTATTTTTTTAGCAAATGTAGCTAAGGGGATAAACAGGGACAGCACACCCTAGTGTCTATGACTTGTCCTTGTAGTCCTGCTCACAGATAGTAACGTGGGTCCGGCAATCTCTTGCGACTGTCCCCTTTACCTCTTACTGAAATTGAGTAGCTCCGGGTATGCTGTCCAGCCTTGGAGACCAGTCTTTATAGATGGCCCTTCCGAGCTTCCACTTTCTGTGAATGTCTTTGAACCAAACCCAAACCTCACTTTCTGGCGTCCGCTGAGGTTTTGGGATGAAGATAGTTCCAGACCAAGTAATTCTCCCGCTGCTCCTGGGAGTTTTCCACTATCTCCATGACATGATCCGGAACATATGGGTAGTCCAGGCCCCACTCTTGAGCAACTCTCTTCTGTACATACCTTTGGAAACGAGAAAGTCTCAACAGTTCTTTGGGCATTCCCCGCCCAGGCAGAACACAAGAGTCGGTGGCCTTGTTAACCCATTGTTGGTATTTTGACGCTCTGGTAGGAAGAGCATTTGACACAATACTGAAGGGGGGTACTGAGGGTAACGGGGATCCTAATGGCCCCTCCGGTGCTCCGTCAGAAGTTCCCTCAGAGACAGAACTCTCCAAAACCCATGGCTCCTCATTGCCTGATGAGGCCTCTTCGGGGGATGACCACTCAAACAGATTCTCAATGGAGCCATATTTCTCCAATAATTCAGGTGACCCCCCAGTCCACAGCCTGGACCTTGTTCACCCTGTCCGGCTCACCCGAGGGATCCCCCTCCCGTGACTGCGGCTCCTTCCGGACAGGCACAGCAAAGGACTTACTCCCGGCCGGGTCCTCAGGGGTTTCCTCCAGAAATTGCCCACTAACACTGACAACCTCTGGGTCCCTGGCCAGGCTACAAGCTTCCCCAATAGTTCCTACCTGGTCCTCCGGTATCTCCGAATCAGGCGTGAGCTCCTTCACTGCTGAAGCAGATGACACACGACCCTTTCTGGCCCTCCAGGTCTTGTGGCAGACAAAGTCCAGTTGTAAGACTGGCGGAGTAATATTGGACCTCCTGCTGTACAGGTCCCAGGCGGGTTAACTGAGTGCCACAATGCCCGCACCGGGCCCAAGCACTAACACCAACCGTAGGTTTCCGACATCCAGGACACAGCATGCACAATCTCTCCACACCTCCGATCACTCCCAGCGTCAGTCCTCCGGTGAGCTCTAAGCGAATACCGGTGTCAATTAGGACCCGATCCTGCACATCAGGTAACCACTGCATGGCGGGTGCGCTCTGAACACTTTCCACCATCTTCCTCCGCCTCGTGTATGGGCATTGCATGCTGAAACTTGTTAAAACTTTTCCTCTGGGGCGTGGCTAAAAGTAGAGGGTGCTACAACAGGTACCCACTTCCACTTTCTGGTAAGATCGCCGCATGGCTATCTATGTCATGTCCGGCCCCTCCACCTTTTCCGCGCTGCCTTCTGGGACTTGGGTGTGTCCCAGAAGATGTCGAGACCATTCTGCAAGTGCAGCGCGACTCCCACATGTGCAATAGGAAACCGGCTGTAAAGGCTGAAGGCTTCACTGCCGGTTTCCCTTACTTGCAATGCCGGTGCTTGCACCCAATGCCAATTGACAAATTGGCTTAGGGTGCCGGCATTACGGGATCCCTGAACAGGTAAGTGCCCTTATATTAAAAGTTAGCAGCTACAGCATTTGTAGCTGCTGACTAGGGATGAGCCGAACACCCTCCCGGTTCGGTTCGCACCAGAACCTGCGAACGGATCGAAAGTTCGCACGAACGTTAGAACCCCATTGACGTCTATGGGACTCGAACGTTCGAAATCAAAAGTGCTCATTTTAAAGGCTAATTTGCATGGTATTGTCCTAAAAAGGGTTTGGGGACCCGGGTCCTACCCCAGGGGACATGTATCAATGCAAAAAAAACTTTTAAAAACGGCTGTTTTTTCGGGAGCAGTGATTTTAATGATGCTTAAAGTAAAAAAAAAAAGTGAAATATTCCTTTAAATATCGTACCTGAGGGGTGTCTATAGTATGCCTGTAAAGTGACGCGTGTTTCCCGTGTTTAGAACAGTCCCTGCACCAAATGTCATTTTTAAAGGAAAAAATCTCATTTAAAACTGCTTGCGGGTTTAATGTAATGTCGGGTCCTGGCAATATGAATGAAAATCAGTGAGACAAACGGCATGGGTACCCCCCAGTCCATTACCAGGCCCTTTGGGTCTTGTATGGATATTAAGGGGAACCCCGCACCCAAATTAAAATAAGGAAAGGTGTGGGGCCACCAGGCCCTATATACTCTGAACAGCAGTATACAGGCTGTAGGTTTGTTGTTAAGTAGAATCTCTTTGTAATTTTGAACGGGTACATTTTTAACGTGTTTAGCTCCAGCCAAAAAATCTTTTTTAAGCTTTTTGGAAAACATAGGGAAGGGTTATCACCCCTGTGACATTTGTTTTGCTGTCTTTCCTCCTCTTCAGAAGATTTCACCTCACTTTTTGTCCCAATGGATTGGAAAGCATCAGTGGAAAGGAGAAATGTTTTTCCCATATTAACTCTTACAGGAGAGAATTTCCCTTCCTAGGGGTAGATTTATTCTCACTTCCTGTTGTCTCCTTCCGTTTGCAAGTAGGAGTCGTTTGTAAGTTAGTTGTTTGAAAGTAGGGTCCTGCCCTATATACTCAGCAGAAATTTGGGCCTTAGGTGTTGCTGTGGCCACAACACTGTAAGCCCTCACAGGGCTCTGCTGTGAAATATTAGATCAAGAATTGTAATTACATGCCCCTGTTGAACAGGAGCTGAAAAATTAGGCCTTAGGCACTGGTGCTGGTGCCACAACACTGCAACCCCTCACAGAAACTCTAGTTGGAATGCAGGAACGAGCCCTGCTGCAAAGTATTGCATCAAAAATTGTAATTACACGCCCCTGTTAAACAAGGGCTGAAAAATTGGGCCTTAGGCACTGGTGCTGGTGCCACAACACTGCAACCCCTCACAGACACTCTAGTTGGAATGCAGGAACGAGCCCTGCTGCAAAGTATTACATCAAAAATCGTAATTACACGCCCCTGTTAAACAGGGGCTGAAAAATTGTGCCTTAGGCACTGGTGGTGGCGCCCACAACCAAAAATGCTCTTACAAGCTATCAGCGTGATGATTGAGGAGGAAGAGGATAATTACTCAGGAATAGTCACTCAGCATCAGCATAGGCAGTCTTTGAAGGGATCTGAGATTTCAAAAAAAATTATTCAGTTACATCAGCATCAGGTGCTTGGTAGCTGGTGGTGATCCAAGACTCATTCATTTTTATGAAGGTCAGTTGATCGACCGAGTCAGTGGACAGACGCACCCTGTGATCGGTTACCACGCCTCCAGCAGCACTGAATGTGCGTTCCGAAAGAACGCTGGATGCAGGACAGGCCAGTAGCTCAATTGCATACTGTGCAAGCTCTGGCCAGTGATCCATCCTCAAGACCCAGTAACCCAGAGGATTTTCGGTGGGAAAGGTGTCCAAGTCTGATCTTGCCCCTAGGTATTCCTGCACCATGTAAAACAGACGCCGGCGATGGTTGCTGGAACCGATCATACCTTGGGGCTGCGGACCAAAAAATTGTCTGAATGCATCGGTCAGACGGCCACCTTCTCCACCGCTCCTTCTTTGACTGACCGAAGCCTCAGCAACACGTTGTCCAGAAACAGGAGTTTGTAACCTCCCAGTCTCTGGGAACGCGTTGCACAGACCTTTCTGCAAGGCCTCCCGAAGATGTTTCATCCTCTGCTCCCTCTGCGATGGCAAGATAAGGTCCGCAACCTTACCCTTGTAACGTGGATCAAGGAGGGTTGCCAGCCAGTATTGGTCCTTCTCCTTGATACCACGAATACGAGGATCCTTACGCAGGCTTTGCAGGATCAGGGAGGCCATGCAGCGTAGGTTTGCTGAGGCATTCGGTCCGGAGTCCTCTGGGTCACTAAGGACGACATGGTCCGCAGCCACCTCCTCCCAGCCACGTACAAGTCCATGTGTTTCTTGGGACTGATCCCTTAAAGACTGCTGCTGATGCTGAGTGCCAGGCTTCACCTCCATACTGACACAATCTTCCTCCTCCTCCTCCTCCTCTTCCTCCTCGTCCTCTTCCTGTGTGATCGGCGGGCACGCAGGAACACTGTCTGGATAAAGGGGGCCTTGAGAGCTAAGGAAGTCCTCCTCTTCCTGTCTCTGTTCTGCCTCAAGTACCCTGTCCATTATTCCACGCAGCGTGTGCTCCAACAGGTGGACAAGGGGGACAGTGTCACTGATGCATGCACTGTCACTGCTCACCATCCTCGTGGCCTCCTCAAATGGTGACAGGACAGTGCATGCATCCCTGATCATGGCCCACTGGCGTGGGGAAAAAAAAACAAGCTCCCCTGACCCTGTCCTGGTGCCATAGTCGCACAGGTACTCATTGATGGCCCTCTGCTGCGTGTGCAGCCGCTGCAGCATGGCCAACGTTGAGTTCCACCTGGTGGGCATGTCACAGATTAGGCGGTTCTTGGGCAGGTTAAACTCCTTTTGGAGGTCCGTCAGCCGAGCACTGGCATTATATGACCGGCGGAAATGCACACAGACTTTCCTGGCCTGCTTCAGGACATCCTGTAAGCCCGGGTACCTGCCCAAGAACCGCTGCACCACCAAGTTAAGGACGTGAGCCAAACAGGGCACATGGGTCATTTGTCCCTGTCGGAGGGCAGAGAGGAGGTTGGTGCCATTGTCGCAAACCACCATTCCTGCCTTAAGTTGGCATGGCGTCAACCACCTCTGAACCTGCCCCTGCAGAGCTGACAGAACCTCTGCCCCAGTGTGGCTCCTGTCCCCCAAGCACACCAGCTCAAGCACCGCATGGCATCTTTTGGCCTGCGTACTTGCGTATCCCCTTGAACGACTACGGAGCACCGCTGGTTCCGAGGAAGAGGCCATGGAGGAAGAAGAAGAGGAGGGGGTGGAGGAGAGAGGTGTGTCACAATCATTAGCATTTTGGAGGCGTGGTGGCGGAACAACCTCCAACACTACTGCACCTTGTCCTGCATCCTTCCCAGCTGCCAGCAGAGTCACCCAATGCGCCGTGAAACTTAGGTAACGTCCCTGTCCATGCCTGCTGGACCATGAGTCAGCGGTAATATGCACCTTACCGCTGACCGCCCTGTCCAGCGAGGCATGGACATTGCCTTCCACATGCTGGTAGAGAGCCGGAATCGCCTTCCGTGAGAAAAAGTGGCGTTTGGGTACCTGCCACTGAGGAACTGCACATTCCACAAACTCACGGAAGGGGGCAGAGTCTACCAACTGAAAAGGCAGCAGTTGAAGTGCTAGCAATTTTGCCAAGCTAGCATTCAACCGCTGGGCATGTGGATGGCTGGGAGCAAACTTCTTTCGGCGGTGCAGCAGCTGGGGCAGGGAAATTTGCCTGGTACAATCTGACGTCGGTGTACCAAAATCAGATTGCCCACAAGTACGTGGCTGTGACACACCTAATTCTACACCTTCATTCCTCTCAGTGCAGGTCTCAGAGAGGACTGAAGGTCTAGTGGGGTTGGAAATCTCAGCTGATGAGGAGCAAGCAGAGGTCCTCTTTGTTCTTTGGTGTGGGTCTTTTAGATACGCTTGCCAACGAACTGCATGGCAGGTCAACATATGTCTGGTCAAGCATGTGGTACCCAAGCGGGAGATGTTTTGGCCACGCGAGATACGCTTGAGACATATGTTGCAAATAGCAGCGGTGCGATCTGATGCACTCGTCTCAAAAAAGGCCCACACCAAAGAACTTTTTGAATAACGCGCAGAGACTGCAGCGCCCTGCACATGTGGAGCTTTGGGGTGTGATGCAGTCAATGTGCTGCCCTTAGGCTGGCCCCTGGAGGGCATCCTGCCTCGTTGGTGATGTGCCGCCTCCTCCTCCTCCTCCTCTCTCCTATCAGGCACCCACGTTGAGTCAGTGACCTCATCATCCCCTCCCTCCTCATCACTGGAGCAAACCTGGCAGTATGCTGCAGCAGGGGGAGCATGACTGCCAGATTGCTGTCCTTCTTGGGCACCCCCTCTGTCCGTGCTCGTGTTACTGCCTTCATCGAGCTCAGTATCATCATCAGAGCCTTCCAAACGCTGGGCATCCTCCTGGAGCATGTACCCAACACTGTGGTCAAACAGTTCGAGGGACTCCTCAGGAGGACATGGTTGGGCTAGGGAAGGAGTCACTGATGACATTGAGCCGAGGGAAGAGGCCGCTGCTTTGCCAGACAAAGTACCCTGGGCATGGGTGAGAGAGGATGAGGAGGATGAGGACGGCTTGGTCATCCACTCGACCAAGTCTTCCGCATGTTGCGGCTCAACATGGCCAGCTGCCGAAAAAAAGGCCAAGCATGTCCCATGGCCACGTGCTGATGAGGATGCACCGTCTCCACGACCAGCACTAGACACAGAGCCTGCTTGCCCTCTCTTATTGGCTTGTGACTGTCTGCCTCTCCTTCTTGGCCTTCCAGACATACTAATGGCCTGTAGCTGCACTAAGCTGGGATATATATATATATGTACTGATACTGCAGCTAGCAAAATCAACTGCCTGCCTGTAGTATGAGAACACCACCAACCTTCTACAGGTAGCTTTAGCTGAACACTGTGAGGTGGACGCACCCCACTAACTTGTAGGTTTAGCAGAACACTGTGAGCAAGACACACTGCACTAACTGTAAATAGTCTAGCTGCCTGACCGGGGTACTAATAGGATCAAAAGAACACCAGCAATTTTCTTTAAAATACTGTAACAAGACAAGCCTGCCTGTCAGTAAGAAGATAACAGGAACGGATCTAGCTGAACACTGTGAGCAGGACGCACCCCACTAGCTTGTAGGTTCAGCTGAACACTGTGAGCAGGACGCACCCCACTAACTTGTAGGTTTAGCAGAACACTGTGAGCAGGACGCACTGCACTAACTGTAAATAGTCTAGCTGCCTGACTGTGGTACTAATAGGATCAAAAGAACACCATCAATTTTCTTCAGGTAGCTGTATTTACTGTAACAAGACAAGCCTGCCTGTCAGTAAGAAGATAACAGAAACGGATCTAGCTGAACACTGTGAGCAGGACGCACCCCACTAGCTTGTAGGTTTAGCTGAACACTGTGAGGTGGACGCACCCCACTAACTTGTAGGTTTAGCTGAACACTGTGAGCAGGACGCACCCCACTAACTTGTAGGTTTAGCAGAACACTGTGAGCAGGACGCACTGCACTAACTGTAAATAGTCTAGCTGCCTGACTGTGGTACTAATAGGATCAAAAGAACATCAGTAATTTTCTTTAAAATACTGTAACAAGACAAGCCTGCCTGTCAGTAAGAAGATAACAGGAACGGATCTAGCTGAATACTGTGAGCAGGACACACCCCACTAGCTTGTAGGTTTAGCTGAACACTGTGAGGTGGACGCACCCCACTAACTTGTAGGTTTAGCTGAACACTGTGAGCAGGACGCACCCCACTAACTTGTAGGTTTAGCAGAACACTGTGAGCAGGACGCACTGCACTAACTGTAAATAGTCTAGCTGCCTGACTGTGGTACTAATAGGATCAAAAGAACACCAGCAATTTTCTTTAAAATACTGTAACAAGACAAGCCTGCCTGTCAGTAAGAAGATAACAGGAACAGATCTAGCTGAACACTGTGAGCAGGACGCACCCCACTAGCTTGTAGGTTTAGCTGAACACTGTGAGGTGGACGCACCCCACTAACTTGTAGGTTTAGCTGAACACTGTGAGCAGGACGCACCCCACTAACTTGTAGGTTTAGCAGAACACTGTGAGCAGGACGCACTGCACTAACTGTAAATAGTCTAGCTGCCTGACTGTGGTACTAATAGGATCAAAAGAACACCAGCAATTTTCTTTAAAATACTGTAACAAGACAAGCCTGCCTGTCAGTAAGAAGATAACAGGAACGGATATAGCTGAACACTGTGAGCAGGACGCACCCCACTAGCTTGTAGGTTTAGCTGAACACTGTGAGGTGGACGCACCCCACTAACTTGTAGGTTTTGCTGAACACTGTGAGCAGCACGCACCCCACTAACTTGTAGGTTTAGCAGAACACTGTGAGCAGGACGCACTGCACTAACTGTAAATAGTCTAGCTGCCTGACTGTGGTACTAATAGGATCAAAAGAACACCAGCAATTTTCTTCAGGTAGCTGTATTTACTGTAACAAGACAAGCCTGCCTGTCAGTAAGAAGATAACAGAAATGGATCTAGCTGAACACTGTGAGCAGGACGCACCCCACTAGCTTGTAGGTTTAGCTGAACACTGTGAGGTGGACGCACCCCACTAACTTGTAGGTTTAGCTGAACACTGTGAGCAGAACGCACCCCACTTACTTGTAGGTTTAGCAGAACACTGTGGGCAGGACGCACTGCACTAACTGTAAATAGTCTAGCTGCCTGACTGTGGTACTAATAGGATCAAAAGAACACCAGTAATTTTCTTTAAAATACTGTAACAAGACAAGCCTGCCTGTCAGTAAGAAGATAACAGGAACGGATCTAGCTGAACACTGTGAGCAGGACGCACTGCACTAAATGTAAATAGTATAGCTGCCTGACTGTGGCACTAATAGGATCAAAAGAACACCAGTAATTTTCTTCAAAATACTGTAACAAGACAAGCCTGCCTGTCAGTAGGAATATAACAGGAACGGATCTAGCTGAACACTGTGAGCAGGACGCACTGCACTAAATGTAAATAGTCTAGAAGATAACAGGAACGGATCTAGCTAAACTGAATACAGTGTATATATATATATATATGCAACACCTGGGATGCATATATATACACAATACACTTTAAGTGCAGCTAACTGACTGACTGTCCTGCCTAATCTAGCTAACTCAAATGAAATGACACTGTCTCTCTCTCTCTCTAAGCACACCGCAACACACTGCACAGGGCCGCCGTGCAGGCGGCCTTATATAGTGTGGGGCGTGTACTAAATCCCCTGAGCCATAATTCGCCAAAGCCTCCTTGGCTTTGGCGAATTATGGCTCTCTGTTAAGGCGGCGCTGTGATTGGCCAAGCATGCGGGTCATAGTCCATGCTTGGCCAATCATCAGCAAGCAATGCACTGCGATGCCGCAGTGAATTATGGGCCGTGACGCGCCACACGAATTTGGCGCGAACGGCCCATATCGTTCGCAATTCGACGAACGATCGAACAGCCGATGTTCGAGTCGAACATGGGTTCGACTCGAACACGAAGCTCATCCCTACTGCTGACTTTTAATTTTTTTTTCGCTTTAATGAGCCAAAGATAAATGTGAAAGGTAGAGTAATGCTCATTTTTCCATTAGCAAATGTATTTGTTTCCACTGCTGTTAAATGATTAAGAGTGGAATCTGATTGGCTGTTGTAGTTGATGGATGGTTGCTCCTGTACTTTTCACGTTATCGTTGCTCTTTCCATAAGCTTGTTAGGTAACATTTAACAGGGTATTCAAACTCCTTAATGGGAGACCCCACTTTTTTACTGGGTAACAGGCATCTCATTTTCTCCCTCTTTAATAGGGTATAAACAAGGGGGGAAAGCTAAGGCAAGAGCATTTGACCCACAGACTTAGCAGAGAGGGGTTCCTGGTAAAATGGGCTGCAAATCGGACCTGCACAATGGTTCATGGGTACCCTTTTTGAAAGAAACACATTTTTGCTTGGGAAGAGACAGAGGTTAAAAACAAAATGCCTTATTTATGGAAAAGAAAGGGGTTGATATACTAAAGGGAAAAAGACAGTTGCTCCAGAGCTTAGTAAATAAGCAGAAACTCTGCTGACTTCCATCATCCAATTATGTGTAAGCAAAAATGCTGTTTTTTTTTTTCCCTTGCATGTGATTGGGTATTCTTTGCAAAGTGAAGCCTTACCTCATTTACTAAGCTCTGGAGCAATTACACTTGCAAAGGGTAACTGCACTTTGCAAAGTTCACAGTCTATTTGCCGTTAGTAAATCAACCCCAAAGAGTCTATTTGAGCACCTTGATACTCTAAAAAACAGCAATAACTGCCTTTTTATAATTGACTGTGTCTGTTTTGGTAAAAAAAAGTTTGTTTCTGGAATGACTGTTATTGTTTAAAGAGTATGTAACCCCAACATTTTATATTCCTGATATGTGCCTGTTGTACAATGTACTTCTATGAAAAAGTATCCTGTTCTCTTTGTATTGTTTCCTTTGTGTGCAATCCCTGGTGTTTCTGCCAGTCCCTCTGCTTTCCTTTTAAAAAATGACCACACTAAGCAGGAGAACACACCATGGTCAGTTCTTTAGCTATGCTGGGAAATCACCATGCTCTCATCCAATGATCAGACTTGTCCTGACAATTACCCCCCCCCCCCACACACACACACACGCACACACACACACACAGAGCCATGCATTGGGAAGATCAGTGTTCTGCTATTTCTCCTCCCCAGCTCTTATGCAGCTGAGAACAGAGGGAATGTGATCACTTATGAAAAAAAAAAAATAAAAAAGGTTTTGGCTTTCATTTCTATTTTAAGCTAAATGGGTTGTTTTACAAGATGAGGGTTTACATACACTTTACGTTATCTAATGAAATCCAACTAAACATTCTTCTCATTTGGACTGGGGAAATTAAGTGAAAGAATAACACTTAGTATGGAAGTAGGCTCTGTTTGTACATCGAGAGCTAGCATGCCTATATCTGCACTATCTTATGATAAGGTAAAGAGAGTGCAGAATTCTACACTCATAGGTTCTGTCTTGATTAATTGGGCCATGAAGTCCCTGTGCTGTTTGTAGAGGGAACCTGAGGAAGCCAGCCTATGAACTGCACTGGCTTGTCTGGGAGAAAGCTCCTTTACAATGATTGCCCCTGTGCTGAATGTGTGTCTCGTGAGTTACAAGAGTAGGTCCTTGATAACTGAGCAGAACGCTGTAATCGCAGATGTTTTGTTTCCCAGCCCTGAAGAGCAAGCCGTCCATTTGATTTAAAATGGACCTAGTTTTTTGCCTGCAATAGACAACTTTTTGGCAGATATTAGGTTTTCCCCTGTAATGTTTGGCTTTTCACATGCAATGGCTAATGTTTTACTTCAGCTGTGATGACTAACCTCTCACCGTCATCCCTGATGGCTAATTTTTCAACTGCAATATTTAGCTTTTCACAACAACTGGCTAGTTTTTCCACCTCTGATGGTTAGCTGGTGATGTTTTTTTTTTTTTTTTTACAACAAAGCATTATCATCACACCTGACTATTCTTAAAATCAAATGGTCAGCATGTGATGCATGATATCACAGCTTTATGCATCAGGGCCAGGACTTTTTTCAGCCATAATGCACCAAGACTGTGCCATGTAGACAGCAAGTAGAGTTAGGCTTTAATTAAAATTGCACCTTTAAGACCTTCCTACTGCTGTGCTACTCTATCGAGTACCATGCACCGATTCTCTGAGAAAAATGCCCTGGTTGTTTGATGATGAATCAGAAAGCTAGGCACTTGAGAAATAAAACAGCAGTTTTGAAGCTAACTAATTTGTCAGCTTTAAGAGCATGCTACTGTAATTGAATATGTTACCGTAAGATGACTATTCCCAAAATGTAGATTTGACTTCTGCTTTTAAGGATTCACACTGATTAGCAGAGCTTCTGCAACACCTTTGCAGTGCATTAATGCATGTTGTAGTAAGGGAGAACATTAATTCAAGTGGGCTTCAAATGCATCATAATGGCCAAAAAAAACCCCTGCCCATTTTACTATGAATTACAATGCATTGTGGGGCTTTGCAACACAGGTCCATTGCTTTAGTGTGTTGGGGTACCAGTGGATGGCACTGCAATGCACCCATTACCACAACACAAAAGGAATTGAATTTGCTTAAAGAGATGATCAGACCCGCCTGTTACTCAATGATCCAATGTGATGATTAATGAGAATTGAGCCACGTAGGGGTATGCTGAGGGTTATAATGAGTAATTCTGATCATTAGAAGGGCAAAGAGGGATTTTTTCCACATTCTAAAGCTGTGTGTAAGATTATATTATACTTTTTTCAAGTAATACACTCTCTATGTGCCACTTCTGTCTCTTGTCTAACAAGCAGGACAATTAAAAGAGGAAAAGAATTAGAAGAGTTGCTGTGTTTGGGGACAGGTGCAGGTTCTCCCTACCATCATTTTTGGGTAGTGTCAGGGCTGAGCTCAGCCCTTCCTTCTCAGAGCTGGCAGCTCAACTGTCAGCTAATTGCTAGCTCTTATCTCTCCACAGTTACTCAGCTGTTGATGATTTCCTGCTCGTCAGTCCTGCCTACTTAAGCCATCCAGTCCAGAGGATATCTGCCTTCACCTTGGTCAACATCAGAGACTATCTCCTGCATTTCTTTTAAAGACTTGCTTGGCTGACATCCCTTCTGGCTCCAGATTCTGCTTGCTGTTTTACTACGCTCATCTCTGGCTCCCTGACGTTTGGCTTGTCTGACTATCCGTTCTGGTTCCTGAACTCTAGCTATGTTTTGACTACGTTTGTTCTATTTACTTTTATTATTAAACAAGTGTGATTTAACTGTACTTTTGTTTCGATCTGAATTCATGGTTTCTGACAAGTATACAATCTTCAATTTAAGAAAATGTAAGGAGGGAGACAAAGCTCACTCTGAAAGAATGGTGGGATTTTAAAGGGAGATGATGTGTCTGTTTGAAGGTGAGCAATACCACAACAGTTAATATAAAAATATAAATTTTTATTGAAGACATGTAAAATGTACAATAAAAAAGTTCCAATCAAGTGACATGATACGACTGTACAGAACTTTTTCTATGAAATCAGTTGTAAGCAGCCAACATGTTTCGCATATTTGCTTCATCGGGGCATTACAAGCATCACAGATTTCATCTAAATTATATATAAAAAATATAAATCATTAATGTGGTCATAAATGTCAGATACATTTAAAAGACAATATTTCATTGTGTAGGTAAGGAATAATTAGGTACAAGGTATCATGATTGAGCTCACCTGGTCTATTACAAACAAGAGGGCCACTGAATACGCATCATTAACAGCCAAATGTCTCTTTATGGACCACCTGGTGCTAGTTGGCCCATGGATGCCAGGTCCTAGTGGGCCACGCCAGTACGGGAACTGGACCGTGTTCACGGTAAATGATAATCTGGCAATATTAAAGAAGATTACGATAATAATAGTAATAACAATGAAAATAATAATACTAGTTATAGTAATAATTAGTGATAAAGCAAGGAGAAATTATGCTTAAGCAGGGGGATTCTGCTAAAAGAATTTCTCCTTGCTTTATCGCTAATTATTACTATAACTAGTATTATTATTTTCATTATTTTTGTTATTATATTATTAAACATGTTGGTTGATTACAACTGATTTCATAGAAAAAGTTTCTGTACGGTCGTATCATGTCGCTTGATTGGAACTTTTTTACTGTACATTTTATGTCTTAAATAAAAATTTATATTTTTATATTAACTGTTGTGGTATTGCTCACCTTCAAACAGACACCTCATCTCCCTTTAAAATCCCACCATTCTTTCAGAGTGAGCTTTGTCTCCCTCCTTACATTTTCCTATTTATTATAGGGATCGGGAGTCCTGTCTCTGTTTTCTGGACATAGTCCAATCACTTATATACATACAGTCTTCAATTTAAAATAATAATTGAATAATATCAATAAATATAAATGTAATAATTAAATATTTAAATGTTAGGATTAGACTATTTTATTTGAATGTGGTCATTACATCAACATTAGCTCCACTGTAACACTTTTTATATATTTTGAAAAAATCCTCTCCATTCCCCAAGATAGTAAAGAATATGGAAGTCATTGTTGTGCTCATAGACTATATAAAAGCACAAGGTCATAGAACAAATGCTATCATATAGGTCATAAAACTCTACAGTGATATCCATTTTGCTTTTTTATGAAGGTTATATATTATTCTTTGAAACTGATTTTGGTTTAGTGTTAAAAAATAGCTTTTTTCTGTGTAGTGAACCATACATCCAGATGTTTATAACATTGACTGACATTTATAATTTTCAATAAGGGAACAATTTTGAAAATATCCTACTTCCCAGATGTACTGATTTTGTTGGTATAGCACCAGACAAAACCAGTAGCAGTGGCTGTTAAAGTTGATGGTGTTTTAAAACTGAACTCTAGGACAATATAAAATACACAAATTAGTCAGCTCTTTATTCAATAATAAATCAATATGTAGCACCCTCCTAGTTCAGAGTAGGCTGATAAGCAAATTTAATTGGCTTCTCTGTTAGCAGAGGATCAGGGGTTGATTGCTTTGGGCTGTTCAGTGTTTCACGGGCTGCTGTTCTGCTGCTTCTCCCTGTCTCCTGAATAGTTTTATAAAAGTATTGTGGGAGGGAAAAAAGAATAAGCAGCCTGAATATTTATGGTTCTCCAGCTAATCCATGGAGGGGGCTTTCTAGTAGGGAGTTGGACAGCCTATACATATTTGGAGGCCTGGCAGCTAAAGTGCAAAGTTCCAGGGGCCAGCCTGCTGGAGAAGACCCCTGTGCTAGGGGGCTCTGGCCTTAGGGCAGAGGGAGACAAAAGACAAGCCTCAGGAGTCCTGTGAAGACATCAAGGCCCCAGTTTAGCTTAGCTACATAGTGGAGAAGTAACTGTGGGGCACTCTACCTTACAAGCTGTGCAATGCAAATCTGCATAAGAGCGCCTGGTGCAGCCAGGAGCTGTGCAATACAGCCAAGAGTTGTGCATTACCACCTAAGCTTGTACAGTATAGCCAGGACATGTGCAATACAGCCGGAAGCTATACAAATTCAGCCAAGAGACAGTACAGTGCAGCCAAAGGTTGTGCAATGCAGACTGCATTCTGTACAGAGCCACCAAGATGCTTAGCAGTCCTCAATATCTTCATGTTTTACAGCTTGGGGTATTAAATGCTCCCATCCCTATCCAAGTTCCTGTTCAATAACAAACTCAAAACCCAAAACCCTAAACAGTTTCTTGAGCCAGTGGAAGAATGCTAAAAATGCAGTGTACCTGGCTGTGCATATGTTAACCGGAGGGAAATAGACTCAAGTACCCGTGGCTCCTACAGGGGTAGTGCTATAAATAAATGTATTTTTTTAGACGCAGATAGTACAAGTACACATTTTTTACTTGATTTCAGCCCTGTACAGCAGAGAGGCAGAACAGAAGAAGTTCACCTGTTGTCTTCATGTTTAACTGCTCATGTTCTAACTAAGAACATGCTAATAGGAGGAGAAAGTCAAGTGTCAGCGAGATGAACTCATCAGTCTGCTGCTTCTCCTTTCACTGTCCAAGCTGTGGAGGGAAATATCTGTAAGTGTTATTTAAAGCAGAAACTCTGTCAAAAGCCTCCTGGGACACATTAGTCATTCCAGGAGGCTGCAGGACAAGTCTCCTTTCACTGTATAATGTTGCACATGCACAGTGGGGTGCCAGTTGTGATTCATCAGAAAGTCATAGCTGGCTCCAAAATCTAACTTGGTGGCTCAGTAAACCAGCAGTGGTGGGAAGAAACGGCTGCAGGCAAGACAGGCAAGACAACACTGGAATTCATGCACTGGTAAGTACTTGATTTTTAAAAATCATCAGATTCAGTATTGCTTGGTGAAGTTCCTCTTTAACTGCAGCAGAGAAAAGAGCTGGATAGGCTAAAATACAAATCTTTTGGCAGATAAAACAATGTTCTGATCCATTCAAAAGTATTGGTGTAATAATTTGTGGACATTGAACGTGTGACTTACACCCTCAAAAAATGTAAACAAAGTACAGGGGGCATACATTGTCCTGTCCGTTTCACATTACTGCAGCTTCCAATGCCACTCTTATTGGCAAAATTAAGCTGCAGCAGAGGGAGCACATCTTGGGAGAGAATGCATGCCTGACCAAATCTAGCATTAATAAAGGTTGTTGTGGTTCAACAAAAATGCAGCAAAGTGCAGCTTATGTGTTTTATGCTGCAGCTGCTGGGCAAAAGGGACATTTTAGGAACACACTTAGAAGCTTCATTTAGGAATAAAATATAACATTTTTGTTACACTGTATAAAGCCTAGTGCCCATGGGCACAGCATAACCCCTCAGGATTTTTAGGACAGACCAGGAAAGTATTTAAAAAGTATTTTATTGAGAAATAATTCTATATAGTAATGAAACAGTATAAACATTGAAATCAATATCAGTGCAAGAATACAAACATAGCTGTGAGCACTAGGCTTTGTCTGTTTGTCCATTGGATTGGCCAGACCAGGTTATACACGCACTGCCATTCCCTAATTTTCAAATATTTGTTACATTGTATTGTATTGTTACATTGCAAAACTACTACAGCTCCCTCAAGTTGGATGGTTTGCGCTTGTGAACAGCAATCTTAAGGTCTGACCACAGATTTTCTATTGGATTGAGGTTTGGGCTTTGACTAGGCCATTCCAACACATTTACATGTTTCCCCTTAAACCCACTCAAGTGTTGCTTTAGCAGTGTGTTTGGGGTCATTGTCCTGCTGGAAGGTGAACCTCTGTCCTAGCCTCAAATCACACACAGAGTGGTACAGGTTTTGCTCAAGAATATCCCTGTATTTAGTACCATCCATTTTTCCCTCAATGCTGACCAGTTTCCCAGTCCTGACTGCTGAAAAACATCCCCACAACATGACGCTGCCACCACCATGTTTCACTGTGGGGATGGTGTTCTTTGGGTGATGTGATGTTTTGGGTTTGCGTCAGACATAGGGTTTTCTTTGATGGCCAAAAAGTTCAATTTTAGTCTTATCAGACCAGAGCACCTTCCTCCATACATTTTGGGAGTCTCCCACATGCCTTTTTGCAAACTCAAAACGTGCCATTTTGTTTTTTGCTGAAAGTAATGGCTTTCTTTTGGCCACTCTGCCATAAAGCCCAACTCTATGGAGCGTATGGCTTATTGAAGTCCTATGTACAGATACTTCAGTCTCTGCTGTGGAACTCTGCAGCTCCTTCAAAGTTACCTTAGGTCTCTGTGCTGCCTCTCTGATTTAATGCTCTCCTTGCCCGGTCCATGAGTTTTGGTGTGCAGCCTTCAGCAGGTTTGCTGTTGTGCCATGTTCTTTCCATTTGGTTATGATAGATTTGATGGTGCTCCTAGGGATCATCAAAGATTTGGATATTTTTTTTATAACCTAACCCTGACTTGTACTTCTCAACAACATTGTCCCTTACTTGTTTGGAGAGTTCCTTGGTCTCCATGGCAGTGTTTGGTTAGTGGTGCCTCTTGCTTAGGTGTTGCAGCCTCTGGGGCCTTTCAAGAAGTGAAAAGTGTGCATATGTAATGACAGATCATGTGACACTTAGATTGCACACAGGTGGACATCATTTCACTAATTATGTGACTTCTGAAGGTAATTGGTTGCACCAGAGCTTTTTATGGGCTTCATAACAAAGGGGGTGAATACATACGCACATGCCAATTATAATGTTTTTATTTCTGAAAAAAAGTTTTATGTATATATTTTTCAAATTTTACTTCACAAACTTAGACTATTGTATTCTGATCCATCACATATAATTCAGATTAAAAAAAAACATTGAACTAAAGGTTGTAATGTAAAAAAATAGGTAAAAAGCCAAGGGGGTGAATATTTTTTCAAGGCAGTGTATGCTTTCATTAAAGCAACCCTACTAGTAAAATATTTTTTTCCTGTTTAACACCTATTAACCCTTAACTCCAATCAGCCCTAACTCCTTCATCCCTTTCTCAGCTTAGCTATTTTTTGTCTGCTGCTTTTATTTTTCAATTGGTATCTAATGTATAAAAATATATACATTTTTTTCATTTTGTTCATTCACACTTTTGCGACATTCAAAAACAGGGCAAAACTAAATTAAAACTATTCTCAACTAGTGTTCAGCAAGCATAAAACAAATATTTTTTGTACCTACAGAAAAGCACATAGACTGTCTCTTTCCTTTTCCACATTGTAAGACACCACTTTTTGACTTGTATCTTAGTGCAGACTTCTGGGAAATACAGCGGGCCAAGGAAATTACATTTCTTGGGGTGTCAACAGTGTACAGCCGACTTCAGGTTACCATTGAATGTTACAGAAATTAACGGTGCTGCAGATTGAAAAGGAAACATATTTTTTTATCACAGGAAATTACAATAAGCCTTGTGTAGCAACTGTATCTTTTGTTATTTTTGTTATTTGCTATATTTTTAATGGAGTTACCCTTTAATAACAAATCTGTCACAGCCCATAAGGAACATATTTGCTTCATTCATAAATACTTTGAGGGTCTTCTGGAGTCTTCTTAATGTTTGGCATGTATAGTGCATGACATCCTTGAAGAAGTCACGTGACCAGTGACGCAACATGTCGTATGGAGTCGGTGACGTCACTTCCGATGTCTCACTAAACCCGGAAGAAGCAGTGAGGAGACAAGCTCTTGGTGTATGAATTTCAGGCAATTCACAAGATGACTGCTATGTGAGTGGGCATTCTTTTATGTTTAATAAAAACACATCTATATAAGCAATATTGCACAATGAATCTCTCCTTTATGCTCTGAGGGACTCCGGAGGAGCAGTTCCCAGCGCACACGATGAGAATGACAGAGGACCTAGGATACAGCAGTGTTTCTTTTCAGGATTATTAAAGACCAATAAACCAGAGGCGTGATTTGACCTAAGGGGTCTTTTCCTAAGGTGAGCAGGCAATTCACCTAGAGGTGGCGATGGTGGATTTTATATCATTGGTTATTTATTGCTATACATATTGGAGCAAGTTTTTTCTCCAAGGAAGGATCTCAGATTTATTATTATTATTTTGTAGGACGTCATCACTTGAACCAGGCCTGGACTGGCCATAGGGCAGACCGGGCATTTGCCTGGTGGGCCAGGGCCGCCCACTCCATTGCATGTTGATGATCAGGCCGCACAGTGGGAGGTAAGTGTCTTCTCCGGCGGAACTAGCGGCCATGGGCTGAGCTGTGTGTCTCTCTCACACACAGCTCAGCCTCAGAGCCGACGCTGACAGTTCCACTCTCCGCTCCTATGGACTGTTCCTCCTCCTCCAGTCATGGGCGTCCACACTGTGGGGCAAAGGGAGGAGAGCTGCGGGCCGTTATCAGACTGTTTCCCCCACTCGACCCCCCTTCTCATGTCGGCAGCACGGGAGAAGAGAACGCTTCCTGCCTGTTGTTCTTCCTTCCCCTTTGGCCACAGTGGAGGGCCAATCAGAAGAAACTAGAGGGGCATCATGGTAAATGTAGTCCTGGAGATTGGTGGCCCAACTGTTCTCAGCATGGAGCTAGCTACAGTCCCCAGCATGCACTCTGCTGTGGGAAAAGAGAAAACCCGGAAACAAGCTGAGGAGTACAACACTGTAGCAGCTACTACAGGAGACATGGAAAAAGAAAGAGAGGACTGTGCTGGGGGAACTAAGAGCCCCAGCACCACCAGATAGAGCCACACTGTATGCGCACCACCAGATAGAGCCATGCTGTACCCGCATCACTGTTGTATATGTTGTAATATGTTCACCGATTTATGTGGGACATTGTTGTGTGTATGTACACATGCAGTCAATGTTGACCAGGCCAGAATGACAATGGTTGATTTGTCCAACTGAATTTTAACAGCTGAAGACTCTTTGATGTGTTAATCTTATGCAAGTCTATTTGAACATCTCAAAGGGTATTCAGGTGGTATCTGTTAATCTAATCTAATTACATATATCTAAAGGGGACTTGTTGATGTTGATATGCGGGAGTGCAAATTGGGGTGGTTCACGGCTGTTCACGGCTGGGGGTTGTTGTCTGTTTGATAGACTAAAGCTTATCAAAGTCCTAAATTGAAAAGGCCAATCAAATTGCTCAGCCATTCAATGCTTGGTGAATATAACACGGCATTCAGTATATAGGTTTTAAATGAGGCTTGTCTGTGTATGGCTGGGAACACACAGGCCTAGGAATATGGGTCTCTGAATTATATCTACTCTGTCGAATTTTTTTGTCATCTGTGGACTTTGGACTTTGTTCTGTGTTGGAAGTCAATAAAGTGCATCTCTCTGGAAGAATTGGGTTGCTGCGGAAGAGTACTTACATCATCATTATAATAATACCTAAATATTAATTATCATACCCACTCTACATCATATCACCCAGTATATATTAATATACCCGATCACTACAATCACCAGATAGAGCCACGCTGTACCCGCACCACCAGATAGAGCTACGCTGTACCCACACCACCAGAGAGCCATGCTGTGCCCACACCACCAGAGTGAGCCATGAGAGCCACGCTGTACCCACACCACCAGAGAGCCACGCTGTACCCACACCACCAAAGAGAGCCACAGGAGCCACGCTGTACCCACACCACCAGAGAGAGCCACGCTGTACCCACACCACCAGTGAGAGCCAGGAGAGCCACGCTGTACCCACACCACCAGAGAGAGCCACGCTTTACCCGCACCACCAGAGAGAGCCACGCTGTACCCGCACCACCAGAGAGAGCGCCCCCACCACCAGGGAGAGCCATGCTATACCCACGCCACCAGAGAGAGAGAGACACTCTGTACCCACATCACCAGAGAGCCATGCTGTACACACACCACCAGAGAGAGAGAGCCACACTGTACCCACACCACCAGAAAGAGCCACACTGTACCCACACCACCAGAGAGAGCCATGCTGTACCTGCACCACCAGAGAGAGAGCCACGCTGTACCCACACCACCAGAGAGAGCCACGCTTTACCCACACCACCAGAGAGAGCCACGCTGTACCCGCACCACCAGAGAGAGAGAGCCATGCTGTGCCCTCACCCCCAGAGAGAGAGAGAGCCACATTGTACCCACACCACCAAAGAGAGAGAGCCACGCTGTACCCACACCACTAGAGAGAGCCACGCTTTACCCACACCACCAGAGAGAAAGCAGGTAAGTGACACTGGGCAGTGTGGGCACAATAGGAGACAGACAGTACTAGCATTGTATGGCTACAAAAGGACTGGGACACTGTTAAGGGGCACTGTAATCATTGCAGTTCCCCTTTACAGTGCAGTCCCCTTTATATGTGCAGTGTTCCTGCACATTACAGTGTGGAGGACCGACACCAGCCACCCCCGCGGATGTCTACCGACAAACCCCCCTCCAGGCCCCTGGAAGAGTTGGCTGCTCAGTCTAAAATACCCGGGCCATTTTTTGTCCCAGTCCGGGCCTGACTTGAACTGTTTATCACCGATTCGTTTTTGTTTTATTTCACCATTGTGTGTCATACATTACAATTTATGTTCAATCCTTTTTTCATGCTGCCGAGGCATCAGCAGTGATAGGCTTTATATATGTTATTTGTTTAGGCTGAACACAAGCTTTTTGGATTTATACACAGATTGAATTTGCGCACCATTCTTCGAGTTTTTATAATTTATGTTGATGTAAGATCACTATTTAATGGTGCAGCTGTTCTAGTTTCACTTTTAATTATTACTTACATAGCAGCACTCAAGTATTTTATACTTTTATGTATAGTGTATGAATGTGTGTTAATTAACCACTTAAGCCCCGGACCATTTGGCTGCTTAAAGACCAGAGGACTTTTTACAATTTGGCACTGCGCTGTTTTAACTGGTAATTGCGCCATGGAATGACAAAATTTGCATCTTTTTTTCCCCACAAATAGAGCTTTCTTTTAATGGTAGTTGATTGCCTCTGCGATTTTTATTTTTTGCGGTATAAACGGAAAAAGACCGAAAATTTTGAAAAAAAAATGATATTTTCTACTTTTTGTCAGAAGAAAAATCCTATCAACTCAATTTTAGTCATACATTTAGGCCAAAATGTATTCAGCCACATGTCTTTGGTAAAAAAAAGTCAATAAGCGTATATTTATTGGTTTGCGCAAAAGTTATAGCGTCTACAAACTAGGGTACATTTTCTGGAATTTAGACAGCTTTTAGTTTATGACTGCCTATCTCATTTCTTGAGGTGCTAAAATGGCAGGGCAGTACAACCCCCCCCCCAAATGACCCCATTTTGGAAAGTAGACACCCCAAGGAAATTGCTGAGAGGCATGTTGAGCCCATTGAATATTAAATTTTTTTTGTCCCAAGTGATTGAATAATGACAAAAAAAAAACATTTTTTACAAAAAGTTGTCACAAAATGATATATTGCTCACACATGCTATGGTTTAATGTGGAATTGCACCACAAAATACATTTTGCTGCTTCTCCTGAGT
The DNA here is from genome assembly GCF_042186555.1 of Aquarana catesbeiana. Taxonomy (NCBI): domain Eukaryota; kingdom Metazoa; phylum Chordata; class Amphibia; order Anura; family Ranidae; genus Aquarana; species Aquarana catesbeiana. The sequence goes on from NC_133325.1 coordinate 411,570,718, forward strand.
ATGGGGATACCACATGTGTGGGACTTTTTGGGAGCCTAGTCACGTACGGGGCCCCGAAAACCAAGCACCGCCTTCAGAATTTCTAAGGGCGTAAATGTTTGATTTCACTCCTCACTACCTACCCTGTTTCCCCGAAAATAAGACCTAGCGTGATTGTCGGTGATGGCTGCAATATAAGCCTTACCCCCCAAATAAGCCCTACCCTGTTTCCCCGAAAATAAGCCCTACCCTGAAAATAAGACCTACAAGCACTTTAACTAGGGCTTATTTGGGGGGTAGGGCTTATGTTGCAGCCATCACCGACAATCACGCTAGGTCTTATTTTCGGGGAAACAGGGCATCACAGTTTTGAAAGCCATAAAATACCAAGATAGCACAAACCCCCCCAAAATGACCCCATTTCAGAGAGTAGACTAGACACCCCAAGCTATTTGCTGAGAGGCATGGTGAGAGGCGTGGCAAATAGCTTGGGGTGTCTACTTTCCAAAATGGGGTAATTTGGGGGGGGGGTGAACTGTCCTGGCATTTTATGCACAGCATTCAGAAGCTTATGTCACACATCACCCACTCTTCTAACCACAAAGCCCTTTCTGACACTTTTTGTTTACATGAAAAAAAAAATTTTTTTTTGCAAGAAAATTACTTTGAACCCCCAAACATTATATATTTTTTTTAAAACAAAGGCCCCACAAAATGGTGGGTGTTTCATTTTTTTTTTCACACAGTATTTTAGCAGCGATTTTTTAAACGCATTTCTTGGGGAAAAAACACACTTTTTTTCAATTTTAATGCACTAAAACACACTATATTGCCCAAATGTTTGATGAGATAAAAAAGATGATCTTAGGCCGAGCACATGGATACCAAACACGACATGCTTTAAAATTGCGCACAATGTGCAGCGGCAACAAACTACATACATTTTAAAAGCCTTTACAGGTTACCACTTTAGATTTACAGAGGAGGTCTACTGCTAAAATTACTGCCCTCGATCTGACCTTCACAGTGATACCTCGCATGCATGGTGCAATTGCTGTTTACATTTGATGCCAGACAGACGCTTGCGTTTGCATTTGCGCAAGAGCAGGGGGGGGCAGAGGTGCTGTTTTTTTTTTTTGCTTTTTTATCTAATTTTTGAACTATTCCTTTCTTTTTTTTAAATCATTTTTATTGTTATTATCTCAGGGAATGTAAATATCCCCTATGATAGCAATAGTAGTGACAGGTACTCTTTTTTTTAAAAATTGGGGTCTATTAGACCCTAGATTTACTAACTTACTTACTAACAACTGGTCGTTGAGGTCCACCCCTCCCTCATTGAGGTTATATTCATGGACACAGAGGGGTTTCTCCACAACACCAGTCGCCATAGTAATTTGGACAGTCGTGTCTGCGTGAAGGGAGGGAAGAATGAAAACATTCCCTCCACTTCACAGTGAGCAAATTATTACATCTCAAGCAGGCTCTCTCCCCCAGCCTAAGACGGGAATCTACAAGCCACTGGGGAAAGTCCATCGATCGCACGGTGCCACATGCGCCAATTTGATGATCAAACAAGTGACTAAAAAGTGGCACGCTTGTGTAATAATTGTCCACATATAAGTGGTACCCCTTTCCGAATAAGGGTGACACCAAGTCCCACACAAGCTTTCCAGCGCTCCCTATGTAGTCAGGGCAGTTCTCCGGCTCTACGCAACTATCTCTTCCCTCGTAAACCATAAAACTATATGTATAGCTTGTGACCCTGTCACAGAGCTTATACTTCTTAAACCCATATCTGGCACGCTTGCTGGCAAGATACTGTTTGAATGACAAGCAGCCAGAAAACTTAATCAGGGACTCATCAACGCAGACAACTTGATGGGGGGTGAACAAGGCTGCAAAACGTTGGTTGAAGTGGTTTACGAGGGGCCAAATTTTGTAGAGCCGATCGTATTCAGGGTCTCCACGAGGACGACAGAGTTCATTGTTGTTGAAGTGCATAAACCGCAAGATCTGCTCGTATCGTGTCCTGGTCATGGAGGCAGAGAACACAGGCATATGGTAAATTGGGTCAGTGGACCAATATGACCGCAAATTAGTTATTAGTTATTATTAGTAAATTAGTCATTTAGTTATGCCCATGAGGAGGGATAGGCCCAGGGTGGTCTTAAATTCGAAGACCGTAATTGGTCTCCAATCTCTGGCAAGGTTCAGCTGGGGATTAGCGGTGATTAATTGACCAGCATATAAATTGCTTTGGTCCACAATAGATCTATAGAGATCTTTGATGAAAAACAGTGAACAAAAATCAAGTGATGTAAAATCAACTGTTTCCACCTAAATTCGAAGATGGCCAGTGAATGGGGTAAGTATGGGTGCTGCAGAAGTGGTGGGTTCCCAATTAGGATTGGCAAATGCAGCAGAAAGGGCACTTTGGGCTTGAGGGGCCTGTCTTTGTCTTCTTTTTGGTGGCAGCGGGACACTACTCATGCTTGCTACCTCACCAGCTTGAACTGCACTTATGGGACTCGCCACGTCACCAAGTGTTACTGCACTGCTGGATGTATGACAAGGATGTACTAGGCCGCTGGTGCTTGCCAGTTCACCAGAAGGAATAGCGGCACTAGTACTGGCTCTCTGCTCCATACAAGGGACCTGCGGTTCTTGCACTTCAACGACAGCAGAAGATCGGGGTCTTCTGAGCCTGAATCTGACAGATGAGTGACTTCCTCTTCACTATCTGTCATGCTCAGAAATGTGTAGGCCTCTTCACTACTGTACCTTCGATTTGACATTTTGGTCTCTAAATTTACTGGTACAGTAGTGAGACTCACAGGTAAAAAAGCTCCTGACTGTTAGCGACTGATTCAAACGCTTCCAAAAAACTGTTATGCCCCGTACACACAGTCGGATTTTCCGATGGATAATGTCTGATCGGAGCGTGTTGTCGGAAATTCCGACCGTGTGTGGGCTCCATCGGACATTTTCCATCGGATTTTCCGACACACAAAGTTTGAGAGCAGGCTATAAAATTTTCCGACAACAAAATCCGATCACGTCAATTCCGAACGTGTGTGGCCAGTTCCGACGCACAAAGTGCCATGCATGCTCAGAAGAAGTTCCGAGACGGAACCGTTCGGCCTGGTAAAATTAGCGTTCGCAATGGATACAACACTTTCGTCACGGTGCAATGTTAAAAATGGTTTAATACAGCGCACTCTCTTCTGCTTTATAATGTGAGAAGAATGAAGTAGTTTTGCTGCTCATATTCACACAGACATCTCACAAACTTCTTTCTTTATTATTTATCGGGATTCCCTCAATATATTTTGATTTGTCACATCTGACAAAATTATTTTTTTTTTTTTTTAGGTTTGTATTTTTTTTAAGGCTGATCTTTGTTTTATTTTATTTTTAGTTTTACTCCAGAATATTTTTGTGTGTGTTTTGTGTGTCAGGTTACCACAACACCATTGATATCTTGTATTATTTAATCTCAAGGAGAGTGCTTGGTGTCGGTGTCTCTTGTTAATTTCACATTGTACTTTAGAATTGTACCTGAATCCTCACAAACAAACTGTCCTTTTTAAAGGAAAACACACATAGGTGAGTATAATTGAAACAAAAATTCCTTTATTAAGGGCTCAGAACCAAACAAAGAGGGAGGCAACGCTGGAGAAACAGCAGAAATTGGCGAAGCCTTGGACCCCCAGGGCAGACATCAATTCTTTAACCTCAAAATTGGTGGCCTGAGGAGTCCATATCTAAGGGAGTGCAGTCTGGTCCAGAAGTCCCCGAGATCCAGGAAGCAGCAGATGACATCTGTGTCCCCAGGCTGTGGTACTACAAGAGTTGTTGGCCCTCCTCCATCCGCTGCATTTTGCAGGCAATTATGCCAGCAAAGTCCTCCTCCACAGTGTGAGGGGCTGTCAGGGCCTCTGTAGCCTTCCAAAAGAGACCTATGGCAGCCTCCTCCAGGGTACTCTTCTTCCTGCCACTTTCTCTTTGCAGGTGGATGGGAGGGACCTGGATATCAGGCAGCCTGCACGGCCCGGCCACGTCCTGGCTGAGACTTCCCTGTGTATGAAAAAGGGACATGGTTTTACTTTTGGAATCATCAATCACAATCATAAATTAGTACTCCAAACTAACATATAGTTAACATCATTGATTGGACAAGCAGAAATATTTAGAGGAATGCTATGCCTGGCTCAAGCTGGGCTCCTCCACATGTTGCTGCCTGGAAGGCCCAGGTTGGGCGTCAGAAGCCTCAGCTGGGGGGGAAGGAAGCGTGGAAGGAAGACTGGAGAGTGATGACCTGGGTTCAGTCTGGCCTGCCAGAAAATTCAGCCTGTCATAGTACCACATCCTGGGGACATAGATGTCATCTGCTGCTCCTGATCTCTGTGAATCCTGGACCTTCTTGTGCTCCCTTAGATAAGTGCTCCTCAGGTCACCAATTAGGATCTTCAAATAGGTCATATCTGCCGTGGGGATCACCGTCTTCACAAATTCCAGCAATTGATCCAGTGCTGCCTTCCTCTTTGGTTCTTATAATGTGGGTGGTTTATCTCCCAAAGACAAGGCAGCTCCCTGAACATATCTATGAAGATTGCCATAAAGTTGGTATCTTTCAAGATATCCATTTTCACTGCAAGGCACAGCACAAGACAAACCCTAATGTCAGGCAAAACTCTCCTAATCTAGTTACAATATAGGCCTCAATCTGGAAGCGGTATAGGCCCAAGTTTGGCTCTTACCTTCCTTATCACGATCGGCGCCTCCGATACTCCTTCCTCTGCTCACAGATCGTACGTACTACGCACGCGTGTTACGCTTTATACACACTGCGCATGCGTGTAACTCCGCCCGCCCCTGACGTTCTTTCTAGTTTATTCCCCACCCCTTTTTGTTCGGCGCAGTGGGTGAAGAGCACATGGCGGGGTCAGAGCAGGTGCTAATTATAGCAACGAGGAGGAGGAGGAGGAAAGCCCGGATCCGGAAACGTCCCGATCCAGAAGGAGACGATTTAAGGCCTCAAATATGTCCTTTGGTGAGATGTTGGAGATGGTGGATATCCTGAAGAAGGCCGACTATGACGGAAAGTATGAACCTTGCCCCAACCCCAATAACAGAAAGGCCAAGATCATGGCAAAAGTAGTCAAAAGTCTGCACCGGAATTTCGGGGTACGACGATCGAAAGATCAGCTCAGGAAGCGGTGGTCGGACCTGAAATTAAGAGAGCCCGAGCAGTACAGAAAGATCCGGAGAGTGCTGCAAAAAAGTAAGTAGTTGTGCTGTGTTCCTATTCTTTTTGTCTTTATTACGTTCATGCTGCTCCATGTGCTTTTCTTAAGTGTTGTACAGTTTAAAATGGCAACTTTCATGTTCATGGGCACATTATCCATTCGTATCAAACATTTTTCTTTCAGCCTATAAAACACCATTGTTTTGGCCATATGCATTTGCCCACATTTTTTAGGGCCTACTTGTATGAAAAATATTTGGTTGTGTAGATGGGTTCGTTACTAGAATGAAATGCAAACTAGATTCTGTGTAAGGAGAGGACACTCAGCAGCTGTTTTCACATCTGGACGCTGGAGCACTAGTGTGGGACACAAGAACACCCTTTTTATTAGGGGGCCCACACAGATGCTCCAGTGGGTACTATAGGGGGGTCTCCATCTGTGAAGCTTGTACAAAACAGGTAAAGTATTGAAGCTTGAGAAAGGACACTAAAAATTCTACATCTTGGAACTCTGCAAAAATAGACAATTGTACACCACTTCCAAGCAATGTTTCATCTTTATAGTTCTGCCATCAAATATCTGTGTGCTAAGTATACCATTTTTGTTTTACATAGGGGAGAAAAGACTCGGAGGACACCCCTCATCCGAGGAGACCAGAGACCCCCCACCTCGGGAAGAAGGGGAAATACCCCCAACACAAGCAGAGCAGGAGGAGGAAGACGTGGTGGAAATAGGCACCACAACAGGTGAGTGTCTGCGACCACAGGCTCAGGTAAGAGATGGATGCCGGCATATTTATAATACCTGTTTTTTTTTTTGGTTTCTCTCTTTTTAGGTGATCGTGATGTTGTGGATCCAGGGCATTTCACCTCAGAAAGTGCACAGATCCTGATCGGGGAGATCATGGGGTGTAATTTAGCATTGGAAAACCTCAAGAAAAACATCAATGATGTTATTCAAAAAAATAATAACATCATTGATGTTTTGGGGAGAGTTTAAAACCCCTCCAAATCCCTTGGTTTTTTGTGTGCTACAATGTTAAAAATGTTTTAGTGATTTTTAGAAAAGCCAAATTTTGAGGATGCACACAGTGTGTCAATATGTGCTATCTGCCATCACGGGAGATCAATGGACGCGTTTTGGGGGTGCAACCCCTTCCTCAATAATAAAGTAGCTGAGAGGAAGGGGTTGCTCCCCCAAAACACGCCCCTTGATCCCCCGTGATGGCAGCTAGCACATGTTGACATTCGTAAATTGGTGTGCATCTTCAAAATTTGGATTTTCCTGGGGTGACTTCACCCCATCTGAACGCAATATCAAACACAGTTCCAAAATACTCATGTCTGATATTGCCTTCAAGTTCTACCTAATGTGAACTTTATAAGTTCAAGATTTGTGTCTTTCTTGTTGTTTTGAAACATGCCTGTTTTATCTTTAATGGACATTTCTATTTTTGATAATGCCACCCCAAAAATTGTTATACAACAAACATGTTGGTTTGTTTTAAAAACCTTTTCTAAATGCACATGTGATTGTGCAGGTATTAAAAAGATTGTTAATCAAGAATGTGTGGATTATTGTCTCAACGCTACAACACTTTTGTGGTGATATAATTGCTGCTTTCTGTGACAATGGGTGTTATTTCCTAAGGGCAAATCCACTTTGCAACTACAAGTGCAGTTTCAGTGCATTTTCAAGTGCACTTGTAGTGCAAAGTGTATATGCGCTTAGTAAATAACACCCAACAGTGCTTTGTATAAGGTTACACAATCACGCCATTTTCAGGACTCACCACATTTTGGTCAGGGTCGGCTAAAACAAACACAAGCAGTAAATGTCACCAAAGATTTGCTTAATTTTTTTTTATTTGATCAAGGTTTCACAACTTGTCTGGCATATTGATGGCCCCCCTACCCGCAAAGAACTCAAGGTATCTTAGACGGACATCATGGGCACTCAGGGAGGGCAACCAGGATGGCCACTTTCAATCGCCCTCAGGGTTGGTTCATTTATAATTCCGGCCTCAGGCCCAACTGAGCCAGCATAGTTGGCAGAATGTTGCCGTAAAAAGTTATGTAGAACACAATGTGTTCTCCACCACTCTTCTGGCTCTGGCCAGCCGGTAATTAAAAACCCTCTGGTCTGGGGTGAGGGTCCTCATGGGGAGTGGCCACATAAGGTGGTCCCCCAGTGCAAAGGCTTCATCCGCAACGAAGACGAATGGGAGTCCTTCCACATTGTCTTCTGGAGGTGGCAAGTCCAAGCTGCCATTCTGGAGACGCCTGTAAAACTCCGTCTGGGCGATGACTCCACCATCGGACATCCGGCCATTCTTCCCCGCGTCCACATACAGGAACTCATAATTAGCCGACACCACCGCCAACATCACAATACTATTGAACCCTTTATAATTATAATAGTATGACCCCGAGTTGGGTGGTGGGACGATGTGGATGTGTTTCCCATCAATTGCCCCTCCGCAGTTAGGAAAGTCCCACCGCTGGGCAAAGTGGGAGGCCACAGTCTGCCATTCCTGTGGCGTGGAAGGAAACTGTGGAGGAAAAAAAATAAAATTAGTCTTTTTGCACATTAAAACATGGAAAGCAGATTAGACACAAAGCTTCTTGGCCAACATCAAGATAACATTTATTAATGGGAATTTTTAAACACCAAAGTATAAGGTACACCTATCAGATTCCCCCTCCCCCACCCCCTCTCATGGGCCATTTCTAACATTATAGGGGGGGAGCTCTTGGACAGGTAACCCTCTCCACTTCATTGACAGATGAATGCCTAAATAATGGGTATTACTTTGAACAGCCCCTCCTTAGTTACACTATTGGCAGCCCACTGGACAGGTAAGAAGTGTCATAATACAAAGATATAGATACACACTGTACACATTTCAGCACATTTGGACATTCTGCTATTACCTATCAAGATAATAATAGGATACAAAAACTTTAAACAGTACCATTTGAAAGTATACAGGCAGGCCCTTGCACTACATGCTTTGGGGAATTCATCCATACATCTGACCACAAAAGAGATGGGTATAGTGTGTATGGGTTTGGCAAAGTGACCAGATAGATGATTGAGGATAGATAGAGAATTGGTATCAGCTGACTTAGCAGTTGGGGAAGGGAGGGTTAAAAATGATTTGGGGACACCCCAACAAAAAAGTCTCTGGCACTCTGCCTGAATTTAAAGCACCAATCACATTTTAAAACATTTTAGGGGGTGTTTGGGGTAAAGCACTACTATGGAGCTGATAAAATACATTGTTAAGTGACTACATGAGGTGAATATAGGGCCTGTATACCATGCTGGGGAGGTAAGTGAAGGCAAATATGTATGAAGGACCAAAAAAAAATTAGATAAAAATCCAGCATGAATGAGGATAAAGGGGACATTCACAGCATATTCAAATCATGGTAATTAGGGAATGAGGAAAGAAATACAATATATTATCAAACGTTATATACAATAAAATGTGATATTAAAGGATAAAAATCTTACCTTAATATACTCCTTCTGCAGGACCTAGATGATGGCAGAACAGGTCTCTGGGATAATGATCCCCAGAGCCTGGGGGGAGATGCCTGTCGAGAACTTCAAGTCCTGCAGGCTTCTCCCCGTCGCCAAGTACCGCAGGGTGGCGACGAGCCTCTGCTCCGGAGTGATAGCTTGCCTCATGCAGGTATCCTGCCTGCTGATATAGGGGGGTCAGCAAAGCCAACAAACGGTGAAATACGGGGTCCGTCATCCGGAGAAAGTTCCTGAAATCATCAGGATTATTCTCACGGATCTCACGGAGCAAAGGCATATGAGAGAACTGGTCATGCTGAAGCAACCAATTCTTGATCCATGAACTCCTCCCCACCCTGTTCATGGACTGGACTTGTGTCAAGGTCAGGACCCCAACACCAAGCCCCTGGGCAGCACGAACTCTACAAGGAGTACGTATACGCAACATGGCTAGAAAACGGTCGGCTGCTCAGAACGAAGTAACAGAACACACTGAAGAACAGCAAGGCCTGTGAAGAGCGACCTGAAAAACAGCAACGAACGAACAAGAAGACAATGACTAATGAAAGTCACGCGTAGCTTTCTTGCACGTACTGAAGAGCAAATACAAACCCACAAGCACAAACTGAACTGCAGAAAATGATCTGAAAGCCACGAGTCTGAAAAAGCACGAATCGCCTCTCACCAAACTTTTACTAACACGAGATTAGCAAAAGGAGCCCAAAGGGTGCCGCGCTTGGTTCTGAAATGGCCTTTTCTAGTCTCGTCGTACATGGTGTACGTCACCGCGTTCTTAGCGATCGGAAATTCCGACAACTTTGTGCGACCGTGTGTATGCAAAACAAGTTTGAGCCAACATCCGTCGGAAAAAATCCTAGGATTTTGTTGTCGGAATGCCCGATCAATGTCCGACCGTGTGTACGGGGCATTAGCGTTCGCAGGGATCATGCCTGACTCTGCGAACACTGCAGTTATGTGTGTTGTGTTTTGTAAGTGACAGTGATTGATTGATACTGCACTTGGGTGGGCTGGGCTGGGCTGGGCGGAGGGGCTAAACGCAGGTGCTAGCAGGTATCTGGACTGATCCCACTAACACTGCATTTTTAGGAACCCTAAACTGCTGGGGATGTAAAATAGTTCTGATCAGATCAGATATCGATCCGTTCAGACACTATACTACTAAGGGAGGCGTATGGTGTGTGCGTGAGTGTTCGCGGTACTGGCACTGATCTGACACTGCCTGGGGTGACGCAGACCCTATCTGACGCTAAAACCTAACTTTGATCACCCGCCAGGAGATCAGGGGGTTAAACCTTTTGGGTAAAATATGGCAGGTGCCCTGACACTATAAAAATAAATCTAGCTAAACTGCATCACCCGTGACACTTATACTGTGATCACAGGTGACAGGGTGTAATCAAGGGGTTAAACATGTATTGGGGGAGTTAGGGGGGGTCCCTATACCTATCTGATCCTAATACTAATTACCCTAGCACTGATTAGTGTCAATAATGACACTAGTACAGCAATCAAAAAAAAATCTGATTGCTGTACTGGGTGACACAGTGACCGGTGGTGAATGGGTTAACTGGGGGGGTGATCGGGGGGTGAATTGTGTGCCTATGTGATCTTCTGTCAGTGTAGTGTTGTGCAACTCACTTTTAGATGCTCTCTCCTTTCACATCACTTCCCCTGTCAGTGTTTACAGTTACACAGACAGTGAAAGGATATCATTCGTCAGGAGCGATCACCAGGTTCAGGCCAGATTTCATTGGCCTGGGGATTGATCGGTTCCTGATCGAATCCAATCTTGGCGGGCGGCGTAGCGTAATCGCGATTCGCCTGCCTGTGCCATTCTGCGCAGTACAACTGCGGCGGATGGTCGGCAAGTGGTTAATATAAAGAACGGGATGGTCGGCACTCAGGATGACATCCAAAGAAATAGTATTCCTTTGTTGAAAAGACATGTACAACGCTGTAAAAACAGCCTATGCGTTTCTGACGTTTAGGGATTTTGTTTTTTGGATGTCATCCTGAGTGGGGATCATTCCTTTCCTTATTCTGGTACATTGAAGGTGTCTTGAGGTCTGAGCACCAGGCAGAGCTGTTATGTGGGGAGGTTGTAGCGCCTATACACATGTTTTCCCTTGATGGTAATAAAAATTATATTATAATAAACTGCATCCAGATATGTGTATTTGCGAAACAGCTTCTGATTAGTATGTTGTGTGCCTTTTTCCTTCAGACCATTCTGAACATTAGACGTATTTAGATATTCTGTTTAAACTATAGTACTTCAAATAACAATGTTTTTAATTTAGTTTCTTTATGTAGTTTATACAATGTTTACATAACCCATCAAAGCCGTTTCTTTGCTTCTAACCAGTTTACTATCCCAATCCTTTGTTTTTCAGTGGAAATGTAAAACATATAGTTTGGTTTTGTGACCAATGCTTAATGCAAGCATAAATGTTTATTTCAGTCCTCTGATCTTTGATTGCGACAATAACTTTGTGGCACAATATCTAAAGCTTTCCAGATACAGATAATCCACGTCAGCAGTGTCCTCCAGATTTGTGATGCAGACTTTAGCCTCGTGGTTTACAGTGTTTGTGTCTATACTGCTTTTATGGTATGGTAGATCTTCTTTGTGAGTGTTAATATAACATACTTCTATATGTGTTATACCCTTCTAATAAAACTATATAAATGTGAATAAAAACATACAGCTGTACTACTAAGAGATATCATGAGCCGCACAGGAAAGCCGTATTCTGTGAGCTTATTTTTATTAAGGGTACTAACTAGTTCAGGGCTAGCAGTTGTTATCCCTGCAGTTCACAATTCAGCTATGCTCTTTTTGATTTGCCAATAACTTTCTCATTACGTGTGATAGCACAGTCATAGCTACATTGTGTTTTGCAAGGTGCTACAATCTAGGCATTCATTTGGTGGTACAGACTTACAATATATTTTCTTGTCTAAGGAGCCTACTATATATTACTTAGGTGTATTCAGAAGTGTAACTAGAAACTTCAGGGCCCGGTGCAAGAAATCATGAAGGGCCCCCTTCCCCCCCTGGAGAGGGGGGGTGGTAGTAGTTGTACTGGAGAGGGGGTGGTGGCAGTGGTACTGGAGGGAGGGTGGTGGCAGTTGTACTGGAGGGGGGGGTGGTAGCGGTGGTACTGGAAGTGGGTGGTGGCGGTGGTACTCAAGGGGAGGTGGCAGCAGTGGCAGTGGTGGTGCCATCCTCTCCCACCACCACCTCTGCCTCCTTCTGATCCCATACCACCACCACTGATCTCATCCCTATTCCCCCCCATCATCACCTCTGTTGTAGTGGTGGGGGGATGGGATCAGTAAGAGGCAGAGGTGGTGGAGGTTGTCGGGATTGATTGCAGTGCAAAATGTCACATGACTTACTGCCAATCAATCAATTCCCCCTCAGAAATCCTTCACCGTGCCTCCTCCAGGAATGCCTTGCCTCATGGGTAGACCGTAAACGGGACAGCAGGTACTCCCCGCCTTCACTCAGTTGGTGTCAGCAGGTATGCTGATTTTATTTTTCAGTGTCTGCCCCGCTTCCCTACATTCTCCCTGTCTCTGGATAGGCGGGGCGGTTCACACACACAGTCTCTCAGCGCTGCGCTGCCTCTGCCTTCTCTCTCTCCCTCAGTGGGCGAAAGCCCCCCTCCCCGCGACATGGAACGAACCACCGACACATGACGAATGGACACACACTCACACTGGACAGTCAGGTGGGCCCCTTACGTGGCAGGTGGGCCTCACGCGCAGGCAGGCCCCTCATACTGAAGAACAGCGGGCCCACCTGAAATAGCAGAGAACTACAGAGCCCAGTCGCAAGTGCGACTGTTGCGACCCTGATAATTCCGCCACTGGGTGTATTTATAAAGTAGTGAATGTGACATCCCGCAGTAAAATTTACTGCGGGCTAATCAATCACTGTAAACAAATGCAACAGGAAGATACTCCTGCAGTGAATGTTTTTGGTGAATTTCACATTTACTGCTTTATAGATATACCTCCAAATATTTTAAAGGCCAAATAATAATACTAGTAATAATACCTTTTTTTCCCTTTTCAAGTAGTAGGTTTTTTTAGGAGAAGTAAGTAGTAGTTTTTAAATAACTAGTATTACTTTGAGTAGTTTTTACCAGTTGGGTGAAACTGCTTTATAGTGCTCTTAAAGCAAGATTGAGGATCAATAACGGAGAGTACTTCTCTTTGGCCTGGGGACAAGGCAGGGGTGCACTTTGTTGCCACTGATTTTCGCCCTGGCCATAGAACCATTAGCCATAGCCATCAGGACAAAAAGAGAAATAAGGATGTATTGTAGAGTAGATGAGGAATGTAGCAGGCATGTTGTAATGCAATTTCTCCTTTTGGCAACAAGATGGAGACAGGGAGATTCTGTCCTTCCAGAAAACTCAGAGACACAGGGCACACTGGGAAAAAGTGGAGTTTCAGGAAGAGCTGTGAAGGCCGAGGAGATTTGGGGGGGGGGGGGAGAGGCAATCTAGAATCCCAGGAAAAGAAAAGGCTCTGACAGGAAAATGCAGAGATGGAGAGGAGAGACTGAGTTGGCTGAGGAGAGACAGAGACCAAGCCACAAAAGTCCCTGGGTGGTGTGACAATTTGAACTCCACCTGAGAGAACCACACTGACATGAGGGAATGTGTGGTGGAACTCCACCTGAGAGAGAGAAAGACTGCTGCCAAGAGACTGAGGAGAAAGGAGCCAGGAACAGTGACACCCACACGGTACACCACCGTTCGGCTCAGAGACCCTGCTCAGCAACTCAGCATCGCCTAGCCCAGTGGAGACGACCCGCACCTCTTCAGGGATCGCAATACCCGTCCAGCTGTCCAGCCAGCCACTGTCCAGTCACCTTGCCAGTTTAGCTACCAGCCTGATCAGCTGACAGGAGGTGATTTGGTGCCTTACAACATTGCCAGGAGCCTGAACCAGCATCTGGGATTACCGTTGTGTGATCGCACAGAGGATTGGTAAGCGGGTGCAAACCCAACATCCTTCTTAAACAGTACAGACACTGCATGCAGACACCTATTCCCCTTTCTAGTGTCAGAGGATGCTTGTTTGAAGCTGTCACTTTTTGCCAATCTGATCTTACAAACCACTACCTAACGTGATTTCCTAGATGATTACTGTCTTACTTTGATTAAACCTACTTTCTTTACAAAGGGCACCAACTTTTGCTAGCAGAAGATACTAGCACTCTTCAACCCAGAACCCCATTACAGAATTGTGCTTACTGTACCTGTTAACTAATTTCTTCTTTTTGTTTTGTTACTTTCAATGTTGTTTGTCGCCCCGAAAGGAGCTGAGAAGTTGACAATCTTCTCTCCTCCCTCTCAGTGTCTGTGTTATGGGCATATAGATTACTGCCTTTTCTAAACTTTTCCTACCAGAGATGAAGTGAGCTGGACAGCTTTAAGCAGCCAGGACTGGCAAGCAGATCATCAACAGCTGAGTCACTGTGGAGAGAAAGGAGCTGGCAATTAGCTGACAGCTGAGCGGCCAGCTCAGAGAAGGAAGGGCTGAGCCCAGCCCTGACATTAAGATGGTGTGTAAGCCCCAAATTTTATATAGTTTGCAAAACTCACCAGTATGGATTAACGGAAGCTGGTATAGGAAGACAGATATATTATTTAGGGAATTTGTGTGGAGAAGGAAACAGGCCAAGATACGCCTCTGGGTACTACAGTTGCCAAAGAACAGGGGTGGTGTGGCGGTGCCACACCCCCGGAATTATTTTTTGTCAGCCCAAGTACAACACCTATGGGGGTGCGCATTGGAAAGAGGCACTGTATGTTACAGCACACAGCATTGCTGGCCTGTACGCTACACTCCACACTAATTGAGACAATAGAAGCATGGTCATTGAAGATGGACATTGACTGCCCTATGATCCACCTGTAAGGATATCATGTACTGGACATGAAAAGCTGTAGCTAGCTGCCATGTTGTGTGGAAGTAGCCATGACAGCTTGGCTAACCATGTAACATTACAGAGAAATCTGAACTCGCTCCTCCCTCCTACCTTGTCTTAGGAATTCAAAGCTTTTTACGTTCAACAGAAAAGGTTATCTCAACAGAGAAAACAGAACCAGGCTAGGTCAGTAAAAAAAAGGGCAGAGTGTTCAGACCTGTCGTAAAACTGTCACCCTCTCCATTCAGAGACCCAACAGGCCCAGGTTGTAAAATGTCTGAATACACATCAAGCTTAAAACAGTGGAATAAGTATGAAATTTCAGCATGTTTCATAACTTTCGACTTAGTGATAGCACAGCCATAATATGGACATATTTAGTTTCCTCAGATAATTTGTAATGTTTCAAGTCCAGACACCCCTATGTCAGGTCATATGGGAAACCACTGGTACCCCTTATTCCTCCTAAGCAGACTATACACAGGAGATATGACATGTTTAGATTTGTTTTGAAGGAAATCTCACACTGAATAATACTATGGATATTTGCAGTCTGTAAACACTATAGATGCAGATATATGAATATGTATCACAAAATCTACCTGGGACCTGGTCATGAGTGTAGACACCTCCCAGCAACCAACCCCTAAACAAGATGACCAGACGATTGGTTACTGGTCGCTGTCAACACCCCCTTTGATTTGACAGAAAAGAGGAGATGCCAAGACAATGGTCAGTTCTCCTTTTACCATCCAAGAAGAAACATCTGCCAAGTTGAGAACCGATTACCCAGCTCATCGATCGAACTCTGATCAACCCTTGGACATTAATTGCAAGTATTCTTCCTTCCCAATTCTACCTTATTGCTCTGTGGCTGTATATTGTCTTTATCTTTTGAAACATCTTTTTTCTGTAAATGTTTTATTTGCATCAACTTTGACCTTTTCATAATAAACCCTTATGTTGAAAAGTGTTAACCTTGTCTCTAAAGCTCTTAATGCAAGCTATAAACGAACCTGCCTCTTGAAGGGCGCTACTGTTGTAGAGTAAGATTCTGTGCAGACCTGTCTGTGGTGGCAGTGTGTGTGACAGATGCTTATTCTAAAATTATAATTGGTATTGCTAAAATTACGAGTCTCCCCCGGCTCGGTCTTTTAAATGGGGGTGGTGGCAGTTAAAGGGTTAATTGTGTAATTAGCCCAGTGACAATCACTCTCAGGCTGCTCGCACCTAGATTGTGGTCCCGCAAGCTGGACAATCTTTGTGCTGGGTGCAGCTGAGAGTGGCATTGTTACGTAAGTGACAGCATGTTGTGAGGTTGGCTGGTCCTTCGTTGCAAGTTAGCGAGGAGGGCAGGGATCTGACACCCGCGTTCGTCACATATTGGCTGGCAGCGTAGCGGGATAGTTTCGCATTAAGAGCATTCAGTGCATTGTTAGGAATTAGCTCTGCACTGAAGGATTGTAACCTTTGTGGAAACAGTCCTTAGGGACAAGCTTGTGCATATTTTTTTATTTTTTTTTCAAGAGAGACATACAGCAACAGCTTCTTCCTACACCTTCTTCCTATCTCTTCTTTCTGTTCTATCTTTTCTGCTTGCAACATGTCTGGGTTATCAGCATATAAAAAGATGAGCAAGAATGAACTGACTGTTGAGTGCACAGGAAGAGGAATTGACGTCGGTGGCAAAAATCGTGAAGGCTTGATACATGCCCTTCAGGAGTTTGATATCCGTGCAGACCATAACCTGGGGGAAACTGGACCAGAAAGGGTTTCCGCTACTCCAGAGCCCAGTGGTTCAGAGGCAGCCTCACCAGATGGGCAAGCAGAGACTGACACTGGAATACCACAGATTGTTACCTCCAAGCCACCACAAGAGCAGGCCAGCATCAGATTGCCTGAAACCATCATAGACTCTCCTCAAATGCAAGTAACTCTACAAAACCTCAGGGAGATGGATCCTGTGGTATACCTGCAGTTTCTGGAACGCCAGGCTGAGCGAAAAGAGTGCAAGGCTGAGCGAGAGGCGGCAGAACACAAGGCTGAGAGGGAGGCTGATCGTCGGCACGAACTGGAGATGGCTAGGCTCCAGCAGCGACAGGCTCAGAATCTCGGATCCCTAGAGCACAGGGATGCCTCTCTGCCAGTTACCCCGGCAGCCAAATTTCCAGTTATGGAAAAGGACAGTGATATTGACGTGTATCTACTGTAGTTTGAAAAAACGTGCCGTCAGTACCATCTGCCCCCAGCACAATGGGCCCGGTACCTGACATCAGGGCTACGAGGCAAGGCCCTGGATGCTTATGTCGAACTGTCAGAAGAGCAGGCCGACGATTATGAGGCCCCAAAAGCTGCAATCATCCAAAAGTTTCAGCTAACCCCATAAGTGTACCGGAAGCATTTTAGGTCCTTGCAAAAGGGGCCTGGGGACTCATACCTGGATGTGGTAAGTCGCTTACGCACCACATTCCGGCAGTGGACTAAAGGCTTGAAAGCCGATTCTTTTGAATCAGTGGAAGATCTTATGATTCAAGATCAACTTTTGCACATCTGTCCTACAGACGTCAAACAGTTTGTGCTGGAGCGAAAGTCAACCTCTGCCAAAGCAGCAGCAGAACTGGCAGAACTGGCAGATACCTATATCCACTCTCGGATATCTGACCATCGCAAGGCTCCTCCGAATGATTGGAAAGGAGGGAAATCGCACACGGCAACCCCTCCTCTGCCTACCAACCAAGTTCCTCAGCAGCCGGAATCTGCAGCTCCTGGAGCCAAGGCCTTCCTAACTGACAAACGCAAATGCTACAACTGTGGGGAAGCCGGACATCTCAGGACGCAGTGCCCTGAGCCGAAGAAGATGACATCACCTGGCCATCCGGCCAGCAACCCTTCTTCCGTGCTGTTCGTCCACAGGAAAACCCGGGTAACCACTGCCAAATTGCAGCCAGTCACCGTGGGCCACCGGATCATTACTGGTTTCCGGGACACAGGAGCTGAAGTCACTTTGGTCAGAACAGAGGTGATAGAAAGAAGGGACATCATCCCTGGAAAGTTTTTTATCCTCACCGGAGTTGGGGGGACCCGCTCACGAGTACCCCGTGCCTATGTTTTCATTGATTGGGGTGCCGGAAGTGGGATGAGAGAAGTGGGATTCTCGGAGGAGATCCCCACTGCGGTGTTGTTGGGTGCTGATTTAGGTACCCTTGTTTCTTACTATGCCCCTGCTAAAAGCACCCAGGATGCTCCCACAGAACTCTCTGGACCTACCAAGGTACTGTTTACAGATGTTGGGGTAATATCTGGGCAACCTGTGGATGGACAGAGGGAGGGGGAGGGTGGAGTGGAGGTACAGGGGTCTTCTTCACCTACAGAAGGAGAGGAGACCCCTTTGCATGTGCCGATATCAAATGCTTGTGTAGCTGATGTTAAGAATGTAATTACTGAATGTAATGGTGTTATGTCTTTGTTGGAGGTCACCCACAATGCTGGAAGGGTGGAGAAGATAGAGTCTCTGGCGGCAGAGCCCAGGAGTGGCCCAGGTGGCCCCATTCCTGACTCTGACCCAGAGGATTCTGCCCTGACTACACCCCAGCAGTTGTCGTTGTGTGTCACAGGACGGCTGGTTGGTACTTGTAGTCCCATGTCTCAGCCAGTACTGCTGAGAGACAAAGGCTTTGCAGTGTTCAGCAGGCCAGCTCTTAGCTCCCCTGCTGAGAAAAATAAACAAAAGCGTGATAGGGACAGTGGGCAGAGAGGCTGTACTGGTCTACAGGCAGGAGGCCTGGAGACTGAAAGGGTTAAACAGTTGCTCACTGTGTTCGGTCAACCTAAGGGGAATGTGTAGAAGGTGTCACCTGATATGGTCTGTGAAGGTCCAGGTGAAATCAGGAAGGCCGGGGCTGGAGTGAAACACAATGGTTTGTGGCCTAACTTAATGTTCACACAATGTCCCAGCACAGCGCCTGTCATTGGCAGAGACCGTATACCTGAACGGAAAGAGTTAGGTGCCCTGCTAGAAGTGATAGCTGACACTCAGGGAGTGGGCTTAGGCCTTCAGTCCCACTCACCTTTCCTTCCCCTCCAGGGACCCATGATGCTGGCAGTGCTTACAGCATGCCATGTCTGGGTCATGGGAAACCCTGGGAGGGCACCCCATGGCGTCCACAAGGTGGACGGCCGGGTGTATCCTCCCCTCACCCTTGCAGCCCACCTTGCCTTGCAGGAGGCACAGACAGGCGGGGCAAAGGAGACTGAGGAAATTATGCAGTTAGGGGTCATTCAGGGAGCTTGGACAGTCTGGGCGCCACTGGTAGTCCTGGCCCCCAAAAGGGATCAGACAACCAGGCTTCCAGGAGCCCTTGAAGGGCTAAACGCCAGCCCTGTTGTTGTGGCCTTCCCCATGTCCAGGAACCATGAGGGGTCAGAGCAGCTGGTAGGTGCCCGCTGTCTCACCATCATTGACCTGAGCAGCGGGCGTGGACCAACCCCCCTAACACAGAAAGCTCAGGACGAGTCAGCCTTCACCACCCCATGTGGCTTGTCTGCATGTAAGGCAATGCTAGTTGGGGTTGAGAACGCGCCAGCCACTTCTCCAGGGGTCATGGATGACCTACAAGGAGGGGTGGAACCTTGTGAAATGGCCGTCTCAAGAAGCCCTGGAATGATTGGCCCTGTCTGGGAAGAACACTCCAAAGACATGCTGGTAGGTTAATTGGATCCTGTCTAAATTGTCCCTAGTATGTATGAATGTGAGTTAGGGACCTTAGATTGTAAGCTCCTTGAGGGTAGGGACTGATGTGAATGTACAATGTATATGTAAAGCGCTGCGTAAATTGACGGCGCTATATAAGTACCTGAAATAAATAAATAAATAAAAACACCTGGTGCACCTGTCACAGGGCTTGGACCAACTGACAGCTGCCAATCTGACTGTCAAACCCAGTAAGTGTCAGATTGGCATGACTGATGTGCAGTGCTTGGAACACCAGGTAGGAGGAGGTATCCTGAAACCCGAGACAGGGAAGGTTGAGGCCATCCTGGCCTGGCCTACCCCCCAAACCAAAAAGCAGGTTATGTTTTTCTTGGGGACCGCTGGCTACTATAGGAAGTTTGTATGTAACTATAGTAGCCTGGCTAAACCTCCGACTGACCTAACCAAAAAGAAACTGCCCAAGGTGGTGTCTTGGACACCAGAATGTGAGCAGGCACTTCAGGCCTTGAAGGAGGCGCTGGCCAGCGCCCCTGCGCTGCAGGCTCCAGACTTCACCCGCCGTTTCTTAGTGCAGATGGATGCCTCTGCCTATGGATTGGGTGCAGTCCTGAGCCAGGTGGATGATGCTGGAGAGGAGCATCCCATTCTCTACCTGAGCAGGAAGCTGCTTCCCAGGGAAGTAGCATATGCCACGATCGAAAAGGAGTGTCTTGCGATCGTGTAGGCTCTCCAGAAGTTACAAACGTACCTTTATGGACAGCACTTCACTGTGATCACGGATCACAATCCCTTGAGCTGGCACAATCGTGTGGCTGGGGTGAATGGCAAACTACTTCGGTGGAGCCTAATTCTGCAGCAATACGATTTCACCATCCAGCATAAGAAAGGCAGCGCCCATGGCAATGCTGATGGGCTCTCACTACAAGCCGAGCCCGCAGGAGTCGGTTGCGTCAGGAGGGAAATTGTAGTTCCCTTCCATGCAACCACCTAAGCGCGAGGTGTAACGATATCACGTACTGGACATGAAAAGCTGTAGCTAGCTGCCATGTTGTGTGGAAGTAGCCATCACAGCTTGGTTAACCATGTAACATTACAGAGAAATCTGAACTCCCTCCTCCCTCCTCCCTTGTCTTAGGAATTCAAAGCTTTTTAAGTTCAACAGAAAAGGTTATCTCGTCCCCATGTTGATGAGGACAAGGGCCTAATCCCCACAACCCTGGCCGGTGGTTGTGGGGGTTTGTGGGTGGGGGGCTTATCGGAATCTGGAAGCCCCCTTTAACAAGGGGACCCCCAGATCCCGGCCCCCCCGTGTGAAATGGTAAGGGGGTACAAAAGTACCCCTACCATTTCACTAAAAAACTGTCAAAAATGTTAAAAATGACAAGAGTTTTTGACAATTTCTTTATTTAAATGCTTCTTATTTCTTCTTTCTTCTATCTTCCTTCATCTTCTTCTTCTGGTTCTTCTGGCTCTTCTGGTTCTCGTCCAGCATCTCCTCCGCGGCATCTTCTATCATCTTCTCCTCGGGCCGCTCCGCACCCATGGCATGGGGGGAGGCTCCCGCTCTTCTCTTCATCTTCTTCTTCATCTTCTTCTCTTCTTCATCTTCTTCTCCGGGCCGCTCCGCACCCATGCTGGCATGGTGGGAGGCTCCTGCTGTGTGACGCGTCTCCTCTTCTGACGGTTCTTAAATAACGGTGGGCGGGGCCACCCGGTGACCCCGCCCCCCTTTGACGCACGGGACATGACGGGACTTCCCTGTAGCATTCCCCATGACATT
Source organism: Aquarana catesbeiana (assembly GCF_042186555.1). Taxonomy (NCBI): domain Eukaryota; kingdom Metazoa; phylum Chordata; class Amphibia; order Anura; family Ranidae; genus Aquarana; species Aquarana catesbeiana. Next base: position 411,591,939 of record NC_133325.1, read on the forward strand.
AGCAGTTAGTGTTAGCCCCCTTTAGGTCTAGGATACCCCCCTAACCCCCCCTAATAAAGTTTTACCCCCTTGATTACCCCCCATCACTAGTGTCGCTAAGCGATCATTTTTCTGATCACTGTATTAGTGTCACTGGTGACGCTAGTTAGGGAGGTAAATATATAGGTTCGCCGTCAGCTTTTTATAGCGTCAGGGACCCCGTATACTATCTAATAAATGTTTTAACCCCTTGATTGCCCCCTAGTTAACCCTTTCACCACTGATCACCGTATAACTGTTACGGGTGACGCTGGTTAGTTTGTTTATTTTTTATAGTGTCAGGGCACCCACCGTTTATTACCGAATAAAGGTTTAGCCCCCTGATCGCCCGGCAGTGATATGCGTCGCCCCAGGCAGCATCAGATTAGCCCAAGTACCGCTAGCACCCACGCACGCAGCATACGCCTCCCTTAGTGGTATAGTATCTGAACGGATCAATATCTGATCCGATCAGATCTATACTAGCGTCCCCAGCAGTTTAGGGTTCCCAAAAACGCAGTGTTAGCGGGATCAGCCTTGATACCTGCTAGCACCTGCGTTTTGCCCCTCCGCTCGGCCCAGCCCACCCAAGTGCAGTATTGATCGATCACTGTCACTTACAAAACGCTAAACGCATAACTGCAGCGTTCGCAGAGTCAGGCCTGATCCCTGCGATCGCTAACAGTTTTTTTGGTAGCATTTTGGTGAACTGGCAAGCACCAGCCCCAGGCAGCATCAGGTTAGCGCCAGTACCGCTAACACCCACGCACGCACCGTACACCTCCCTTAGTGGTATAGTATCTGAACGGATCAATATCTGATCCGATCAGATCTATACTGGCGTGCCCAGCAGTTTAGGGTTCCCAAAAACGCAGTGTTAGCAGGATCAGCCCAGATACCTGCTAGCACCTGCGTTTTGCCCCTCCGCCCGGCCCAGCCCAGCCCACCCAAGTGCAGTATCGATCGATCACTGTCACTTACAAAACACTAAACACACAACTGCAGCATTTGCAGAGTCAGGCCTGATCCCTGCGATCGCTAACAGTTTTTTTGGTAGCGTTTTGCTGAACTGGCAAGCGCCAGCAGCCTAGTACACCCCGGTCGTAGTAAAACCAGCACGGCAGTAACACTTGGTGACGTGGCGAGTCCCATAAGTGCAGTTCAAGCTGGTGAGGTGGCAAGCACAAGTAGTGTCCCGCTGCCACCAAGAAGAAGACAAACACAGGCCCGTCGTGCCCATAGTGCCCTTACTGCTGCAATCGCCAATCCTAATTGGGAACCCACCACTTCTGCAGCGCCCGTACTTCCCCCATTCACATTCCCAACCAAATGCAGTCGGCTGCATGAGAGGCATTTTCTTTATGTCCTCCCGAGTACCCCTACCCAACGAACCCCCCCAAAAAAGATGTCATGTCTACAGCAAGCGCGGATATAGGCGTGACACCCGCTATTATTGTCCCTCCTGTCCTGACAATCCTGGTCTTTGCATTGGTGAATGTTTTGAACGCTACCATACACTAGTTGAGTATTAGCGTAGGGCATTGCATAGACTAGGCACACTTTCACAGGGTCTCCCAAGATGCCATCACATTTTGAGGGACCCGAACCTGGAACCAGTTACAGTTATAAAAGTTACAGTTACAAAAAAAAGTGTAAAAAAAAAAAAAAAAACACAAAAAAATATAAAATAAAAAAAATAGTTGTCGTTTTATTGTTCTCTCTCTCTCTATTCTCTCTCTATTGTTCTGCTCTTTTTTACTGTATTCTATTCTGCAATGTTTTATTGTTATTATGTTTTATCATGTTTACTTTTCAGGTATGTAATTTTTTATACTTTACCGTTTACTGTGTTTTATTGTTAACCATTTTTTTGTCTTCAGGTACGCAATTCACGACTTTGAGTGGTTATACCAGAATGATGCCTGCAGGTTTAGGTATCATCTTGGTATCATTCTTTTCAGCCAGCAGTCCGCTTTTATGTAAAAGCAATCATAGCAGCTAATTAGCCTCTAGACTGCTTTTACAAGCAGTTGGAGGGAATGCCCCCCCCCACCGTCTTCCGTGTTTTTCTCTGGCTCTCCTGTCTCAACAGGGAACCTGAGAATGCAGCCGGTGATTCAGCCAGCTGACCATAGAGCTGATCAGAGACCAGAGTGGCTCCAAACATCTCTATGGCCTAAGAAACCAGAAGCTACGAGCATTTCATGACTTAGATTTCGCCGGATGTGAACAGCGCCATTGGGAAATTGGGAAAGCATTTTATCACACCGATCTTGGTGTGGTCAGATGCTTTGAGGGCAGAGGAGAGATCTAGGGTCTAATAGACCCCAATTTTTTCAAAAAAGAGTACCTGTCACTACCTATTGCTATCATAGGTGATATTTACATTCCCTGGGATAACAATAAAAATGATAAAAAAAAAACTAAAATGAAAGGAACAGTTTAAAAATAAGATAAAAAAGCAAAAAAATAATAAAGGAAAAAAAAAAAAGCACCCCTGTCCCCCCCTTCTCTCGCGCAAGAGTGGGTCTGGCGTCAAATGTAAACAGCAATTAAACAGCAATGTAAACCATGCATGTGAGGTATCACCGCGAAGGTCAGATCGAGGGTAGTAATTTTAGCAGTAGACCTCCTCTGTAAATCTAAAGTGGTAACCTGTAAAGGCTTTTAAAGGCTTTTAAAAATGTATTTATTTTGTTGCCACTGCACGCTTGTGCGCAATTTTAAAGCATGTCATGTTTGGTATCCATGTACTCAGCCTAAGATCATCTTTTTATGTCATCAAACATTTGGGCAATATAGTGTGTTTTAGTGCATTAAAATTTTAAAAAGTTTGTTTTTTCCCCAAAAAATGCGTTTGAAAAATCGCTGCACAAATACTGTTTGAAAAAAAAAAAATGAAACACCCACCATTTTAATCTGTAGGACATTTACTTTAAAAAAAATATATAATGTTTGGGGGTTCAAAGTAATTTTCTTGCAAAAAAAAAAAAATTTTTCATGTAAACAAAAAGTGTCAGAAAGGGCTTTGTCTTCAAGTGGTTAGAAGAGTGGGTAATGTGTGACATAAGCTTCTAAATGTCGTGCATAAAATGCCAGGACAGTTCAAACCCCCCCCCAAATGACCCCATTTTGGAAAGTAGACACCCCAAGCTATTTGCTGAGAGGCATGTTGAGTCCATGGAATATTTTATATTGTGACACAAGTTGCGGGAAAAAGACAATTTTTTTTTTTTTGCACAAAGTTGTCACTAAATGATATATTGCTCACACATGCCATGGGAATATGTGAAATTATACCCCAAAATACATTCTGTTGCTTCTCCTGAGTACGGGGATACCACATGTGTGAGACTTTTTGGGAGCCTAGCCGCGCACGGGACCCTGAAAACCAAGCACCGCCTTCAGGCTTCGAAGGGTGTAAATTTTTGATTTCACTCTTCACTGCCTATCACAGTTTCGGAGGCCATGGAATGCCCAGGTGGCACAACCCCCCCCCCCCCCCAAATGACCCTATTTTGGAAAGTAGACACCCCAAGCTATTTGCTGAGAGGTATAGTGAGTATTTTGCAGACCTCACTTTTTGTTACAAAGTTTTGAAAATTGAAAAAAGAAAAAAAAATTTTTTCTTGTCTTTCTTTATTTTCAAAAACAAATGAGAGCTGCAAAATACTCACCATGCCTCTCAGCAAATAGCTTGGCATGTCTACTTTCCAAAATGGGGTCATTTGGGGGGGGTTTGTGCCATCTGGGCATTTTATGGCCTTCAAAACTGTGATAGGTAGTGAGGACTCCCAAAAAGTCCCACACATGTGGTATCCCCGTACTCAGGAGAAGCAGCTAAATGTATTTTGGGGTGCAATTCCACATATGCCCATGGCCTGTGTGAGCAATATATTATTTAGTGACAACTTTGTGCAAAAAAAAAAAAAATTGTCACTTTCCCGCAACTTGTGTCAAAATATAAAATATTCCATGGACTCAACATGCCTCTCAGCAAATAGCTTGGGGTGTCTGCTTTCCAAAATGGGGTCTTTTGGGGGGGGGGTTGTGCCATCTGGGCATTATATGGCCTTCAAAACTGTGATAGCTAGTGAGAAGTGAAATCAAAAATTTACGCCCTTAGAAATCCTGCAGGCGGTGATTGGATTTCGGGGCCCCGTACGCGGCTAGGCTCCCAAAAAGTCCCACACATGTGGTATCCCCGTACTCAGGAGAAGCAGCTGAATGTATTTTGGGGTGCCATTCCACATAAGCCCATGGCCTGTGTGAGCAATATATCATTTAGTGACAACTTTTTCTAATTTTTTTTTTTTTTTTTGTCATTATTCAATCACTTGGGACAAAAAAAATTAATATTCAATGGGCTCAACATGCCTCTTAGCAATTTCCTTGGGGTGTCCACTTTCCAAAATGGGGTCATTTGGTGGGGGGGGGGTTGTACTGCACCTCAAGAAATGACATAGGCAGTCATAAACTAAAAGCTGTGTAAATTACAGAAAATGTACCCTAGTTTGTAGACGCTATAACTTTTGCGCAAACCAATAAATATACGCTTATTGACATTTTTTTTTACCAAAGACATGGGGCCGAATACATTTTGGCCTAAATGTATGACTCAAATTGAGTTTATTGGATTTTTTTTATAACAAAAAGTATAAAATGTCATTTTTTTTCAAAATTTTCAGTCTTTTTCCGTTTATAGCGCAAAAAATAAAAACCGCAGAGGTGATCAAATAACATAAAAAGAAAGCTCTATTTGTGGGAAGAAAAGGACGCAAATTCCGTTTGGGTACAGCATTGCATGACCGCGCAGTTAGCAGTTAAAGCGACGCAGTGCCAAATTGTTAAAAGTGCTCTGGTCAGGAAGGGGGTAAATCCTTCCGGGGCTGAAGTGGTTAAAGGGGGCTTCCAGATTCCGATAAGCCCCCCCGCCCGCAGACCCCCACAACCACTGGCCAGGGTTGTGAGGATGAGGCCCTTGTCCTCATCAACATGGGGCAAGGTGTTTTGGGGGGCTACCCCCAAAGCACCCTCCCAATGTTGAGGGCATGTGGCCTGGTACGGTTCAGGAGGGGGGGGCGCTCTCTCGTCCCCCCTCTTTTCCTGTGGCTTGCCAGGTTGGGTGCTCGGATAAGGGTCTGGTATGGATTTTTGGGGGGACCCCACGCCGTTTTTTTTTTTTATTTTGGCGCGGGGTTGCCCTGTGGGCCGTTTTTATCAATGAACTTTTATGTGTATTGTCGGACCGGCAATGCAATAGCCGCGAGTAGTTTTAAATGACTTTTTTTCCTTTGAAATGTCATTTTGCTGTCAGACTGTTCTAAACATGGGAAACATGCGCCCCTTTACAGGCATACTATAGACACCCCCAGCTATGAAATTTAAAGGAATATTACACTTTTATTGTTTGACTTTAAGCATTATTAAAATCACTGCTCCTGAAAAAACGGCCGTTTTTAAAACTTTTTTTTGCATTGATCCATGTCCCCTGGGGCAGGACCCAGGTCCTCAAACACTTTTTATGACAATAACTTGCATATAAGCCTTTAAAATTAGCACTTTTGATTATTCATGTTCGTGTCCCATAGACTTTAACGGTGTTTGCGTGTTCGAACAAACTTTTTTCCTGTTCGCATGTTCTGGTGTGAACCGAACAGGGGGGTGTTCAGCTCATCCCTATTGATGAGGACAAGGGCCTCATCCCCACAACCCTTGGCCGGTGGTTGTGGGGGTCTATGGGCGGGGGGCTTATAGGAATCTGGAAGCCCCCTTTAACAAGGGGACCCCCGGATCCCGCCCCCCCCTGTGTGAAATGGTAATGGGGTACAAAAGTACCCCTACCATTTCACAAAAAAAGTGTCAAAAATGTTAAAAATTACAAGAGACAGTTTTTGACAATTCCTTTATTTAAAGTCTTCTTCTTTCCATCTTCTTCGGGTCTTCTTTCTTCCTTTGGTTTCTTCCTCCATCTTCTTCCTCTGGTTCTTCCTCCGATCCTCTTCTTCTTGCACCGGTGTTGCTATCACTGTATTTGGAAATACCTCTCAGTCAAAACCTCTCTGCACAGCCATCAGACCAACAGAAAAAGGGGACACTCAAAGGAGTACAGACAAAAACGGCTGCGCACCCCAAAAAGATTATGTAAAAAACGAGAGACCCCCCTAGCCAATAATGAAATGTAACACAATTCAAAGTTCAATGGATGGTCAAGAGGTATTATTAGTATAAAACAAAATTTTTTTGACAAAATTTTTTACTTAGTGCATTCTGACATGTAAAGGTCAGGACATGAACTAAAATATAGATTAAAAAATTGGTCAGAGAGCAGTGTACAGTACAATCCACCATGGGCAACAAGGGTAAAACAGCATGAATATTAAATCGTGAAATCCTGACGCGTTTCGACCCCAGTGGGTCATCTTCAGAGGATAGGTGTTTGACAGCTGTAGGGATGTAAATATGCATAAAAAAATCTTTCAGAACAAAACAGAACAGAAAAAAAAACAATATATTGGTATATGTATAAACAAGTCGATCTGTTACAACATTACCAGTCAAAATGCTCTTAGTGATTGTAGACGGCCAAAGTATGAGGGAGTTACCCTCTCATGTGTCTCCGATTTCCCCAGCGGTGGGTCGGTCCCCCCGGAGAGCAGACATCGCGCACGCATACCTTACGAGGGATCACACATTGAATAACCCCCAAATTTGGGAGGGGATGCACTGCACCTGCGAGGGGTAACAAAAGTACTAAATATAAATAAGAATTTCAAGTTGAAAAGTTTTACCCCTGGGGCAATGAGAGGGAATATCATATTACCATAGTTTTGAAGGTATAGACAAATACGGGTTGGGAATCGGTCCGTAGATACATCATGCACAGAACAGGAAAATAGAGTGAGGATGATGTGGGGAATGGGAGGGAAGGAATGGCACAAAGGGGAGGAGGGGGTGGACGAAAAAAAAAAAAGGGGGGGGAGGGGGGACCGGGAAAAAGGGGGGGGGAAGAAGGAAAACCGTGTGGTATGAAATGTGAACGGAGAAAAAAATATACTGAAGAAAAGGAGAGAGAAAAACCCAGAGGGGGCCGTGAGCAGAGGTGACACAAATCAAGAACATAGAGGTGACAGAGTATGCATGCATGTATGTATGTATGGGCCGATGCCCAACGGAAACAAACATAGAGACCTGAAGAATCGTGAGGATCATAGTGTGTACATGAGTTGTGAGAAACCAAGAGATCTTGGGGTGTAAGGAGGACCCGGTCGGTAGGCTGGGAAGAAGGGGGGGGGAAGGTGGAAAGAAGAAAAAAGAGAGAGAAAAAGAGAAAGGCATAGGAAGTGAATAGGAAACACCAGTGATGTGATGCAGGGGTGAATGCAGAGAGGAGCCAAGCAAACGACCAAGAAAAATGGATGACTGAAGTAGGAAAGCTGTGATGGGTAAAATGTGAGTGACACATGGTGAAAACAAAACAAAACAAAAAACAAGAGCCTTGCGTGTAGAGCACAATTCATTGAGACAAATTGAACGGAGTTCTGAATAATAAAGAGTGTATGGAAGTTGGTTTTTGACTGATATAGGTAAGGCAAGTGAAAAAGTCATGGTGTAAACCACACAAGAAAAGAAAAGTAGTAGGGGAATACATAAATTCTTACCAGTGGTGTGTGAGGCTGCAGGACGGAGGCATGAGGTGGGACCGATGAGTCCCACTGAGCCGCCCATGCAGCCAAGGTATTTTATAAGGATGCTAATTAGGCAAAATGTTTCAGGTGCAGGCAATTATCCCCTCCCATGTCCAGTCCTCCAATGGGGGAAAGAGCGGCGCATTAGTGGCGCCCGCTGTGTGATCCCCCTGGCGTTCCGGAGGAGTGTTCCTCCTGGATCCACCATCACCTCCGCCGCAAGGGCGCAGGCGCCGTGACATCACGCGCACGTGCTGCAGGTCGCGCGCGCGCGAGCACGGCGCCCAGAAGGGATCCGGAATGCCGCTGGCAGGGAAGGAGATAGCGTCCAATCCAGGTGGGCGCTTGGGGAGACGCCGGGCCCTTGCGTCTCCCCACCCTGCCAGGAAGGCATGCGTTGCACGGCTCCACCCCCTAGAGGGGGACACGGCCGACCAAGGACGATAGCCAAATGGCATCTCTGCCTGGGAAAAGAGGAAAGGGAAGAGAGGGGAAATCCGTGACAGATTGTTACAAGGCCGTGGTTGAAGCTTCTAGATATAAAATGTAGAAGATCATCAGTTGACCAAGGAATGTATAATCCACACAAAGCCACTGCCACAGTATAATTAGTTGAATTGCTCGTAAAACATAACATAGTGAATCTTAATTCAAAGAAACTGTGAACTGTCTTTCCTGTGAGATGGTGTTACCATGGGGTCTGCATACTTGAAAATACAAGGGGATGCAAGTTCCTATATGTTGTGCTGTTATGGCCAGAAGGTGCGGAATCACATAATTAGAGATGAAAATAGTAATAAAATGAATAAAAGTTTGTATTCAAAGAAATTTACGTACTAAGACATCATATTGGCCCAATCTGCACCTATAGGTTCACTCATCCAGAGTAGAAGAAAAATCACAGTCTCAATACAATAGAGGTAATTTCAACAGGGACAAACATACCAGGGTTGTATACAAAGCACAGGAGACAGTTCATAGTTCATGTCGTAACTCGAGTGTCATGAACAGCGGGGGAGGGGTGTTTAACCACCCAGTATATGTAACAACAGAAAAAGGGGACACTCAAAGGAGTACAGACAAAAACGGCTGCGCACCCCAAAAAGATTATGTAAAAAACGAGAGACCCCCTAACGGGGCTTTAATGCAGCCAATAATGAAATGTAACACAATTCAAAGTTCAATGGATGGTCAAGAGGTTTTATTAGTATAAAACAAATTTTTTTTTGACAAAATTTTTTACTTAGTGCATTCTGACATGTAAAGGTCAGGACACAAACTAAAATATAGATTATAAAATTGGTCAGAGAGCAGTGTACAGTACAATCCACCATGGGCAACAAGGGTAAAACAGCATGAATATTAAATCGTGAAATCCTGACGCGTTTCGACCCCAGTGGGTCATCTTCAGAGGATAGGTGTTTGACAGCTGTAGGGATGTAAATATGCATAAAAAAATCTTTCAGAACAAAACAGAACAGAAAAAAAACAATATATTGGTATATGCATAAACAAGTCGATCTGTTACAACATTACCAGTCAAAATGCTCTTATTGATTGTAGACGGCCAAAGTATGAGGGAGTTACCCTCTCATGTGTCTCCGATTTCCCCAGCGGTGGGTCGGTCCCCCCGGAGAGCAGACATCGCGCACGCATACCTTACGAGGGATCACACATTGAATAACCCCCAAATTTGGGAGGGGAGGGGGGGGATGCACTGCACCTGCGAGGGGTAACAAAAGTACTAAATATAAATAAGAATTTCAAGTTGAAAAGTTTTACCCCTGGGGCAATGAGAGGGAATATCATATTACCATAGTTTTGAAGGTATAGACAAATACGGGTTGGGAATCGGTCCGTAGATACATCATGCACAGAACAGGAAAATAGAGTGAGGATGATGTGGGGAATGGGAGGGAAGGAATGGCACAACTTGAAATTCTTATTTATATTTAGTACTTTTGTTACCCCTCGCAGGTGCAGTGCATCCCCCCCTCCCCTCCCAAATTTGGGGGTTATTCAATGTGTGATCCCTCATAAGGTATGCGTGCGCAATGTCTGCTCTCCGGGGGGACCGACCCACCGCTGGGGAAATCGGAGACACATGAGAGGGTAACTCCCTCATACTTTGGCCGTCTACAATCACTAAGAGCATTTTGACTGGTAATGTTGTAACAGATCGACTTGTTTATGCATATACCAATATATTGTTTTTTTTCTGTTCTGTTTTGTTCTGAAAGATTTTTTTATGCATATTTACATCCCTACAGCTGTCAAACACCTATCCTCTGAAGATGACCCACTGGGGTCGAAACGCGTCAGGATTTCACGATTTAATATTCATGCTGTTTTACCCTTGTTGCCCATGGTGGATTGTACTGTACACTGCTCTCTGACCAATTTTATAATCTATATTTTAGTTCATGTCCTGACCTTTACATGTCAGAATGCACTAAGTAAAAAATTTTGTCAAAAAAAATTTTGTTTTATACTAATAAAACCTCTTGACCATCCATTGAACTTTGAATTGTGTTACATTTCATTATTGGCTGCATTAAAGCCCCGTTAGGGGGTCTCTCGTTTTTTACAGCCATCAGACCATTCTGTGCGCATCCATGCCACAATGAGACGCCGAGAGTGATAATCATGTGTTACATACATGTGTTACATACATTTTTGCATACATTATACCTTGTTTTCAAACAAATTTGATAAGTTATTATAAATTTTCTTTTTCTTAGCAAACTCATCCTCTGAAGAGACCCCACACATCATGGGTCGAAACGCGTCAGTACTGTTATGCAATAGTCATTAACCACTTGCTGCCCGCCCACCGTCATATGACGGCGGGATGGTGCAGCTGTTATCCTGGGCCGCCATCATATGACGGCGGCCCTTCCAGGCCCCCCAGAGGGCACGTGCGTGCCGCCGGGGGCGCACGCGCCCGCCGCATCACTCGGGTCCCGGCGACCGCGATGTCCACCGGGCACCCGCGATTGCCCGGTAACCGAGCAAACAAACAGATCCACGTCAGATGGGAGGAGACCGATGGTGTGTTCCTTGTTCCTACTGTGTTCCCCCCACAGTTAGAATCACACCCTAGGAACACGATTAACCCTACAGCACCCCCTCCTGGTTAACCCCTTCATTGCCATTCATATTTATACAGTAATCAATGCATTTTTATAGCACGGATCGCTGTATAAATGTGAATGGTCCCAAAAATGTGTCAAAAGTGTCCGATATGTCCGCCGCAATAGCTCAGTCACGATAAAAAATGCAGATCGCCGCCATTACTAGTAAAAAAAAAATAAAAATAAAAATGCTATAAATCTATCCCCTAATTTTGTAGACACTATAACTTTTGCGCAAACCAATAAATATAAGCTTATTGCAATATGTAGAAGAATACATATTGGCCTAAACTGAGGAAAAAATTTGTTTAAAAAAAAATTGGATATTTATTATAGCAAAAAGTAAAAAATATTGTGTTTTTTTCAAACTTGTCACTCTTGTTTTGTTCATAGCGCAAGAAATAAAAAACGCAGATGATCAAATACCACCAAAAGGAAGCTCTATTAGTGGGGAACAAATGATAAAAAATGTCATTTGTGTACAGTGTTGTATGACCGCGCAATTGTTATTCAAAGTGTGACAGCGCTGAAAATTGGCTTGGGCAGGAAGGGGGTGAAAATGCCTTGTATGGAAGTGGTTAATATATGCTGTGTATAACCCTTTATGTTTGCTATTTCCTGTATTTGGCATGGGCATATTCCCATCTGAGCTCATATTTTAACACTCATTTAATAATCCACTTTGTCTTCCAATAAAGTTTTTTATTCTTCATTCAATGCCTAATTTTTGTCAAGTTTCTCATTATCTATCTAGCTGCCTAAAACCCCCCCTGGGGGACCCTTCCCATTTTTTCTGCCTACAATAGGGTGAGCAGCACTCTCTTTGTTGTGTCTTCCCTCTGCTAAACAACATGATAATAAAGGAAAAGTCAGCATATGTAAGGAAGGGATGTATGTATAAATTTGACAAGATATGGAAACCATGGAATGTAATAAATGGATAGGGGAAGGGAGGAAGAAGGGAGAAAAGGAAATAACCTCTAGGAATACACGTGTAGACATTTACAAAATTATTTGTGGGTGAAAATGTCTCCATTGGGGGGTGGTTTCTTTTTTTTTTGTGTGTTTGGGGTAGGAGATGGATGGGAAAATATTGATACAGGATGGTGAAATATCATATTGTTATAACTGCTTTGTATGGAATGATGTAAACGAAGAAAACTTTGATTAATAATTAATAAAAAGGATTTAATAAAAAAAAAAGTTTACACATGTTAATGTAAATTTCAAAAGCATTTTTTTTTTAAATCTGCAGATTTTATTAAACTATTACCTGATGATGCTGCCATAAAGGTCTTTGTTTAGGTACTTTTTGTTATAGGGTGACAATGTTCTGTCCCTTTCTTCCAATCATACTTCTGTAAAACCACCAGGGCTACAAGTGTCAGTTTCAAACACATAAGGCCTGAGTTAGAGCCCCTCCCCAATAGGGGTCCCTGGAGGGACACCGACAGTCCCCTCAGCACTGCATCTCCATCTTCCACCTGACTCCCTTCCCAGCATGACTCATTCCTATTTAAGGGCTCACTTAGTCCCCTGCCAGGCCCCATCGCCTGGGGATCGGCTAAGCGCCCCTAAATATGCAGAACAGCCCTCCTAGCCCACGCCCCCTAGTTTCCAGAATGTTCTCCAATTTTCCAGAACCAGGGGGAGGCACCAGAGAGCTGTCTCTGAGTCATGCTGCCCTGAACTCCAATAACCCTGACCCAATTACAGACTCACTGAGTCAGGCATAAATTTCCCTGCAATTGCACTAGTAGCACACTAAAGGGTGCTACACATGTAGAGTGGGAAATCATAACGTAAATGTTATATGTAAAAAATGCTGATCCAAGTGGCTTAAATGACTTACGGCCTTAAACTTTTTCCAATAGATGTCTATGGAGACTGGCAGCTAGAAGATGAGATAGGATCATCTCACATGTATACACAACTCTCTGACCTCTCATCGGCCAACCCACAATTCTACCACTTTTGTTTAGTTTTGAACCACTAAATATTGTAAACAGTCCTTGGCAGAGTTTATTTTATACTTTGGTGATGACATAAACTCAAGATCATTGTGCGGTTGCATTACAAAGCCAAGATTTCATCACTGACCAGCATGGATGTGTGAGGAGGGTTTCTTACGCGAAAGAGAACAGCTATGAACTTTGTGTTTCAGGCCCAGCTGTTGGCCTCTGAGGAGATTCCGCTGATGCTGCCAGTGAACTACTTTGAACATGAAGGACAAAATTTCCTTTCAGGCAGTGAGGATTTCTAATTCATGTACAAATCCAAACTAATCCCTAGGCGATACCCTACAATCTCTATTTTTATCTCTGTAACTTACAGAATGTAAATCATGTTTCATTCATGACTTTTTACTTGCTCCCTCAGTGGGTAAATTAGGCTAAGAGTAGTATCTTGCCATATGTCTTTTCAGCTGCTACTTTAGTGAGAATAAAATATGTAATATTTTTCAGCAATGAACTGATAGATATAGTCCTTTTATAAAAATTGCTTACTATATTGTATATATATCCCTAGAGTAATAGGTTGTATTCATTATGGTTTTACTGATGAGCTGAGAACAAGGCAAAGTATTTTACTTTCTGAGCTCACAGGATTGCTGAGAGAAGCTGTTTAAGCCTCATATAGAGTGACGTGGAAGGGCATCTGCTGCTCATTATCTTTTCCTGCTTTAATAGATACATCAGCATGGGAAGAATTCCACGTGGAACATTGGAGGAAGGGACAGAAATGTTTGCTTCCCTCCTCTCGTTTACTCAGAGCCTGAGGAGTGCTCTTGCTGTCAGCAGAGGAAGTACACCACAGTTTATGATCATTTTAACTGCCATATGCAGGCTATACACAATAAGCATATAACCTAATAAACTGATCACTACTCACTAATGATATATTAATAACAATTCTACACTTGCCACTGATACATTAGTAGAAGCAAAGTTTTATTTTAACTATGTATAACTGTAAAACCGAATGGGTCATCAGATTTATACTTACAGTTAGGGTTGCCACCTCATCCCTTTAAACCCGAACACATATGAATTACACATGTTCTGAGGCTAATTTAATGCAGATAAAGCACCAATTGAGTTTAATTACCATCTTAATCAGCCACAGAACCTGTGTAATTAATATGTGATTCGTTTTAAAGGTATGAGGTGACAACCCTACTTACAGTACTGTCCCCCGGAAAACTGTCTTATGCTTCCTTGTATCACACTAACAATATAAGATACCATAGTTGCACAAGTCATTGCTGTTGTCGTCATAGACATTCTTTAGAACAGGGGTCCCCAACCCCAGGGCCACTGCCTGACGTGCGGCGGCAACCCAGCAGAGAGATTCCATCATCTCTCACCACCTGCCCGCATCACCACTGTTCTGCCCTCACAGTGGGGCCACTACACTGTTAGAGATGAGGAGAGCGAGCAGAGAGATGAGATCATCTCTCACCGCCTGCCTGCATTGCCGCTCTTCTGCGTTCACAGCGGGGCTGCTATACTGTTAGAGGTGAGGCGGTGTAGAAGAGAGATGAGATCATCTCTCACCACCTACCCGCATCACTGCTCTTCCACCCGCACAGCATGGCAGAACACCGCTACACTGCTGGAGGTGAGGCAGGGGAGCAGAGAGATGAGATCATCTCTCACTGCCTACACCCATCACCGCTGTTCTCCCTTACTACCCACTACTCAAGGCCTGCCTCTGAACTAATCTAATGCATCTGATGGCAGGTGGCATGGAAAGTGACAATCCGCATCTGGTGGCAGGTAACGTGGCAAGTGACACTCTGCATCTGGTGGCACATTCTGCATTATGGTGAGTTGAACTATTTCATTCTATATTACAATGTAATAATAGAAATAATATGCTTCAATCATCCTGACACCATATAAACCCTGGTGCTGTGATGATTGAACCACTAATAATAGCTATTTCCCCAACAAAATGCCAGTGAAAAGCCGCATACATACCCCCCCCCGGCATTGCCATAATTTTCTTCACAACGCAGTGACAAAAAGGTCGGGACCAGTGCTTTGGAAGTTCATCGGGCTTCCGCATAAATAATGTCACTGCTTAAACCAGACCCATTTGGAACCCCCCCCCCCAAAAAAAAAATGCTAAGTCAACAGATCCAAATACTCTATCTGCTGGCTTTGTAAAACCCATACACACTATCCCTCTTTTGTGTTCATATTTCTGGATAAATTCCCCAAACCATGTAGTACAAGGGCCTGCCTGATTACCTACAAATTGAAACTTCTTAATTTTTTGGCTCCTATTATATTGATTGGTTAAATCATAATGTCAAAATGTGCTGCGATTTGGACAAGGTGTATCCAGCTTTTTTGATTATGACACTTCTTACCTATCTACTGGGCTGGCCAAAATATCACTGATTATTTATGCAAACAGCTCTCATGAATGTGGAGAGGGTTATCTGTCCAAAACATCTTCTCATTACTCCCCCCCTAAAATCTGTCTAATGGCCACACGAGGGGGGGGGATCAGATAAGTTGACCTTCCACTTTTGTCTTTAAATACTCATTTAAGTGTATCCTTATGTTGGCTAAGCATGTTTGTGTCAAATCTGCTTGCAATGTTATGTGCAGAAGTAGTAATTTCTTTTTTCTTTTTTTAATCCACAGTTTCCTTCCAACCCAGAGCAATGGCAGGACATTGCAGCCCAATTCCATCATTAGTGGGATTTTCCCAACTGTGGTGGTGCTATTGATGGCAAGCATGTCTGGATTGTACCACCACCCTACTCTGGCTCCTATTATTTTAATTATAAGGGCTTTTGCAGCATAGTCATGCTAGCTGTAGTGTCTGCCAACTACGAGTTCCTGTATCTGGATGTTGGGAAGAACGGCCGCAATTCTGACAGAGGAGTGATTATACAGAGTTCTACAAGCGGCTCCAGAATGGCACCTTAAACTTGCCACCTGCTGAGGAGAATGTTGAGGGCCTCAATTTTGTTTTCGTGGCAGATGAGACCTTTGCTCTGGGGAACATCTGATGAAGCCGTTTGCTATGAGGAACCTCACCCCAGAGCAGAGAATCTTCAATTACAGGCTCTCTCGTGCCAGAAGGGTGGTTGAAAATGCCTTTGCATCCTATCGAGTCGTTTCAGGCTGTTTTTGACTCCAATCAACCTGGCACTCTACAAGATTAATCATGTGGCCCATGCTGCTGTATTCGCCATAATTTTTTAAGGAGGAATGCAACCAGCTACTTAGCCTCACTGCCAAGTGAAGTGGACTCTGTGGTAGCAGGCTCAGCTGAAGAGGCTGCAGCTCGTCCATCTGTGGGCATGCTGATGGCTATTAAAAAAAGGCCCGTGCTGGATTGCCCTCACTAATTGCCAGAGATTTACGGCAGAAATACCTGGAATATTTTGTGGGTAGAGGGGCAGTGTCTTGGCAGCAAATTGTAGCTGATAATTTTTATTTTTTTTTTGAAGATCATAAACTCCTATTTTATTTGAACTACTGTTTTCTGCGTTTCTTATATGTTTAATATGATCCCAAATGGGCTTTATTTTGGCCACTTGCTCCAATAGTGCAAATGTACCTTAATTGCTACATGAGGTGACAATATATTCTTCACCTAACTATTATGGTGTGCTGTGGGTCTGCTACATGCACACACAATGTTTTTGTTCTTAATGGATCTGATGCATGAAGTTCAAAAACATTATGCCATTATGCCATAACTCCTTTTTGTTTGTTTTTTTGAGGCCTAAAAATTTCAGGAGTTGTCCACATTTAAGAGCACATTGTCACTGTAACTACAATAACTTACAAAATACACTGGTATTGAGCAATGAAATAATAAGCCACACATTGTTTAGTAAAAAAAATTTTACTCAAAGCACATTCAAATGTGCGTTTTAAGGTTTTAAAACAAACCAACATCTTGGTGTATAACATGCTTGTTTTGCAATCTTTCTCCTTTTTTGTGGCTAAACAGGCATGTTCTAAAACATTAGATACACATCCCAAACTCAGTAACTTACAAAGTTCGAGTTTGGTAAAGTGAAGCCCAAACGAGATATTAGTATTCCAAGACTGTGTGGATGTTGCCTTCCTCAGAAGGGGTGATCTCACCCCTCTAAAAGCCAAAATTTGAAGCCACATACATGTAAAGGCATAAATATTGAATGTCCCTTAGTGTCAACATGTGCTATCTCCCATCACGGGGTATCAATGGACGTGTTTCGGGGGTGCAACCCCTTCTTCTGAGCTACTTTAGTTATGAGGAAGGGGTTGTACCCCCAAAATGCGTCAATTGATAACCTGTGATGGGAGATAGCACATGTTGACACACTGTGTGTTTTGGGGTTTTTGAAAGATAGATGTATGAAACTACACACATTTTTAGGCATGTGATCATGGGAGAAATAAGAATGTTAAACCCCAATTTGGGGGCACCTTCAAATTTGGGGTTTTAGATTATAAAAAACACATAAACATTACAATTCACATTAGTTAGATCAGTGTTTCCCAACTCTCCTCCTCAATATGCAAATCCAGGTCATGTTTTCGAGATTCCTTGAATTTGGCACATGTGATGTTGTCATTTTCACTGTTAGTAATTTGCACACTCATTTTTAGACTGAAGAGAATCAAGAAAACAGGACAGGACCTGGTGGTGCACCTAGAGGAGTGGAGTGTAGAAACACTGAGTTCTGTCACTAAACTTTCACATTAAAAAGTCATAAAACATGGTGATTGTTAAAAGGGCAAACAGGAGCCAACAAGTGGAACAATAAACTTCAGACCAGGCAAGAGGAAATTAGAATTTGGCAAGCATGTCCACAAATCTCTGATTCTTTGCTGTAAAGCAGTGGCAGCCTCCTTGATTTGCTCCGGGTCCTTCAAACAATGCAACATATCAGCACTATATTCTGCCAATAGTACATCGTGGAAGATCATGAGCTAGTAAGAAGAGTAAAAAGTATTAAGGGAACGATGGTCAAGTGGCTGAGGCACTACATAGTGAGTTAGGGTCAAGTTACTAGTCAAATTCAGGAAATACTTACCTACCCAGTCTATTGTTGCTTGCAACCTGCTTACCCTTCAGACACCTACACTACTAGGAATGTACACACTGCAACTACTCTGTAATCTTGGCCCTGGTGCCTGGGTCTCCCAAACTCGGGTACCTAGCAACACTGCCAACTCCTTCCACCTCTTTCTTCTCAATGCTAATGTTAAGGCACTACATACTTTGGTAATGTGTGGAGTGCGTGTTTGGCTTGGACATCTAACACCCGACATGTATACACATTTCAAGCAAGATTCCAAAAAAACGTACTTGCGCAAACAAGAGGGTCCCGAATACTTTCTTCCTCTTCTGGTTCGCTTTGGCCCTCACTGTGACTCGCGTCAGGGGATTTGACGACCACAATGGCAATGTCTGTGCTGCGTCCAGGAGTCAGATCCCATGGCTCCAAAGAAACATCCTGGGTGACACACTCACTTTCCTCTAAAATAGAAACAATACATCATTCATTAAGCCACCCCAAGTCACATCTCTTTATAGCATCCATTTTTCTACATTAGTTGACCAACTTTGCACTTAGTCTGATGTCAATGATTGCTTCTGACTGGTCGACTCCACCATGCTGCACTCTACACTGCATTTTACAGAGGGCAAACACTTGACAAGTGCCAACATTGAAAAAGTTCTTCAGTTGCCCCCCACCCCTCTTGTCTCCTATGAGATATGGGATATATGATGACCATCGTAGCAGGCGTGACACTTTGTGACTGGGAGCCCCGGGGCTTCTCCTCTTCCTATATCTACACTGGCAAGGCTGCATTAATGGGCACTGATGAGCCAGGCAGCAACCAGAAAGTGTTCTTTACCCCTTAAGTTCTGCCCTAAGCCCATGGCCTTTGGCCCACCTGGAAATACCCCTGTCAGTGGCTAAATGAGTGTGTTTGAAGTTGGCACTTTTGTTTTTGGGGGGACGATGGCCTTGTTGCCTCCCCTGTTGGGGCCCGAGCGAGGGAAGCCTCCCTTTGTCCCTTGTGGTGGCTTGGCTGGAGCCAACTTTTTTGGTGCCTCCCTGTTGAAAGAAGAAAAAACAATAAGTTCCAAAAAAAGGAATATCCAAAAACATGCCCAAATAAGAATGTTCATATATGCTTTATATTTACCTTCATCTTTGGAATCCCAAGTCATACAAAGATTTTAGAAAAGCTTATATAGAATTCTCTAGAGCTACTTGTTTAACCACTTAACAACCGGCCCATAGCCAAATGACGGCTACAGGGCGGTTGCATAACTCTGGGAGGGCGTACAGTGACGTCCTCCCAGAATCTCACTCTCGCGCGCCCCCTGGTGCGCGCACCCGAACACATGCGCGACCCCTGGGTCCGCTGATCGCCGCCGTTTACCATGTGATCTCACTGTCAAATGAGGGAGCGATCACATGTAAACAAACCAGCGTGGTATCCGATTCCTCTTCCCCTCTCCATCCAGTGTGAGCGGAGAGGGGAGAGATCGGTGGCAGCAGAGCTGTGGGCTGGATGTGTAGTGCCCACAGCGCTGCTCAGTGACAAATCTATCTATCCATCCATTCTCAGCCATGCATACCCATCCATACTCTGCATACTCAGCCATGCATACTCATCCATACTCTGCATACTCAGCCATGCATACCCATCCATCCATCCATCCATCCTCTGCATACTCATCCATACTCTGCATACTCATCCATATTCTGCATACCCATCCATACTCTGCATACTCAGCCATGCATACCCATCCATCTATCCTCTGCATACTCATCCATACTCTGCATACTCATCCATATTCTGCATACCCATCCATACTCTGCATACTCAGCCATGCATACCCATCCATCCATCCATCCATCCTCTGCATACTCATCCATACTCTGCACACTCATCCATACAGTGCATACCCATTCATCTATCCATCCATACTCTGCATATCCATCCATCCATCCATACTCAGCATACCCATCCATAGTCTGCATATCCATTCATTCATACTCTGCATACCCATCCATACTCTGCATACCCATCCATACTCGACATACCCATCCATACTCTGCATACCCATCCATACTCTGCATACTCATCCATCCATCCATACTCAGCATACCGATCCATACTCTGCATACCCATCCATACTCAGCATACTCATCCATCCATCCATGCTCACCCATGCATACTCAGCATACTCATCCATACATCCTCATCCATACTCAGCATACTCATCCATCCATCCATGCTCAGCCATCCATCCATCCTCAGCAATACTCATCCATCCATGCTCAGCCATCCCATCCACCCCCATCCATAATTAGCCATATCCATCCATACTCAGCCATACCCAGCAATACTCAGCCGTACCCAGCCATACCCATCCGTACCCAGCCGTACTCAGTCATACCCAGCTGTACTCAGTCGTATCCAGTCGTACCATCTATACCCAGCCATACTCAGCCGTACCCATCCGTACTCAGCCGCACCCGGCCATACTCATTCATGCTCAGCCATCCCCATCCAGGGTTCATCCATCCCCATTCATGCTTATCCATGCCACATCCATGCCACTACAATGCCTCACAAAAGTGTAATAGGTAGTCAAATTAGATTTGAAACTTATGTTCCTAGAACACCTAATGGTGCTCCCTGCATGTTGGTCCTCTATATGTGGCCATGCTGTGGAAAAGTCTCACACATGTGGTATCGCCATACTCAGGAGAAGTAATTTTTGGTATGTACATGCTATGTGTTAGAACTATTGTGTAAATGGATAAATGGACGTTGTGTAAAAAAAATGCATTTTCATTTTCTTTATACATTTTCCAAAAACTTGTAGAAAAAAATAACATGTTCAAAAAACTCGATATGCCTCAGATTATACATTGGGTTGTTTTCTTTCCAAAACTGGGTCATTTTTGAGGCATTTCCATTGTCCTGGTTCTCAAGGGCCTTCAAAAGTGCAAGAGGTAGTCAAGAAATTATATGTGTAATTTATGCTCCAAGAACACCTGATGGGGCTCCCTGCATGTTGGGCCTCTACATGTGGCCACGCTGTGTAAAAGTCTCACACATGTGGTATCGCCACACTCAGGAGGAGTAGCAGAATGTGTTTTGGGGTGTAATGTGTGCTATGCATATGCTGTGTGTGAGAAATAACCTGCTAATATGACAATTTTGTGAAAAAAAAAGATTTTGCAAAGAATTGTGGGAAAAAATTACAACTTCAAAAAACTCACCATGCCTCTTACTAAATACCTTGGAATGTCTACTTTCCAAAAAGGGGTCATTTGGCGGGTATTTGTACGTTCCTGGCATGTTAGTGTCTCAAGGAATGAGATAGGCCGTCAGTACTTCAGGTGTGATCAATTTTCAGAGATTGGCATCATAGCTTGTGGACTCTATAACTTTCACAAAGACCAAATAATATACACTGATTTGGGTTATTTTTACCAAAGATATGTAGCGGTATAAATTTTGGCCAAAATATATGAAGAAAAATTACTAATTTGCAAAATTTTATAACAGAAACTAAGAAAAATGCATTTTTTTTACAGACTTTTCAGTCTTTTTTCTTTTATAGCGCAAAAAATAAAAAAACCCAGCAGTGATTAAATACCACAAAAGAAAGCTCTATTTGTGTGAAAAAAGGACAAAAATTTCATATAGGTACAGTGTTGCATGACTGAGTAATTGTCATTCAAAATGTGAGAGCACCGAAAGCTGAAAATTGGTCTGGTTAGGAAGGGGGTTTAAGTGCCCAGTGGTCAAGTGGTTAAAGAACATATACAGACAGCTAATTTACACATATACATATTGTTTAGATACAAATATTGCTTACTTTTTTTATGATCTGATGTATGTACTCCATCTGATCTTGTTCACGGTGTTTGAGATCAGACCATCATTTTCAGGTTTGGTCTTTTGATCATTCCACTGAAAATTTGCACTGCAAAACAGCGATGACCTTCTCCAAAATGAGGTCCTTTTGGCTGTCGGGCCTTTCATAATTGCGCAGCTTGCAGTTGGAATTCTCTGGGATGTACACCATCTCCGCCATCTAGTCGCATGCAGAAGAGAGATGGTCACGCACCAGCGTCATGATGCACTGAGAGCAGAGTTTGACGCATGCGCAATGTATATAAAGCCAGAATGCACAGTCGATGGAACGGCCGTAGGAATGATCTTGGAGTAGAGGATGAACGATCGCCACTGCAAGAAAGGAGGCATAAAACAAAGGTACAATTGGAAATTGGGGCATAGATGGGTAGTGGCCTATACTGCTTAGATTGAGGCCTATATTGGGACCAGCTTATGGGTTAAGCCAGACATTATGGTTTGTCTTGTGTTCTGTCTTGCAGGCATCATATCATTTATCATGACGGATACATTTACCTCACCTGATTTTCTACCCCAATTCATTGACTTGTACTCAGGAGCTGCCCTATCTCTGGAAGGTCAAGAGTAGAGACTACTCCAATAAAATCTTGAGGAAGGCAGCTTTGGAGAAAATGGTGGAGTTGGTCAAACCAGTGTACCCCAGGGCAGACATCAACTATGTAAAGCAAAAAAATTGCTGACCTGAGAAGTACATTTAAAAGGGAGCTGAACAAGGTCAGGAGCAGCAGCGGATGACTTATATGTCCCCAGGCTGGGGTATTACCCCAGCCTGCAGTTTTTAATCGACCAGACAGAACCCAGGCCATCCCTGTATACACTCCCTTCGGCCACAGCTCCTGAGGTCCGCATAGGTCCTGATGCACAGGATGTGGCCATAGCCACAAAAGTATAATGTGATAATGAACACATTGACAAAGAAAAATATTTTTCCTTGTCGATGTGTTCATTATCACATTATACTTTTTCTTCATTGTGTTATAAATAATTTTGATACATCACATATGTTTTTCCCGATCGATCAATATAATCTGTGAAGTGTAGGAATACTGTTATACCTGTTGATCTTTTGTTCCGAGATTGTATTACATTGTATATTTCACCATATGTTTTAGTTCACTATGATTCATTAATTAATTGATTCCAGACAGACTGTTTGATTGCTTAATAGATTACAGATGAGTTCTATATATATATCATTCCATTTATGTGGTCATTCATAGGCATAAAGTTTTGAAGCAGGGCGTGATCTGTATTAGCCCGAAACTGTTACTACTATGACTGCCTGTATATTTCGGATGTTTTAATTTTTTCATTAAAACACTTTTTTGTGCAGCAATCCCTCTTGATTTTTATTATGATTTTACTATGATATAAGCTCTTGAGAAGGCTTGATTGCTTTTGCACATACTACCATGATCGATGTGCACCTCACCCTTTGAGCTTTATAAATTATATATATATATATATATACATGCATGCATCTGAAATCGCATAGTATCCCATGGAATTATAAAAAGCCAAATGCTTATTGAGTAATAGATACTAATGGGGAAACAAGATATGTATCTCCCTGGAATACTTACATATATATTGTTCTAAATAAGCAGTGTTGCAAGTCAGGGTCTGCAAGGCAAGTCTATCCCGGGAGCTAAGGGAATGAATCCAAGGAAGAAGCAAGCACATCGACACACCCCAGGGGCACCCTCCAAACGTAAGGGTGAGAAAATTCAAATATGTCTGAAGAGTAAATTATACTGGACTAATTGTGTTGCTATGCCATTTGTATAGTGACTTTATTGCAATAATATGAAGTTAGATATATTATTTAAGAGCATATGTTTACAGAGGCTCTTCCCCTTCATTGATATGAAAATAAACTAGTTGTATAGATTATGGAGCTGAGCAGAGGAAGTTGGTAGGCAGGAAGTTGGTGGGAGGGGCTTGGGGAGTTTTTGAAAGAAACATGTGTTCGAACAAGAGATGTGTTTGGAAGGATGATGGAGTAACACATGACTGCCAGAAGCTGGATAACTTTGGAGACATTTTAAGTTGGACTGAGCAAGGAACCATGAAGGACATTACATCTTAAACCCTAAGCTGAGTAACTGTTTAGTTTACTTAATGCGTACATATTGTACATGCTTATATTTGTAGGAATATTTTGTAAGCTATGAATTGTGTTGTATTGTGTATCCTACAGTTGTATGTACAGCTTCTCTGTTTAGTAAAGCATTGATACACTACAGAAGTCTAAGCTTCCTTAGTTTTACCGCAAGAACTTTAATAGATAGACGGAAAGCATAACATTGGGGGCTCGTCCGGGATTTGTGCTAAAATCTCAACTGAAGCAGACCTGTTTTTCTGTGGTGTGTTTTGTTGCTTGTGCTGGGGGAAGATGCTGCGTACACTGTTTAGGAAGAGTAAGTCTGCAAAGGTTTCTGGTGTCCAGGAGGACTGGAAGGCGTACACCCTTCCTATCTGGGCCATAACTAGTCAGTGAATGTCTGTTGTAAAGGAGCTGGCTGGATGTGCTTCTCCTTCGAACAGAGTTTGGGATGGAGTCTCTGATCTTTCCTCGGATTTTAGTCTCAAAACCTTTGGGTTCAGTAAGGGAGAGATGCGGGCAGTTGCTGTCTTTGGTTTGCACTTCCTGCATGCTCTACATATTGAATCTGAAATGAGGGAAAAGGCAGAATTAGAATGAGGTTTACTGAAGGAGCAGCTTGCAGTGGCGTCCAAGTGTTTGGAAGAAACTGCAAGCAAGGAAAAAGATGTAGAATGTAGGGTAATCAAAGTTAAACCTGCAGTGGCTTTGAAGTGTGTTCAAACTCCTGTAGGCTGAGCTGTATATTTGAATGAGCGGTGTGCGGCCCTCATGAACAAGTCTAATGATGCCCTCATAAAGGACAAAGGCCTGAAGCCTGAAAGCAGAAGTAGGACATGTGCCACTGTTACTTCCCATAATCGAGAAGCTGAGGATTTGATCAGCTCAAATGGCCGAGTTGAGTCAGATACAAAGAAGGCAAGGTCTATGATCTCCAGGAGACACATGTGGATTGATTTACTTAAGGTGGGGGCTGGTGTAGGAAATAGATGGGATTCCTACACCAGCATTGCTTAAGAAGTGGAAGCAAGTGGTTGGGAATGGTAGATTCAGTCACATTAAGTGTTTCTGTTGCCATAAAATGGGACATTTATCAAAAATGTGCCATGCTGTGAAGACTGGACAAAAGAAGGCCTGTTTTCTTCCCAGGACAGCACGGAGAGACATGCAAGTTTATTCATTCCGTTGGAAGTCAATGCCATTCTGTGAAAGTGTTTCAAGGCAACAGTGGGCACCCTACAATAGTTTTGCAGTTAGAAATGGGCAGATAGAGAATTGTGAGCATGAGCTATGTTTTTGGCACAGTTGGAAAGAACATATAATCTGCTTTGTCTCTTACTCTTTTCAGGTACTGAGCATCGAGAGGTGGAGCACACAGAGCAGATGATCATGCTAAATGGGAGGAGGCAGACCAGAAGAGAGCCTGAGGAAGATGTGGATGATATCCTGATGGTAGCTGAATCGGAGTGGACTTTCATTTGAGCATTTCCTTATGACCAAGAAGACAAGAGACTTTCATCTGGGACTATCTTTACACTAACTGCCAAAAACACTGTTAACCCTGCTCAAAAGTAATGTTGCAGCCTTCCAGGGACAACAAAACAAAAGTCTGACCGCCCAGAAGAAACAGGGGTCGAAAGGGAATTTTCCCCTCCCATTTACAATACGGGGGTTTATTTTGCCCTTTCCTGGACAAAGGGCTTTAGGAGATGTTGAACTTTCCTATATTTTTCTATAAAGTCAAGAGGTGGTATGTGTTTGCTATGGCCATTTGTATAGTGACTTTATTGCAATAATATGGAGTTAGATATATTATTTAAGAGCATATGTTTACAGAGGCTCTTCCCCTTCATTGATATGTGAATAAACCAGTTGTATAGGTTTTTGGAGCTGAGCAGAGGAAGTTGGTAGGCAGGAAGTTGGTGGGAGGGGCTTGGGGAGTTTTTGAAAGAAACGTGTTCGGACCAGATGTGTTTGGAAGGACGATGGAGTAACACGGACGGGTTTCCTAACACCAGGTGGGGCGGGTTTCCTAATGAGCATCGGCACTACACCCCGCGCTGCGTGTTGTGCGTCCTGGCGGACGTCATGACACCGACTTGTCAATCACCTAGCTGGTACAGGGAGGCAGTCGTTGGGTGCCATCAGCAGACGGTGTTGCCGCTGTGGCGAGGCCATCTCTCCATGCTTAGTGTGACGCTGGGAGGAGCCCGGGGAGTGTCAGGCATCACTTACACCCCCTTGGGAGTCTTGTTCACACTCTGGCTTTCTCCTTACACATGCACATTGTGTCAGAGCACATCTTTGTGCAATGTCACTAGGTAACTATCCCTGTGATTTCCTCTTCATCGCCATTATCGCACACCTTTTTGTTTTCCCTCACCGTTCCCCTCTTTGGGAAACTGCATCTTCATGTGATTTTGCACCTTTTTATTCTCTTTTCTCCTTTGTGGTATATGGTTTCTTTCACTTTGCATGCACTACACTTTTCACTTTTCCAGGCAACAATGGGTGTTGGTTTCTTATCTATGATTGTGTATGGGAGGAGCTCAGGGAGTGTTAGGTGTTACTTATACCCACACTGGGAGTCTTGTTCACACTTTGGCTTTCTCCTCACACATGCACATCATGTCTCAGAGCATGTCTCTGTGCAATATCACCAGGTAACTATCCCTGTGATTTCCTCTCTATCAGCAATGCTGCACACCTCCTTGTTTTTCTTCACCCTTTCCCCTTTGGGATATTATAGAGCCAAAAAGATTAGAATTGTGTTGATGTCCCAATATTTATGGACCTGACTGTAAGTATTTCAGGGAGATACACATCTTGTACATCTTGTTTCCCCTTGCCCCTACCTTCTTTCTCACTATCCGGGCAAAACATTAGATCCTATTTGGTACCTTTTTTTAAATTTTTTTCAGATATGCTATGCATTAGCTTCTAAAGAGTGACAACTGGCCATGAAACGTGTCAAGCCTATCAATGTCATCATGTTCCCAACACACAGCTTGACCTCAACTGTGATTCATTTGTATCCTATAACCCGTTTGTATCTATTACTCAATAACCATTTGACTTTTATACTAGATACTTCCATGGAATACCATGCGATTTCAGAAGTGTGCATATATATATAAAAGAGGAATATATGTATATATATATATATATATATATATATATATATATATATATATATATATATATATTCCTCTTTTTTGTATGCCATTGCCTTTTATATAGAAAAATGCCCATGTTCAACCATCACATGTTTATGAGGCATGCTTTGTTTATATGCCAATTAAACAATTTTTGCAATTTGTCTTGTGCCTCAGTGTCAAAGTCCCAAAAACCCGTTTCTTGCTACTCTGGATGGAGGTGCAATTGAGATACTTTTGGAGTGGACAGCAGCATTTAATCAGCTTTAATCTAGGAAAAGGTAGTGTTGTAACACCAGCAGATTTAGGTTGACATAGCTAACAATTAAAACTGAACTCCAGTTAAAGCTTTTTAAGTAGTTACAGCAACAGTTTTCTTTCCCTTTGGGATAAGGGTTTTAAATAAATACATAAAAGTTGACAATTATAAGCACCCCTGTCATTTGGTAAATGGTTTACCTCAACACTCTAATGCCCTGTACACACGGTCGGATTTTCCAATGGAAAATGTGTGATAGGACCTTGTTGTCGGAAATTCTGACCGTGTGTAGGCTCCATCACACATTTTCCATCGGATTTTCCCACACACAAAGTTTGAGAGCAGGACATAAAATTTTCCGACAACAAAATCCGTTGTCGGAAATTCCGATGGTGTGTACACAAATCCGACGGACAAAGTGCCACGCATGCTCAGAATAAATAAAGAGATGAAAGCTATTGGCCACTGCCCCGTTTATTATCCAGACGTACGTGTTTTACGTCACCGCGTTTAGAATGATCGGATTTTCCAACAACTTTGTGTGACCGTGTGTATGCAAGACAAGTTTGAGCCAACATCCGTCGGAAAAAATCCTAGGATTTCATTGTCGGAATATCCGAACAAAGTCCGACCGTGTGTACAGGGCATAACTGCTAATTTGTCTGGACAGCTTGGTCTGTTAAAGAAAGTTGAAAAACATTAGACTTACTGGCTGGGGCAACAGGAGAAAATAAAGGGAAAATAGAAAAACTAATACAGCCACCTCATCTAAGAATTGGTAATCTGCAATATATTTGTTTTGTTTTTGGGTTTAAAACTGCTTTAGGTCTCAAGGAAGACTGGACCAGTTCGCTTCTTGACAATCCACTTATGAGATACAAAAGGGTAAAAACAATGCCACATTTTATGTTTTATGCAATTATGTGCCACAAATTAGACCATTAACAATCTTACTATCTCAAGGGTCTGACAGATTTTGTTATGAGTGTTGAGTCTTTTCCAGATTTTTATTTTTAATAATCACACATTAAAAATAATTAGGAGCCTGTGTAAAATAACTGTCATGTAAAATAGGGCTAATTACTGGTACAGTTTTCCAGAAATAGTCAATAAAACAATTGAATTAAAACTAGTTTGTCACAAGCAATATTTTAACCAGAAACTTTAATGATCTGGGGTCAGTTTTATTTTAATCTTTTTAAAGCAAAACCCTAAATAACTAAATACACATATGAAATATTATTAAGTTAACTGTTTTACCTGTTAAAGAGTGTTATTTCTTCTGTCAATCACATCCTGAGATTTACACGGCTCTGCCTGACATTAAAGTTAGCTTGGGAATTTGACTTATGATATGATGGGCTCATTTTACTGTCACTCAGTTCTTTCCTCCTATCAGTATGTTTCCATGATCCTTGTTATCACATAAGCACTGCAGCACAACTGATTGGCTTTTTGTGCTTTTTCTCTTTCTTTTGGTCTGAACTCTGTACAGGGGATTGAAGGAAGTTGATACCAAATCAAATTAACCAGTTGCTGACTGCCTAACACAGATATACTGCGGCAGAATGGCACGGGCAGGCAAAATCACGTACCTGGTACGTGATCTGCCTCCCGCGGGCTGGGGGCGCATCGCCCGAGGCGGTCGGCTTAGTTGGCGAAGCGACACAGGCTGAGGGGGAGGCCACTCATTCGTGGCCACCCCCTCGCGATCGCTCCCCACGAATGAAAATCTTCCTCTGCTGCTGTAATGTAAACAGTGGCAGAGGAAGTGATGTCATCTCTCCTCGAGCCAGTCTTTTCGTTCCGGCGCCGAGGAGAGAAGACGTCAATGTGAGTTGCACCAACACTACACTTGCAGTAGAACACACTAGGCACACTTTTCACCCCCCATCACCCACCGATCACCCCCTGATCACCCCCCTGTACCCCCTGTCACAGTGACACCAATAGCAGTTTTGTTTTTTTTGCATTGGTGTCAGTTTGTGACAGTTATAAGTGGTAGGGCAGTTAGGGTTAGCCCCCTTTAGGTCTAGGGTACCCCCCTAACCCCCCTAATAAAGTTTTAACCCCTTGATAACCCCCCCGTCGCCAGTGTCACTAATCGATCGTTTTTCTGATCGCTGTATTAGTGACACAGGTGACGCTAGTTAGGGAGGTAAGTATATAGGTTCGCCGTCAGTGTTTTATAGCGACAGGGGCCCCCATATACTACCTAATAAAGGTTTTAACCCCCTGATTGCCCCCTAGTTAACCCTTTCACCAGTGATCACCGCATAACTGTTACGGGTGACGCTGGTTAGTTAGTTTGTTTTTTATAGTTTATTATAGTTTCAGGGCACCCGCCGTTTATTACCTTATAAAGGTTTAACCCCCTAATCGCCCGGCTGTGATATAAGTTAAGTTTTTAGGGTCAGATAAGGTCTGCATCACCCCAGGCAGCATTAGGTTAGTGCCAGTACCGCTAACACCCAAGCACATAGCATACACCTCCCTTAGTGGTATAGTATCTGAACGGATCAATATCTGATCCGATCAGATCCATACTAGCGTCTCCAGCAGTTTAGGGTTCCCAAAAACGCAGTGTTAGCGGGATCAGCCCAGATACCTGCTAGCACCTGCGTTTTGCCCCTCGCCCCAGCCCTGCCCAGCCCACCCAAGTGCAGTATCGATCGATCACTGACACTTACAAAACACTAAGCACACATAACTGCAGCGTTCGCAGAGTCAGACCTGATCCCTGTGATCGCTAACAGTTTTTTGGTAGCGTTTTGATACAGTCGCTGACAGTCAGGAGCTTTTTTGCCTGTGAGTCTCACTAGTGTACCACTAAATTTAGAGCCCAAAATGGCAAATCGAAGGTACACTAGTGAAGAGGCCTAAACGTTTCTGAGCATGACAGATAGTGAAGAGGAAGTCACTCATCTGTCAGATTCAGGCTCAGAATACGATCCTGTAGACGACAGCGGCTCCATGACAGAAAGCTCTGACGACGGAGTTGTGGTCCCTGCCAAGGTCAGGCGTACCAGACCCCAATCTTCTTCTTCTGTCCTTGAAGTGCAAGAACTGCAGGTCCCTCGTATGGAGCAGAGAAGTACTAGTACTACGCTATTCCTTCTGGTGAACTGGCAAGCACCAGAGGCCTATTACACCTTGGTCATATATCCAGCACTGCAGTAACACTTGGTGACGTGGCGAGTCCCATAAGTGCAGTTCAAGCTGGCGAGGTGGCAAGCACATGTAGTGTCCCGCTGCCACCAAGAAGACGAACACAGGCCCGTCGTGCCCATAGTGCCCTTCCTGCTGCATTCTCCAATCCGAATTGGGAACCCACCACTTCTGCAGCACCTGTACTTCCCCCATTCACTGGCCAACCCGGAATTCAGGTGGAAACAGTTGATTTTACGCCACTTGATTTTTATTCACTGTTTTTCACCGAAGAACTCTATAGATCTATTGTGGACCAAAGCAATTTATACGCTGGTCAACACATCGCCACTATTCCCCAGTCCTCCCTTCAGGAGATTGGAGACCAATTATGGTGTCCGAATTTCAGCTCTTTCTGGGCCTTTCCCTCAACATGGGCATAACTAAAAAGAGTGAGTTGCGGTCATATTGGTCCACTGACCCAATTCACCATATGCCCTTGTTCTCCGTCTCCATGACCAGGGCACGATACGAGCAGATTTTGCGGTTCATGCACTTCAACAACAATGAACTCTGTCGTCCTCATGGAGACCCTGAATACGATCTGCTCTACAAAATTTGGCCCCTCGTAAACCACTTCAACCAACGTTTTGCAGACTTGTTTACTCCCCATCAAGTTGTCTGCATTGATGAGTCCCTGATTAAGTTTTCTGGCCGCTTGTCATTCAAACAGTACCTTCCCAGCAAGCGTGCCAGATACGGGGTCAAGATGTATAAGCTCTGTGACAGGGCCACAGGCTATACATGTAGTTTTATGGTTTACGAGAGTAAAGATAGTCACGTAGAGCCGACAAACTGTCCTGACTACATAGGAAGCGCTGGCAAGATTGTGTGGGACTTTTTGTCACCCTTATTCGGAAAGGGGTACCACTTGTACATGGACAATTATTACACGAGCGTGCCACTTTTTAGTCACCTTTTTGATCATCAGATTGGAGCATGTGGCACCGTGCGACCTAATCGCCGGGGCTTTCCCCAGCGGCTTGTAGATTCCTGTCTTAGGCTGGGGGAGAGAGCCTGCTTGCAGTGTAATAATTTGCTCCCTATGAAGTGGAGGGATAATAAGAATGTTTTCGTTCTTACCCCCCTTCATGCAGACACGACGGTCCAAATTACTACAGCGACTGGTGTTGTGGAGAAACCCGTCTGTGTCCACGAATATAACCAAAATATGGGAGGGGTGGACCTCAACGACCAGTTGTTGGCGCCATACCTAGTTGCCCGTAAGGCCAGACGCTGGTACAAAAAAGTGTCTGTTTATTTATTTCAATTGGCTTTGCTGAACGCTTATGTGCTATACAGAGCTTCAGGATGGACTGGATCCTTCCTTAAATTCCAGGAAGAGATTGTCAGAGCCCTTCTGTTTCCAGACGGTGCTCCACCTCACCTTTCCCAACCAAATGCAGTAAGCCGGCTGCATGAGAGGCATTTTCTTTATGTCCTCCTGAGTACCCCTACCCAACGAGCCCCCCAAAAAAGATGTTGTGTCTGCAGCAAGCGCCGATTTAGGCGTGACACCCGGTATTATTGTCCCTCCTGTCCTGACAATCCTGGTCTTTGCATTGGTGAATGTTTTGAACACTACCATACACTAGTTGAGTATTAGCGTAGGGTACAGCACTGCACAGACTAGGACACACTTTCACAGGGTCTCCCAAGATGCCATCGCATTTTGAGAGACCCAAACCTGGTACCAGTTACAAAAGTTAAAGTTACAAAAAAAAGTGTAAAAAAAAAAAAAAAAAGTAAAAAAAAAAAAAAAAAACACAAAAAATATATAAAATAATAAAAACCAAAAATAGTTGTCGTTTTATTGTTCTCTCTCTCTATTCTCTCTCTACTGTTCTGCTCTTTTTTACTGTATTCTATTCTGCAATGTTTTATTGTTGTTATGTTTTTATCATGTTTGGTAACCATTTTTTTGTTTTCAGGTACGCCATTCAGCTGCAGAGCGGATTTATTTATCTTGACAGCAACAGCGTTTGCTCCCACGATACATAAAGCCGTGACTCCAGCGCTGTCAGAGGTGATTTCACCACCACAGTTACATACTTCAGCATGTATGCCGAAGCGTGGCGGCAGCAGTGGGTGGAGGAGCGATTTACTCCTGCCTTTTGCGGGAGGATGCCCCCATACTTCGGCATATATATATTTTAGGCACAGGTTGCGTTTAAATGTTTTATTTTTTATTATTTTTTTTTGTATTTGCTTTGCAGGTATGGTAAGTCTTACTGTTATACTGTAATGTTACTTTGTTTTATTGTTAACCATCATTTGCTTAGCAGGTATGCCATTCAGTTGCAGCGTGGATTTATTTATCTTGACAGCAACAGCGTTTTCTCCCACGATACATAAAGCCGTGACTCCAGCGCTGTTGGAGGTGATTTCACCACCACAATTACATACTTCAGCATATATGCTGAAGCGTGTGGGCAGCAGTGGGTGGAGAAGCGATTTGCTCCTACCTTTTGCGGGAGGATGCCCCCATGCTTCGGCATATATAAACGATGCATGTATGCCCATCATTAGAAGTGGGTGGATGAAGGGAGGTATTCTAATGGTGGCATACCCACCGATCAATATCTTTTTTTACATACTGGTATGTTGCTGGAATTTGAGTGGTTATACTAGAATGATGCCTGCAGGTTTAGGTATCATCTTGATATCATTCTTTTCAGCCAACGGTCGGCTTTCATGTAAATGGAATCCTAGCGGCTAATTAGCTTCTAGACTGCTTTTACAAGCAGTGGGAGGGAATGCCCCCCCCATCGTCTTCCATGTTTTTCTCTGGCTCTCCTGTCCCAACAGGGAACCCGAGAATGTAGCCGGTGATTCGGCCAGCTGATCAGAGACCAGAATGGCTCCAATCATCTCTATAGCCTAAGAAACGGGAAGCTATGAGCATTTCATGACTTAGATTTCGCCGGATGTAAACAGCGCTGTAACGAGCCCCTGCTCGCTCGGTTCCACTCACCCGACACTCCTCTGCTGCTATAGCATCAGATTGCAGATCGCAACGTTTGATGGTTCAGTCATCCGATGCTCCGGGATTAGAACTACAGCTATGTGCCATTCGAATCCAGTTGTGATAGCTCAGAACAAACACCAGGCAGGCTGTATGTCATTTCAAACAGGGATCTCTCTTATTGACAGGAATACAGGCTCTTTTATACAGTAAAAGATGAGGTGTATACCTCCTGCTCATATTACTCTAGCAATACACCTGTAACCTAATTAACCTAATTAACATGAGATAGTTTACTAACATGACCTTTTGCCCAGACTTGTGGTCACTAAGCTTCACACAGTACATTATACATTATCATAAGTACAACCATAGGACATTTTCACAATAGCAGGAGCTAATTACAATTAACAATACAGTGCTCTCCCCCCTCCTCAGCCTAGTCATCAACACTTATAGTAGGAGTAGACTGTTCGTATCCTAGCCAGTCCTGGAGGCTAATGTGATCAGCTCACTCAATTAACATGTTGAGTTCAGAATTAAACAAACCACTAATAGTCTTTACATATATATCCTGGGAGATATTGTGGATAAATATTACTGTCCCATTTTAAGCAATCCAAGACATACCCTCCAAGTCACCATTTCCCATATGGCATACACAGGGTCCCCAGAGTCTGTGTGTCCTGGGGGACCAGGACCCGAATCCACAGTAATACCACCTCAAGGGTCCCCAGGCATAGAGCTCACAAAGAGCACCATTCCCCCAAATGCCAGGGCCCACAGTCGATTGGCAAGAGGCTAGCATTCAGTCCCCTCCAAAAGTCTCTCTCCCGGCTAGGTCTGTCACATTTCTCCCCTTTCGGCAGGAGACTAACACAGGAGGAGACCCCAGACGAGTTGACTCCGAAGTTAGTCAGTAGTTACAGTCCTCTAATGTCTGTACCCACACAGTACCCCAAACAAATTGTTCCAAACAAAGCATTACTCACCCAGCCAACCTCTGCCTCTCTCAGAGAACATATCTGCCACTGGGAGAGGCCTGGACTGGCCCTTCTCCCTGGAGTCCTTTCTGCCGCTGGAGAGAAGACAGGGTGTCTGGGCTCACTCTGTCATGCTGTCGGGGATCTGGGATGACTGCTCAGCATCCCTGGGGTATACAGTTGGAGACTGAAGCCCCATCCACCTTCACAGGAAATCCATCCTCTGTTAGTTGAGGGCAGAGTCCAGCAGTACTTGGCCCTGTTGCCAGCCCTTCTGCTGGAAACCCCACACCATCTGCTCCGGCTAACTGTTGGGGAGGGACAACACACACCTCCTCTCCCTTCTCCCCCTGTATCTGCTGCTGGGAAGTGATTGCCACCTTCTGACCGTGAGCCTCCGAAACTGCCACAGGTGTGGGGCAGAGGTCTTGGACCCTCTGTCCGGTTGCCAGCACTTCTGCTGGGGGTTTGCTAGGTGGTTCCTCCTCTACAGAAAGGTCTAATAAATCCCCAGTCTCTGAAATTGCTAAAAGTGTGGGGCAGAGGTCTTGGACCCTCTGTTCAGTTACCAGATCTTCAGCTGGCGAAGTTTGTTGTAACTCCATAGATGCTGCTGGCAGAAAATCACATGTCCCTGTCAGTGTTGTGGGAGAAAGGCCGACTACCTCTTCTCTCAAGAAGGCCGAAGCCACTGTTTGTGCTGGGCAGAGCACAGTGAAGTTTGGCCCTAATAACAGCTCTTCTTCTGCTGGAGGCTCACCAGGTTGTTCTTCCTCAGCAGAAAAGTCTATCAAATCCCCTGTCTCTGCAACTGGTGTCTGGGGATAAAGGTTCACCATCCCCTGTTCCTGGAACCCAGAAGATCCTATCAGTGCTGGGCAGAGCACAGTGAAGTTTGGCCCTAATACCAGCTCTTCTGCTGGAGGCTCATCAGGTTGTTCTTCCTCAGCAGAAAAGTCTATCAAATCCCCTGTCTCTGCAACTGGTGTCTGGGGATAAAGGTTCACCATCTCCTGTCCCTGGAACTCAGAAGGTGCTATCAGTGCTGGGCAGAGGTTAGCAGAGCTCTGCCCCGTTTTGTCAGCACTTCAGCTTTGGGGATAGCGATCTCCAGATTTTCCACTGCCAATTCTCTGGCATTCTGCTGGACAGGCACATTCCTCCATCCAAGATCATCCAATGCAGAAACAGGTTCATCAAGGTCAGTCAGCACTTGCTGCATCCGCCATAAGACCTCCGCCTCCATAGCTGCGGGGGCAGGTTGGAAAAGCACACTGTTACTCTGCCACATTGTCAACTCTTCAGCCAGGATTTCAGAGTTGTCAACTGGACCTTGGATCCAGGTGATAGTTTGGACATGTTCACGGCAAGGAAGCACGATCCCACCATTCCCTCCATGGCTCTCAAGTAAGTCTTTCAGCATGGCTCTCCTGCAGGCTGGTTTGGAGTGTCCCATTAACTGGAGAGCAAATCCCATGGCTGCCAACCAATGTAACGAGCCCCTGCTCGCTCGGTTCCACTCTCCCGACACTCCTCTGCTGCTATAGAATCAGATTGCAGATCACAACGTCTGATGGTTCAGTCATCCGATGCTCCAGGATTAGAACTACAGCTATGTGCCGTTTGAATCCAGTTGTGATAGCTCAGAACAAACAGCAGGCAGGCTATATGTAAGTTCAAACAGGGATCTCTCTTATTGACAGGAATACAAGCTTTTTTATACAATAAAAGAGGAGGTGTATACCTCCTGCTCATATTACTCTAACAATACACCTGTAACCTAATTAACCTAATTAACATGAGCTAGTTTACTAACATGACCTTTCGCCCAGACTTGTGGTCACCGAGCTTCACACAGTACATTATACATTATCATAAGTATAACCATAGGACATTTTCACAATAGCAGGAGCTAATTACAATTAACAATACAAACAGTGTTCTCCCCCTCCTCAGCCTAGTCATCAACACTTATAGTAGGAGTAGACTGTTCGTCTCCTAGCCAGTCCTGGAGGCTAATGTGATCAGCTCACTCAATTAACATGTTGAATTCAGAATCAAACAAACCAACAATAGTCTTTACATATATATCCTGGGAGATATTGGGGATGAATATTACTGTCCCATTTTAAGCAATCAAAGACATACCCTCCAAGTCACCATTTCCCATATGGCATACACAGGGTCCCCAGAGTCTGTGTGTCCTGGGGGACCAGGACCCGAATCCACAGTAATACCACCTCAAGAGTCCCCAGGCATACAGCTCACAAAGAGCACAGTTCCCATAAATGCCAGGGCCCACGATCGATCGGCAAGAGGCTAGCATTCAGTCCCCTCCAAAAGTCTCTCTCCCGGCTAGGTCTGTCACAAGCGCCACTGGGAAATTGGGAAAGCATTTTATCACAGCGATCTTGGTGTGGTCAGATGCTTTGAGGGCAGAGGAGAGATCTAGGTTCTAATAGACCCCAATTTATTCAAAAAAGAGTACCTGTCACTACCTATTGCTATCATAGGGGATATTTACATTCCCTGAGCTAACAATAAAAATGATTAAAAAAATAAAAAAATGAAAGGAACAGTTTAAAAATAAGATAAAAAAGCAAAAAAATAAAGAAAAAAAAATGTCAAAGCGTCAAATGTAAACAGCAATTGCACCATGCACGTGAGGTATCACCGCGAAGGTCAGATCGAGGGCAGTAATTTTAGCAGTAGACCTCCTCTGTAAATCTAAAGTGGTAACCT
The DNA here is from genome assembly GCF_042186555.1 of Aquarana catesbeiana. NCBI lineage: Eukaryota > Metazoa > Chordata > Amphibia > Anura > Ranidae > Aquarana > Aquarana catesbeiana. Next base: position 411,629,128 of record NC_133325.1, read on the forward strand.
GTAAAGGCTTTTAAAAATGTATTTAGTTTGTTGCCACTGCACGTTTGTTCGCAATTTTAAAGCATGTCATGTTTGGTATCCATGTACTCGGCCTTAGATCATCTTTTTTATTTCATCAAACATTTGGGCAATATAGTGTGTTTTAGTGCATTAAAATTTTAAAAAGTGTGTTTTTTCCCAAAAAAAATGCGTTTGAAAAATCGCTGCGCAAATACTGTGTGAAAAAAAAAATGAAACACCCACCATTTTAATCTGTAGGGCATTTGCTTTCAAAAAATATATAATGTTTGGGGGTTCAAAGTAATTTTCTTGCAAAAATAAAATAATTTTTTCATGTAAACAAAAAGTGTCAGAAAGGGCTTTGTCTTCAAGTGGTTAGAAGAGTGGGTGATGTGTGACATAAGCTTCTAAATGTTGTGCATAAAATGCCAGGACAGTTCAAACCCCCCCCTAAATGACCACATTTTGGAAAGTAGACACTCCAGGCTATTTGCTGAGAGGCATGTCGAGTCCACGTAATATTTTATATTGTGACACAAGTTGCGGGAAAAAGACACATTTTTTTTTTGCACAAAGTTGCAACAAAATGATATATTGCTCAAACATGCCATGGGAATATGTGAAATTACACCCCAAAATACATTCTATTACTTCTCCTGAGTATGGGGATACCACATGTGTGAGACTTTTTGGTAGCCTAGCCGCGTACGGGACCCCGAAATCCAAGCACCGCCTTCAGGCTTTCTAAGGGCGTCAATTTTTGATTTCACTCTTCACTGCCTATCACAGTTTTGGAGGCCTTGGAATGTCCAGGTGGCACAAACCCCCCCAAATAACCCTATTTTGGAAGTAGACACCCCAAGCTATTTGCTGAGAGGTATAGTGCGTATTTTGCAGACCTCACTTTTTTACACAAAGTTTTGAAAATTGAAAAAAGAAAAATAAATGTTTTCTTGTCTTTCTTCATTTTCAAAAACAAATGAGAGCTGCATAATACTCACCATGCCTCTCAGCAAATAGCTTGGGGTGTCCACTTTCCAAAATGTCATTTGGGGGGGGGGGGTTGTGCTATCTTGGCATTTTATGGCCTTCAAAACTGTAATAGGTAGTGAGGAGTGAAATCAAAAATTTACGCCCTTAGAAATCCTGAAGGTGGTGCTTGGTTTCGGGGCCCCGTACGCGGCTAGGCTCCCAAAAAGCCCCACACATGTGCTATCCCCATACTCAGGAGAACCAGCAGAATGTATTTTGGGGTGTAATTCCACATATGCCCATAGCATGTTTGAGCAATATATCATTTAAAAAAAAAAAAAGTTTGTAATTTTCCCGCAACTTGTGTCAAAATATAAAATATTCCATTGACTCAACATGCCTCTCAGCAAATAGCTTGGGGTGTCTACTTTCCAAAATGGGGTCATTTGGGGGGGGTTTGTGCCATCTTGGCATTTTATGGCCTTCAAAACTGTGATAGATAGTGAGGAGTGAAATCAAAAATTTACGCCCTTAGGAATCCTGAAGGCGGTGCTTGGATTTCGAGGCCCCGTACGCGGCTAGGCTCCCAAAAAGTCCCACACATGGGGTATCCCCATACTCAGGAGAAGCAGCTAAATGTATTTTGGGGTGCAATTCTACATATGCCCATGGCCTGTGTGAGCAATATATCATTTAGTGACAACTTTTTGTAATTTTTTTTTTTTTGTCATTATTCAATCACTTGGGACAAAAAAAATGAATATTCAATGGGCTCAACATGCCTCTCAGCAATTTCGTTGGGGTGTCTACTTTCCAAAATGGGGTCATTTGGGGGGGTTTTGTACTGCACTGCCATTTTAGCACCTCAAGAAATTATATAGGCAGTCATAAACTAAAAGCTGTGTAAATTCCAGAAAATGTACCCTAATTTGTAGACGCTATAACTTTTGCGCAAACCAATAAATATACACTTATTGACATTTTTTTACCAAAGACATGTGGCTGAATACATTTTGGCCTAAATGTATGACTAAAATTGAGTTTATTGGATTTTTTTTATAACAAAAAGTAGAAAATATCATTTTTTTACAAAATTTTCGGTCTTTTTCCGTTTACAGCGCAAAAAATAAAAAGGGCAGAGATGATCAAATACCATCAAAAGAAAGCTCTATTTGTGGGAAGAAAAGGAGGCAAATTTAGTTTGGGTACAGCATTGCATGACCGCACAATTAGCAGTTAAAGCGACGCAGTGCCAAATTGTAAAAAGTGCTCTGGTCAAGAAGGGGGTAAATCCTTCCGGGGCTGAAGTGGTTAAGTTACCTGCATATGGTTTGCATTTTCTCCTTGTGCTTGTGTGGGTTTCCTCTGGGTTCTCTATTTTCCTCATATGCTCCAAAGACATGCTGGTAGGGAATTTGGCCTCTTATTAAATTTTCTCTGGTGTGTATCTGTGTAAGGTCTTTGAGGGCTAGGACCAATGTGAATGTATAGTATGTAAAGTGGCAGCACTATATACAGTGGGGACGGAAAGTATTCAGACCCCCTTAAATTTTTCACTCTTCGTTATATTGCAGCCATTTGCTAAAATCATTTAAGTTAATTTTTTTTCCTCATTCATGTACACACAGCGCCCCCTATATTGACAGAAAAACACAGATTTGTTGACATTTTTGCAGATTTATTAAAAAAGAAAAACTGAAATATCACATGGTCCTAAGTATTCAGACCCTTTGCTCAGTATTTAGTAAAAGAACCCTTTTGATCTAATACAGCCACGAGTCTTTTTGGAAAAGATGCAACAAGTTTTTCACACCTGGATTTGGGGATCCTCTGCCATTCCTCCTTGCAGATCCTCTCCAGTTCTGTCAGGTTGGATGGTAAACGTTGGTGGACAGCCATTTTTAGGTCTCTCCAGAGATGCCCAATTGGGTTTAAGTCAGGGCTCTGGCTGGGCCATTCAAGGCCAGTCATGGAGTTGTTGTGAAGCCACTCCTTCCTTATTTTAGCTGTGTGCTTAGGGCCATTGTCTTGTTGAAAGGTAAACCTTCGGCCTAGTCTGAGGTCCTGAGCACTCTGGAGAAGGTTTTCGTCAAGGATATCCCTGTACTTGGCCGCATTCATCTTTCCCTCGATTGCAACCAGTCGTCCTGTCCCTGCAGCTGAAAAACATTCCCACAGCATGATGCTGCCACCACCATGCTTCACTGTTGGGACTGTATTGGACAGGTGATGAGCAGTGCCTGGTTTTCTCCACACATACCACTTAGAATTAAGGCCGAAAAGTTCTATCTTGGTCTCATCAGACCAGAGAATCTTATTTGTCACCATCTTGGAGTCCTTCAGGTGTTGTTTAGCAAACTCCATGCAGGCTTTCATGTGTCTTGCACTGAGGAGAGGCTTCCGTCGGACCACTCTGCCATAAAGCCCCCACTGGTGGAGGGCTGCAGTGATGGTTGACTTTCTACAAGTTTCTCCCATCTCCCAACTGCATCTCTGGAGCTCAGCCACAGTGATCTTTGGGTTCTACTTTACCTCTCTCACCAAGGCTCTTCTCCCCCGATAGCTTAGTTTGGCCGGACGGCCAGCTCTAGGAAGGGTTCTGGTCATCCCAAAAGTCTTCCATTTAAGGATTATGGAGGTCACTGTGCTCTTATGAACCTTAAGTGCAGTAGAAATTTTTTAGTAACCTTGGCCAGATCTGTGCCTTGCCACAATTCTGTCTCTGAGCTCTTCAGGCAGTTCCTTTGACCTCATGATTCTCATTTGCTCTGACATGCACTGTGAGCTGTAAGGTCTTATATAGACAGGTGTGTGGCTTTCCTAATCAAGTCCAGTCAGTATAATCAAATACAACTGGACTCAAATGAAGGTGTAGAACCATCTCAAGGATGATCAGAAGAATGGACAGCACCTGAGTTAAATATATGAGTGTCACAGCAAAGGGTCTGAATACTTAGGACCATGTGATATTTCAGTTTTTCTTTTTTAATAAATCTGCAAAAATGTCAACAATTCTGTGTTTTTCTGTCAATATGGGGTGCTGTGTGTACATTAATGACTAAAAAAATTAACTTAAATGATTTTAGCAAATGGGTGCAATATAATAAAGAGTGACAAATTTAAGGGGGTCTGAATACTTTTCATCCCCACTGTAAATACCTGTAATAAATAATAGGAGAAAAAGAGGGAGTTGCAAAGGACACACCCTGCTGGTACTGGACTTTAATGGTGTCACATAAGACAAGTACACATTTAATAAAAATATGATTTTTTTTTTTACATTTAAAAAATTCAGGAAGATTTTGATTTGTTGTAAATAAAATTTATATTTTTATAAAATTTGGCCTTGTCTCATGTGATGCCATTAAAGTCCAGTATCAGTAGGATGTGTCCTTGCAACTCTTTTTCTCCTATTAGAATTTTGGATGTACCATAGGTAGAGGTCTCCGTTTGTAACTGATGTATCACCCTCTTAGGTAGGTGCTAGAAGAGAGTATAGTTTTTGGTCTTTCTGCTTACTAGGAAGATGGTCAGGTAAAACTTAGAGTGCTCTCTGCATACCTATTGGTTAGGTCTGCTCATTGTTCTCATTGTAGGTGTAGCTCAGCTTGTTCTGACTGTCCCTCGCTGGTCCAATAGGGAGGCATATTGGACAGTGGAAGGGGACCTGGCAAGTGAGTGCACAGGCTTTGTTACAGACCTTGCAATTGGTAGAGAAAAAATGTTGCATTGCATGTTGGGATACTGTATATAAAGCCAGAGTCTGAGTTAGTTAAGCTGGGGGAACCGAATCCAGAAGGGAGGGGGCGACTGCCCTCTCCTCCGCGGAGGAGGCCGTATGGCCCTTGGTGGTTTATCCAGGGGCCTAGAGAGAGAAGCTGAACCCAGAGGTCCTGCAGAGCTGACTGGAAGGGAGACACCAGGAAGGATCTGATTCTGCCTACTGTGAGTACAGATCTGTGTCTTTGGGCCCTGTCGAGTGAGGGCCACTACCTTCAGCTAGAAGAGTTAGTGGATGGGTGTCAGTAAAGGGGATGCTAGAGAGTATCCTGAAGATAATGTAATGCATCAAGTCTGCTGCTAGTCACTGTGAGAGTAAGAAGACTTAACCCTTCCATACCTGTGACTGTATGGTCAAAGCAGTGTGACTGCTTCTACTACCAATCCGGTGAGGCCAAGTGAGAGTTGTCCTTATGCTTTGTGAATAGTTCCAGTTGGAGTGTCCCACTAATCCCTTCTCCTATCCAAGTTCCAAAATAAAATACAAAAGCACAAATACCCTGGACTAATCATTGAGTAACAAGCAAGTTGGAGCAAGTTGGAGCAAGGGTGGTGCAAGTGGGAACTCCTAGTAAACAAGCGGGAATCCTTAGCAACAAAGTGGGAAACCCTCAGCAACCAAGTGGGGAACCCTCAGCAACCAATTTGGGGACCCTTAGCAACTAAGTGGGAGCAACTAGCAACCAGCTGCAGGTAACCAGAGATAGGCCTATGAAGTCAACACTCAGCAAGCCCTACGGGGACAGTGCTACAATGAATAAATTGGTTGTTTTTACAAATACCCGTTTTCATATTTATTTTTATTTTTATTATTTTTATTTTTATTTTTTTCTATATTTTTCTTTATTTTTATTTTTAATTTTATTTTTTAATTTCCTTTTCATCATTATTAGTTTCATTTTCATATTTAGTTTATTTTGAGTTCCACCATTATATACATATATATTGCCCATAATCATTGTCACAATACTGATTGTTCCATTGTTTCTAATCATAATTGTAAAAACTTCTTTCATTCGCAACCATCCAGTATACAATTGTTTTTATCTGAATTGCTATTAGATTACCTTGATGGTATCTAACAGGTTAATCCAGCACTCCAGCGCCCCATTATCCACTAATTACCACCTTGAGAGGATGCTAAGGTAACGCTTGATTAGTCCTTGCCAAAACAGACTATATATACCTCCTCCAAAATGGCCACAGTCTTAGCCTGATGAAGGAGTATGCATGCTTCGAACGTGTGCTCCTCCCTGCTCTCTCTCCAACCGGAAGGGACATACATTGCTGTCTGTGAGCCGTCCTGAGTGTCTGCAAGCACTGGGAACCACCGGCGTCCCTGGACCCATCAGCTGCCTCTTCACCAGTAAGAAGATTGTCTTTCCCACGAGTGGATGAACCACAGTATTAATCCCACATGCGCTGACATCTCATAAATCTTGTGAGTTACCAATTGTCTTTTATGGAATAAAATGTCGTAATAATTCTGCACTTAGATGGCGCTGCTCTCCTTCTGTCTTATTCTTCCATACAACTGTAGTGTGGTTCAGCAGAGAGTCTGCTATTTAATTAAATTTAATGAGGCTCAGTGAGAGTTGTCGTCATCTGTGCATAGTTCAAGTTGGAGTATCCCATTAATCCCTTCTCCTACCCAAGTTCTACCAATAAATTTAAAAAAAAACAAATACCCTAGACTGGTCATTGGATAACGAGCGGAAGAGTGTGTGGGTGGTCGTGTGAAAGTGTCTGGCTGCAGGACAATCAGAGGGAGGCCCAGGAAAAACGATACTCAGCGACCCCCACGGGGCAGCGCTACAGTCTAAAGGCAGGAACGGATTGCTCTAAGTTAACTGAGGCTGAGGATGAGATGTCTGAGGAGGTTTGATGCAGAAGTTGAAAAAACTCAGCTTACAATTCCCTTGTCTGACTAAAGAATCTACCGCATTGATCCAATCCAGTAGAGCCGCTCACGAATATAATGAATAGTGTTTAAAAAAACAGGGTTTATTATGTTTCAACAACCACACCAGAGACACAATCCCGAGGCACACTAAATGGAGGACAAAAATCATCACCATCATTAGGGGTATCAGACAAGGCCAGCTGAGATCTGATTTGAATCAGTAGCTGAACTTCACTAAATGGAAGCCTGCCTGATTAACTAAGGAGTGAGCTACACATATGTATTCCAGGAGCTGCTTACTAGTTAAGTCTTGCAATATCTGGCTGTGCTATTCTCTGTCCTTTGATGCTAATAACACATAATATATTAACCCTTCTGGATGCATCTTGACACTAAAAGGACAGCAAGTGCTGTAATCAAACACCTCACAGCTCCCAAGTGCAGCTAATCTACTCATTGCTAGCCTCAGAGCAAAAGCATGATTGACCATATCTGTGTAGCTGTACAAAGGAGACTGAACCCAAACTAACTGCAATTATAAAAAGATCTATTAACACAGCTAAAACCATTGAAAACCACAAACAGAATACAAGCAAAAGCGAAACACACAGGATAAGTGAAGCATACTAAAAAACTACATAACTAACAAACTAACTACGACACACTACACGCAAGCAAGGGGAGAGATTGGGTCAGGCAGAAGGTACAAGGAACAGCAAATGAGACAAGTTAGCAGGGGGGCAGAGTACAAGGTAACAGGTAGAGGCAGATGGATCAGGGTAACAGATACAGAGGCAGGATCAGAATTCTTGGCACAAAGGCAAAACACTGAGGCACTGTGGAAAGACTAAATACCCTTTCAACAGTGGCGGAACAATCAGGGTCGCACCAGTCGCACTTGTGACTTGGCCCTGCCGTTCCACCACAGTGGGGGGGGGCCCCAGGACCCAGCATCTCCCCCCGCACGTCCAGTTGTCACTTCACTACGCAGTGGAGGGGCAGCGATCGGCAGCTCTGTGGTGCCTGCAAGCCGCGGGATCTCCCTCTGGTGTTCAGTTCAATTTGCTCTCTATACAGTGCAGAGGGGAGGGGCCCAAACTCCTCTTTAGCAGCAAATCAGGTGGCTCTCGGGTGCGCTCTCTGCTACTCCTGCAGAACATGCTGGAGGCGGAGCCTGCCGAGGCTTGCATTTTGATTGGGCTGGACTCGAGGAGGGGGTGTGGCCAGCCTCAAATGTGATGGTGCCCGGTCCACCTTCTGGTGCAGGTGTGAGGCTCAAGCTGCATGGACAGACCCTGTGAGAGACTGGAGCAGATGGTGGAAATACTCTGATAGAGGTAAATCAGATTGGTACACCAGATTAAACTTTGCTAGGTTTCATTTAGTCATTGAATTATCTGTTTGCATAAGCTGATCTCCTTGCTATACAGGTCTATTCCAGCACAACTCCTCTTGCTTTTAATTCACCAGCATCACCTTTTAAAAACACATTACAAATGTACACCTCCACCCTTAGGCCTCATGCACACGGACGTTTTTACAGCCGCGTTTCTGAGTGTTTTTTACAGCTTAAAAACGCCTGTCTATGTTAGTCTATGGATTCATGCCCACCTAGACGTTTTTGAGCTGCAAATGGCATAGGCGTTTTTAAGCTGTAAAAAAAACCCAGGACCAGTGCGTTCCGTGGCACGGCGCTAGAGCTGTAAAAACGCAAAACGCGCAAAAACACTCAAAAACGCGACCGCGGCGTTTTTTCGTGTTTTTTAGCTCCGACGTTTTTTTGCTCAAAAAAGATGATTGGACACTGTAATCTCTGTCAAAACAGGAAATTCCTTTCTGGACATTAGATTACCCAAGAGTCCTTTGCACAGCCGTGTGACTGTGGTTAGTGAGTTCAAGATGGCAAGTTCTGTGTCACAAGTGGAGCTGATAAGTGCTGTACAGGCCCATCCTGAATTGTGGGATGTGGCACATCCACTTCATGGAGACCACATCCGCAAAGTAAAAGCCTGGGAGGATATCAGTGCTGCCATTACCCCTGGCTGGGAAGAATTACGAAATGCAGAAAGAAAGGAAATAAGTAAGTCTATTTTCCTTGAATGCATGATCTGTTTGTGTGTAATGTAAACGAAGATTGCATATTTAACCCTTTGTTTTCCATGTTATTTTAGGCAAAATTATACAGCGCCGCTTGAAGTCCCTACGTGACCGTGTCAGGAGGGACCTCACGGACGAGGACAAGGCGGCACGTATCGGAGCACCAGCGCCAGCTAAGAGACCACACGTGTACCACACAAATCTTCTCTTCTTACGGCAAAATATGCTGAGCCATACCAGACCGTAAGTTTTTTTTTTTTTTTTCATATATTTGCCTATGTACATTGCTTTTCAGGCAGTATGTTCCATGGCTATTGTAACCACTTTCTGAACGCCACATGTACATATACGTCGGCAGAATGGCACGGCTGCACAAATGGGCGTACCTGTACGTCCCTTTTAAGTTGCCACCTTGGCGGCGCGCTTTCCCATTGCGAGGTCCATGAGTCCGACCGTGGGTCCTGCGGACTCAATGTCCGCGGGCACACCGGCGATCGTCTCAGGGAGAGGAAGAGGTTAACCCATTCAATGCCAGTGTAATTTTTACAGTAATCATTGCAATTTTAATCGCGCCGATCGCTGTAAAAATGACAATTTTCCCAAAAATGTGTCAAAATTGTCCAATGTGTCCGCCATATTGTCGCAGTCAGGCTAAAAATCGCTGATCGCCCCCATTACTAATAAAATAAAAATTAGTAAGAAAAATGCCATAAAACTTTCCCCTATTTCATAGACGCTATAACTTTTGCCAAAAAAAACTTTATCAACTGAAATCTGTAGAAGAATACATATTGGCCTAAACCAAAAAAAATTTAGATTTATTTATTTTTTGGGGGATATTTATTGCTTAAAAAAATTGAAATTCAAAATTAAAAAAAAAAATTTACACTCTTATTTATAGCTCCGAAAAAAAACAAAAAAAAACCGCAGAGGTGATCAAATACCACCTAAAAAAAGGTTTGTTTGAGGGGAAAAAAAGCACGTAAATTTTTTGGGGAGCCACGTTGCACGACCACCATTGTTAAAGCGACGCTGTGACAAATCGCAAAAAGTGCTCGGGTCTTTGGCCAGCTAAATGGTCCGGGCTGAAGTAGTTACGTTTATACATTTTGTATTGTCTGCAGGACAACTTCTAACATTAGACAGAGAGAGGTGGATGCAGAAGAGGCAGAGGTTCAGAGACCAAGCAGTCCCATGACGAGGACTGGATCTCCACGTCCAATCAGCGAGGGAGGTGTTGAGTGCACAGATGAGTTAACTGCTTATGTCTGCCTGTCTATCTCATTGTCTGTCTGTCCATGTACATGTCAATGTAAACATTTTTGTTCTTTTGCAGGAATCGAGAGCTTTGGAATCAGTGTCTCCTGCCAGTCAGCAAGGTGGAGAGCAGCGCGGTCGTGGGGGTGTTCGTGGCCGTGGGCGTGGACGTCAGACGAGGGGCGGGTTCAATGCGGAGGCTGATGACAGAGTGCTAGCACTGCTGCAGGAAGTGCGGCAGGAGAGGCGCAGTATGGATGTGTTTTTAGACACCAACAACCCACGCGCCTGCTTCTGCCGCAGCCTATACCACATCCTGGAGGACATTGGGGGAGACCAAGAGAAACTTTGTATGGATCGCATGTACAGTATTGCAATGCAATACCGACATGCAAAATTAAGTGGCGGGCCACCTCCATGCGATCCATATAATGTTTCTCATGATCCCCCAATGGCCCCTGGGACCTCAGCAGTGCTAGCACCCCCCTCTCACTATCAGCCCCCTCCTCAACGCCAACCACCACCTATCCCGTCCCAGACCTCGTTCTATACCCCGCACTCCTATGCTGAATTTCCACCTTCCACCTCCCACTTTCAGCCCTCATACCCTGAACAATCGTTGATAAATGGACATAAAAATAACAAACTTCAATTTTGAAATGCTTTATTTTAAAAAACACAAGAAAGCAAAGGTAGATGTATTCCAAATATTTTTTAGACATAATCATTCTGCCATGATACCTCTCCATCAGGGGATTCAAAAAATTCAGCAAATTGGTTTTGAATGCTCATGACACGTGCAGTTGAACGCAAGTCCATAAATTGAACCCTCTAAAGTTGGTTAATGGGTTCCTGTTCAACATTATTTCTGTCACTGTCCCGCAGAAAATTGTGCAGAACGCAGCATGCCAGGACGACTTTAATGGCGTTGTCAACATCCAATTGCATACTTGTCAGCAAAACTCCCCATTTGGCCGTGCACACCCCGAATGCACATTCAACAACACGGCGTGCATGGCTGAGCTGATAATTGTAGATTTTTTGTCGTCGGCTGAGACCATTGCCACTGTATGGCCTCATAAGATTTTCAGCCAGTCCAAAGGCCTCATCTGCCACCATGACTAATGGCAAGCTGGGTTCTTCAGTGCAGGGTAGAGGCCTGCTTTCAGGAATATTGAGTCGTCCCTCATGTAGTCGACGTCCGAAGGTTGACTCGCGGAATATGCGGGTGTTACCTTGGCTTCCATATGCTCCCACATCAACAAAAAGAAATTTAAGGTGTACATCGGACAATGCCAGGAGGACCACCGAAAAATATTTTTTATAATTAAAATATGACGATCCAGAGTGGGGAGGCTTCTTGACCCTGATGTGTTTCCCATCAAGGGCTCCTATACAATTTGGGAACTGAGTTTTTTCCCAAAAAGTGTCCACAACTGATTCCCAGATGTCTTCTGTTGGCTCTGGCATTACAATGTTATGCAATTCCTCCCATATTGCCACACATGTTTCCTTTATTATTTTTGACACCGTTGAGAGGCCAAGGAGGAAGTAATGATGCAAGGAAGCATAACTTTGTCCCGTGGCAAGGAACCTAAGATAACATAATAAATTTAGTTATTGAAAGACAAAAGCATAAACATAAGTCCTAACCCTACCCTTAAACCAAACCCTATCTCCTAACCCTAACCCAATCTCCTAACCCTATCTCCTAACCCTAACCCTAACCCTATCTCCTAACCCTAACCCTATCTCCTAACCCAACCCTATCTCCTAACCCTATCTCCTAACCCTAACCCTATCTCCTAACCCTATCTCCTAACCCTAACCCTATCTCCTAACCCTAACCCTATCTCCTAACCCTATCTCCTCCTAACCCTATCTCCTAACCCTATCTCCTAAGCCTATCTCCTAACCCTAACCCTAACCCTATCTCCTAACCCTATCTCCTAACCCTAACCCTATCTCCTAACCCTATCTCCTAACCCTAACCATAACCCTATCTCCTAACCCTATATCCTAACCCTAACCTTATCCCCTAACCCTAACCCTATCTCCTAACCCTAACCCTATCTCCTAACCCAACCCTATCTCCTAACCCTATCTCCTAACCCTATCTCCTAACCCTAACCCTATCTCCTAACCCTATCTCCTAACCCTAACCCTATCTCCTAACCCTAACCCTATCTCCTAACCCTATCTCCTCCTAACCCTATCTCCTAACCCTATCTCCTAAGCCTATCTCCTAACCCTAACCCTAACCCTATCTCCTAACCCTATCTCCTAACCCTATCTCCTAACCCTAACCCTATCTCCTAACCCTATCTCCTAACCCTAACCATAACCCTATCTCCTAACCCTATATCCTAACCCTAACCCTATCTCCTAACCCTAACCCTATCTCCTAACCCTATTCCCTAACCCTGACCCTATTCACTAACCATAACCCATATGTGTATTCACTTACCCGAGTGTCACTAGCATCCGTTCCTCCGGTGACACAGAGCTACGCATCACAGTGTCCATCCTTGTGAGCCTTGGCCTGAGCCTCTCCAACAGGTCATCAAAGAGCGGCACTGACATCCTTGTAAAGTTAAGGAATTTTGTCGGATATGAGTGCAGTTGGGAATAAATATTGCCAAAGTACCCCGTAGAAAATCGATTGGATACCATTGGATGTACCCAAAATTGACGTCTGCTGCTTCTCTCCTCCTCCTGTCCCCTTCTCCGCAGCCTCCGCAAAACAATCAGAAGGATTGCCTCATCGATCTTCTGGATGACAGGATCCATATTTCTCAGAAAAATACACAAAATTCAAACAGACTCTGAAACACTCTCTCCTCTCTCTCTCTCCTACCAAAATGGCACCGACACATGCTCATTAACATATTTTCTTTGGTTTCTGTGGCATTGTGGTAAATTTGGGAGTGTATATAGCTGAGAGATGTGTTTTTCATTAAAAAATGCTACTTAGCGCTAACGCTAAAAAACGCGCAAAAACGTGCAAAAAAGCTAATGCAAAATGCGGTAAAAATCGCATTTTTAACGCCGGTTTTTCCAGGCGTCGAACCTAGCTTTACAGCTCGTTTTTTAAAACGTCCATGTGCATGAGGCCTTAATTAAAATAAATGGAAGCTCAGCATCTCCCCTGCCAGCCATTGTACCACTTTACTGTCATTGAGTAAGATTACAGATTTATTTGATTATTATTGTTACTGGGACATTAGGCTTCCAATGGAGATGTTCCTAATATGTATGAAAATGTAAAAAATTGCCACCATTGCCACCATATATACTGTGACAGTGTGACTAATTTTTTTTTATTTATTGTTAATGTGAACGTGGATATTTATTTGGGTTTATTATTATAGTTTATAATAAGCTACAATAGGAAATCCAAATAAATATCTGCATTTTTGCATTACCATGAAAGTAATATAAAAGTACAGTCACAGTATATATGGTCACTTTAGCAAGTTTTCACATCTTTATGCATTTTACGATAATATCTCATATAGAATCCTAATGTCCTAGTGACAATAATAATAGATACATGCACTGGGCACTAAGAGAATGTACTCTAAATCTCTCATGGGATGTCCTGGGTCCCTACAGCAGCATCTCTCCCCATTATTCAGCACATGTCACAAAAGTTAAACAGTAAACTTTAGGGCTCTTTCACGCGGGGCAGATCCGCCCAGCGAACTCCGCTTTGCTCAGCGGGGGATCGATCCACTGATCCCCACTGAACAGGAGGATGACAGGTCCGTCTCCACTCACTGTGCGAGGACAGACCTATCAGAGCCCCGCTCTCCTCTATGGGAGATCGGATGAAAATGGACCGCTTGTCTGTTTTCATCCAATCCCATCCGATCCTCCAGACAGATATAAAATAGGGTCACCATGCGTCTGGATTTCATGGACAGGATTGGATCGGATAGCAGTGGGTGTCAGTGGACATGTCACTGCTGACATCCGCCAATCCATAGAGGAGAATGGAGTGTCCAATCAGGTCCGCCTGAAAAACTGACCGGTGGACCTGATCAAACAGCCCGGGTGAAAGTGGTCTTAGAGACGAGGAAAGCTTCACCAACACATAAATATGTTAATTTTACAGTTCTTGTAGAACTAGACCAATATTAAATGAATGCCCCGTCCCTAATTAAAGTAAATGCCCTGCTTCCAATGCCTTGCTGGACATGCATTAAAGTGGTTGTAAACCCTTTACAACCACTTTAAACTACAGGCAAGCCTATAATTAGGCTTGCCTGTAGCTGCACTGGATATCTCCTAAACCTGCACGGTTTAGGAGATATCCCTGACGTCATGCGGCACATGCGCACTTAAGCCAACTGAAGCAATGGCACGCATGGGCGGGAGTGACATCATCGCAGTTCCGGCCAATCACAGTGCCGGAGCCATGATACCCGGAAGCAAGCCCCAGGCGAGATGTTGGCGGCCTGAGGGGGAGACGAGGACGGCTGCGGAGGCTTCGTTCTCGGGTAAGTAATTCATAATGAGCTAGTATGCATAGCATACTAGCTCATTATGCCTTTATCTTGCAGGGTGTGTTTTTAGTTTTTTTTTGCAGGAGGGTTTACTTCCTCTTTAAAAAAGGTGTCCCTAAAAACTTTTTTCAAATGGTGGCAACTATGGGGGCCCCTGACCTAGGCAGGTATCGGCTTCAGTAAACAAGTGATTCACACTGCTTGTACACTGAAGTCGATACATGCCCGGGTCAGAAGCCCCTCCCCTCTCCACTGTATAGACTCAGGAAGTAAACTGCTAGCCGGAGGGAGATCCCGCAGCTCGCAATGGGAGTAAAGGGCCCTGGATGAGTGGCAGGGGCAGCTGGACGAGGTCAGGGGGGCCCTTCATGGTTTCTTGCACCGGGGCCCTGAAGGTTCTAGTTACGCCACTGCCTTTCAACAACCAGCATAAGCTGCAAACTAATTTCTGGGACCTACTGGCTGCTGGGAGTCAACCGCTTGTGGACACTGGAAATTCACCTTTTAGGTCTGAGAACAACAGTGCCATCAGCAGGTGCTCTGGTTCCTGACAGGTACAAAGGGCAGGGAGAGAGAGAGGAGGGTCACTGCTCAAACTCATTCACATTTGTCTGTTAACTGCAACTTTAGCTATTGATCTTTGTGAACTGAAAAATTAGTGAAAAGGAGCTTACACCTCCACCTTTAAGATGAATGCAAGAAAACAAAATATGTATATGTAATATTTCATATTTGCCTTACTAAAAAAGGAAAAAGGCTTTAAAATGTTAATGTTTCATTGTAACCATGAAAAAGAAGTTACATACAAAACCTCCACATATTTTGTTAAGAGTGTTAGCACAAATAAAGGCCATGTGCCACAAAAAATTACAACAAACGTTACAACAAATGTCACTGAACATAAAAAAAGTGTCTTTTAATCAATCCAATTTACATTTACAAACAAGGAACATCAATTAACGTTTTTGAAATTCCTGTTAAGCTATCCATACACATTTAGATTTCAAGTGTTCAGCCTGCAGGCTGATTGAGAGAAAATCAGACTCGGTTCACACTACCGCGACTTGGGATCCGACTTGTCAGACCTCAAGTCGTCCCAGGTCGCTTGACATCAGAAATTGCATTCTAGTTAATGAGAGCCATCTTAATGTACGCTACTGAAGTCGCTCCGACTTCAGAAAAGGTTCCTGTACTACTTCAAGGTGACTTCTAGGCGACTTGTACCCATAGATTTCAATTGAAGTAGCCTACAAGTCGTATCGTGGTCTATAGTGAAGTGACGAACAGGAAGAAGAAAAGAATTTACCCAGCCCCCTCTTTCCCACAGAGTACTTCCTGGATGCTGTTATCTCTTTATACTAGTGATCTCTGCATACTAGTGAACAACCTATATACACAATGTCGACCAGAGCCCACAGGGAAGTCCATCACAGGGAGCCAGTTGACAATGAGTCCTTAATAAGACTCCTAAGGCAGCGTCCCTGTATTTATGACAAGACTGATCCGAACTACAAGGATCAATATAAGAGGGACAGTGCCTGGCTGGAGATCTGTTGACTGACTATTGAGAATTGGGACACATTGTTGACGACCGAACATAGTGACAAATGTAAGTTTAACCTTTTATTTAATTTATGTCTGTTATCCAAGCGTTGTGCAAATCAGGCACTGACATACTTGACTAGACATGATGGGAATTGTAGTTCTGGAACAACTGGAGGACCAGAGTATGGAGAACCCTGGTGCAGTCTTTCACTGATGTATACTTCTATTGTTAATAAATGTAGATAATGAATGATCAATATCGGCCAAAATAATGATTGCTGTATTATCACAGTTTCTGTAAAATAGTATTTAAAACATTAACGACAGTATAACATAGCATGAAAAAATTAGAAACTCAATAAACTGCAGGCTTTATAAAACTTTACAGAAAAAGCAACAGCAGCAAAATATATATTTAAAGAAGTGATCAATGCAGTTAGGAAATGGCGTCCATTTTCCATTCTAATTCACCAGCCGGTGAAAGGAAGTACGAAGCAAATTGCTCTTGAACAGTGGCACCATTGCAGGATCCCCTTGTAGCAATGAGGTGTGCACTTTCCATGTCATGCATAAGAGAATCCTCGAAACGGTACCCGTCACGTATCCGGACATAATTGTGCAGCACGCAAGCTGCTTTAACAGCAGTAATTGCATTTTTAATGTTTAATGCAATAGGCGTATGTAACAAATGCCATTTATTGGCAAGAATTTCAAAACTGCACTCAACCACCTTTCTTGCCCTTGTTAGTCGATAGTTAAAGACTTTCTTAGGAGTAGTCAGGTTCCTATTGGAGGAAGGCCTCATTAGGTGTTCCCCTAACGCAAAAGCCTCATCTGCAATGAATACATAGGGTATTCGGGGTTCAGTTGTGCCAGGAAGAGGACAGTTCTCAGGAATATCTAGCCGATTATCTCGTAGCCTTTCACCAAAGGAGGAATTAGAAAAAATACGTGAATCGCAGCTACTATCGTAGGATCCTATATCTATATAGGTGAAGCAGTAGTTTGCATCGGCCATGGCAAGCAGTACAAAGGAGCAATATTTTTTGTAATTGAAGAACATACTTTCGCTACCAACAGGCTTAATGACACGCACATGCTTCCCATCTATAGCTCCAATGCAATTGGGGAAATTGCACCGACTCCAAAATAGTTTTGCAATATCCCGCCAATTCTCTTGTGTAGGCCTCTTCATAACTATGGTGTTAAGCACATCCCATAAGATTTGGCAGGTTTCTTGGATGATGTAGCTGATTGTCGACCTGCCCACCATGAACTCATAATGTAGGCTAACTAAGGAATGACCAGTTGCCAGGTATCTGAAAGACAAAATACATAATTCATTATGTTCCTATATATGTTTTGCAGTATCGATATTACAAAATAGATGGAAGGGATTGCGCGACTGCTTCAAGTGGTACCTCCGAAAAATTAATGATGCCAGGAGTGGATCAGGAACAAAAAGGGTGGTACCCTACGTACATGCAGACGAACTGGAGTTTCTGAGGCCTTTCATGGATCTGAGAGAGTGAGATAACATCTTTCATATTTGTAAAGTGATACTATACAGTTCTATAAAGAAGGGGGTGTCTTAACTGTGCCTTAACTGTATTATATTTTTAATGCAGAACACAATCCAGTTGGGAAGTGCATGAAGAAGGGCAGGAGGCATCGCAAGAAGCTACATCTCAAGAAGCAGGAGGGTCGCTGTCGCTGGATCATTCTTTACTGGAAGATTCTGAAGCAGCACAGGAGAGCAGCCAAGGAGAAGCTTCATCAAATATATAGCAGCTGGCTGAGCCAGCGTAGGAGCAGACCACCAAGGGGAAGGCACGGTCAGAATATGGACAAATTTGCGGACCTTGTAGAACGAATGAACCAAAAATTAGAAGATCTACAGTCAGAAGGTCATGGATTTGGTCTAATGGTCACAGCAATGCTTAAAAAAATTCCCCAGGAGCGGAAGCATGATGTCAAGAAGGCAGTGATGGACCTCCTTGAAGCCAGTATGCGCAATGAGCCATCAATTCCCTCCTCACCCATGTTTGGACCACAACCACCATCCGGTCCCTACTATACATACCCAAACCTTCCACCACCCAGAACCTACCCCTACTATCCCTACTATCCTGATCCTGCCCATCCACCAACCCCCTATCCGTCTCCATCCCCAATTCCATCAACAATTGGTGCACCAGGGAACCAATCATTGCTTCCTCATTATAAAAGTTTCCCACCAACACCGTCCCCAAGGCCTTCCACCAGCTCTGCAACCTCCGGATATGAACCAATTTACCAAGAATTGTAAATTTAAAAATAAAAATTTTTCTATTTTAGATATATTACTTAAATATATAATATAAGATTAAAAATTTTCATTTTTTCAAAAACTAATGGATGTTTGTGTGCTAAATTTTGCAATATTTATTCAATGGTATTTTTTTTTTGGAAAGAATCATACTTACCTAGGTGAATGCACCATCGCACCATTGCTACATCTGTCCACTGCTGCTTCTTCACACAGAGTCAACAAACACCGTCGATGGCTCGGTTCCCTCCCCGAGATGAGAGCTGCTGACTGTCAGTCAGCAGCAATCCTGCTCTGCTACCGCACGCTCATTGGAGCGCTGAGATGTGGAAAGGTGGAGAGCAGCTTGCTGAGAGGCTAGGACTACCATCAGTCAAGGCAGCTGGTGGCTAAAGGACTTCAGAAGTGAGGATGATGCGCTGCCTCAACTGATCTTGGTGACGTCTGCACAAAGCGGACTTCTGCTCACTCTCCACTGAAAAGGGGGCGCAGGAGTGCAAAAGAATTGCACTCATGTGACCGGTTGGAGAAGCCAAGACAAATGAGCTCAGGCTGGACTTTACTATAATGTTGCAAATATAATACTAATGTGCATCAAAAAATAGATAGTTTACCTTAGTGTAATAATCAGTCTTTCAGTAGGTGAGATACTCCCCCTATATGATGTATTCTGTCGCTCCAGATGGATGTAAACCAGACGAAGCAATTCGTCGAAACTGTAAAATGAATAAAAAAGGTAATTTACTATATTGAAAATAAGAAATATCAGCCATTAGTAGCTACACTCACACATTACCGCTTTAAGCCCACCATATGCAAATATGAGGCCTCTAATTGAAGGGGTTCTGCCGGGTTGATGCATGCAAGTTCAACCAACCACCCCAGTAACATTGATTAGAGTGGATGGTCGGCATTAGGTAGATAACAACCAATTCAGCTAAATAGAACGTTCGCAATTTTATTCTCTAGGGTCAATGCTACAAAATATATATCTAAAATTTGGGGCTGAAAAAGACTTTATGTAGCAAAAGATACGGAGTAAAAAAAAAATATATGAAAAATAGGCTAGTTCATATGTGTAGATCCACATATAGCATATGTACTTGCCTTGTGATCGACATCCGGGTATAGTTGAAAAACTTGTCCTCAAAAAAACACAAATTCTCATACATGGCCCAGAACTGACCTCTGTTATCTCTATTAGCAATAATTGGATGGATCCAGTAGTGATGTCTTCTTCTCATCCTCATCCTTCGCTTCCTCTCTTCCTCTTGTTCTTCCATCAATACTGCCACACCAGCTGTTACGACAGCTGTCATTAAATAACGCAAAGAGAACATTGTGATCACAGGACACAGACAGGGAACAGGGAACCAGGAAGAGAACAGGAACAACAATGGCGTCACAAGAGCTAATTAGCTCTGGTTGGCCACAGGCAAAGGCGACTTGAAGTTTCGTTGTAAGTTATTCAAAGTCGCGCTGAAGTTGCTTCCAAGTCGCCTTGCAAAGTCGCCTTGTAAGTCGGGTTGTCCCTGTTTGAATCGAGCCTCAATGTATTCTTTCAACCTGCTTCCTGAATTTTTGTGCATGACTGCATCAAACTAAAAGCAGTCACTGTTCAGCCAACAAATTTGCCCCTGACAATTTTTTATATGATTTGCGTTGAGGTATGTGGTGCCAACAGTGCCACCCAAAATTTGAATTTCAGCTGACTCAGTGGGAATTTTTAGGTAAAAAATAACAAACATGCTAGACTTACCTTCTCTGTACAGTGGATTTGCACAGAGCAGCCTGGATTCTCCTCTTCGCAGGTCCCTCTTCAGTGCTGCCCTCCTGTTGAGTGCCCCCACAGCAAGCGGCCTGCTATGGGGGCACCCGAGCCGAGCTGCAGTTCTGTGTGTCCATTCAAACATGGAGCCGCAGCCCGGCCCTGCTCCCTTTCTGTCCTCATTGGCTGATTCAGCCAAAGAGGAGGGGTTCCTGGCCAGCTGAGTGTCTCATGCAACATCGCTGGATCTAGAGGGGGCTCAGGTAAGTATTAGAGGGGCTGAGGGGGGCTGCTGCACACAGAAGGCTTTTTATCTTATTGCATAGAATGCATTAAGAAAAAAAAACCTTCTGACATTACAATCACTTTAAATTTGATTATAAAAGCTTTCCAGCTCTTTTTGATTATTTGCAGTGGTGACATGAAGCAGACGAAGCAAAGAAAATAATTATACACCCAGAACTTTTGTGATCGTAAAATTGTTATCCAAAAAGAGGCATACCCAGATTAAAACATGGCTTGCACTGTAACTAAAATTCATAGCTTCCCAACTGCCCCTCATTTGGAGACCAAATCCCTCTGTCCCTTGTTCAGCTTTAGTTGTAGACTGCACGGTGGAAAAATTTTGTTTGTTTTCTTTCGTAAAATACATAATTTTCGTTATATTACGTTAATTTGCTTTCGGATAATTAGTTATTTGTGTAGAATATAGATATTCCTTATAATGTATTGATTCTTTTTATTGTTTAATTGTTTAATTTTTGGATAACTCGTTATTTATGTATATATATTTGTATATAAAAAGTCCACATGCGGTGCTAAATGAAAAGAACAGGTCAGTATCCGCACTACTTAATAATGTTAGAGATAGTATTATGAGCAGCCAGCACAATTTGTTGATCAGCAAAACATAAGAATATAAAAAGTCCACATGCGGCGTTAAATGAGAAGTAAATCCAAGAAGAGAGAGTTAATAAACCCGTCACCAGCTTCAATGTGTATAAGAAAGCACACCGCACCACATGGAAATCCAATCTGCTTACCAGACAGCTGAAAAAAGCAGGCATGTAATAGACAGACCAAGACCACAGCTCCATTCTTCAGTTTTAAGTGGACTCCAAACCAGGATTGCGGCTAATCGTCAGAGATTTTCATACAGTAAAAACTTCTTTGAGCTCTCATATGGGATGTAATAACATTCACCCAGGCGGCCAGTGATACCCTATGAAAAGATAATGCAGCCAATAGTGAAGCCGATAAAGTAGTATAAAATTTTTATTCGTAGTAACTTACAGTTTAGTACAGGAACAAGTACATCATGATGTTCAAATGGCTGCGGTTCTCAGCGTGCTAGTGTCAGCCCGTCTGACATGTTTCATCCAACAGGATTTCGTCAGAGGTGTGGCTATTAGACACTAGCACGTCCCATGACGCCCATCCCTAAAGAACGAACCCCCAGGATGATGTGTCAGCCAGAAGTCAGGTCAGTGGAACGCACCGTGCTTGCGCTCCACCACCGAACACGCCCTTTCATCTAAATGGCTAGTGATGCTCATCACGGAAGGACAAACCTCCGTGGTGGTGCGTCAGCCGAAAGTGAGGTCAGTGGAGTGCATCACGCACCGCACTTGTGCTCCACCGACGAGCAGTCTCATATAGATGACAACACTTCAGAGAAGCACAGACCGGGCGTGACAAGTGACCAGGCAGCGCTAAGTGAGCGTCAAATATATTTGCAAACAATTAAAAAACCCTGCAGCTAATACAGGCATTGAATAAACATAAAACAAACTTAATTGTGTCCTTAAAGGTAGATAGTATATTATTATAGGAGGCTACCTAGGGAACAATCAGTAAAAACAATATTTAAAATGATGTTTAAACAAATACTAATAAAAGGGCAATCATGTGGCAGACCAGAAAAACTGCTAATGCAGGTAAACCCAGATAGATCTGATAAGAAACAGAGAAATAATACTAATGACTGGATCAGCAATTATTAATAAAACGGTTCACATCCCAGTCAACATTTAACCCACAGGGAGTATAACATTTCAGGTCATAGATCCAGCGAGTTTCCAACCGCGAGATCTCTCTCTTTATCACACTCCCTCGCCAATGAGTTGTAAATCGATCTATGGCTATGAAAGTGGTTCCTACTGGATTTTTATTATGACATTCCAAGTAGTGATGGGGAACAGTGTGTTTGGGGAACCCTTTCCCGATATTTGCCAGGTGTTCCTTAATCCTAACGTTCATGGCTTGCATGGTGCGGCCCACATATTGTAGACCGCATGGACAAATCAATAAATAATAAATAAACCACGTTTTTAGACGTACAGGTTTTTAAAGTATTGATATTGTACCTTAGCAGTGATGGGAGACTTAAATGGACAGATTTTTCTATCTTTGTTTTTGGTAACATAACAAACGGCACAAAAAAGCTTTTAAAGTTTTGGAAAAAAGAAACCCTATTGGGGCATCCAAAACATTTGGAGCTGCTTGGAGTTTTAAAGGTGGTACTCCCCTAAAGATAACTTGTGGGCGTTCAGGTAAGACAGGGCCCAAAATGTTATCATTCTTGAGCACTGCCCAATGTTTTTTCATAAACTTTCTAATGTAGCAATGTTGTTGCGAATATATATAATATATAATATAGTAAACAAATTCGTAGTAAAAAAGAGCTTACCAAACTAATAGAAGCAGGATTTAATTACCATTTACTTAATAAAAAAGAAATAGCATATCTAGTTCCTATGGCCCCAAGGATACTGGTGATATACTTTCTCCCTAAAGTTCACAAAAATCTGGTTAATCCACCCGGGAGACCTATCATCAGCGGTCTGTGACTTTCTGAATTGGGAAATATATTGATGGCTTTCTACAGCCATTGGTGTCACAGACACCGTCATATCTCAAGGATTCCTCCCAAGTTATACAAACTCTAGAGGCTATGAAGTAGAGAGAGAGCTACATCATGGCAACTGCAGATGTAACCTCTCTCTATACTATTATATCCCATCTGGATGGACTAGAGGCAGTTGACATGTTTCTTGGGAGAGATGATCTTTTGATTCCACCACAGAGAGAGTTTGGGGATGAGCCTACATAGTTTTGCCATGTCTCGCAATTACTTCTGGTTTGGAGGGGCTTATTACCTCCAAAACAGAGGGGTTGCGATGGGTGCAAAGTTTATATTGAGCATGGCAAACCTTTTTATGACTAAGTGAGAGGGGGATGTCGTCTACTCCAACAGGAGGACTGAGCTGGTGTTCTGGGGGGGTATATAGACGACATCCTTCTCCTATGGGATGGCGATAAGACATTGATAACTACCTTTATGCAGCAGCTTAATGAAAACTCTTTGGGTATACCTTTATAATTTGGTAGTTTTAACATCTCCACTTTCTTCAAAAGTACAGGCAGAAACGGCGAGCGAGGAAGTTGCTATATTGAGCAGGGAAGTTGCCATCACCCCACATGGCTGAAATCTATGCCCAAAAACCAGTTTGTTCGCTTAGGGCGTAACTGTACCATGAAGAAAATATATTTGATGCAAGCCTCAATCCTTAAAAACAAATTTCTAGAGAAGGGGTATGTGACCACTGATCTAGATAAAGTGATAAATGAAGTGGCAACTATGGATCGGGCTACAATGCTTAGAGGAAAAGATACATCCCATAATGCTGAGAATGTTCATAATTTCTCTATGATTACTACATATTCGCAACAACATTACGACATTAGAAAGATTAAAAAAAAAACATTGGGCAGTGCTCAAGAATTATAAAATTTTGGGCCCTGTCTTACCTGAATGCCCACAAGTTATCTTTAGGGGAGCACCACCTTTAAAACTCCAAGTAGCTTCAAATGTTTTGGATGCCCCCAGTAGGGTTTCTTTTTTCCAAAACTCTAAAGGCTTTTTTCCTTTTTTCGAAAATGTGCCGTTTGTTATGTTAACAAAAACAAAGATAGAAAAATCTGTCCACTTAAGTCTCACATCACTGCTAAGGTGTACGATATCAATACTTTTATAACCTGTACGTTATTTATTGATTTGTCCATGCGGTCTACAATACGTAGGCCGCACTATGCGAGCCATGAACGTTAGGATTAAGGAACACCTTGCAAATATCAGGAAAGGGTTCCCCAAACACACTGTTTCCCATCACTACTTGGAATGTCATAATAAAAATCCAGTAGGAACCACTTTCATAGCCATAGATCGATTTACACCTCATTGACGAGGGAGTATGACAAAGAGAGAGATCTTGCGGTTGGAAACTCGCTAGATCTATGACCTCAAATGTTATACTCCCTTTGTGTTAAACGTTGACTGGAATGTGAACCGTTTTTTTAATAATTGCTGATCCAGTCAATAGTATTATTTCTCTGTTCCTCTATCTAGGTTTATCTGCATTAGCAGTTTCTCTGGTCTGCCACTTACTAGTATTTGTTTAAACATCATTTTAAATATTGTTTTTACTGATTGTTCCCTAGGTAGCCTCTTATAATAATATACTATCTACCTTTAAGGAACCAATTACGTTTGTTTTATGTTTATTCAATGCCTGTATTATATTCAGGGTTTTTTTTATTGTTTGCTAATATATATGTTGCTTACTTACCGTCCGGTCACTTGTCACGCCCGGTCTGTGCTTCTCTGAAGTGTTTTCATCTATATGAGCATGCTCAGCGGTGGAGCGCAAGCTCAGTGCGTGTTGCACTCCACTGACCTCACTTCTGGCTGACGCGCCATCACAGAGGTTTGTCCTTCCGTGATGAGCGTCACTAGCCATTTAGATGAAAGGGCATGTTCGGCGGTGGAGCGCAGGCACAGTGCGTGTTGCGCTCCGCCAACCCGCTTCTGGCTGACGCGTCATCCCGGGGGTTCGTTCTTCCGGGTGGGCATCATTGGTTATTTGGATAAAAGGGCGTGCTAGTATCTAATAGCCACGTCTCTGACCAAATCCTGTTGGATGAAACATGTCAGGCGGGCTGACACTAGCACGCTGAGAACTGCGGCCATTTGAACATCATGATGTACTTGTTCCTGTACTAAACTGTAAGTTATTATGAATAAAATTTTTATATTACTTTACGGGCTTCACTATTGGCTGCATTATCATGGGTATCACTGACCGCCTGGGTGAATGTTATTAAATCCCATATGAGAGCTCAAAGAAGTTTTTGCTGTATGAAAATGTCCGACGATTAGCGGCAATCCTGGTTTGGATACCACTTAAAGCTGAAGAACGGAGCTGTGGTTTTGGTCTGTCTATTACATGCCTGCTTTTTTCAGCTGTCTGGTAAGCAGATTGGATTGCAGTGGTGCGGTGCGCATTTTTATACACATTGAAGCTGGTGACGGGTTTATTAACTCCCCCTTCTTGGATTTACTTCTCATTTAGCGCCGCATGTGGACTTTTTATATTCTTATGTTTTGCTGATCAACAAATTGTGTTGGCTGCTCCTCATACTATCTCTAACATTATTAACCACTTCAGCCCCGAAAGAATTGGCTGCTCAATGACCAGACCATTTTTTGCGATAGGGCACTGCGTCGCTTTAACTGACAATTGCACGGTCGTGCGACGTTACCCAAACAAAATTTACGTCCTTTTTTCCTACAAATAGAGCTTTCTTTTGGTGGTATTTGATAATCTCTGCGGTTTTTATTTTTTGCGCTATAAACAAAAAAATAGCGACAATTTTGAAAAAAACACAATATTTTGTACTTTTTGCTGTAATAAATAGCCCCATTTTTTTTTTAAAAAAAGCTAATTTTTTTCCTCAGTTTAGGCCAATATGTATTCTTCTACATATTTTTGGTAACAAAAATTGCAAAAAGCATATATTGATTGGTTTTCGCAAAAGTTATAGCGTCTACAAAATAGGGGATCGATTTATGGCATTTTTATTATTATTATTATTATTTTTTTACTAGTGATGGCGGCGATCTGCGATTTTTATTGAGACTGTGACATTATGGCGGACACATTGGACACTTTTGACACATTTTTGGGTTGATTGACAATTATACAGCGATCAGTGCTATAAAAATGCGCTGATTACTGTATAAATGTCACTGGCAGGGAAGGGGTTAACACTAGGAGGCGATCAAGGGGTTAACTGTGTTCCCTATGTGTGTGTTCTAACTGTGGGGGATGGGACTGACTATAGGAGATGAGAGATCGTGGTTTCCAGCTCGTAGGAACTCACAATCTCTCTCTCCTCCCCTCACAGAACTGGGATGTGTGTGTTTACACACACACGTCCCTGTTCTGCCTCTCGTGTCCGAGATTCCTTGTGGCCAGTGGTCATCGCGACCGCCGGTCACGAGCATCGACACCCCCGCTGTGCAGTGGGTGCGCGTGCGTGCCTGCTATCCCGCTTAAAGAGACCAACATATAGCTACGACGGTTCGTGGGACTGTGCCGACCTGCCGCAGTATAATGATGGTGGCAGGTCGGCAAGTGGTTAAGTAGCATAGATACTGACCTGTTTTGTATATATATTTGTGATAACAAATCGTAATTCTGAAAGTCGTTTGTTTATTGAATTGATTAACACACACACACATTGACAAGGTCTCTTTTGCAGCTTCTCAAAACTTGTCTCCCCTGCTCAAATGCAATACAACACTCTTCTTAGGAATTCACTTTGCCAGTGGTTGTGCTGTGTCACTGCTGCTGGTACCAGGAGGAACCTAATGTTTAGAGCTTGAATCCATTAACTCTTCTCCTCTTCTCAAATACAACACCCTTCTCACTCAGAAATGTACTTTGCCACTATTATTAATCCAACCTGCTGTTTCATTAGATCTTTAACATATTAACGAATCATGCTGAATTAATTTGTTATTTTCGTTATAATTTCTTTCGTATTAGTTGAAATGTATTATTTTTTTCTTCGGAGATTCAGATGCATCCGAATGTCCGAAAGCTGCAAAATTTGGCTGAATTTGATTAGTTACGAATCTAATTGCACACGCCTACTTAGTTGTCCCTCTTTTTGGCCTGATGTGTACATCTCTGTACAAAATGTACTACTTTACGACCAAAAGTGTTATGCTGCTCTAAACTTTTAATCCAACCTCTATATTACTGCATTTATTATTTTGAAAAGCCAATACAGAGGAAAAATATAGGTCAAAAAAAGCATTTGTGTGGTTAAGCCTATCATTTCCTACATATTAGATCTTTGTGGTCTGTGTAACCAGGCCGTAGCAGGGAAGTGTCTTTTGCATACATATGTGTGCTGAAAGGCGTCTCTCTTTATCATTTCAGAAAGTTGGGAGGTATGAAAATGTTAAAATTATAGTAAGCTGCCCACAGGTCTATAGCCAAACAACAACTGTGTATACTTTTTAGACTTTTCTTATTAGAACAAAAATTGTCCAGAACAAATGACCACATTGAAGCGTGGACACGCTCAGCTGGATCTGGCAAGAGACAGACAGTATATTAGTCTACAACTCCAGGAGCTGACAGACAATGACATTTTTCCATTGTTTAACCGAGTCTATTATAGCATTGCCATATCTTTTCCTTCTTTTGCTGGATGTCAGTTGACCTGTCCAGGCTCTCTAATAATACAAATCCCCATACTTTTATTTTCTCAATATTATATAAAAACAGTTTTTTGGGGGTTTTTTTTATAAGTTGCTTGTGGTGGTTAAAATGATATACTAAGGTAGTAATTCTACTGTAAATCATTTACCCTGACATTTTTTATTTAACCAGACAGAAAAAAAAACTCCTATAGAAAGGACAGCCTTTGCCGCAAAGAAAAAAAAAACCTATAGAGAGCACAGCCTTTGCCGCAAAGTAAAATGCAGTGGACATTTATAAATAGGGGGTAGATACAAAGATTGGATGTAAGTGTATACAGTTACAGTCAGTGGTTAACCTCATACTTTACAGAACGTTTTGTGAGTCGCAGAGACAAATCTAGAGAGAAGTACGAAAAACTGATGTTTTATTTCCAAATAAATTTCCAAATAAATTCTATAAATTTACTCTAGCTTTTAGGTACATTAAACAAATAAAGTCATGTGAATAATATAATTTATTATATTCTTTATTTGGTATTGATTATGATATATCTTGATGAATATGAAGGGTTAATGGCAGGAAAACATTTTCCCTTTTGAAAAGTGTATTCTTAGACCTTTCTCACTTAGATCTCAGTGGAGGTCACAGCTTTCAGTGATGGGGATAAAGATTTATGAGGCACCGCACACTGTCTAGCTGCAAGTCGAGCATCAGTCCTGTCTCTGTATAGTTTAAGCACATAGGAGGATCGATCGATGAAGGTAGTAGCTTTCATCAACACTGGGTATGATGTAGGTGCTCCCTGCTGTTTGCCAGTTCTTGTCAAGACTTAGGGGCCTAGTTATAAATAATTTCACATAAGATTCACGTAAGAATATCACCCAAGAGTTACACATTTATCCAGCTAGAAAACATGTGACTCAGTTAAAATGTTTGTGATTCTTGTGCAAAAACAATCATAAATAGATCCTTAAAGGGTAACTCCACTTTGGTGGGGAAAAAAAAAGCAAATAAAAACAAAACAAATATAGCGTATACAAATGCAACTCAAGTCATATTGTAATTGAATGTTATTAAAAATTACATTCCCTTTTCAGTCTGCAGCCGCTGTAAATTTCTGTGACATGCAATGCATTATGGCTACATGGAGGGGTTCTGTACACCGATGGTGCATTCCACGAGCGTGCGCAATTTTGAAGCATGACATGTTAGATACCAGTATCTATTTACTTGGTGTAACATCATCTTTCACATTATACAAAAAAATTGGGCTAACTTTACTGTTTTTTTTTTTAATGCATGAAATGAAATGTTCTGTTTTTTTAAAAACGTGCTTGAAAAATTGCTGCGCAAATACCGTGTGACATAAAAAGTTGCAATGACCGCCATTTTATTCTCTAAGGTCTCTGCTAAAAATATATATATATAATATTGGGGGGGGAGGGGGTTCTGAGTAAGTTTCTAGCAAAAAATGATGATTTTTACATATAGGAGAGAAATGTCAGAATTGGCCTGGGTAGCAAGTGGTTAAAGTATATAAAAAAGTCTTTTATCTTTTGTTTGTTTTAGATAGAATAGGAAATGATTGAACCCTTTGTTATTTTTTTGGTTTGTTTTTTTCTGACCTGTTGGGGAAATTTTACTTCTGGTCCTGGAGACACAACAGGAAGTGAGACAAAATACGTTCTTGTCACTGGAACAAGTGTCCCCACTGGAAAATTAACAGCTGCAGACTTTGTATAGGCTCTGTATAGGTAAATAGAAAAAAGTCTTAAACCTGGACATGCTTCAGATATAACAGGTCACCAAAATTGAAGGACACCAGCCATGTCAGCTGGGTGTAAGTAAAATAACAAGTGACTCTAGGAATTGCCAGGTGACATGACATGTTTATAGGTCTAGATTAGTAATAGCTTAACCACTTGCCTACCGGGCACTTACACCCCCTTCCTGCCCAGGCTATTTTTCAGCTTTCAGCACTGTTGCACTTTGAATGACAATTGCGCGGTCATGCTACACAATCTTCTGCATTGTGTAAAAAAGGCTGTTTGTTCTTAAAATGTTGCTAAACCCAGGACCCTGCATTTACAATATCTGGTCAACCACAGTACACAGAACATGGAAATGCAATTATTTTAGTAAATATAAACTGCTAAATATCTTTTCTCATAAACAGTATATAGCAGTCTTGTGAATTCTATCAGTGTCTGGCCAAGCACTGGGTAAAGCTTGTAGGAGGATTTTTCATTCTTCTCTGACTGTCCTATGAAACTGCATAACCCCTGACCCTCTGTCTGGACAGTGCTGATTGGCCCTGTGCTGATCACATGCCATTAACTCTCTAGCAATACACACCAAACTGAGCATGTGCAGAGTGCTTCCTAGGGCTCTGTTCTATCAGCAGATGATTGAATACAGTAAAAGAAGAGGAGGATCAGAGCAGACAGGATTAAACAGCCTTTTTACACAATGCAGAAGATTAATCCCTTAGGTTCCACAGTGAGTATAACAAGCATGCTTTACTGCATATACAGACTGATTTTACCGTTGTGGGTTTAGTAACACTTTAAAACTGAAATCAAGGCTGATTAAAAAAACAATTTAATCTAGTTAAAGGGTATGACTAGCCCGGGGGGCGTAACTTCCGCTGACACGCCCGGATGTGATTAATGGGAGCTCCGAAATCAGCCTGAGTTTTCCGTCAGTATCCTTTGTAGTATCTGCTACTGAGACCCATAACCCGGAAAACGGACCGACGTACAAAGGATTGGATGAACTAATGATCAAACGACCAATCAAACGAACAAACGATCGAACAAACACCCCCGGTGGCGGGATGAGCAACAGACGGCAGCGGACCGCCTCAAGGAATTTGCAAGGACAGACAGACAAGATGGCGGGCGAAGCCCTCCACAGACACGGAGCGGCGGACCATCAGCTCTGGATACACAGAAGTTTAGCACGCCCCAGCCTGAAAAGTCTGAAAAGCGAGAGAAGAAGTCCAAGCTGACACTGGAGCAGATGAACTCGCAGCTAATGGAGGCCATCCAATTAAGCAACGCAGCCCTGACAGGTAAAATGGACAAGATTAAAACTGACATAGGACTGATCAGGCAGGATATGCAGAGTATGAGAGATAGGATGGCAGACGCGGAAAATAAGAAATCTTTACTGGAGGATGCAGTTACCCCTATGCCCAAAAGGATATTAATAGCAGAAAAACAGATTGTTACATGACAACAGAAAACAGACGATTTTGAGAATCGCATGCGCCGCAATAACTTAAGTTGGTCTACTGGAGAAAGTGGAGGGGTTTAACCCTGGGGACTTTATAGAGAAATGGTTGAAGAATTTATTCCCAGATATGGAGGTATCAGCAGCATTTGCAGTTGAAAGGGCACACAGGGTGCCTGCAGTGTTACTAAAACCAGGGCTCCCCTCCTAGACCCCTGCTGGCGCGACTGTTGAATTGCAGAGATAGAGATATGATCCTGCGCAAGGCAAGACAAAAGGGAGAGATTCATCAATATTCCCGGATTTCTCTTTAGATCTACAAAAACAACGGCCAACTTTTTATGAGATAAAACAGAAATTGAGAGAGGCAGGAATTGAGTACTCTATGGCGTATCCAGCATGGTTGAGAGTGGAGGAAGTAGGAAAGACGATGTATTTTGGTACACCGGAACAAGCCAGAGAATGGATTCGGACTGTTAAACCTGCACCTAGATAAGGAAAAATAGGGTGTTGAGTGAAATCCCCAGATACAGATGCTATTGGCGGACCTATTGAAAATGGGGCAGCGGAGGGAGGAGGGAGGGAGTGAGATTTTTTTTTCTGGGGGGGAGAATAGGCCTCTCTAGGGCCCCCAGCTATTTAACTGGGGCCTGTGACGGGTCGCTCCTTCACCATCTGGTGTTTTTTTTTCTGAAGTGTGCTTTTTTTTTTTATAAGTGAAATGGGGATTTTTTTTTTTGTGTGTGTTTTGTTTTGGTTTTGAGCACTGGCACACGCACTGGGTATATGAATATAGAATAGATTGAGATACACGTGGGGGTTGAGCAAGGGGTGGAAGGGGAGATATAGTCACTAAAGATTAGTTTAAAGTTCAAACACAATAAATACAATATTTAAGCAAAGGCTACTAGGGGAGAAAGGGGAAGGGGGGCAGAGCATAATTAGCGGGGGGCGCGAGACTGGGAGGATTTGAGGAAAACAGGGGTAAAGAGGTGTGGAGTAACACAGAGGAAGAATCAAACAGAAACACTGATGACACAGAAAGATACACATGTAAGGATAAGGGGGGGCGGGTTGGAGGGTATATAAAACAAGTATATGTACACACAGGTACATGGGTAAGGATAAACAGGAGACTTATGAGGACACAGAGGAGGGGGCAGTGGGGAGGATTGGAGGGTACACTAATTAAACATATATATATATATATATATATATATATATATATATATATATATATGTACACGGGTGTATATATATATATATATATATATATATATATATATATATATATATATATATATATATGTGTGTGTATGTAGATATATATGCCTTTTTTTGTTTTTTTTTGTGGGGGGGGAAATAGGCCCCTCTAGGGCCCCAAGCTATTTAATTGGGGCCTGTGATGGGTCGCTCCTTCACCATCTGGTGTTTTTTTTCTGAAGTGTGTTGTGTTTTTTTTTTTTTTTTATTTCTCTCTCTTTCTGCCTCCCCGATACCCCATTCTCTCTTAGGAAAATGAGGAGGGGTCGAGGAGTAGAAAGGCTAAAATTGATGCCCTAAACACTTTTATGTGGAAGAATGATGAATGGATGAGTGGAGAAGGGATAAGAGGGAGGGGGGAGGGGTATGTAGAGAAGAAAATGGTCATGAGGAAAGAAAGGAGATTAAGAATTGGGATTCCTGGTGAAAAGATGGTTAAAATTAAAAAAAAAACAGTAAATATGAGCAGTAAGTACACTTTTTTTCATGGAATGTGAGAGGCATGGGCACGCAACTAAAACGAACACAGGTCTTTACAGAAATTAGTAAAGTGCAAGCCAAAATAATTTGTATCCAAGAAACACATTTGATTAAAGAAGGACTTGACTATTTAAAAAAACCTTGGATACAATGGTTGAGCCATTCATGCCATACAAAATATTCAAGAGGGGTCTCCCTTATGGTGCATCGAGCGGTGACATGGAAATGTATCAGGGTAGGGAAGGATCCAGATGGGAGATATGTTTTTGTTTTTGCCCTGATACATTCACTGCCATTTGTTATTATGGAGATATATAACCCCCCACCTGCTACAATGGGAGTATTGAAGGAAGCAATGCTATTTATGTCAGAATATCCAGAGGCACATATATGTACGGGAGATTTTAACATGTGGTTAAATCCAAAGATGGATAGGTTTGGGAAAAATATTCAAAAGGGAACAGTAGGGTCCAAGGTATTGGAAAAATTTATAAATGAAGTTGGATGGTTTGATCTCTGGAGGATTAGAAACCCAAATGCTAGGTCTTATTCGTGGCATACACCAGGGAGAGGGTGTCTAGAATAGACCTGGCTGTTGGGAATGAGAAGATACACCCAATGGTGCAATCTGTCACTTATATGCCCAGAGGAGTGTCTGACCACTCTGGGTTGACCTTTGATTTAAAAATAGGCCCATGGGGAAGACGCCCGGGCTATAGGATTCAACCTAATTGAATGGTTAACTCAGATTGGACCAAACGATAGAATACCGGAGCAGATGGAAATGTTTTTGGAAGTTCACGGGGATAGAAAAATGGAGGGTGTCCTCTGGGACATATTTAAGGTATATCTAAGAGGGGTAATGAGATCTACAATATCATATATAAAATGTACTAATAGACAGGAAGAAGAGGAATTGGAAGAGTTATGTGCACAGGCAGAAACTGAGTTTATAACTGATCCCT
The DNA here is from genome assembly GCF_042186555.1 of Aquarana catesbeiana. Taxonomy (NCBI): domain Eukaryota; kingdom Metazoa; phylum Chordata; class Amphibia; order Anura; family Ranidae; genus Aquarana; species Aquarana catesbeiana. Next base: position 411,662,764 of record NC_133325.1, read on the forward strand.
TGAATATAAATCAGATAAGATGGGCAGGATTAGCGCGCCAGTATAAGAATCAATTAATAGTTAATGCCAAACACAAGAGGTTCCAGCAAAAATAAAAAAAATTTGAGCAAGGACATCAAGCTAATAAGATACTAAATTATTTGATAAAACAACAGACATCATCATTGGCGATTTCCGAAGTGAGAAATGAGAAAGGGGAGATTTGTAGAGATATGTATACATCAACATTAATCTTTACAGGAGAAGAGAGGAATATCTGGGGGATTTAGAATTCCTCAAATAACTGAAGAGCAAAAAGAGGGGATGGAGGAAGATATGGAGGAAGAGGAAGTACGAGAGGCCATCTTTTTTATGGGAAAGGGTAAATCTCCAAGACCGGATGGTATACCGCTGGAAATGTACCAGCGGTATGTGGAGATTATGGCACCAGCCCTGGCCAAGATGTATAGAGAGACATTTCTCCAGGGAAAAATGCCCCCTTCCATGTATGAGGCAACAGTAATATTGATACCAAAACCAGATAAAGATAGAACCGACTGTGTGCCATATAGACCAATTTCATTATTAAACATAGATTACAAAGTATTGGCAAAAATACTTGCCAAAAGGCTCAACAAAGTAATTCTATCCATTGTGGCAGATGATCAAACTGGATTTATGCCGGGGAAATCTACTTCAACCAATATTAGAAGAACTCAATTTATGGTACAGTTGAGAGAGTTTATTCCGGAAACAAGTGCCCTGGCATTGTTGGATATGGCCAATAATTTGATTCCATAGAATGGGAGTTCCTACAGATAGTGTTGAAAAAAAGTGGATTTGGGGAAAAATGTTGAAAATGGGTAAGAATACTATATAGGCAACCATGCTCAAATTTATTAATAAATGGATTATTATCTCCCACAATAAAACTATATAGGGGAACAAGACAGGGATGCCCAATGTCCCCTCAACTATTTGCCCTGGCAATTGAAGCACTGGCAAATAGATTTAGACAATCTAAAAAGTATAAAGGGATTAAAGTGGGGGAAAAGATTAAACATATAGGTTTATATGCCGATGATATCATACTATATATAGGAGATGTGCATACCTCCCTGATGGAGGCAATGAAAATAATAGAAATATATGGGACATTTTAAGGACTTAAGATAAATTGGCAGAAATCCGCATTGATGCTGCTTGGGCCAGGTAATGGAAACAGATTCCAGGCTCCACTAAAAATAGTTGAAGCATTTAAATAACTAGGAATAAACATCACTGTAGACCCTGGGGAAGCCCTGAACGCTAATATACTCCCTTTAGTAGAATATGTCAAGAGAAAATTGGGAATATGGATACGATTACCAATATCAATGGCAGGAAGAATACAGCTGATTAAGTCTATTGTATTGCCTAAGTGCTTGTATGTTTTTGCACACTCCCCGGTAAAAATACCAAAACAGATATTTGAAAATCTAAACTCCCTGATGACCAGGTTTATCTGGGCATATGGTAGATGTAAACTAAAACTTAATACGCTACAAAGACCTAAAACAGCAGCAGGACTGGCTCTGCCAGATGTATATTTATATTACCTGGCAGGGCAATTGAAACATTTAAGATCTTGGGTAAGACAGGAACAAAAAACAAGAGTAGAGGAATATTTATTAAGCAAGATGCAGGTAGATGATTTCTTGGTAGGACTAGAAACAAAGGATTTGAGGAGGGTGGGAGCAAAAATTCCCCTTCTAAAGCTGGCTAGGGCAGTTTTGAAGGAAGCAAAAAAAAAAACTGACGGGATTTACTGATATCCCACCAGAAACTGCCTTGTGGAATAATCCATCACTTGAGCATTTGGAAACATTTGAGGATAGTAAATTTTGGAAACAGAATAAGGTAACAACTATTGGCCAGATCTATGATAAAAACATAATATTATCTTATGAAAATTTGTGTAAACAACATAATCTACCGAGTAAACAGTTTTATAGATATCTTCAGCTTAGACAGGTACTACAGATACAGTTTAGAAGAAAGGAATGAAAAATATCTAAATATCCCCTTATAGGTATTTTGAAATCATAGGGACCTAATGGATTAGTATCCAAACTCTACCCACATTTGTTACAGAGTAAAATAGGAGATGAACCGTTGGGAATAAGGAATAAATGGCAGGCAGCTATCCCAGATATGAGCGATCAGGAATGTGATGAAATCTGTTCCTCCCACTTGAAAGTATGGCAATGAATAATAGGATAATCCAGTTAAATATAATACATCAGACATATCTGGCTCCGAACAGGTTGTATAAAATGGGGAGGATGACTGAACCAAACTGCACAAGATCTGGGCGGGGGGGCAGACTTCCTCCACGTAATGTGGTACTGTGGTAATATAGGGAAATACTTTCAGCAGGTGGTCAGGAAATTAGAAAAAGTGATAAATAAACCTATTACGGCCACGGTTGAACTTTGTTTGCTGGGAGTACTAAAAGAGCAGAGAGGGAGTAGATATAATAGGATGTTTCTGCAAGAAGCATTATTTTCGACAAGAAAACAAATAGTAGAGAAGTGGATTCAGCCAAACCCACCGACACTAAATCAGTGGGTGAGAGCAGTAAACCAGGTTTTACCTTATGAAAGAATAATGTATGAACAAAGGGGAAATGTGCAGAGATATGACAATATATGGGCAGAGTGGAATAGATCATATTTAACAATGGATACAGGAATACCTGAAAATATAGTATAAAGTGACTATAAGGTGAATGAGAGAGAATGGAATGAATGATAGGAGAGAATGGAAATGTAATTGGAAACATATGAGGAATTATGTAGTAATAAAATCAAATGTAAAATGATGTAATTTATTATCCAAGAAAAATTTGTAATAAAGAGTATTGAAAAAAAAAAAGAGTATGTCTAGCCCAAACTTTTTCTCTTAGTTTCAGGTAAAGTGAGAAAGGTTTAGAGCTCCTGTCAGGTTTTTACTGCTATCCGGGGCTTCATTAGAGAGATATCCCCCACTTCCTGTCCTGCTAACAACATTTTGCCAGACAGGAAGTGAGGGGAACTCTTCAACGGCAACACAGATAGAAATAACAATGCTTTTCTTTAGTAGAGTAAGGGAAGACCTCTGTCAGATTTTTGTTTTCTGTTGAAGATTTTCCCCTTACATCTTGTCTGGTAAAATGCGGGACTCTAATCCTTCCACACTCTACCCAAAACTAGAATAAAAAATGTTTTGGCTTTACATAAACTTTAAGTATTCATTTACATTGATTAACTGTACTTTTAGGCTGGGTTCACACATATGTAAATTGGATGTGGGTTTCCCTGCATCCAATTCGCATGACACGTGAGTGTGACCAGTTCTCAATGGAACCGGTTCACACATGTACGGGGCGCCTGTGGTCCGGATTGAAAAAGGGTCCTGTGCGTGTTTGGGTCCAATTCAGGTGCAAATTCAGGCAAAAGTTTGGACCTGATTTGCACCTAAACCAGTGAACAGACATGCACAGGACGCCAGGCACGAACCCGCAGCTGCACATATTTGAACCCGGCCTAAACTAGAGCTAAAAGACTTTTTTTAGTCTGACTTTATATTTTCTTACTGTAAGCTTCTCTATAGATCCCGGAAATGGGAGAGAAAGGGTATGCTTTTCAGTTCTCATTGTTGGTTTGTCAGCCACCTGCCTTGACCTGAAGGTAAACCCTGTGACATGACACTATCTTAAAGTTGTAGTCACAGAAGATAGACCTGTTACCGCATTAACTCCTTTGAGCCGGTGCCTCCTAGCCCTTTAAGGGGTTTAGGATGCCAGGAGGTAAGGTAGTCACATGATTGGAAAGTTTTTGGCGCAGCTATTTTTTCACCAATTCACACAAATATGATGCAAATAGTGTCTGATCAGTTTCATTCACTACCTCTCGGTGATCGCATTGGCCCACACTTTACCATGTTAAATAGGTACACTTCATACTATACAGTATGTAATAATACATATAATTTCAACACTTATTTGCAGAGGTTCCACGGATATGCCATTCAAATCACCCCTGACCATCCATGGGGGACCTTACGCCCAGGGACATCCATCTCCTGAGTGTTTTTCCATCAAATATCTTGGGTTTTCCACCTCAGCTCCCGGGGCTAGTGAATTGTTCGGCCGGCCAGCAGCTCTCATCGCACTATTTAAGACTCATAGCTATATTGTAAGTATGGGTGGATATTTTCCATACTTTTGTTTTTCCTCCCCCTTCCCTGCCCTCTTATATTGAGACCAATTATTAACTGCTTCAGCCCCGGAATATTTTACCCCCTTCCCGACCAGAGCACTTTTTGCGATTCGGCACTGCGTCGCTTTAACTGACAATTGCGTGGTCGTGCGATGTTGCACCCAAACAAAATTGATGTCTCTATTGACAAATAGAGCTTTCATTTGGTGGCATTTGATCACCTCTGCGTTTTTTATTTTTTTCGCTATAAACAAAAAAAAGCGACAATTTTGAAAACACGCAATATTTTTTACTTTTTTCTATAATAAATATCCCCCAGAAATATAAAAAAAAAAACAATTTTTTCCTCAGTTTAGGCTGATATGTATTCTTGTACATATTTTTGGTAAAAAAAATCGCAATAAGCGTATATTGATTGGTTTGCGCAAAAGTTATAGAGTCTACAAAATAGGGGATAGTTTATGGCATTTTTATTACTATTTTTTTTTTTTTTTTACTAGTAATGGCGGCAATCTGCGATTTTTATCTGGACTGCGAAATTATGACGGACACGTCGGACAATTTTGACACATTTTTGGGACCATTGGCATTTTTACAGCGATCAGTGCTATAAAAATGCATTGATTAGTGTAAAAATGTCACTGGCAGTGAATGGGTTAACCACTAGGGGGCAATCAAGGAGTTAATGTGTTCCCTAGTGTGCGTTCTAACTGAAGGGGGGAGGGGACTGTGTAGGGGAAGAGATAGATCGCTGTTCATACTCTATATGAATAGAAGGTCAGTCACTTCTCCCCTCAGAGAACCAGAAACTGTGTGTTTACACACACAGATCCTGGTTCTCCGTGTGACCCGAGTGATCGTGGGAGCCCGGCGTTAATCGTGATCAGCAGGCAGTCGCATCGGCTCCGTGGGCGAGCAGGGGCGTGCGCCCCTAGTGGCCACAGGGCGAAGCATCGTTACATAATGTCGTTTCGCCCAGCTGAGCCATTCTGCTGCAGTACAACTGCGGCGGCTGGTTGGCAAGTGGTTAATGTGTACAACTTATTAATTATAGATATATATCAAGCATCTGCTCCTGATGAGTGGAGGTAATCCACGAAACACATCGAGCTATGTTGATGCCACTATCGTGTTTACAGTCATTCCATCAATTGTATTCTGTTTTATTGCAATATGTTGTAATAATCATGCACTTTTATATATGTATTGTGTCATACATGGGTTATGTGTCTGACGTTATTATTATTATTATTATTATGGATTATTATGCTATACTATTATGATGTTTTGGTTGTACACATCATATATGAAATACATTTTTTATTCTATTATACTCTTTATGTGCATTGTATTGAAATTTAGTAATTACAGTTATATAACAGTTAAACTGTTTTACTGAAGTAGAGATTCATAGCTACACTCTGTCATTATAAAGTTTTTTATATTAAGCTATGCAGCCAAATGTTACCAAATATCACAGAGACATTGCTGTAAAAAGTCCATGTTTGTGCAGTTTTCATTATCTGTTTTGTATAATTCTGCAATGTATGCATGCTCATTGCCATCTTTAACCACTTCAGTCCTGGAAGGATTTACCCCCTTAATGACCAGGCCATTTTTTGCGATACGGCACTGCATTACTTTAACTGACAATTGCGCAGTCGTGTGACGCTGTACCCAAACAAAATTGACGTCCTTTTTTTTTTTACCACAAATAGAGCTTTCTTTTAATGGTATTTGATCATCTCTGTGGTTTTTATTTTTTGCGCAACAAAAAGACCGACTATTTAGAAAAAAAAAAAAAAAATGTTTTACTTTTCTGCTATAATACATATCCAAAAAAAAAACCAAACAAACAAGTGTATTCATTAGTTTAGGCCAATATGTATCCTTCTACATATTTTTGGTAAAAAAAAACAAAAAAAAAAAAAAAACAATAAGCGTATATTAATTGGTTTGCACAAAAGTTATACAAAAATAGGGGATAGATTTATTTTTATTTTTTTTTACTAGTAATGGCGGCGATCAGTGATTTTTAGCGAGACTGCGACATTGCAGCGGACAGATCGGACACCTAACTGACATTTTTTACACTTTTTTGAGACCAGTGACATCAATACAATGATCAGTGCTAAAAATATGTACTGACATTGTACTAATGGTGCTGGCAGGGAAGGGGTTAACATCAGGGGCAATTAAGGGGTTAAAATGTGTTCCCTGTTTGTGATTACTAACCGTATGGGGACTGTGTGACTGGGCAAATACACAGATCCGTCTTCCTTTGCGGGGGAACGATCGCGGGCGGCCGGCGGACATCGAGTCCGCCGGACCCGCTGATTGGCTCCTCCGCTGGCCAATCGGAGCTAGTGCATGAATCACCATGCTGGTACAGTGATTTGCACAGCCGAGCCACCTTGCCACAATACATCTGAGGCGGGTGGTCGGCAAGTAGTTAAAGAGGGACTGCAG